>NC_140595.1:570439885-571060510 GCF_964204655.1 Triturus cristatus
GCATGCGCGACGAACTAGTACACGCTAAGAGGCCATCAACTGTTGAAGAGGAACAACAAACCTTATGGAGTCACCCACGACCCATTGGCCACTTATCCTGTAGAAACTGCACATCCTGCTCACTCACTACGAATACCAAGGAGGTAGACATAGGGACCGGTGTACCCTGGTAACTGCGTGAATTCAGCAACTGCAACATGGAGAACGTCGTGTACCTCCTGAACTGCCCCTGCGACCTCAGATACGTAGGCATGACCACCAGGAAACTCAAGGTGCGCATCAACGAACATCGGAGCACGATTCGGTGTAAAAAGACCAACACCAAACTAGCACGTCATTTCACCGAAAAAAACCACAAAGACACAGACCTAAGAGGGACAATTCTGAAAGTTATGAAGAAACGAAAGTTTGACCTTACTAAGGCCCTACATATAAGGGACAAAAGATGGGTGTTCCGTCTACGATCCTGGAATCAAGGGCTCAACAATGAAATACTGTGGCTCCAAATGGGGCGTTGAAAACTCTTAATTACCAGTAGTTTAAAACACACACTTCCACATACACTGGACACATCTGATATAACATTCTCGATACCAAGCAACCTCCTTTAGTCTAAACTAAGTATGCTAAACGTATGCCCTGTCCACCATAGAAATATTATCATCTTAGCAGTTCTCCATGTGGGAAAGCAATGCTGGCTCCCGAGGGATGCGGGGAGCCGGCGGGACCGTGGGGGGATTGGGGACCCCCCCACAGTCCCCAACGGAGAGGGCCAGCCCCGGGGGATGGGGTCCCCGGAGCTACAAGTGGCCTGGAAGGGGGGCCACGTGGCCCCCTCCCCAAAATTTTATTTAAAAAAACATAAATAAAAAACAAAGGCTGGCCCCGGGGGATGGGGTCCCCGGGGCCATAAGCGGCCTGAGGAGGGGGCAACGCAGCCTCCCTCCAAAAGAATTAACATTTTAAAAAAAGGCCATACCCCGAGGGATGGAGTCCCCGGGGCCGATTAAGGCCTCGGGAGGGGGGCCACACGGCCCCCTTCCAAATTTTTTAAATTAAAAAAAAAAATAGGGGGCAGGCCTTGGGGGATGGGGTCCCCAGGGCCAATAAATTAGAAAAAGAAGGGGGGATAAGAGCGCACCCACTTGGGATTACCTTAGCGCACTACAGCTACCAGAAGGCTTAGAGGAAGGCCACGCCCACTGGGGCAGGTAATCTGGAATATAAAGTGCGCGAGAATAGACTGCCCTTTTCCGTCATGATTTGCCACTTATGAAAGGAAGAATGGGACTCCTGAAACGCGTTTGGCGCTTTGATTTTACCGATGCCTGTGTGCTGTTGACTGCCTACTTGCAAGTTTTCAATAAATGCTGTGAATTATGATCTTCTGGTGGTTCACTCCTTGGGGCTAACCTGCGATTGTGGATATATATATATATATATATATCACGCTCCGGCTTGATTTCCTTTCACGAGTTGCACTCCAACGCCAACATCGAGCCTCAAGCCGACGCTCACATCATAGGTATGGAAACGTCCATCTGCCGATTCCTTTCACAGTCCAAACATCACTTTCGCCTGACGCGTTTCGAATTCAGCATTCTTTCTCAAAGGCCAGTGATGACAGGAAACTACGTAAGTCCAAACACTTCCGCTCTGCATTTATTTATTGCGCGCCCCCTGTGGGCTGTTCTGTATGAGACAGCGCATTGTGTGCTGGGAGATGCAGTCCTGGAAGGGAAATGGTCCCCTTTAACATATACGAAAATTATTCTGCTGGTGTATTAAAGCTCACAATTGAGCCTCGCCAAGTGTAAGCTTCCTCAATCCTCTGTTAGTCGCCCCACAGGAGAGGGCTGGAGGATACCAACCCCGTGGCCCCCAGTGATTGGGATGGTGCAATCTCGGCGGCAAGGACACCGCCTAAACATCATGCTCCGGCTTGATTTCCTTTCAAGAGTTGCACTCCAACGCCAACATCGAGCCTCAAGCCGACGCTCACATCATAGGTATGGAAACGTCCATCTGCCGATTCCTTTCACAGCCCAAACATCACTTTCGCCTGACGCGTTTCGAATTCAGCATTCTTTCTCAAATATATCATAAGTCCTCCTACCCTGATGGGGTGTCAGAATTTCTTTCCTTGGTTAAACGTCAACCTTCCCAATGTCAGGATTTCAATCCAGAAGCGAGTCAGGAAAGAAAGGGATCACAGTCACTTGCATATATAACAACTATCTGGACCTACAAGAAACAACCTCACTATTGCAGACTCAAAAGCCGCAAACATTATAGAATCATCCGATTCAGACAGGAAGGTACTAGAAACTCGGAGAGACTAAACAGTGGCATCTGGGAACCACTAGATTGCTAATTACTGTGTGAGTGAGATCTTTCTAGCTCAGGATTACACTTCCAGGTCATTAGTGGTAGAGCACATATTTAACCACACTGCACTCTTGGCACCCTGCTTGGAAATTATTTGTAGTTGTATTGGCTATCTGCTCTAGCTTATTTTATTCATCTGACCTAACGTCATCTCATCTTTCTTGTTTTCTGCCTTCTTGGTCATCTTTCAGGTTCAACACTGCTCTTGTGCCTATTCAGCTTTTGTCTTGTTGTTTAGATGTTGCCTGTCTATTATGCGACTCCCGCTGTTTGAAGAGAGACCTGCTCTTAAGTATCTGAGAATCATCACTGAGAAGCTGATCAACATACGATTTCATCACCCTCTCTGCTGTTCTGGATTAGAGTAAGATACCCACCCTGGTAGAGGAAAATTGAACTATATGCTCGAAATCTTGCTATGTATTACCTTTTCATTCAATTCTAAGCACATACGTATCTATCTAGAACTCCACGCACTGTCTTGCCTGATAGTCAGTCATGTACCAGTCCGACAGAAGACTTCAATCCAGACCACGTATTCCAGACTACAAAACACCACAACAAGCACTACTGTGTTTTCTCTTCCCCTTCTTAATTTTCCCATTCTTTTTGTTAGGTATTCACTTTTCACTACCTCTGAAAAGACTCACGAAAGGCAGGGGTTCTCAGCAAATCTCTATCCTTGGAATGAAGCTTGGCACCTGTCCATTCACTTCCTCTTCTTCAGAGACCAAAACCTCCTGGACTTGCACTACACATCGAGGCATATGGGATCACAGGACAGAACTGGACACCACCTGTGTATCTGTAGGCTTAGGAACAGAGAGGGGAGACATAATAAGGGAAACAAAAACACCTGTAGTGGTGGGTTGAGGCAACAAATGGATTTGGTTGTAGTCCAGGAGAAGTGGAGGCACCACAGCGGTCTATGCTAGTGATCACTCAGCGCTCAGTGTGTCTTCATCTCAGCGAAAACCTCTGGAAGGCACAGTTAGATCAACTGACCAGCAAGTACCTGCTTCATGACCTCCTGTAAGGCATTTTTGGTCACATATTCAGGGAGTGTGAGTGTAACAGCATGTGATGGTTTGGGCAAATCTCCCCCTCAGCCACTGATCTTTCAGGTTGATTCTTGAAGAAGGAGATGTAAAAGGAGGTTCTGCTGGTGGTACAAACAGATTAATGGCAACACAAAAAAGCACCCATGGGTCTAAAGTGAAAAATAGAGGGAGTGCGGGGGGTCCCTTTTAAAGTTCAGTTTCCCTCACCCACCCATAGGTGGCATGCTTAATCACCGGTGACCTCCTCTCACTGCAAACCTAGTCACAGTCTGGGCTACAACCCCCTCTGTGAGAGGGAGGAGCTCAGGGATGTTTTTTCGATGTGGTCAAGAGGTGTTCTAAAACCTTCAGATGAGCAGGGCATGGAGGGAGTGTGAAAGGAAAGTGAGATTGAAATTAAAACTAACTACCTGGTATGTCAGGACAAGCATAAATGGGACATCCAGGCCTCAGAATTAAAAAAGTGTAGGCTATGGCAGGAGGATTCAACCTGTCATGGTCTCTAACTGGTCGACATGTTTCAGGGGTGATGCCCTCCGTGGTGGTGACGTGGCTCTCTTCAGGACCAAATGAATGTGCAAAAATAAGGTGAGTTAATCGCACATACCAACTCTAGTAGGTGGATAGAAAAGGATACAACCAGCTAGTAGGTTTTTGAACCAATCAAGAGTTCTGCCGTACAGCATTGTCCCTGAAAAGATACAAGTGTTACAAACACAAAGTTTTACACATTCCACATGTACTCGTTAAATTAAGTGCTACATGCGTACATTATCAGTGCAAAATCTCATCTCTAGAGGAGAGCTACTCTTTGAATGAGGCCCTAAAGCTGACTGTTCAATGGCTCACCTGCAACCAGCTCAAACTAAATGCACAAAAAACAGAGATCCTTCTAATCTCACCCCCTAAAAGTAACACTGACATCCAGGAATGGACCAAGTCCATCACAGCACTAAACTGCACACCGACCATTGTGGAATCTGCCAAATCTCTCGGCATAACCCTGGACAGCAACCTGAATATGCAAGACCACATCAACTCAATAGCTAAAACTGCCAGTTTTCACCTGAAATACCTGAGGAAACTAAAACCTTTCCTTGATACCTCAGACCTAAAAACTGGCAGCCCAGGCATTAGTTATCTCCAGAATTGAATATTGAACCTGACACAGCAACTCAGAGAGATCCTTTCAAAAGGGACTAATAAAGCACAATCTTGTCGGAATAACCGCCCGAAGGAAGGATTTTGGTACAACAAGGCCTGTCGCCAGGCCAAGCTAGAACTAATAATAGCAGTAAAAGGGAATCAAATAGACATTGTTAGAGACAAGAGAATGCAATACAAAAAAAATATTTTAATAGCTAAAAGAGAATGGGATGGAAAAGTTTGGACGGACTTGCTCCAAGCATGTAAACTAAAAGACCAAGCATTGTTCTGGAACCTTATAGCTAGCGGCACTAAAGAAGGGATCCCATTTAGGGACAGGTTCCTAGAAGAAAATATTTGGGTCAAACACTTCTCCACATTGTACTCATGTGGAGGGGTTGAGGAAGAGCAGATACATGAATGCCCGCAGCCAAATACATGTGAAACACCCCTAACATTTAGTCTGACAGACACTATATTAGCTATTAACTCAGTCAAACAGGGCAAAGCTCCAGGCCCAGACAAAATTCCCGGGGATCTCTGGAAACATGAGAACCACCTGTGGGCTCCATTCATTAATTTGCTTAGCAATGATATTGCAAGAGGAGCTCCAATCCTAGAGACCTGGCGAGGCACGGAAATTGTGACCATCTTTAAGAAGGGAGATAGATCTAATCCTTCACATTACAGACCTATTAGTTTGATAGATGTCCTTCAAAAGATTTTTGCTTGCCAACTTTTAAGTAAGTTAAATATGTGGATTGAGGATAATTCCATTTTTACAAAATACCAGGCAGGTTTTAGAGCTAGAATTAGCACGGTAGACCAAGTTTTTAGATTTTTATGTTTAATTTGGAAATACATTAATATTAGGAAATCCCATCTATATGTAGCTTTTGTGGACCTCAGAGCGGCCTTTGGTCTGGTCCCCAGGGGGAAGCTATGGAAATTGCTAAGGGATATGGGTGCCCCCGGGGAAATCTGTCAACAACTGATCAGGCTACACGAGGGTAATTACGCAAGAGTGAGGTGGGGACCTAATGGAGAGCTGACAGAGAGAATAGACATAAAGAGAGGAGTCAGGCAAGGTTGTGTCTTGGCGCCAACTCTTTTCTCCCTTTACGTGAATGATATCCCAGACACCCTCTTGGGCTGCGAGCATGACTCTCCCAAGTTGTGTGGTCAAGCCGTTCCGGCCTTATTATTTGCGGATGACACGATTTTAATTTCCCAGACCCCTAAAGGATTACAGAATCTGTTGAATACATTTTTGTCCTATTGTTTGGACAAAAAGCTTGAAATTAATGCTTCCAAAACTAAGGTTATGACGATTAGCCCCCATAGAGGTTTTAATAAAGTTTTTATTGTAAACAATGAAAAGATTGAATACGTGAACATTTTTAAATACTTGAGTATCACCCTATCACTAAAACGAATTGGAGGCCACAAATAGAAAAATCGATGTTAACACTAACACAAAATCAAGCGCCCATAATCAGGAAGTTTAAGAACAGTCTTGCCAGAGCAGTAGCACCTGCAATTGAGCTATTTAAATACAAAGCTCAATCAGCTACTCTATATGGGGCAGAACTATGGGGTCATGCAGCACGAGATGCCTTCTCAGTCCAAGAAAACAGCTTTTTTAGACAACTTTTAGCTGTCCCAGGCTGCACCCCCCTAACCCCTTTATTTTGGGACTTGAATATACGTCGTCTGGATGATCATGCCTACTTTACTATACTGGGTTCGTCTGTGGTCCACTGATGAGTTAGTGGACTACAGAGATGCACTAAAAGAAATAATGCAAATAAAGAACACCACCCGGATGGCATGGTTAGTGCATGTGGAAAATTGTTTTTTAAAATTGGGCTTACATAGTTTTTGGACGGATCCCGATTCCCTTACTAACTCTTCCAAAAAATTGTTGAAGGTAAGATACTGGGAATATATCCATAACTGCGTATTTCAAAACTCTAAATTAGGAACATTGACCCTTAAATTCCTTAATGTTAAAACCGATAGCAAATTTGAATATTTTATGGACGAAATCGAGCCCCCTTTGGCTAAATCACTGTATTTAAAATATCGTTATGGCATTTTACAATTTAACTCCAGAACATCGATGTGGTTGTGCAATAAAGGATCTGGGCACATTAATAAATCTGAACTGTGCCAATTGTGTGACATGGGCGTCAAGGAGGACGAGGCCCATGTTTTATTTATATGTCCCGCATATCTGCAGGCAAGGAAAAAGTGGATTAAACCCATCTGCCTCAATTTAGGTCTCCGGCGTATCCAAGATGGGGAAAGAATGTTCAAGGGTGACACGTCACAGACTATAGTATTTAGCCTGAGCCGTTTTTTACTTGCTGTAGCGATAGTCAGGAAAAGAAATGGCTTAAAAATGTAATGATATTGCTACTTGCCTCGTTTGGCTCTGTTCAAAGGGCTGATGAATTTATATTATCCTCAGAAGAATCTTTAAAGTCTTCACACATTGTGTGCCCTTTTTTGAATTTATGCACATATTAACTGTATTTACTACAAATGCTATACCTTGCTTATGATGATGGTCTTAATTATTGTATTGTTCTCTTTTATGGTTCTTTAACCGAAATAAAGAATTGATTGATTGATTGAATATGGATGCTCAACCCTTTCAGGCCTGCCCAAGATCTCCACGGCCCCCCTAAAAGCTTGCCTTAACTCCGCCGCCAGACTCTCAACAGACTCAAAAGAATTCGACCACATCACACCTCATCTGAAGGCGCTGAACTACCTTCCTCTTGAAGCCAGAATCCAACTCAAACTGGCATGTATCACCCACAAAGCACTACACACGAAATTCCCAGCATATCTGGCCTAGAAAACATGGTTTTTGGAGCAGCCAGAAATTCCAGGTCCGCCAGAGACTTTGTGCTCCAGCCACCCCGCTTCCGATAGGAAAAAACGTACAATCGTGCTTCCTCTGGGCCGCACCAAGAATCTGGAACTCGCTGCCATCTTTTATCAGAAAAAGTCCCTCTCTGTTAATATTTAAAAAGGAAGCCAAAACCTTCCTAATGGGCAAGTTTCTCCCATAAATCATGCATTGCACACACCGCTCAGTGGCTTTGCTTATTTTTGTTACCGCTAGAGTTTGGACTGACTGGCTGCTATCCATCTTGTACTGACCTTGTACTCCCACAAATTTATTTGCTGGATTTCTCTGCATTATGATCTGAACATTGTATACACCCTGTTATTCCCCAAATGTTTCACCTCCTAGTCCTACTTATGTTTTTTTTTCTTTGACTATTTCATACTCCACCTGATATATGCTCCTCTTAGCATATGCATTCAACATTTATTCAGCTGTATATCTGTGTATATGTATGACTGCATGCTACAGTCAACCTTTTTGTCCCCTCTCCTACTATAGGGTTTGGACGCCACCTTGAGCGCATGTGCCAAGGGTAAGGCGCCATTAGCTCACCCGACTATGCGGGTAAGCATTACAAATGGTTATTTACATAATTTGCACAGCCACATTTGCACTAATCATGCATGCATATGGCCCTTAATTTAACAAGTGCGTGTGAAATGTGTAAAACTTTGAGTTTGTAACACTTGTCTTTTTTCAGGAACAACGCTAAACAGCAGAAATTTTGATTGGTTCAAAAACCTACTAGCTGGTTGTATCCTTTCCTAACCACCCACTAGATTTGGTATGTGTGGTTAACTCACCTTTTTTTTGCACTTTCATTTGGTCCTGAAGAAAGCCACGTCACTTCCATGGAGGGCATCACAGCTGAAACATGTTGACCAGTTAGAGACCATGACAGGTTGAATCCCCCTGCTATAGCCTACACTTTTTCAATCCTGACCCCTAGATGTCCCATAACAGCTTGCCCTGACATACCAGGTAGTTAGTTTTAATTTCACTTTCTTTCGCTTTCCTTTCACACTCCCTCCACGCCTGGCTAATCTGAAGGTTTTAGAGCACCTCTTGACCACATCGACAAAACATCCCTGAGCTCCTCCCTCTCAGAGAGGGGGTTGTAGCCCGCACTGTGACTAGGTTCGCAGTGCGAGGAGGTTCCCAATGATGAAGCATGCCACCTACAGGTGGGTGAGGGAAACCGTCCTTTAAGAGGGACTCCCTGCACTCCCCCTCTTTTTCACTTTAGACCCATGGGTGCTTTTTTGTGTTGCCATATTTAATCAGAGGGGAGTTGCGCCCTGATGTTCGTTAAACCTCCTCATGTGTGTGTGTACTGACAAACAGCCTCATGCCTTAACAATGGATGGGCCTGCCCCTTGGACACCACGAGTTGGTATTTCTTGTAAGAAAGGAGGAGCCCAACTGTCTGACTTCTCTTCCATGCCCTCATAGATCTCCCTGGTCTCAATCAAGAGTCTTCTGGATTGTGACTGAATCACTCTCCGGGCAGGTTCACGTTTTCTGCTGGTGAATGCTGGTGGAATATTTTGGTATGATTCTAAAAGAAGAAGGAATCACATCTGTAGAATTTATTGTATGAAAATTAAATTAAATTAAATGCAAATACATGTAGAAATAGACGTGTTAGTGAAGAAGAGTGTATGTAATGCAACTTCACTTATAATTTTGTACACATACACTACATGTGGAGTGTTAACTTGTGATATGAAAATGTAATTGTTTTTAAATTACACATACAGCCATAACATGATCTATAAATGAGCAAGTGAGCGATGTGTTAATGGGCACATAGTACATCAAGACTTGCAATGTTTGCATGTGACATCATGATGGTGCATCAATATGACACAGACAGTGTCGTAGCCACCATCCATCATTGACTTGACACTATCCAACCACGGTAATGCAGCAACAAAAATAGCAGTTCAGAGAAAAATGAGGCCGCTAGTTGGCCACCTGCCTGCAGATCATAACATCTGTCCTGCGTCCCATTCTCAAAAATGTTGCTTTAAAATATATTTTTCCATGTGATCACATCAAAAAAACCAAAATGTGGGCCCCTGGGCCAGTGCATGATCCCCCTTCTTACGAGCCTGCCCAGTATGATTCCCAAATGGAAAGCTGTCCTACAGGGACAGGTTCCCCTCTATGAATCAGGTGCCAGCCACTTTGAGATGTGGGTATCTGACCAGTGGTTTGCAACCATAATTTTGGCAACAAAGCATTGTTACAGTACACTGCCTCTCCCAAATAGGAGTGGGCCATCCATTTCATCCCCCCTCCTACACGCGATTCATAATAGGTCACAAAACCCCTTCTGTTTGACGAGTTTTATGTAGCAATATATCCTTCTGCCGTGCAAAGCCTGTTTTTGTGAATCCCATGTGATTGCAAGCACGTTTTGCACATGAAGCCCTTCATAGTACGAGCACAACGTGACATTCACTCCTCCCCAACTCCCCTCACCTTCCTTTCCCGCTGCACCCAAGAACTCTAAGAATCAGGGTATGTTGTCCAAGGCATAACCTTTTTATTCACATCAAACAAGGTGTTTCAAATCACAAATGAATACAAGAGTACAAGTATCCTACTTGGATATATAAAAATTATTTACAGCATCACATTTTGTGGCATCAACATGTTAAAGGCAGTAAGGAAAATGGGCATGACATTAAACTTTATCTTGAACTTGGCTTTCGCGGCCCACCAAGCACCCACTCTGCTGCGCACATTGTGCCAGAAGGCCCCAACACGCTACAGTAAACTGTTGCACTACTTGAAATCCAGGGCACCATCTAGCGCACCGGCCCACCGGGGTACCTGAACATAGGCAGTCTCCCCAAAGTTCTACTCAGTCCATAAGTTGCGGGTTAGGGCAGGAGAGTCCAGGACCACCAGCAGGTCAGTCCCCCCTCCCCGCATACCCCTGGTACACGCCAATACTACCTCCTCTTGGGGTCCATCCACTTGCGGAACCTCCATTGTTGGGCATCCCCATTTGTTGTTAACTGTCAGTGCTCCGCCCTGTCAGTGCACCGCGAGGGCCTCGCTCTTCTGCTGGAAGGGTGGGTGGTCAACGACGCGCCCCTGCTGCTTGCCTGAGGTCCAAGGGGACAAAGAGGCTGGAAACACTGGTGTGCAGCCTTAAATGGCCGTCCAGCTTCCTACTGCATCCCCCGATGACGTCACCTGACCTGACCCCTTTGTTCAACCTCCTTTTTGGCCCAGAAGGAGCTCCGGCCTGCGGCGCGGCTAAGGGCCCCCCTCCCCTAGGCAGAGGGGGGGTCCTGTTCATTCTCCCAGTCAAATAAATAAATAAAAACCGGCAAAGCTCTGGATACATATGAACACATTTACACATGCTAGGCCCAAGCTGCAACCTACAGGGCCACTGCGGAAGTACTTGGAACCACTGAGTGCATTCTAAACAATGAACACCTTAAAGTAATAAAAAGAAATGCCAGGGCACCCGTGCACCTCTCTGATCTGCATTCGCCCCCTTCAAATGAAACCATGTCTTTCTTCCATTTTTGTAGACCAGCAGCAGCAGTGGCCTAAGCACAAATTACACCTTTTCTGTTATACATTATGCTGATTTGCCGTCACTTGGCTCTTGTGCTGATTGCAGGCATTTCTCAGTGTTTGGGATAAATGGACTCTGTTGTTATGACTCAATCCATGATTCTATGGTCCCATTATTCTAATAAACCTCGATTCAGCAAGAATCTGTCCTTGATTCTCAATGTGAGAAAATACCCTAGAAAATTGGGCTATTACTTTCATTATTTCAGGAACGAATCGAAATTATGAATCCCGTCTGCGTTGAGTTGCCGTTCTATCAGACTAATAGGCCAGTTATCAATGGAACTCTAACGGGGAAATATTCTGTTTTTTACAGTCAACTGAAATACAATTTAGAGCTCAGTCCAGCTCTGCTGAATATTTTGTTTATTGCGACTGTATTTCACATCATTCAAGGCGGTTGTATGATAGAGGCACGCATGGTTAAATCATTAGGTGCTTCTACCACGCAGCCCAAACCACGAATGCATCTTTACTATGCCTCCCTTTACCACACATGCCTTTACCACCCAATTTCGTGGTATAGGCATGAATGGTAAAGGGGTATGTGTGGCAAAGGTCAACATCAACACCACCCCCCACCCTGACTGTCCCCACCCCTGCTCTGTCCCTAAAACCCAGTCCTTTTACAAACACTACCCGACCCCCCTACCCTGTGCAGTCCCTAAAACTACCCTGTTTACCCATTCCCACCCCCATGCCCTAAGGCCTCAAACCCTGTCCCTTTACTTACACTACCCAGACACCCCCACCCCGCACTGACCCTTAAACAACACTAGCCCCTTCCACTGCCCTGAAACCTATACCGACCCCCCAGCCCTAAAAACTACCCTGACTACCCATTCCCCTCCCCTGCCCTAAAGCCTAAAACCCTGCCGCTTTACATACAGTAAACCCGACCCACCCTCCACCCCCGCACTGTCCCTAGAACTACCCCGACCCCCCAGCCCTGAAAGCTACCCACCCAGCCCCACTTACCTCACTGCGTCTCTTCCTGGCGTCTTCCTGCTTCTGACTTCACCACAGCAGTAGCAGCCAGCAGCTAGACAGCACACTGCCTTAACCACGCATATGTGTGGTTAAGGCAAGCGTGGTTGTGCTTGCGTAGTCGGTACATGCATGGTTAAGACCGCGGTGTCCCGACTGTTTCACTTCAAGACAGGTCCTGTGTCTAGATATTGAAAAAGCCACATTTTATGTACCTCTAAAAAGTATATAGGCAGACTAGATTGTATGTACCTCGACTAATGATATGGCCAGATTACATAAAAATGCCCTATGTGAAGCCATTTTTACAGCTAAAGGTGGCGGTCCAGCCTTACGGCAGCATAGTTTACACACTTCTACTTTTATTTTTTCGTGGCAAACAATGTCACGTACCATGCACTAAAGAAGAAAAAAACTAATTAAAAGAGGCCATGTAAAAAAACAAATAAAATAGTAAAGGAGAATTTCATAATATCAAGAGGCACCTTCCTCATAAAACATGCAGCTAATGATTCCCAGACTTTCCTGAAGCGCCCACTGGACCATGTGCCTCGCTGGTTGTCTTATCAATGGTACTAATAGTTCTAAAAGCAGATCCCACCAAAGACCACATTCTGAAGTGGGAGATCGCTCACAATTCTTCGCTCTGCAACATTAGCAATGAGTATTTACTTAAAAGCATTATCGATGAACTGCACCAAAACAATATCCCAGCAAAATGTACACTTGTTGCACATGCAAATCCCTAACAGCATATTTCGCAAATACAGCCATTTGTGAAAAGCACACTTAAGGCTTTTTTTTAATTGGCTGTATTCTCAAGGGCAAGCAAAGAGAATCGTAGCTCAGCATACCATTTGTTGTTTTCATACCAAACTGAGACACCATTTACGAACTAAACAGAGAAACAGGTGTACTTTGGAACTATGAATATGTCAGTTGTAAATATACTTACAAATATAATAAATACATTCGATGCCAAACTATGATATTTTTTATGTACAGACACACAAAGTTCAAGCTTGGCAGATACATCCTCTGTGTAAATAACATGAGGTGAGACCATTGTTCCGGCTCAAAATTATCACTGGAACTTATGCACCGGTCTTAGGGCCAGATGTATCAACGGGTTTTACCCATGCTGTGTCAATGGGAAAATAAATGTGTTCATACATAAGGCCCTTAATACGGTGGAAAAGGGTGCAGATGATCGCCACTATACAGTTTATTGTTGAAAAACATAGCCAAGTATTTTTTATTTAATTCGTTCCTTTTAAACCATTTTGTGCAGAGCTAGAGAGTGCACTTTTGTGATGTCATTCCATACGGTTCCTTTTTTTAAGATTTACTACAGAAGTACCTTTTACCATGCTTGGACAAACACTCTCTGAGATGCAAGGGTTTGTAGCATGGGAATAAAAATAAAGAAAAGGAATCCCTCCACATGGCACCCTACGTTTTAACCTTGTGATCTTCTCATACAGGGTAAACACAAACGTCCCTCTACTAGAATTTGTATCCCAATGTTCAATAAAAGAGAAAAAGGAGTCCATCCAATTGTAAGAACCCCGTTCAGAGGGCCACGGGGCAAGCAGGAACAACTGGGCACAACTGTGGGGGTTGAGTTACTCCTGACACCCCAAGGCCCGGCCTACTATGGATTTTGAGCAACTGGGACAAGTAGCCCTTCAGCACTTGACTCTCAGTGGTAGCCTGGGTCGAGCAGTCCAAGACTTCTTGGTGGGGGTTAAAGATAGACACAGCGGGGGTGAACACAGGTTTACAACTCAAAATACGTTTAACAGCAGAAATAACGTATTGTCCAGACAAATACTTGCTTCTATGGATAAAGGAGTATTTATATACGAACATAAAGTAAAAGGTAATATTCACAGAAAGTAGACACAGACCCCTGAGATCAGGTCTCTGGTGTTTCATAGACGGTGCCTGAGTCCCACTCCCCTCTCCTTGCAACTAATTGCAGTTACGTGTCTGGAGGGTGTTGGCTTCACGTATGCTCACTGAGCATTGACTGTGTGCCCCTATGGGCTTACCCAAGTAATGGGGCACCACAGTGTATTGGGACTCAGTACACTCTCAGCTAAACAGATTTACACCACATCACAAAAAGCATTCTTTCTGTGTAAAATCTAGCTTTCTGCCAGATTTGGTGTAATTTTGTTGAGCTGTTTTTCTTTACCACTTTCTAAACTTCTTTATGGAAAAAACATGGGGAAATGGCATTTTGGTATCCCCTTTTTCTTAGCCCCCACTTGAAAGGATCACTCCAAAACTTTCTGGGAGGCAGCTGACTTGTATGAACATTATTTAGAACAGTTTGTGATGATTCATGGAATGGTGCCAAAGTTTTAGAAAACATAAAACACTCTTCCTATGGAAAGTCTGACATAACCGTACATACACACATGCAAAAAAAAGTGTTCACCTCAGCTCCTTCATGCAAAGTTTCAGGATGATCCATGATGTGTGGCACTAGAAAATAAGGGGATGCCAAAAAACATTTTCTCCAATAATTTTCAAATAGGAAAATTGAACAGCGATACCACAAAAACTGCTAAACGGAATTACACCAAATTTGACGGAAAGCTAGATTTTGGTCCAAAAAGTGTGCTTTTTGTGTTTAGGTGTTAATCCGTTTTAGCGAAATTATGGGAGAAAAATATAGATATTTCAAACCACCGAGGATCCGTGGAGCAGTCAGATCTCAAGATGAGATGTAATGGCTGCTACCACTTCAACAACGATGTGGTGTCAGCCCTCTTAGAGCTCGATACTCAGTTTCGAGTCCTAGAACAAATGTATAAAGAAAAGAAGAGAGGAATACCCTGTCCTCTGAGGCCTGGTGGGGGGGGGGGGGCAATTTTACAGTGAACTTGGGGTGGATCTGCGAACACGCTGCGAAAGGTTTCTTAAAAATAAAGCGGCCTCTCACGCTTAAACTCCCCCCAGGTGGGCCAGGATGTTGGTTCACGGCTCATTTTAATGTTGTAAGGAGGAAGCGAGTGGCCCTTCTACCCGAGCCTCTCGGAGGCCCCAGGGACCATGTTCCCCAGGAACAAATCAAAATTAAGGTGGAGGGCGGACACATAACCCCCAAGCCTAGAAAAGCCTTGGGGACCTCATCCCCAGGGGCCAAAATATAATTATGGGGAGGGGTGCATGGTCCCACCTCCCTAAGCCACCATCCTGCAGGGCTGGCTCAATCACTGTGGTTCAGGGAGCATACCCCGGCACACTGTTTCTCTGCCTGCAAGAGCACAGGCAGGGAACATTTTTCTGCTCCCACCCACCTTGTGGACATCCAGGGCACAATGCTAACCATAGGTAGAATGCTAGCATGCCAGTGGTATTTCTTGTCAACTTATGGGCATTTATACTGATCAGGATAGAATGGTGGTAATCTTTGGCTTAACATGGGCATCCATGTTGTGGTGGCATCAAGTGTAATGCCCGCCCCTGCCTAGAGGGGGTAATTCCTGACATTTTTGGCATCTACGGTATGATTGTGCAGCTCTCTAGAACAATGCTGGTCCTAAAATAGTTGTGGTCACTCCTGACATATAGGGCCTTATTACGGGCAAGCAGTCGGCAGTACGACCTCTGAATTACAATGTGACCACCATGCTGGAGGTCACAATGCACTCCTTTACACAGCCGCTTGTGCTGCAGCCAAGGAAAAGGGCCACAATACAAGCCGCCATGTAAAGGAGCACTTCCTGCATCTCCATACACATGGTGGATGGAGGTGCTTGGGGGCACTACATGTGACCCCTGGGTCACATTACAGTGGGTCACAATGGAAGGGGGCTCTGTTTGAGGCCCCCAAAATCTGTTTCTGACAGCCTTTTCATGGCAGTCTTTCCGAAATAAAAAGGCTGTTGGTAATCCTGATGGCTGTGCCTGCCTCGGCACCATCTCCATTCAGGATTGCAATTCCGACTGCCACCCCAATGGGTCTCTGATTCTGTCGGAGACGGCGGTCTTCCCTCCGACTATTTAGGGTCCAACCACCTGGATTGTAATCCAGCAGTCAGACAGAGGGATGTCAGTTGATCGGACCACCACCGATAGCCTGTCGGTGGCGGTCTGACCGACATCGTAATAAGACCCATAGTGTAAATCCATCGCACAAACATGCTCAACCATGACATAATGGTGTTCCTGGCAGTATGGTGGTAATTCTTGAAGTATTGTGGGCATGCACTACATAATCGTGCCCAACTGTGGCACAATATTTTCCCATGCACAACAGTGACATATTGTGGGAATCTATGGTTCAGTGGTGGTTCTGGCAGTGTGCTGTTTATTCTTCCCATGTTGTTGGCCTCCATTGAATAATGATTTGACTTTCTGAATTTGTTTTGTAAAATAGGCCCCCAATAAATCGTGATCACACTCTATAATAGTACCTATAGAGTACCTATATTTAAAAAAATGAAGCAAATGTGACCCAAAATGCCAGTGCCGAATATCATCAATTAATTCAACTGCAAAAATGATAGTAAGATTTTTATTGGACCGCATAGAAGTTTGAGTCCATGAAAGTGAGATTATATTGGACTCGCAGTTTGGGTTTCGTGCCGGTTTAGGAACAGTTTAGCATTGTCTCAATCTTTATTTTTTAATAAACAAATACACTGTAGTCAAGCCTGGGAGTGCTTGCTTAGCCTTCTTGGACTTGAAATCAGCATTCAAGCATGTAAATCATTTGAAACTTTGGAACATTATGTCTGGCATGGGGATGAAGGCTTTTAAAGACAGTTACATAAAGAGGTAACTGCTAGTGCGAAATATGGCTCTAAGCATGAGACAACAGTACCATATAATTTAGCCAGGGGACTGCGGCAGGATTGTGTACTGGCATCATTTTTATTTACACTTTATGTAAAGGTTCTGGAAAGACATCTAGTGAACCTGAATGTGGATCCCCTGTAAGTTGGGTATCGTCCAGTTCCCACGCTACTCTATGGGGATGACGCTGTGCTTATCATCAAGATGCCACTTGGGTCCATGGACCACCAGACTCGTGATAAAGCCCTGAGCCAGAAACTAGCTTCAATCATAGAGTATTGCTGGATTGTTTGAAACTTGACAAATGGATGAAGATTAGTTGGCTGGCTTACATAAAGTGTCAGCTATAGTCTGGACATACCACAATCATACACCAACCTAGTCGCCCTTTTACCTTTGAAAAAATGAACATTATAGGCTTGCAACTGGGCATGGAGTAGGAACATTAGGGATTGTACCAAAAGTGTTAAACGCACAGTATTTCACCATAGCTCTTTAAAATGCAGACTGAGCACCATGCACTTTACAGTCTCATTCAATTAACCAGTTACTCATGCTACTAGTCTGGAAGTGTGCCTGTGCGATTGTTCTTCCGTGTAGTCTGTATTGCACTTCTTGGCTTTTTGCAAATTCCATACACATATGAAGAAACAATATTTTTAACCTCAGGTCTGGTTGTCGGGGCTGAGATCACTGAGTCAAGGGTTCGAAGGTCAGAGGGTGCCCACTAGCAACATCTCTGTTCATTGAGCTTAAGGCAACTTAAGCTCATCCACTTCACGACAGTAGCCAGCCAGTTTTGACCAGATGAGTGGTCAGGGTGATCTGAAAGATATACAATGAGCAGAGTGTCATCTGCATAACAGACTATATTGAGGTTGAAGGAGCAAATTATGAAGGCTAGATGGGGTAGATAGATATTAAAAAGGGCAGGACTAAGAAAAGATTCCAGTGGGTCCCCACAGTGGACAGTGGTCATTTTTGACATCATGTGGGCACCGAGTGGCACAGTGGTGCCCACACCTGCTACAATGCTCACCCTTGTATTACAGTGGTAACTCATGACATTGTGGGTGTGCGTGGTATGACCGTGCTCTCCCTGGTATTAATGTGCCTCTAGGTTAATGGCGTCACATAATGGGCAGCAATGGTGTGATGATGCCAAGGAAAAATTGTAAATACATTTGAATAAATTAAAATTCAAGAAGCCTGAGAGATTAAATGAAATGAACCAATACAATTGAACTATGTAGGGTGCATGCAGGTGTACATGCTTAGCCAACCCTTTCTTCAAATTCCAGGACAGATACATCACTAACAGTGCCTGGGAACCTGAGAAAGAATATGGGAAACTAAAACGTGTTTCACTTGTAAGTGAGTTAGCATTTGGGCAGAAGTAAGCTATTTGGGCAAAGTAAAATACATGTTAAAAAGCTTCAGCAGAGGTTTAGGGGCACATGGACCATGGGGCTCTGATTCCACTGGAAATGATGCATACATGGTGTGAAAAAATGACGTGCATATGAACATGCTATCAGCAAAACATTACTAGGAACAATCACTAACAACATCCTTTTAAGCGAGGCCATCTAATGGATGAATCTATTTTTGCTACTGGCTTTTGTCCATGTACTAGCAATTTTTCCACTGGATGCGCACTGATTATAGTTTAATTTTCTCTAGGAAAGATGAATCTCTCAGTCAATTTATATGATATGAATATTTAATTTCATATTTTATGACCTTTGCTAGCAAGTTAAACTTTGGAGATTAAAATGATCATATAACTGCAGGTAAACACCAATCATCTGTCAATTATTTTAACTAATTACTATTTTTTCTGCTTTAATAAAAGGAGTTTCTATATTGTCCTTAACATGAAGTGTATAAAATGATGTTGGTCTGTTACACATTCTAATTTTACTCAAACAGTACTGACAATTAGCCACTCTCAGCCTGTATTTTCATTAGATTTCTATGTTATTTGAAACATAGTGGCATGCAGATAAGTATCTGCCTGCCTAGTGGGTTGTGGGTCAATGGTGTTAGACCTTACAAGTAGCTAACCAAGTTCTGTTTTTTATTCTTGATACTTGCAGTCAATTTATTTCAATCAATGCAGTGAAAGCATGAGGGGCAGTATTACATAAAGTGCCCTGTGCTCTCTCTTTGTGCACCCGTGGCACTATGGTATTACAGAAGGGGCCTCACAACTGTCTGTGGCCCCTTCTGTAATACCATAGTGCCAGGTAGCGCTTGTGCACATGTACCACCAATGCTATCTCAAGAGGGAGTTCTCTCATTTGCATGGGTGTGTGGCCCCATCCAAATGAGGGAATCTCTTTACCTCTGCACCTACGCCATGTTATCCACATTTCTGCAAAGGCAAAAAAGCTGTCAGAAGGTGTACTGAATGTGTGCCACAAACGGTGGCACGCTGTCAGTACAGCCTGTGAGGGCAGCCCTCTTGAGGGACGAAAGGGGGCCCCATGTACCCCCCAGACATCCCCTTTTAGGTGGGTGCAGTCACCTACTGCACCCACCTGCAAAGGGATCTCTAATCCCTTTTGAAAGTGCAGGCAGATGCCGCTTGCACTGTAAAATATGAAGAGGATTTGAAGCAGCCGCCCCATATTTTACTTGAATGCGCTGTCTTCAGGGCAGCTCATTCAACATAATAGGGCACACTTTCCCTGTTTGTGCATGGCGCACCTGCTTGAAGGTGTGTCATGGTGGAAAAAGATAAAGTGTTCCCTATATTTAATATGGCCCCTGGACTAGAAGAGCTACTCACGCATGAAATTAGGTCTCTAGAGCTCTGTCACTGACCCGAGAGAAGCCTTTTACTGAATTGTGTTGGTATAAAAGCCAAAACATTGCATTATGTAGTAAAGATCATGTAAGTGTTGCATTTTTCTAGACTAACCATCTGAAATCAGGATTATTCCCTGTAGGCTATATCATCTAAATACCTCCATACTCAGTCTAAGGATCAAAATAGGAGACCACTTACCAAGTTCTTTCTGCCATAGTGCTAGTGTTTAAACAGAGCACTCTGAGGGTTAATTGATGTGTCCTGTCCCTTGAATGCTGGGCAGATGCTATCTGTATGACTACTAGGTGAAACAAGAACCATTTGCAGTTCACCCAGACAAGGTTGTTTTGTATACCAGCACCTGTAGTAATATGCTAGCCAGATTAATGTAATTAATATATTGCACCAACTGGCCAAAACCCAACTATTTCAATGTTCATGAACCTCAACAATTTCAAGATTCAGTAATGACAAATACAGCAGATCCTACTAAATATACCTACACCGCACTCACTCTTCCCCAACTAACACAGTATAACAATGTGTCAATCTTCAACAGCAAACACCAAACTTAACAAAACCCAATAAATGGACCAATGCCACATTCCCGGGCGAGATTAACTAAGAGCCCAAGAAACACAGAGGGTGTGATGATCAGCTCTTAACAATCATGTGGCACTACTGAGTTACATAACAGACCACAGACAAATCTTTAATACCCATTGGGCAGGCGCACACTTGGTACCAGTGCAAAGTAAAGTCGTTGTTGCCTCATTTGCATGGAGGTGTAGCATCATGAGGGAATGCATTTGCTTATGCATCTTCACAATATTGCAGATTCAGCCACAAACTAAAAGCCAAGAGGTATGCAAACTTTCTGTGACCTAGGCAGTTGTACTCAGTTGGAGCTATAGCAATGGAACATGCAAAAAGAGTGTGAAGGAGAAATTTGCATTGATTGATTTTGGCGCTCAACAGCATATGTCATCAAGAGTACCCTGATGGGAAACCAAAAGAAGGTTTTGCTTGACCATAGGTTGCCAAAAAGATTGAATGAGGAGGCCTCACTCACTGATTGTGGTATGCTTCATCATCAGTGAAATTATAGTGAGCTCTATGGTCACGGATATTTCGCGAAGGTTTCACGATGAATCGCGAATGCACTCACCAAGGGGAATGCTCTCTGATTGGCTGGTCACAACCTGAATAGAAAGTTGCAGCCGCCAATTTATCTATCATGAACGGCTCCTGTGGCTTAAAATGTTGTGAAAGCCCACATAAGGGGTCAGGGTGGAGATACTCTGACCCCATGATTGAGAAAGAGATGTGTTTCTAGAAATACACTAGAAAAACATGAGTCTGAAGTGTATAGTAATAAACCTCAAGCATCTAGAATACTGTAATGTCTGTGCATATATGTGTGTTTCACTTTATGGTTAAGGCGCGATCATCACAGTTAACAACACCATCACAACTAGCCGAATAAATGCGAAAAATGAAAATAGGTCTAGAAGATAGTTTTCAAAGAAACTTAGTACAAAATATGAATTTAAACATGCTTTGAAAGAAGTATGTATATAATAATGTGTGTAGGGCAATATTCAGAATGCTTTTTTTACATATTATTTTTGTATTTGTTGGTGGCCATTGAATACCTGCTTTTGTTTTCCATTTTCCCAATGTGTCCGTGGGGATCGCGATGAGCGACGTCATTTTGATCTCCGGAGTCACAGCAAAAACAGAAAATAGGTTTAAGAGATGGTTGTTCTAGAAATACACTGGAAAAACATGAATTGAAGTGTACAGCAATAAACCTCTAGGTGTAGAATACGATAATGTGTTTGCATATATGCGTTTTCACTTTTTGGGAAAGGCGCGATTGTCCTGGTTAACAATGTTGTCGCAACATCCTGAATAACCGTGAAAATGGAAAATAGGTCTGAAAGATGGTTTTTAAAGCGACTTAGTACAAAAATATGAGTTTAAACATGCTTTGAAAGAAGTTTGTATATAGTAATGTGTGTAGGGCAATGTTCAGAATGTTTTTTTTGCGTATTATTTTTGTATGTGTTGGTGGCCATAGAATGCCTGCTTTTGTTATTCGTTTTTGCGACGTATCCGGGGGGGGATCGCGACGTCGTCGCGAAGATCCCCAAAAACTAAAGAGAAAGAAAAAACACTTAGAAAACACTTCACAATATTTTGGGCACTAGGGTGGCTCCGACAAGAGCCGTTGTGTTGGTTGTGTGTATATGGCTTCCAGACATAAGACTGGATGCAGAGTTTCAGGTTTCTTGGAAACACCCTGTTGCCTTCATCTGTAAAGTGCACTCCATCATTGCTATAAATTGCATGCATGTCAAAACGCAGGTGTTGTTATAGATAAATCCCATGCTATGGTCTCTGGGGAATGCAGAAAGTGTTTTATTAACATGTTTCCTGGCTTTGTCAATCTGTGGACGGAACTGATTTGACCACTTCCATTTCTGTCTTTGGCATATAACAGAGTGCAACAGGACAGTGTGAGGGAAAAGCGACATCAGTTCTGCAAATGTTTCTTTCATGAGGATTTCCAGCCCTACCCCAGTCAATGTGCCACCACAGTGCACGATCATGAGGTGAGGAGCTTGGGAATCCATAATGGATTTAACCAAAGCCAGCAACTGATAAAACGTTACCTCTCTCTGGCCAAGCCAAGCAATCTGCACATTTGGCAAACCCAAGTCTCTTTCAATACCTCTCTTTTTTGCAGCCTCTTTAGCCCAATAGATTTAGCTGTGGCCACAAATCCATACTGTGAGCACTTTGAAGTGAAGGAGCAATAGTAGTCAGGAGAAGGCTGGAGCTGAATGATGTAGTTTTCCAAAGGAAAAGCAGTTAAAATGGAGTTATTTTTTTTGCAAAAAAATATATACACATATTTAATTGGATGCTGTCAGCATGTAAGTTAATAAAGTTAGGTAGTGTGTTGGATGGCTGAAAAATAAGTTTTATTATTCGCTGTTGTTTGAAAAGAGAAATGTAATGCAGACATGGAAATGCTTTTGAATCTGTGGCATAAACCACACCTGCTGTATCTTATTTGAAAGCAGAATGTTCTTCCTGGAATGTGTTGTGAACTTTTTACCTACTGCTTCCACTGGGTTGCTAGCTACACCGAGCTAAGACTGTATTGGGGGTGAAGGGTGTTAAAGAGACAGAACCTTTTTTTGAAAAGTTGAGGAGTGATGATAGAATGTAAGTAATGGCACATTTTAATTTCCAACTCAGAACTATGTAATAAACTGTTGTGTAGTATTTAAATTTCAGAAAAATTAAGCTAGATATCAGTTTGAACTCCCGTTTTTTTTCCACAATTCTTCTGCAATGATCGCGAAAACATCGCAAAAATGTGGCAACAGTAAAATTGTTTAAAAAGGGTGGTAAAGGGTTAACAGATGCTAACCATTCACAAGTGGAGATGTTTTGTTCTAAAATAAAAGACATGATTTCATTTAATGCCTTTCTCATGATGATAGACTGTGCTCTGTTTTTACAAATCATAACAGTGTCCAAACTATGCAGAAAGAGCTAACGCAACAATATAATCTACAAACAGAATCAGTAGTATGTAGATAACTTTGCAATTATTTTAAAAAATGTACATTAGAAATTAAGAAGTACATGGGAGTTTGATTAAAAGTAGTATCACAGTGATGAGAAAAAAATGTATGAGTAGAACTGTATCTATTAGAGGGTACATGTTTAAGAGGTTAGTGGTGAATGTTTTGAGTAGTATGAGAAAAATGAATTAGTGCCTGTTTATATTGTGTATTTTATTGAAAAATAACCGTATAGTTTTGTGGAAAGTTGCAATGAGGAACTGAATGGTTTACATGTGTAAACATCATGTGCAGAATAGATACATCTGTCATTTGCCTTCTGGGAGTTGTAGTACTTTTAGTAACATTATTAAACAGGAATAGTGTAGTGACAAAGAAAAGATGAGAACATGTTGTCTGCGTGTATATGAATTAGAAAGAAGTAATACTTGTTAGGTATATATTGAGAAGTGTTTGTCAATGTGGTTTTTAACTTATTTGACCACTTTGCATTTGCTTAGATGGTGAGATATAGTTTTTGTGCTTGCACATAGCTATATATACAGTGGGACTTTTAAGTTTGCTTCAAGATGCAGAGATATTTTGGGAAAGTTGGCTTGAAGGTGTACATCTATTAAAAAATCGCATATATGTTTACATGGTGATCTATGTTTAGTAATGCTGATGAAAATGTCATGTTTATGGTGAGGATTGTGTTTTTCTTCAAACATGCTTTGTTTAAAACATGCTTTGTTTTAGAAGAATTAATAGTGCAGAATGCATCAAAGGTTCTTGTGCTAGCTTCATTTCGAGTGTAACTTTTGTTTGAGATATGCTGAATATATGTTTTAGAAATAGAAGAAGTATTTGAGAAATTGTGCAGGTATGCCCTTCGCAAAAGGTTTTGTGCTTTGAAAAGTTTCAAAATGTTGTTATCCGTTTTAGAAACTTACTGATGCATGTGCACGCTCGGTCGCAAAGCAATGTATGTTTCTAGAGGGCCATGTATGCAATTATATATTAAGTTTGATACCCAGATTTCACTCACACATAGATAAAAAAACATGTATACAGTAAAAGAGGTAGTTTGATACTGACAGAAGGAGATAACCAATGATTCAGAGATATAGTGACAATTGTTATGTGTCTAACAGGAATGAAGGTACTTTCTCAGTCACTCAGGAAGTATTCAGGTAGTCATGGAATCACACAGCTACTACTCAGGCAGTCATCAAATCAGTGATTCACTATCGATGGAGTTATTCTATTATCCAGAAACTATGCATGTACTCTTGCATTCAGGCAGGCAGAAATTATGTAGTTATTGAAGTATGCAGGGACAACGTAAACATTCATCTAATCACCTAGGTACTATCTATTGACTTACACAATTAACAAGGCTGAAACTATGCAATCATTATAACATTTGCGCAGAAGCTATGCTGTCATCTAAACACCCACTCACAACCTATACAGTCATTGAAATACTGAGGCATACGAGTGCACTGATGAAACACTCAGGGTCTACTCATGTAATTACGTAGCGAGTACCATTGTAGTAAACCTATCACCCATGCAGTCATTCTATTACTGAGCCAATAGTCTCTCACTAATACAATCACCCCAGCAGTATACTTACTTTCATCCAATCTCTCAAGCTTTCACAATGGAATTATGCAGTCACTCAGACACTAGTCATGCACTCATCTAATTAGGTAGGCACTACTGATGCACTTATTCAATTCTGCGGGCACTACTAATGTAGTTATGTAAGCATCCAAGCACTACCTGTTCACTCAACCAAAAAGATATGGGCTGCATCCAATCGCTGAAACACTATTCATCCTCTCATCCAATAGGCTAGGTGCTATGCATGGGCTTAAACAAGATGTATGCACTATCCATGCACTGCATAAATCACCTATATACTTTCTATGCGCTCGTGCAATAAGCAGGCACTAGAGTTGAAATCATTTAATCATCCTACCAGTATCTATGCATGCACTGAATTATCGAAGCATTAGTCACGCACTTGTCGAATCATTCAGGCTCTACTCCACTCATCCAAACACCAAGATACTAGTGGTATACTCATGCAAACACGCAGGCAGTAAGTATGCAGATATGGAATGACCCATGGAGTTATGATCTAGTCAGGTAATCATCTCAGCACTGCTTGTATCCTTAGGGAATCACCTAGGCACTACCCATGCACTCATTCAATAATCCAGGGAGTATTGATGTATTTAACCACAAATCCGTGTATTTACAAGATTTACTGAGGAATATGGGTGATAGGTTTACTACAATGGCACTCTCTACGTAATCACATGAGTGCATGAATAGAGCCTGAGTGCTTCATTAGTGCACGTGTACACCTCAGTATTTCAATGCGTGCATGGGTTGTAAGTGGGTATTTAGATGGCTGCATTGGTTCTGCGCAAATGTTATAACGATTACATAGTTACAGCTTTGTAAATTTAGGGTTAAAATTTTAAAAGTGTAGAAGAGGACGAGATGCAGTAAAACAGAGAGTACGAGTTATGAGAGTAGTTGATAAGGCCTTTGCTTTGAAGAGGAAGCTTTTCATTTTGATTCTAAATAGAATGAAGACTCTTAACAAAATAGTGTTTTGCATGAGGAGACAAAACAAGAAAAGAACATTAGTGAATAGAAGCAAATTTTGTACAGTTTTTAGTGGACATTTTATACATACATCTTGTACAGATGTTTTCTTTAATGAAGAAAGCAATGTCAAGGATAACAAATTAGTTCATGCTATTGATTAAAGAGGACAATGTTATCAAATGAAGAGTGGTAGTCCTATAGCAAAAGAGGTGATGGTATCTAGAAATGTAGAAGAAGGTATTGCAGAAGAGGTACGAGGAAGGCATAGTCAGGGTACTGTATACAAATGGAATTGTAGTAGTGTTTCTAGTATTAGACAGAAATCTATTGATATATTAAGAATATTCATATGTATCTTTCTAAGGTGAAGTTTAAAACACAAACTAAGTTATACCACTCTACAATACGAACTTTAAGTAGGAGACTATTATGTGAAAACACCTGCTTTATGTTCAAGAGAAATAAGTAGAGCACTTTTGCATGGTAGTGTGGCAGATGTAGAAAAGGTTTCTGGTGATGTGCAGTTTCGTTTCTTTGGTCCTGAGCAGGATTTTTAGAGAAAATGAAGAGTTGCTAAGAGGAGGAGTTGCAGTACAGGACACATTTATTACAGTTGATTGTTTTAAAAGAGAGATTACAAAATGTTATAGAGTATTCTGTAAAAGCAGAGCACGTTTGTATATGATGTTGATGCACTTAATAGAAGATTTAAATACAGGCTGTTTCCCTACGTTTAAAAAGTGAAAAAGTAAATTATGATAACTGGCAAATGTTAGCTGTGTATTTATTTGTAGAGGGATGGCTTTACCTGTGTATATGGCAAGTTATATGTTAGTAGTGTTACAAAAAATTGGAAGATAATAAAATGAACAACAGATAGAAATGTATGCCCATTTTGTAAGATAATAAAATGCCTGCTAATGTAAGAAAACTGTGAATGTCAAAAATAAAAAACACATCAACATTTATTATTCTTTCCAGCAATGCAAAGGGCCAATATGGACTGATATCCAGCACTAACTACAACTCCACAATCTATGCAGTATGATGCCACTGGGGAAAACTCTGGGGCCAAATCTTGAAGTTGAGATTAGACTTTTGAATCGACTCTCTGCTTCGGTGTTGTTGTGCTGCTATTGAAGTCGAGGGTCCTTCAGCTTTGCATTGCCTCCTTGCTGCTCACTTGAACTCTTCTTATGAAATGTGCAAGAAAGATAAAAGGGAAAAAAACACCATGTATGATTTTTGTCAGCTTTTTGAATACTTGTAACACACTGCTCACCAGCACTTATAACAACACTACAGTCCATGCAGTACGTAGCCATTCTTGACAACTCTGGAGCCATATCTGTTGCAGTAGTCTGCACCTCAGAAGGGAGTTTCTGACCAGGAATTGTTGCTGCTGCCACTGTAGTTGGTCCTCCAGCTTCACTCTGCTTGATCGCCAGTTGGAGAGGTTTTGGAATCAATCATTTTTATTGCGTGGTACATGTTCAAAATTACACAGCTCAACTGCCTACAACCATCGGTCGGCAGAGCGTAACGGAATGATCAGTACACAGCATACAGGTCTACAGCCCGGAGGGCAACCAATTCCTTTGATAGGAGCTGCAGGAATGGACCCCAGAGCTTTGCGTATTCTGACCACTTCCCATCAATGCTGAGCAAGAGGCGCTCCATTGCTAAGAGGTGACAGAGTCTCCGGATCCAATCCCGCGGGTCAGGTGCGAACGAAGAACCCTATTGCGCCAGGAGAACCTGCCGCGCTGCAAGCAATGCTAATGCAATTTGTCTGCCCCTCAGCGAGCGCAAAGGAAAGGATTTGGGATGAGGGAGGCCCAACAACGTGTACTCAGGTTCCCGGGGGAACTTGATCTGAAACGCCTCGTCAAGGTCATCAAGAACCGCTGCCCAATACCGCACCAACTTCGGGCAATGCCACAGCAGATGTATCAGGGTGCCAGGAAGACCACACCCCCGCCAGCAGAGGCCTGATTTAGTTATATCCCAAGACTTAATACGCGCTGGTGTATAGTACCAATAAGCAACCACTTTATAAGCAGATTCCGTGCCTGCCGTGTCAGAGGCAGAGTGATGGGCGCGGTAGAAGATATGCTCCCACTCTTTGTGCGTCAGAGGGTACCCCAACTCAGTCTCCCAACGAACCTGCGCCTTCATCTTAGGACGCGCCATGATCATTGCATACAATTCCGATATGAGCTTCCGGTCATCCTTTTTGCAAATTAACCAGCGCTCGAAAGTGGTCAAGGAACGAGACATCAAAGCGAAGTTAGAAGGTTGGGTCACCCAGTGCACCGGTTGCGAGTGATGAAAATCGTCGGTCTTCGGCAAATTAAAATAGTCTTTGCGCAGTTGAGCGAAGGAGATCAAGCCTTCCAGGTCAAAGAGAGAGCCCACCCTCTTACACCCTCCTCCCTCCAGCGATGAAAGACTGGGGACGCGCATCCCGGCGGGAAGTCAGGGTTATCCACAATAGGTGTCATCGGGGAGGGAAACGTAGCCCAACCCTTGTGCCTCGCTAACTGATCCCACGCTTTGAGAGTCGGTGAAGTCACCGGCGATGAATAGAGACCCCATGCCCTATGCTTCTGTGGAAGCAAAAGTTCACGCCATACATTACAACCAGCAACTGTCTGGTCCATAAAGTTCCAGTGCTTGCTGGACAGCGGCCTATTCCACTCCGTGACGTAGGGAAGACAAGACGCTTGATAATAGGCACCCAAGAGCGGGAAGCCCAGCCCCCCCCCCACGGCTTTCGGCAAAGTAACATGTGATAATGCAAGCCTCGGTCTCCGGTTGTTTCACAGAAATTTATTAAGGAGACCCTGTAATTTCCGGAGGGTGCCCGGCGGAGCCTGCACAGGGAGCATCTGAAACAGATAAAGGACACGCGGGAATACAGTCATTTTTATTGCTGCGAGTCTCCCGTACCAGGCCAGATTGAGGCGAGACCAGTCGAAGAGAGATTTGGAAGTTTGATCCACCAACAGGTTATAGTTGAGGGAGACAGTTTTAGTGATAGAGGAAGTCGGCCGGATACCCAGGTATGTAATGTCGGAGTGCACCTACTGAAAGTCAAAGTCTCGTTGCAGGTCCTGGACCTCATCATCAGGGACAGAAAGATTAAGAATTTGTGATTTTGAAAAGTTCACTTTAAACCCTGCCACTTTACCAAATTCATGAAGCTCCGTCGCCAAATACCGCAGTGTGGAGTGAGGTTGGGTAAGCGACTAATTTTGTGGGGTCAGCGCCAAACTTAATTCCCACTATATCCAGGTGCAAGCGTATGCGTTGGGCAAAAGGCTCCATATAGAGCGCAAAAAGTAGCGGGGACAAGGGGCACCCCTGCCGCGTCCCCCTGGACATAGGGAAAAGGGGAGATTTACACCCATTCACTCTCACCGACGCCTTAGGGGCTGCATAGAGACATTGCAACCATCGTACAAAATTCTCACGAAGCCCAAAGGCCAGCAAAACGGTAAACAGATAGTCCCAGTCCACACGATCAAAGGCCTTTTCTGCGTCGATGGAAAGGAGAAAGGCCTGGGCTCGAGATCGGTGGAGGTGAAGAATTTGCTTGGTATTATCTCCGCCCTGTCACGTCGGGATAAAGCCTGATTGGTTCGGGTCGATGATGCCGTCCATCAGGGGGCTAAGACGCGCCGCCAGGATACTCGCAAAGAGCTTTGCGTCGATGTTTAAAAAGGAAAATCGGCCGAACCAAACCACAATCTCTCGAGTCCTTCCCAAGTTTAAGGATGACCGTAATCGCAGCCTCTGACATGGAGGGTGTTACTTCTCCAGTGTCAAGGAAAGAGTTGAAAAGACGTGTTAAAAGCGGAGCCAGCTCTACGCAGAAAGTTTTAAAGAACAGAGCTGAGAAGCCATCCGGCCCCGGAGATTTGGCAATCTTTAGACGGACTATCGCGGATATGACTTACTCAATGCGAATAGCTGTATCCAAAGCATCGGGCGATGATTTAAACAGCGGCGTAATGCGGCAGGTCGTGAGATAGTCCGCCATCCCGTCCGAGCTTGGCGCCTCCCTACTATATAATCTCTGATAAAAGTGACGGAAGGAATCCACAATAAGGGTGTCGGTATGCTCAACCGCCTGGGAGTCCCTAATGGACTGGATCGCTGACCTCTGTGCGCGCGCTCGCAACCTATGGGCTAACAGCTTCCCCCCTTTATCCCCACTAAGGTAAAATTTATGTTGAAGCTCTATCTAAGTCTAAGTGCTTCAATATGCGCCGCTTTGTTTCCAGCTCCCTCCAAACCCTAGGGGCCCCCGTCCGTTTGTGCACAGTCTCCAGAGCTCGCACCTCCTCCTCCAGCTCTGCTCGGTTAGCTTTACGTATGCGCGTAAATGCTGCAGCCAGTGGGATGAACTCTCCCCGCACCACCAACTTCAGGGCTTCCCATACTGCCGCTAAAGACGTACTCCCCTGATCATTATCTGCAAGGTAAGCAGTTATAGTGTCCCTTATTCGAGTAACAACCGATTCTGAGTGGAGTAGAGAATCGCGAAGGCGCCAGCCAGGGGGTGGCGGGCATTTGCCGTGAGAGGTGAGTTGTACCAAAATGAGGGCATGGTCCGAAAGTGAACGGGGGTGATAGTCGCTGCAGATAAGTGGGGCAGGAGAGAGGTTGAGGCTAAAAAGTGGTTGAGGTGGGCATAGGTTTTGTGCGCTGTGGAGTAGTAGGTATAATCTCGCTCAGTGGAGTGCTGTACACGCCAGACATCATTCAAACCGCCATCAATCAGCCACTGCCTCCCCCCCTGCGAGAGTGCACCCGTTCGATGGGACGGCTGCTCAGACCTATCCATACACGGATCCATCACCACATTCAAATCTCCACACACCAGGATCGAGGCGTCCGGAGAAGCCAGAACCTCAGAGAGGGCCGCACGCAGGAAGGGTTCCTGTCAGTCGTTCGGGGCATACAAGGACCCTATTGTTAGGTGCGTGTGTCCCCATTGTACGCGGACAGCAAGGAACCTACCCTTAATATCAACGACCTGGGAGAGAACTTTGCAATGAGCGCGCGCGCTAAAGAGGATTGCCACCCCATGCTTTTTAGCCGGGCCTGAAGACCACAATTGTAAGGGGAAGCGCTTTTATCTCATCCGTTTAGTGTCCTTAGAAAGGAGATGGGTCTCCTGAAGCAGACACACATCACCCTCCGCATTTTACCGGAGGGACAGGATGGCAGAGCGCTTAACAGGGCTCTTCAATCCCCTGACATTCAAACTCACAACCTTTAAGGTCCTACCCATAGTAGTCAGGGGAGAAGGAGCAATGACCTAGACGCACAGCGCCAAAGATATGAGGCGAGCAAGAAGGTAGTGACCACTGACCATACATCCCCCAGGCTTGATGGAGAACTGATGCGGAGCCCCAAAACAACCCCATAACCCCAACAAACCCCCCTTCCCCAACCCATAAGACAAAACAAACACACACAAAAAAAAAATGGAACTCAGGAGCCCCGTATAGGGACAACAGTCTGTCATGTAGATCAAACGATGAGGGGAACATGGCACCATTCTAAATTATGCCACACACCGGAGGCAATATACATCCAACACCCAAAGGACAAATGGTGGTATTAACGCTCAGCAGAGTATCTCCCTCCTCTGGCGCCGAACTAGAGCCCACCTGATGCCTGCTATGTGTGGCTCAAGGGATGCCGGTGCTGTCCGTCACCTGTGCCACCGATGTGACAGCCGCCTCTCTCTCCATGATACTAGTGGACATGTTGGGCTTCAAAGACTGAGAGGACTTCCCAACCCGCTGCCAGCCGCCGGAGCATCTACACCGACGCGGAGGGGCACCAGCGTTCCCAGACTGAGGAGAAGACCGTTCCAGCCCCAAGACATCGTAGGCGACGTCCAAAGAACGGATCTACAGGAGCTTGTCCTGATCATTGAAGATAAGTCGAAACGGGTGACCCCACGAATAGGGGATGCCTTGCTCACGGAGATGGTTAGTGATGGGCTTAAACTCCCTGCGTTTGACCAGGGTGGAGGCCTCTAAGTCCTGGAAGAGTGCTGGTTGATGGCCCCGAAATTGCATGGGATTAAGGTTGCGGGCCTTCCGAAGGATTTGCTCCTTAAGTTGGAAATCGTGGACACACACCAGTATGTCCGGTGGGGAGCTTTAACACCTCTCGGCAAGCCAATGCGGTGGACACGGTCCAGCTGTATTTCTTGTTCCCCGCCATCCCCCAGGATCTGTCGAAAAAGCTGGCTGACATACTCACGGAGGTTATCCCCTTCCCCTTTCCATGGCACAGCCCGAATTCTTATATTGTTACGTCGGGAATGATTTTCCATGTCCTCAACGTGAGCTTGTAAATCAAGGTTTTGCTCCGTGAGGCGAATGACATCCTGCTGGAGCTGATGTAGATCGTCCTCCCGCCCCAAATCGTGCTCCTCCAGGGTAGCGACTCGTTCCCCAATGGCGTCCACATCGCGCCGTACCTCACGCAGGTCGTAGGAGAGCTGGGAGCGAAGCTCCAGAATATCCTCTTTAATGGCCGAGAATAAGTCGATCATAAAAGCTTTGGTCGCCGGCTGATCACTATTCTCAGGCTGCGGCGAGTGGGGGCAAGATTGGGAGGCAGACGGACCCGCTGATTTCTGCAGGAGATCCTTCAGGGGCTTATCACGCCTGTTCCTGGCGGAAGACATGTTGGCCAAGGCAAGAGCCCACGTAGAGGAACTGGGGGCATAGTAAAAGGTGAAAACAACCCTCCAAATAGCAAGGCCGAAGCCCACCCCCAGCAAAATCCAGACCCAGTACAAAGGGAAACCAACAAGCTACCAATGCGCCGGACCACTGGCCCACTAGACAATCCACAGGGAGATGAGTCAAAGTCCAATGCGCAGCAGGGAGATATACCCAGAATGAGAAAGAGGCCTGCACGCCAGCCACCATTCCCGGGACTCTCCCAGCCCCATCCCCGCAACGTGCACAGGGAACAACCAAGGCAGGCCCCCACCAAGGCGCCAAAAGCCCCTACTGCTCCTGATGCACCAGGCCCCTACAACCAGATGAAACCCCCGAGGGAGCGACCAGTCCAGCAGAGCCTTCAAAGCAGTAGGGGGAGGGAGGGGCAGGGCGACTCCACATTCAAGGAACGCCCCACAGCGCTCAGCGGGGCCCCCTCCGTTCGCCTGCCGGGTCACCCACCACAAAACCGGTCGCCGATATACGCCCCGAGCACCACCACTGTGGGGGCAGATGCCTCTCCGCACCCGCCGGTCAATCCTCTCTGCACACACGCTGAGAGTGGGACCACTCAAAGCAGCAGGCCCCAGTAAACTTTTCCGGCGGGCCCCCAGCCCTCACTCACAGCAAGCAGCCGCCGCCTGCCGACTCACAGGCCGAAGGTAGGTCTCTCAAGGGCAACAGCGCAGGTCTCCCAGGCCCTAAACCCCCACCAGGCCCAGGGAATGACCGCGCGGGGTGCCCACAACTACAGTCGCCGCTTCAGTACAGCCAAACAGGGGAGAGGTAAGGGCTGAGCTAATCAGCAAATCCAAATCAGGGCCCTCAGAAAGGCCCCTCGCTCCCTCTGCTAATCGTGCAGCACTCTGTTTGCCGACCCGCGGACAGAAAATCGCCACTCAGCAGCCGCTGCCCCTGCACTCCTCACCACTGTAGCGCACTCACTCCTGCCTCGCCGCTATGCCCCCTTCGCACACCGGGGAATCAAGCACCGCCACTCCTTACCAAGGACCGCCAAATCAGGGTGGCACGGGGCCGGACCTTCCAGGCGGGCAAATGGCGGCTGCGGTGCGGGCCGTAGGAGGCTGTCAGCCCCGAGTCTGCACAGGCACCAATTCCACTGTGTCAACAGGTGCCCCCGAAGCTGGCGATGCACACAGGGCGGGGGATCGCTGCGGCGGCCCCGATGCACCAAGGCCGGACCGTCCCGAGGAACCAGAATACCGCTTCTGTACGCCACAAGAAGCGCACCAACGATGGCAGGATGGGCAGCAGGCACAGCAGGGCACAGCGTCCAGCTCCGATGGGCACCAGGAGGGACGATATCCAAAGATAAAATTGGGCGGCGCCGGAGAGACAGGGAAACATGTCTCACTCCACCGCCATCTTGGCCACTCCCCAGGAGAGGTTTTTATGAAAGGTTTTTTGAAACATGGACGTTGACCCACATAAATATTTTTTGTTCGTCCCTCTAGAGAGGGTCTTGTTAGACATTGTGGATTGCACTAGTTTTGCAACAGTATTTGATTCCTCATAGGTTTGGGTAACAATGGATAGTTTGATGTTTGTTTGGAAGTTATGTTGTGTTTGTGTGTTCAGATGTTGAAAGCAATTTTTTGAGACTGTTGTTTTTTTACAAATATGTTGTTAAAAGAAAGTTAAACAGCTAGACTCAAACTTTGTGTAAAATATGTCTACATATCTGTTTTACACTTTTTCATTTGTATTTGTGACTACTCATGTCATTGTGATCTTCAGTGTTGCTGTGAAGAAAGAAAATGCATTTTTCATGTAGTTATTTTGACAAATGAATACAAAGAGGAAAGTTATATTAGTATCTTACTATTCAATTCAATTATCTCACAAAATAGCTACACTGAAACTTTATGTCAAATATGTCTATATATGTGTTTTACACTTTGTCAAAAACACCAGGTAGTTGCAGTCTGTCCTTGGCAATGGCACACATAGAATCATATTGGCACTATCTGTGCAATCATCAAGGATGTCCTTTCTGCATCACTCTGCAAACGTGCCTCCTGGCACAGTAATAGTTGGGGGATGAAGTCTCCTTGGCTATTGAGGGTATTTGGGGGGCCAAATATCCCTCTTGTTACCTCCAGCAAGGTGTACAAAGTCAGTTTGTTAAGAGGTTTTCTGAGGCCACACCCCCTTTCTGCACTATTCTGCAAACAAGTCTCCTGGCACACTTCTGGTTGGGGAATAAAGTTGTCTTAGATGCTAAAAGACCTTGGGGACCAAGAAGCCCTCGTGGTACTTTCTATAAGTCCTACTCAGGAGGATTTCTGAGAGCTGGTCAGAGGCCCTGCCCCCTTTCTACACAGTTCTGCAAAGACCATTGCTACTTAAAAAAACATGGAAATTCACTGGAAAAAAACCAAAGGTTACAGATAAGTTATAGTTAACAATTAGCATTAAAAAAAACTTGGAAATTCACTGAAAAAACAAAGTTTACAGGGACGTTATAGTTAGGAAATAGAATTTAAAAAACCTTAGAAATTCACTGAAAAAACTAAAGGTTACTGAGATGTTATGGTTAGGGTGATATTTCACTCGTATAAAACCAGAGAAAGTTAGCAGTTATAGTTAGCTGAGATAACTATAACTTGCGTCCCCGCAATTCACTGCTTATGACCTCACATATTACCTCACTCATGACATGGTCAGTGATATCACTGATGACATCTCAAATGACATCACTGATGCCATCATCCTCAGAATCTCTGACACAGCCACTCACACTCCAATGTAACCATTCATACACCCACTCCAACTTTCACACTACCATTCTTGAAACCATTGGCACACCCATACCAGTACTTACATACCCATGCACTGATTTATAGGACAACACACACATCCACTCAGTCACCCATACAGCCACACATACACCAACTCACTCACTAATACAGCCCCTGATATATCCACTCATACATGCATACACCACTCACACACAGTCAGTCACTCATAGAGCTACTCACACATCTACTCACTCATCTATAGAGTAAATAACACAGCCATTTAGTCACCTATACACTTATACACACACACACGCACTCATTTATTCATACAGATACTAACACATACTCACTCACCTATACAGTCTCTGACACAAGCACACATTCACCCATACAGCCTCTCTCGCAATCACTCAGTCACACATACAGTCACTCATATACTCCAACACTCACCTATATTGTATTTCACATATACAGTTACTCACCCATAGACCACTGACACATCCTTTCACTCATCAACACAGCCATATGCACACTCACTCACTTACCTATACAGCCCCTTACACGCACACACTCACTAATCCATACAGCCACTTACTCACCCACTCACTCATCCATATAGGCAGTTACACACACCCTCACCCACTCACACAGACATTGAGACACCCATACACATACTCAGCCAACCAACCACTCACCCATACATAAACTCACGTACCAACTCACACACCTATACAACCACTTATACGTCAACAGACAGACAGATACAGACGTTCACCCAACAAGTCACTCACCCATATATTCACTGAGACACCTAATCACTCACTTATACAGTCAGTCATGTGCCCACTTAATCATCCATGCACTCATACACATACTGATTCATCAATACACCTTGGTATATGCATTTAACACTCATAAACATTTTTAAAACACTCACAGTCACTGGATGATGTCATCAGTGATGTAATTTGAGATGTCATCAGTGATGTCATCAGTGATGTCACTGACCATGGGATGAGTGATGTAATGTGTGAGGTCAAATCAAATCAAATCAAGATCTTTATTCACATTTAGAATATGCATAAAAGTACAAAATAAAAAAGGATTGTTTAGTAAAAACATTTGAACACCAAAAGTTCTAAAATTAATTACATTGATACGATATGTCCTTTAAAATATCAATATGTACAGATAGCCTCATAACAGATATCCACTTCAATTCATTGTGAGAAAGATTTGTCACTGAGATAAATAAATACAACTCCCCTAAAACCTGTCCTGGTAGCACATCTAAAACTACACAGTAAATCATTATCCAGGCATAAGACTATTGTCTATTTGATCAATTAAAACAACACCCCTGTCTGTTGAGTTTCTCCTTATACGAAACACTGAATAAGATTTTTTTGCAACCAATAGACAAATAAATGTTTCCAGGGAGTTTATAACTGTGAGGGCCATGGAATGCGAAGATAAACTCAATTTTGTTATCAGGGAAGGATACACTTTTTTCTTTCCATTTTATAAAAAGAGCAAAAAAATAAAATGTGGGACATGGTTTGAGAGGACAAGTCATCACAAGGACATTGCGACAAATTACTTAATGAATGAACATGCGCCGGGTATCCTACCATCAGGGGGAAGAAATTTAACCTCATCCTTGTTAGGAGGTATTGGTGGGTATTGTTAGTAACAAAGGAGAGGTATGAATCTTGGCCCTTGGAAATTTTAGGCATGGTAAGGTAATGGATAACCGTGGTTTTATTTTGGTTGTGTTGCCGCCTTTCTAACTCGTTTTACGAAGAAGGCTTCTTTCAACTTTTTCTTGGAGAAGGGCAAACATTCGGTTGATGTTATCTACAAATCAGCTAGGCCCAAATCTGTAAGAGACCTTCTAACGTATACCAACCAAGGGATGTTATTGGCTTGATCTAGGTTTATAACATCTTTTAGTATGGTCTGGTTTAATCCAACTGTGTCCCTTTTCCAGATACGCAGCCAAAGGAGAAGTGGGGCCAATTTTATAGTGTCAGACATAAAGGGGAGGCCAAGTTCTTTGTGGGCGATCAAGTTCAAACAAGCCGATTTAACTGATAACAATTTTTGGGGGAATTTGTTTTCGGTTTTCTGAAGGGCGACCACTTCTGCTATGCCCCATATTTTGGCTCCATAGGTTGCAATAGCTAGTGATTTCACTTTGTATATTTCAAGCATTTTGATTATTGATTATTTCCCCAATTTGGAGAAAAATTTCCACAAAGCAGCTATGCTTCTTTGCAGGTCATAAGCAGTGCATTGCGGGGGCGTGAGTTATAGTTAGCTCAGAGAAGAGTGTTACCGGAAACACCCATATTACAAATAATGTCCTAAGATATTGCAATATATATTTTTCTAATCTACGTAAACATCTGCTAATTTGGTCTCTGCCACTGGCAATTGAAAGAGCCGCATTCCAGTCTGTCACTTTTATGACCACTATGCCACTTCATAAAAAGACCAGCCATGCGCAATGATGACTCAGTCTTGCTCCAATTGTAAAAGTCATTGAAGGTCATGCCCTTCTGCCAGACTCGGTCCTCTAGATGGGAAGACAAGCAACACAAGTCCGATTTCTGCCTCAGTATCAGCGATCAGAAAACTAAAGACAGTCAAGTAAAATGAGAGTAACTATATTTGAAATAGCATAACTTTACGAAAATGCAAAAATCATTGACTTCTGACAGAGCTGTTTCAAGAACCTGATTCCCTGGCTTATCCAGTTTTGTGCTGCAGTGTGGGCCTTAATGACAGTCAGCAAATGATTCGATAACCTTACATTTGCTAACAGTATTAATTGTTTAAGTTTTTGATGCATGTTACTTGGATGCTGTTAATAAATCTGTATCAGGATGTGTTGTCTTCTTTAAGCTCTGGACTGATCTCATTTTGGCTTTCTATGGGAAGGACCTGAGCTTCTTTTGAGCTTCTTTACCAGGAGGATTGGACTTCTTTTGGATTCACACTCTACAACATTGTATGGCACAGCCTCAATACCATGTAGACCATTTATCATCCCACAATCCACAGCCTGGTTCACTGTGTGTAGTGACGAATGCTACTGTAATTGATTGTGGCACACCATTTTCATTTTACTGGAGGAGAATGACTTAACTCATACCCACCTGTTCAGGTACTAATGCTTACATCTCTTCTCTTAATCTGCTTCTCACAGCAGCTTTCACCCATGCCCCTAAACTCATGAGAGCATTATCTTCCACGAGATACAGGCTGGTAGTCACATCCAAGACAGTAATCTGTGGGTGTTCTTAGCTGGGTGTAGCATGTCTTAGACGGTCATGCAAGGTGGAGAGATGGGATGTCAGTGAGCATGAAAACAACACAGCTGGCACTGGTGTGGTCCTGGTGAATACAGTGTAAGTTAACCCATTTTTTCAGCACAAGTCAAGTTCCATGCCTGGCTTCCTGGGTGAATGGTGAGCATGTGGGTGTAACTTGGACATCTGACTGAAACTTCACACAGGATGCTTAACAACATAACTTTTGTCCACTGGTAGAAGTAAAGTGTCACCCTAGTCTTAAGTTCCCAAGTCCACCAGCCTTGTGGATGAAGCATGACTGCCTCTGAGCCAATACAGACTCTAGCTCCATCAAGGTCCCTCCCCAGAGATTTCCTTAATGCTCATTCAGGCCTGACTTTCCTGCCTTGGAACTTTTGTGGCTCCTGGAGGTCCTTGTTTTCACCACAATGCATCTATATATTTCACTAACCAATGCAAGGCTCCTCAGCTAGTGGTCATGACACAACCATACCTCTTGAACCGGGAGAATATGTGCAGCACTTCAGTCACCGTGGTCATCATGGTACCTTTTAAACCAATGTTAATGAGTAAATGTATGTTGAATGGCATCTGAAACTTAATGACAGCTTGCCATTCTTCAGCAGTATGTAGTCACCCATTTGTGGCTCAGCCTCTTGGCACCATGCTTCTTTTTTTATATACAAATCAGCTAGGCCCAAATCTGTAAGAGACCTTCTAACGTATACCAACCAAGGGATGTTATTGGCTTGATCTAGATTTATAACATCTTTTAGTATGATCGGGTTTAATCCAACTGTGTCCCTTTTCCAGATACACAGCCAAAGGAGAAGTGGGGCCAATTTTATAGTGTCAGACATAAAGGGGAGGCCAAGTTCTTTGGGGGCGATCAAGTTCAAACAAGCCGATTTAACTGATAACAATTTTGGGGGGAATTTGTTTTCGGTTTTCTGAAGGGCGACCACTTCTGCTATGCCCCATATTTTGGCTCCATAGGTTGCAATAGCTAGTGATTTCACTTTGTATATTTCAAGCATTTTGATTATTGATTATTTCCCCAATTTGGAGAAAAATTTCCACAAAGCAGCTATGCTTCTTTGCAGGTCATAAGCAGTGCATTGCGGGGGCGTGAGTTATAGTTAGCTCAGAGAAGAGTGTTACCGGAAACACCCATATTACAAATAATGTCCTAAGATATTGCAATATATATTTTTCTAATCTACGTAGACATCTGCTAATTTGGTCTCTGCCACTGGCAATTGAAAGAGCCGCATTCCAGTCTGTCACTTTTATGACCACTATGCCACTTCATAAAAAGACCAGCCATGCGCAATGATGACTCAGTCTTGCTCCAATAGTAAAAGTCATTGAAGGTCATGCCCTTCTGCCAGGCTCGGTCCTCTAGATGGGAAGACAAGCAACACAAGTCCGATTTCTGCCTCAGTATCAGCAATCATAAAACTAAAGACAGTCAAGTAAAATGAGAGTAACTATATTTGAAATAGCATAACTTTACGAAAATGCAAAAATCATTGACTTCTGACAGAGCTGTTTCAAGAACCTGATTCCCTGGCATATCCAGTTTTGTGCTGCAGTGTGGGCCTTAATGACAGTCAGCAAATGATTTGATAACCTTACATTTGCTAACAGTATTAATTGTTTAAGTTTTTGATGCATGTTACTTGGATGCTGTTAATAAATCTGTATCGGGATGTGTTGTCTTCTTTAAGCTCTGGACTGATCTCATTTTGGCTTTCTATGGGAAGGACCTGAGCTTCTTTTGAGCTTCTTTACCAGGAGGATTGGACTTCTTTTGGATTCACACTCTACAACATTGTATGGCACAGCCTCAATACCATGTAGACCATTTTCCATCCCACAATCCACAGCCTGGTTCACTGTGTGTAGTGATGAATGCTACTGTAATTGATTGTGGCCCACTATTTTCATTTGACTGGAGGAGAATGACTTAACTCATACCCACCTTTTCAGGTGCTAATGCTTACATCTCTTCTCTTAATCTGCTTCTCACAGCAGCTTTCACCCATACCCCTGAACTCATGAGAGCATTATCTTCCACGAGATACAGGCTGGTAGTAACATCCAAGACAGTAATCTGTGGGTGTTCTTAGCTGGGTGTAGCATGTCTTAGAAGGTCATGCAAGGTGGAAAGATGGGATGTCAGTGAGCATGAAAACAACACAGCTGGCACTGGTGTGGTCCTGGTGCATACAGTGTAAGTTAACCCATTTTTTCAGCACAAGTCAAGTTCCATGCCTGGCATCCTGGGTGAATGGAGAGCATGTGGGTGTAACTTGGACAGCTGACTGAAACTTCACACAGGATGCTTAACAACATAACTTTTGTCCACTGGTAGAAGTAAAGTGTCACCCTAGTCTTAAGTTCCCAAGTCCACCAGCCTTGTGGATGAAGCATGACTGCCTCTGAGCCAATACAGACTCTAGCTCCATCAAGGTCCCTCCCCAGAGATTTCCTTAATGCTCATTCAGGCCTGACATTCCTGCCTTGGAACTTTTGTGGCTCCTGGAGGTCCTTGTTTTCACCACAATGCATCTATGTATTTCACTAACCAATGCATGGCTCCTCAGCTAGCGGTCATGACACAACCATACCTCTTGAACCAGGAGAATATGTGCAGCACTTCAGTCACCGTGGTCATCATGGTACCTTTTAAACCAATGTTAATGAGTAAATGTATGTTGAATGGCATCTGAAACTTAATGACAGCTTGCCATTCTTCAGCAGTATGTAGTCACCCATTTGTGGCTCAGCCTCTTGGCACCTTGCTTCTTTTTCACTGTAATAAATTGAAATGTTAATTGGGGTGGATGCTAGTCCTCCACAAGTAATAAAGGGGCCGATTTCAATATTGACGGATAGGGAACTCGTCGCAATAGTGACAGAGCTCCCTCCCTGCCAACATTATGGTCCACCCGCAGGATTTTGAAGCAGGTAGACCATAGTTTGATGAAGGTGGAAACTGCTCTGTCTCCACCATGGTCGACCTTCTCTGATGTCCCAACAGAGTAAGGGCTGTTGAAGATTTAACTATATGTTCTCCCACTTGATTTAGATGGGCAGACATATAGCCATTTTTTCAGTGTCCATCACCACCAGGATATCCCTTGAGTTAGGGAAAACTGAAAAGTGCTCAATGCCCCGTCACCACTGAAGGAAACTCCCATGGTGAGGGGATCATTGGTTTATTTCTCAAAAGAAAAATCCCGCTTTGAGATTTCCTCTTTGAAAATAATAATTATAGCTTTGCCATATGGCCTATTGGGATGGCCACACACAGCCTGCGTACTTTGGATCTTCCCCACCAGGCTGCATTCCACAGCCTGGGGAGGAACATACAAAAGCTCCCTGTCCCCGTCTGAGCGCCGATCCACAGCGCTCCGACCGATCACAAAGCTACATTGCAGCATTGTGATTGGCTCAGGGGAGCCTGGGTGCTTCCTCCTGCTTCCTGCTGCTGGACGGAGACAGGAAGAAGAGAACAGAGGAGAGGTGGCGGCAAGCCGTCACAGGTGAGTGTATTTGTTTACTTTTTTCATCCCCTCCACCACCACCCGGATCCGGTAGCAGCCTCTACTGAGTCATTGTGTCCCCCTGCTCTCTATAGGTATTTCAACTGGTGTCTCCTGTTTCCTGCTGCTGGATGAAGATAGGAAGAAGAGGACGGAGGAGAGGCGGTGGCTGGCTGTCACAGGTAAGAGTGTTTTTTACCTTTTTTCATCCCCACCACCACACTCTCCCTCCCACCTGGCCCACCACCCGGTAGCAGCCGCTACTTTGCCATTGTGTCCCACTGCTCTCCACCCTTAAGGATGGGTTGCTGCTGGCCTACCAGCAAGCAGATGGGTAGTACCACCATACTGGTCTCAGTGACAAAGAAAGTGGCATTTATCTTGCAGCTTCTCTGCTGCATGGCACTCTTGAAACATCTTTTCTGTTGATTGGGTTCCATGCTCTGTATAAAATTATTCAGGTCTAGATGTTTTCCAGTGCCAACCTGCGTTTCAGTTGCTGGTATTGAGAAAGGCCTTTACAGTGACCGTAGCACCTATGCTAATACAGTGATATTCTCCTGGCTTTCAATTACTATCTGGCTAGGTGGGGCCAACTTGCCCCATTCCCTCCATTGGATAAGTGATATCACATGTATTTCCCCATCTCAAAACCGACCGTTTCTCTGGTATGTGCCTTGGTTCCTCTGGCCCTTCAGGCTCTTGCAATGTGGTTTACTTTGCTGCATTCAGAACACCTCTGCATTTGGCTTGGCATTCATTTAAACAGCAGCAGTGCAGGGTCCACAGTTGTCCTGCTCACCTGGCCTTATTGCATTTGAGGCATCTTCTGTTTGCCCCTTTTATCTGAATGTGATTGCCTTTTGGTGTTTTTTTCCCTTTTTTGAAATTTTTATTAAAGTGCTTTACATGAGCACCACATTACATTATTCAAGTTCAGATTTATTTTCTTAGGCCCCAGTTCCAAAGTCGGCAGCTCTGGCCATTAGGGCAAATCTTCTCTCTTCTTCCTTTATGAAATTCATCTCAATGGTCATATTGCAGAGGCAACTCAGATTCTCAGTTTCGTGCTAGTGTAACATAGCTACGTGAGTTATTTCTTTATTCCATTTGGTCGAGTTGGCACATGTCTCATTCTTTAATCTGAAATCTGGGACTAAATACTTGCTTAAAGAACTCTCTTCGATTTTCTTTGCCGTTTTGTGGGTTGGGAGCATTTGCCGCACTCCTCACCACTTTGTTGTTCTGGTTTGGGGGTCGGTGTGGGCTTGCTCACATTTTGGAAGATCGTCCTTTATTGTCATTTTGCGTTCCTTGTGCTTAACTTTGTCTGCGTGTCAGTAATCTTGGTGGACACCTTCTGTTCTGAACTGTGTCTGCGTGTCAGTCACCTTGGTGGTCACATTCGTTGGATTTATCTTGTGCACTAGCTCAAGTGAAGTACACTCCGCACATCTGGTTGAAGCGCTAGCTCAAGTGAACTACACTCGGCACATCTCGTTAACTTTTCACAATGGTCCTGTTTGGAGTGAGCCGTAGGGTGAGCCGTTTGTGAGCTTTGACTGCTGTGTTGTGCTTACTACCACTTGTGTTTGACTTGGCCATACAGAGGTGTTGCACTATTGCTATAGACGTGTGACTCTGTTCAGCTTGTTTCTTTTCAAACCCTGCTTACAACAAAGAAAAACAATCCTACAGTTTCTCGTTGGGAACGCACCACGAAGATTCTTGTGCGCACGCACTCTCCTGCATTTGTATTTCTTCAAGCTGCCTTCTTTTTAGGTCTCGGCTCGAAGGCTGCGCTTGCGCAGTCTCGATCCGAGATTTAATGACTTGGAGAAGAGGGGCTTGAACCCGCCCCTCTTCTCCCCTGTTCTCCATTGGCTGGCCTCTTCAATGCTGGCCAGCCATTGGAGAAGAGGTCCCGTCACTCCGATCAGGCCCCGTCCTTTTCGGATCGGGGGGCGTGTTTTTTGCAGAAAGTCTAATTATCTCCTCCAGCCAATGGCAAGAGGAGATAACAGCAAAACACGCCCCCGAATCCGAAAACGCCGCTGCGTTTCTCCGAGGCATTTCTGCTCTGCCTCGGAGAAAGGCGGTGGTGTCTCCTATCAGCTCCATCTGACCACATCCAGGCTTACTCTGGCCCGGGGGCTGCAGAAATCACCTTAATTGGCTTCGGAGTTTGGGTCTAGTTGAGCCCGTGTTCTTGTATTTTTACTGCCCTTCGCCGGCCCCTGCATAGCGGCGCTTAAAACAATACCGCGTTCCAAGCTAACACCTTGTTCCTGATTTTTCCCAGTATAGACACAGCACAGTGGCAGCATAAAATGACAATTCCAGCACGAATGGTGCAACTTTACCCCACCCCTTTAGCCTCTACATTTGTATCTCTTTCTCCCGGTTTGGGTCAAAGTTTAAGGCTTTGTGTTTCAGGATATGCACGTTTCATTAGCATTGGTGTATTTTGGGTTGGTGTTGTTGTAATGGAGCTGAAATAAAAACCTGAGCACTCACCATTTCCGAGTGCTCCGAGACCACGTGCTCCACTTAGCTAGAAGTCTGAATTCATTTGCAACCAAACTTGAACTCATTCAACCACCCCTCCCTATCCATCCAACTATTAGCTCATTGGGCCAAGCAACCAGGTCTGAAATCTCCATCCATTGAATGGACAGACAAAGGTTTTGCTTGCGAAGCAAGAAGTTGTTTATTCGATACTTACCAGCTCCTTGGACGGCTTATTATGCGTCATGTTTAAGAACTTGAGCATGCCACCGTTCCCCTGTGTCCTTGTCTGCTCCCCTGTCTGTCAAATGACTCGATGCCCAGGACAGCACCGCGCCCACAGTCTGACAGACCAGCCCAGCGCCAGCCGTCCACCCTGCCGCAGATCACACGTGCATCGGGGCAATCTTGTGATTCGCAGATACTGCGTTAGCAGTTAGGGCGGGGCATTTATTATCAAAGATGACACTCTCTTCCGTTCTGCTGCCCCGGGCTGCGGGGCTCGTGGTGTAACAGAAAGCGTGTCTCTGCAACTGGAAGCACGCACAACAGCAGCATTGTCCAGCCCTCGACACTCTTCTCCAGCTCCAGGCAACAATTCCAGCAAGAGGCTACGGCTGCTGCCTGGGCCGTCCACTTTTTTACGTAGTCATTTTATGAATTACGCTTTTACACGATTTTGGTATAAAAGATACAACTTGTAACTACGCACAGACTTCCACTCACGAGTCTGTGCTGCAGTACATCCTATAAAGTGATTCAGCTTCAGAGATCGAAGCCGGTAGGTTTGGGTTCAAATCACCGCATTCACGCTTCAGCAAACTGTAAAGTGTTGGTAGCCAGGAGCGCTCTTCGCATGGCTACCGATTATTAGAGCCTCCCGTCAGGGCCACTGGACAAATGCGGCAGCGTGGGACCAAATTATGCAGCACATCGACTTTATGATGCGGCAAGAAAAGGCAAATTATGTGGCGTAAGGAGGCACATTTTCTAATAGCATTACTTCATTTTGTTAATTTTAATCAACATTCTGGACAAAGGTTTCACCTCACAAGTACCAATATAACACCCAAACACATCAATATGTAACTAACAAGTGATCAGCCAACCTTTGTGAAGTACCTTCCACTTCGCAACATGTATCAGCGCGTTTTTGGTAACTTTTGATCCGTTTGAGCTAAAAGCAAACGTTTTTGTTAAAAATCTGCAGCTTATGTAACATATGAAGGATTATGTGGCAAATCCATAATTATCCGGAAACACTACGAGGCAAAACTGCATTTCAATGGCCATGCGCCACAGTCGATTTAGCTGGATACATAAACGTATTGTTGATAAAAACGTTCTGCAATGATGAACAGCACAGTTTCCCCGTATTTTATTTTGATCATGGGAAGGAGACCGGAAATTTTGAGGAGTACGCAAACCGTGCATGGTCGCTGCTCTTTAACAAAATAAAATATAGATAAGTGAAAGGGTGATGTTTATTTTAACTCAGACCGTGGGCGCGGCTTCTCCAATCACAGAAATAAACTGCAGTTAAAACTCGCAGGGCGGAGTGGTTGAACTCGAGACAGAAGCACTTTCTTTGGCGCTTCGCCACACACGCTGCAATCCAATACCTGAGCAGAACAAGCATTTACAATGCAATGGTCTCGGCATTGGTAAAGTTACAGCTATTGGCATTGCTCATGACATTATTTTTGTTTATAAAACATTTAAAGAAACGGCATTGTTATTTACAATGTCAATAGCTTAATCACTCTCAAATGCGAGACCTATTGCATTTGCACACACACACAGAGCCACCTACACACACACTGATTAAGCTATTGACATTGTAAATAACAATGCCGTTTCTCTACATGTTTTAGAAACAAAAACATAAACAAAAATATTGTCATGAGCAATGCCAATAGCTCTAACTTTAACAATGCCGAGACCGTTGCATTGTAAATGCTTGTTTCTCTTTTCACCGTGCGTCTCGATTCACACTGCCTGCATTCTCTTTACTTGGATGTGATATCATTACTTCATGGTTGACGTTGCGTGCGTGGCAGCCATTTTTAATCAACTAGTCTGACCGATCGTTTCCACAGAACCTAGTTTACCGATAACACAAGAAACCAAGAAACAACAATAAATCAAACATTCATCAGTCCTATTCTTTCCAGATCGTACTGTTCTCAGATTTCCATTGAAATATATATAACTATACCAGTTTAAGGAAGTTTAGGAGATTTTTCTTCATAATTGTCATTAACCTTATTTATATTTCATTTTCAACATCTTTAGGTTGATTTAATATTTTTCTTTAGGTATTTTTTTTTTACCTTAACAGTCCTCCTTATTTACTGTAATGCTCTTTCCACAGGTAAGTAATGCTGTTTAATCTTTCTTCAAGGCATTTTTTTCTGTACGGATTTTCTTATTTTGGGTAGCAACCATGCAAAATGTTACTACCCCTCCATTTTTTCTGTCCTAACCAGGTGATCCACCTATCAGGTGGCAGAAGTGAAAGAAGGTATTAGAAAGGTACACAAAGGTGTGCGGTACAAATATTAGTGCAGAGTGCAGAACTGCCCTACTTTTACTTTGTCTTGGCTGAGAGGGCCAAGAAGTATTTGATCACTTACCTGAAATTATTGACCAAGATTTGAATGAGTCAGAATTTTGCATAGTGAAATTAGACAGACATTATCTGCCTAAAGTAAGCACCATTCTGGAACTTTACCATTTTGGTCGCAGGACTCAAGCTAAAGGTGAATCTATTGAAAACTATATAACTGCCTTGTGGAAATTAGGATCCTCTTGCAAATTTGGTGCCTTGTTGGAAGAGAGGATAAGAGACCAGTTCATGTGACGGTGTAATGTTCAAAAAGTCAGGGATGATATTTGGCAAAAGGATGATCCTTTGCAAGAAGAAGTGATAACCATTACCAAACAAATTAAGCATTCTTTAAAGTGTGTGGAAATCATTACTAAGCGTGAAACTAAAAGCAAAATTGCTCATGAAGTGAAAACTTCTTCTAAAGAAAAACATGTAAAAAAAGCATAGAACTTTAAGCCTGATATGAAAAGTTCTAACAGTTTTCAAAAAAACAATTTTCAACCTAAATGTTACAGATGTGAAAACATGGGACATTTTGCAAATGACAAGAAATGTCCAGCTTTAAAAGCCATGTGTTCAAATTGCAAAAAGGTTGGGCATTTCACTGCTGTCTGTAAAGCAAAAACAATTAAGGCGAAAGTCAATCTCATCTCACATGATGGCCAAAGTGACAGTGACTCCTGTTCCGATTTTGACTGTGGTCAAATTGTATCCCAAGTCACTGATAGCAATAAGAAGGGACCTATTGATGAAGTGCTTGCTCATGGGAAAGCTACTTGTGTGTTATTTGATTCAGGAGCGAAAATTACAATTGTTTCTAAACAATTTTATATACACAATTTAAAAGACAAAGTTAAAATCTTGAAGGCTCACATTCAACCTAGTGGATTTGGTGGGGAACCCATAAAGCTCATAGGATATTTTCATGGTTTATTTGAATACAAAGAGAGGTATGTTTCTGGTAAAGTTTATGTATCTCACAAGGGGGATAGTGAGCTGGTTTCACCAAAGAGATTTGGGTGTGATGTTAGATCCCAACAACAATTCACCCATAATTTTGAAATAAAAGTTTCATGTAGATGAGATCACCACACAGAACTGTAATGATGAGTAAACTTCGAATTTGAAGAAGACATTTCCCAGTGTATTTAGAAAAGATTTGGGTTGTCTACAAGACTATGTACACAAAATACGATTGGTGTCTGGTGCCGTGCCTGTGGCAGGTAAGGTTTGTGGTGTTCCTCTTACGGTGAGAGATGAGATGAAATCACAAATAGAAAAGCTAAAATCTGAAGGAATAATTGAGGGGGTTGAGGGGACACAATGGTTGGCACTAGTTGTTGCCGCCCGAAAATCCAATGGAAGTCTTCGCTTATGCATAGACTTGAAAAAAAGGTATTGATGCAATTTCCTGCAGGATTTCCAAATGGGTGGTGGCTCTCCAAGAATATGATTTTAATGTTGAGTAGCTACCTGGAGCACCGAATAGAGTAGCTGATACCCTGTCAAGACTTGTGCCATATTGTGAAAAACATTTAGAATATGACGAGCAAGAGGCTAACAAATGGGTTTCCAATGTTGAGAATGATGGTATGAAAGAAAGTAGATGGCGTGAAGAATGTGTTTCTGATAAAGACTTGTTGGAACTAGCCTCTTTGCTCAAGAATGGATGAGTAAAAAAATCAAAGGTGACTCAGAAAATTATTGGAATATAAGGGATGAACTATCTGAGTGGGGGAGACCGTTCTGCAACGTTTGGTCCTTGCACTCAGCACTTTATTGTTGCCCCTGCTTGGGCTACCGGCATGCTGCACTTTCTGCCCAGCCCCTGCTTCACGCTACTTCAACTTAGAGCCGGTCAAGGAAGGTGGGGAGACCGCTCTGCAACATTTGGACCTTGCACTCAGCACTTTATTGTTAGCCCCTGCCTGGGCTACCGGCACTCTGCACTTTCTGCCCGGCCCCTGATCCACGCTATTTCAACTCCAGAGCCGGTCACGCAATGTGGGACGTGCACGACGGCGCTCGGGCAAAGACCAGGCCAAGACGGGCCCGTCTGAGCCCGTCAGAGGCTGAGGGAGGCTGGGCTGGGCCACTTGTTTTGGTTTTTCTACACTGGAAATGGTTGAGTAACCGGAACTTAACTCTGCTGTAATAACACTGGTTGAACTGTTCAATCCCCGACATATCGTATTGGGCGGACTTATTGGGGTTTTAAGTGTTGTTTGTCGTTGAGTGTAGGGTGGAGTCTGAGGAGAACGAATTTATAGTGGCTTCTTTTATACTGCGCTTTTTATTATTTTTTATTGTCAGTGTTTCAGGGGCCTGATTCTTTTGTTTTGATATGCAGTGATTGATTGATCCTATTGATATCGGAAAGACAAAATTGTATACTTCAAACTCTGGGCAAACAGCAAGTAAGACCAAAGCTGCCAATATGTCCTTGCTGAACTACCTTACGGGGGCGGTCGGTGCCCTTACAAACAAATTTCGAATGTAGAGGAGTCCTTAAATAGAGATCTTCAGGGCTCACTTCAAAATAGTATGGTCAAACCGACTTTAAATAATGAGATGGGGGAGGTTGGTACCCCACCTAAGGCGCACACGGAGCATCAAAATGGCTGCGTCAGGGTCGCTAGTGATGAGATTTCTCTTTGTGACCCGGACCGAGACATAGAATCACAACCCCCACCAAAAAGACTGTGTAACCCTAAAACTAAGGGTACCTCTGGTAATTTAGCGCCACTAATACACCAAGCCCCATCTGTGTCTAACATACCTAAGTCTAAAGTGAATAAACAACAGGGGAGGGGTATGTTAGTTAATACTAAAGGTAAAGAATAAGTAACGTGTACCAAAAATAAAGGCAACGTTCCCCCTATAAATGATTTGACTAGGTTGATGGGTATGATTACTGATCTTACAAAGTATATTAAAGAATCCATTGGTACCCTGGAGATGAGACTAGATAAAATAGAAACAGGTTTGGAAACATTTTTAGGGAACATGAGTCCCATAAAGGAAGGGATAGACAAAACAGTTTGTTGAGGGTGGCAACGTTATACCAGCCACGCACTATAGCCAGAGCATGCCATCTAGCTCTATAAGAAATGGTAAGCAGTTAGAAGAGAGGGATAGGACTAATATAGTCCTAGGATCTACGAAACCGGGTGAAAATTCATCAAGTAGACTGCTATCCAAGGAAGCAGTATCTAGAGAGGCTGGAAGAGTAAGTTTAGAAGCTAGGCAGGGTGATTTACTTGCAAATGATTTGCGTCCCAGATTAGGGTTTCCTACAGTAAATATGCAGGATCACCTATCCAAACAGCGGAACTTAAATTTATCCCCTACTGGAGAGCGCTAGGTGGCGCTAGCCAAGATGGCCGCGCCGAGGTAGAGCTCTGCGATGCCTGACCCCTCGCATCCGATCTGATCCTGTTGCTGCTGTCCTGGGCGCACTCTCACCCCTGATATCTGCTGCGGAGCTGTGACCCCACCCTCGCTGCAACTTTGGGCCGTGTCCGAGCCTTGGGGGCTGCGTTTTACCGCCTGAGAGCGGCACCGTTCCTGAGGCGCGTTTTCGGCCGGTTCTTCGGCCGGCAGCGCCTGCTACGAGCGCCCGCGGCGTCACACGTGTGCCGTGGGCCCCCGTCTGCTGGCGACTGGACTGAGGCGGAGGACGCCCGCAGCGACGAACTTTGGCTTGGAGCACGCTGGGGGTGAGTCGGTGGGGGGGGCGACGGCATCTTCACGCCTCCCCGGACCACCCCGGCCCCGATCTGCGGGCGCGCCGGCCTGGGTGCTGAGGGCCTAAGTGACCGGGACCGGGCCCGGCTTGGTGATTCCTGCCTCCTTGCGCGTCGTGGCGCCTTGGCCTGTGGGCCGGTGTGCCCTCCTCTGCCCCTCCTGCCCTCCGCTCTACTTGCCAGGTGGGGATTTGCCGCTGGCGGGGGGGGAAGCTTGGCCCTTCCCGACGGGGAAGCTACGCTGGACTGTTCCGCCTGGTGCCATTTGTTCGACACTGCTGCTGAGGGGATCCCCCCCTCGCCCACGGAGCTGTGTCAGGGCTGGAAAGGGGCGCCCTGCGACATCTACGCCCCGGGAAGGATCGAGCTGTGGGTCCCGTGCTGGGGAATAGCGGAGCTCCGAGCTGCAGGACTGCCCCGACGGGCTGGGGCCGTGTGCGGCGCTGGTGTGGCCCGTGTGTCGCAGCTAGCCTGGGGGCCCTGGTTCGGGGGCTGTGCCGTGAGGACCCACCATGGGCAAAGAAAAAGGCCCGAGACAGCCGGCGGCATCCCACCAAACGAAGATTGACCGCTACGCGACCCCTGACCCCCCGGGGGCCAGTGGGGGGGCAGCGCCCGCCCCCAACAACGACCTGGCCACCATCCTCCACGCAATCGATGCATCTCGCACCTCTCTGGAAGGGATGGTAGGGGAGGTGAAGGTTGACGTCGCGCTTCTGCGGCAGGATCTCCGTAACGCCACGGCCCGCATCACGGAGGCCGAATCGCGGATCTCCGCGACGGAGGACGACATCCATCAATTGCAGGACCAGGTCCGGGAGCTCACGACCCACTCCAAGGAACTGCACAGGCGGGCGGAGGATGCCGAAAATCGCGCCCGCCGCAACAACCTTCGCCTGGTGGGCTTTCCGGAGGGGATCGAGTCGGGCCGGGCCGACGACTTCCTAGAGGCCTGGTTTAAATCCTGGATGCCGGCGGGCAGCTTGTCTACCTGGTTCGTGGTGGAGAGGGCGCATCGATCGCTGGCGTCCAAGCCTCCGGTGGGGGCCCCCCCACGTCCCTTTATTCTTCGGATCCTTAACTTCCGGGACAGAGATGCCATTCTGCGGGAGGCTCGGGTGAGTGGCAAACTGGCATATAACAACCACACCATTATGATTTTCCCGGATTACACCCGGGAGGTCCAGGAGCAGCGCCGCTCATATACGGAGGTGAAGCAAAAGCTGCGCTCCCTGGGCCTTCAGTACCAGCTCCAGTTCCCGGCCCGCCTCCGACTTGTCTTTCAGGGTAAGACGCTGTTCTTCGACACCCCCAGGGCGGCCTGGACATGGCTTAACGAGGAGAGGCCCCTGCGACAGCTGGACGGGGGGCAGTCCGTTGCGGGCCCCGGGTGCCCTGTGGTGGCTGGGTCCCAGCGGCCGCGGCGCGGGAAGCGCACACGCTCCCGGCAGCGGCGAGGCGCCGCGGTCGCCAAGGTCCGGTCAGCGAGCGCTTCTGGCAGACCCATGAGAGACTCTTCCGCCTCTTCCGAAGCCTCCTCCCGGGCGGCCGGGGGATCCCGACGCCGAGCATCGCCTGGGCCGGCCGGGTCTCCGACCCCCCTCATCACGCACATTGACTCATCGGACCTTTCCCGTAGTCCCGCTATATGACTTTCCCCTTGTTTCTCACAGCTGCGGGGAAGGTGACTGCCTTGCCCGAGGGCGGGGGTGGGGGGCTCCACCATATTATACCTCCCAGTACCAGCCCAGGTCAGAACAATGTCATCCGTACTTCAGGAGGGGTCCACTACGCTCTTTATACCCGAGCACCCGAGCTTGGGGTCTTGTGACTGTTAGTTTGGTTCGGGCGACAGATGCTTCTGGTTTCGAAGTGTAGGGTGGGGGGTGGGGGGTTGGGGTTTGGTGTTTGTTTGGGGTCTCTCTTTATGAGACTGTTTTGTTTAGGTTTGCATTGTTGTTCGCTGAGCCTCTCATACAGCGCTGCGCGGCGCTTGGCGTTGTATCCCTTCATCCCGCTCTTCCTGTGCACTCTACTGCCGCTCACCTTTAACCACCGTCCGACCACTTCCCCTGGTGGAGCCCAACGGCCCCTCCGGGACATGCGCGCCCCGCGCCCCATCCCGCTGGCGCCCAGGTCCCCGGGTGTCCCCCCCGGCGCTCCCTACCTGCCCCCTTCCCAACGCGCTTTTTTCTCCCTGCTGCCATGGCTGAGTTAGCGCCCAAAGCCCAGGTGCGCATCCTGTCCTGGAATGTGAATGGCCTGCTGGACCGACTTAAGCGCACTGTCGCTCTCAAATACGCCCAACGCGTGGGCGCTGACGTGATCCTGCTTCAGGAAACCCACCTCCTTGGTGAGAAATGCCCCTTTCTGGCGCGCTTCGGATACGACCGGGTGTGGCACTCCGGGTTCTCGCGCGGGTCGCGTGGGGTTGCTGTCCTCCTGCGCCGTTCCTTTCCCTTCGTGCTGGCCCGGGTGGTCCACGACTCCCAGGGGAGGGGGGTTGCGGTTACCGGCACGCTTGAAGGCCGACCTCTCAGCCTCTTGTCACTCTATGTGCCGCCCACGGGGCTGTCCTCGGCCTTGGCTCTGGCTGCGTCCTGGCTGGCGACTTTTCCGCCCGGCACTGTTGTCATTGGAGGGGATTTCAATGCCGTTTCGGCCCCGCACCTCGACTCTTCGGGCCCGGTCTCGGACTCCCGCGCGGCACGGGCGAGACAGCTGGCCGGGTGGGCGGAAGCCCAGGGACTCTGCGACGCGTGGCGGCTCTGGCATCCGCACGCGCGACAATACACACACACCTCAGCCGCCCACCACTCTCAGGCACGTATCGACGCGATCTTTGTCCCCCCGGCCGACTGCCCGGGTATCCAAGACGTCCGTATCCTTCCCCGGGGGATATCCGATCATTCTCCGCTTTTATTGGGCTTGGGCCCCCCGCCTCACGGGGCTCGCCAAATGTGGCGCTTTAATGCATGGTTCCTGCAGGACAAAACGCTCCGTAAGGAGGTAGGATCCGCGCTGGCCCTCTACTTTGGCGATAATGACGGATCGGTCTCCTCGGCGGGCACCCTCTGGGAGGCCTGTAAGGCCACGGTTCGGGGGGTTGCCAAGGCGCAGGTGGTGAAACATCGCCAGACACAGCTGCAGCGGCTCACGGCCTGCGAGGCTCAGGCACTGCGTCTGGAACAATCGGTTTCTGACTCCGGGGATCCGGCCGAGGCCCGGCAGCTGCGGCTCCTACGCGAAGAGATTCGTCAGCGGTCACTTGACGCGGCTAAACTTCTCTGGCAATCCTCGGTGGCGCGGGTATATGGCTGGGGCGACAAAAATGGGGCGCTCCTGCACCGACTGGTCACTTATCCCAGGGCATCGCGCATCATCCCGGCGGTGACCGACTCGGGGGGCACGCTTCAGTCCTCGTCCGTGGCTATAGCAGACGCTTTCGCTCAGTACTATTTACAACTCTACCGGGCAAGGGCTTCGGATCTGCCTTTGGCGTCATTGCTCACCGCTGGTAATTTACGCCTTCCCCGGCTGCGGCCCAGCGATTGGGAGAGTCTGGAGGTTCCCATCTCTCCTGAAGAGATCGGAGACGCGATAGGGCGCACATCCGCCGGGAAAACCCCGGGTCCGGACGGGTTCCCGCAGGAATTTTATGCCACTTACAAGGAACATTTGGTTCCGCGGCTGGGTGCCCTATATGCGGAGGCGATTGAAAGAGGTTCCTTCCCGCCGGAGGCCGACGTCGCCACGATTGTGGTCCTGCCTAAGTCCACTCCACCGCCCAGGGACAGGTCGGCCTACCGGCCGATCTCTCTGATCAATACCGATATCAAACTGTATGCGGCGGTTCTGGCCCAGCGCCTGCGGCCCCTCCTGTCGTGCCTGGTGCACCCGGACCAATGCGGCTTTATGCCGGATCGGGGCACCCGCCACTGCCTCCGCCGCCTCCACGTAGCTCTGGCACACCGCCATCGCATATCTCCCTACCTCACTCTCTTGCTCGCCGACTTCGAGAAAGCCTTCGATTCGGTGGGATGGCCCTACCTGTTCGACGTATTAGCCCATATGGGCTTCGGTCCCAAGTTTGTTGGGATGGTGCGGGTTCTGTACGCGCGCCCTCGCGCTAGAGTGTTGGTTAACGGGGCGCTGTCGAGAGCGTTCCCGATAGGTCGGGGCACGCGGCAGGGGTGCCCACTCTCACCCCTTCTTTTTGCGCTCGCAATGGAGCCCCTTGCTGCCTTAATCAGAGCGGACCCTCTCATTCGGGGATGGGAATGGCCGGGCCTTGAGGCGGACAAGATCGCCCTTTATGCGGATGACGTTCTGCTGTACCTTGGCGACCCAGCGCGTTCGGGCCCTCGAGCTCTCCATATCCTGGGCCGCTTCGCCCGCGCCTCTGGCCTCCGCCTCAATTCGCACAAGTCGGTCCTCGTACCCCTTCACCCCTCCCGGGAATGCTTCGACTGGCAGTCCACAATTCCCCTCCGCCGGCTGTCCTTCAAGTATCTGGGCATCGGGGTCTCCCTCCTCCCGGAATTGAGCTGGGCGCTCAACGTGGCCCCTTTGGTCAAGAGAGCCAAGGCGGACCTTACTCGGTGGCATTCTCTCCCGCTGAACCCGCTGGGGAGAGTGGCGCTCTACAAAATGATGATCCTCCCCCGGTTTCTGTATATTTTGCAGAACACTCCGGTGTCCTTTCCGAGGTCGTGGTTTCGTGAGTTGGACGGGATGGCCACCAGGTTCCTCTGGGGTGGGAAGAGGCCACGGTTGGCCTTGCCGATCTGCCGCATCCCCACCTTTGATGGGGGGCTGGGCATGACCAACCTCTACCTTTACTATCTGGCCACCCGGCTTCTGGTCATTCATGACTGGTTTGGGGGGGGATGGTCTGATCCGGCCTACAGGGTGGAACTGGAGGCCTTGGGTCTCCCCAGTGTTCAGGACCGCATGTACGGCGCCCCGATTCCCACCTCCTGCCCCGATATCACCAAGGCGGTCTTCCTGGCTTGGCGGGCAGCACTCCGCCACACCGGATGGACCGGGAAGCTGACGCGCGCCACCCCTCTCTGGCATGGGACATGGTTGCGGGAGGTTGCGGGGTTGGAGGGTTTTGACCCGTGGGACTTGCTCGGCATCTCCCAGTTGGGAGATGTATGGCGGGGGGCGCGCATGTGCTCGTACTCGGAACTGCAGGCGCGTTTTTCTCTCCACCCATCCCAATTCTATAGGTACCTTCAATTGAGACACGCCATAAGGGCCCACACCCCGCTTGACATCCGGCTGCCGGACCATAGCCCCCCGGAGGCGCAAGTCCTGATGGGTAACCTAGGAAGGGGAGGCATATCCAGAATATATCGTTCCCTCGTTAACAATACCCCTGTGCCCCAGGAGAATCTGAAGGAGCGCTGGGAGGAATGGGTGGGTCCTCTGGACGAGATCGATTGGCGGGAAGCCCTTATGGCTCCCAGGCTAGTGACGGCCTCCGCCAAACTTCGGCTCATTCAAATCTACTACCTGCACACGGCCTACCTTACACCAGCGCGCCTGCGCCGCGCGGGCCTCTCCACAGACGCAGCTTGCCCTCGCTGTAGCTTTGACCCGGCTGACTTCCTCCATATGGTATGGTCCTGCCCGGAACTGGAGGGGTATTGGCGTGGTATAGAGACTGACTTGACGGAGGTCCTGGGGTGGGAGGTACCGCACGACCCCAAACACACCCTACTGGGTATCACCGATGGCCTGGACGGCACGCGCGCCGAAAAAGTGTTTCTCATGACAGCGTTAATGGTGGCAAAAAGGGACATTGCGGCAGCATGGAAACAGCCGCAACCGCCTAGTCTGACCAGGTGGAGCGCGGGGGTGGACTGGTGTGCGGCGCAGGAGCGGACTCTTTACCAGGCTCGGGGCTGCCACAAAAAATATCGCAGGGTTTGGGGGAAATGGTTAGGGAATGTATTGTGATTGGTAGGGTGGGGTGGGGCGTAAGGGGGGGGTGGTTCGGGGGTGGGGGGGCGGTGAAGGGGACTGATTCCCAGATGGGATTAATGTACAAGGTTGATCTGAAAGGCTCACTGTTTTTTGTTGCACGAGAAAACAATAAAAACTTGTTTATCAAAAAAAAAATTTATCCCCTACTGCTGTCCCTTACACAGTGGTTCTGCCCAATGTTCCGCCACCCTCTGAAGGGGGAAACGATGCTGGACTACCCTGAGGAATAAAGCTATTCATTGTCTCTGGAGTAGAATAGGTTTGCCTAGAGAGATGTTTTCAGCTTTTAAAATGGTCAGACGGGTCCCATAGGTGGGAACAAGCAGGAAATCTTTTAAAGGGGATTGTGTTGTTCTCTCACTGGGGTCCCCTTATTTGGTCCAGGAAATGTTTGTCCAAATCGGTGATAACTTTAATGCAGACGCTGGTATTAAAGTTTTACCTCTGGGCCATTTCTATCAGCCTAAAATCCCCAATTGGAATACAGGCCTGCATCCTCGTATGCAGCCCACCAATTATTTGACCTATAACTTAGAGGTGTCAAATAGATTCTGCCCCTTCAATCTCTAGATGAGAATGATTGACTCCCTGCTGTTAGAGACCAACGTAACCTTGTGGACAGCCTATTCTATCAAAATCCAATGGAGAAAACCTTGACTGGATCTTTTGAGGCACTTAATGTTGTTCAGAGAGAGGTTCTCAACAGGGGAGAATTGTTAGGCCTATTGCCTGAAGCAAATATTGATACAAGTAAGATTGGTGATGTAAGGAGGGTGGACAGCCCTGGACATGTCCTGAACTGTCAGGCTACTCCCATATCAAACGTAACTGTCCCAGGGTATATTAGAGTCCTTTTTTTGGAATATTGCTGGCCTTCAAACAAAGGTGAATAACCCTCTTTGGTCCGATTTTATCCATAACTTTGACATCCTATGTTATCAGGAGACCTGGCTGTTGGATGAGATTAACATTGACATTTCATACACCAGCCAGGCGGTCAGTTCACGGGAGACATAAAGGGGGTATTTGTGTTTATATCTCAAATGTGCTGGGGGTCCAAAAGATCGTGATGATAAAATCAACTACGTTCTATCAAACTGTAACCATTTACCTGGTCTCGAATTTGGTTGTGGCGGTAGTACATTTTTATAATAACACAGATAGGGGTCAACTGGGTGCCATCTTGAAGACCCTTAGTGATGACTTGGGTAAAATAGAGGCCTCAAAAGCAATGGATACGATTATGATCTGGGGCGGAGATTTTAATATCAGTATTTGTCCTCAGGCTAAACATGGGTTATGTGGTGCAGAATTCGAAGAAAACGATCACATGTTTCATTTTGCTCACTCCGAAAGGGGCGAGAAGTTTAACGAAATCGTGGCATCTCACGATTTGGGTTTTGTTAATATGTTGTGTTCTCCATCAGTGGACTTTGGCCACACGTTCATTGGTAGAGGTTTTGAATCATTAATTGACTTGATCATTGTCCCAAATCCTTATGCTAAGTGGTTTGATAAATTTAAAACTCACTCTAATGTTCTGAGTGATCATTTGCCGCTAAGTATTAATATAGTACTTCCCAAAACGGGTACTCAATCAACTATTAACAGTTTGGCATGGACCCAAGATATTGCGTTGGTTCGTCGAAACGGTTACTCCTTGCGATGGGGTATGAAAGATCCGGAGGTGTTGAACAAAGAGATTATTGTTAAAGCTCTGGTTCCCATTGTTGAGTGCTTACAGGAAGGTATAACATATGAGGATACTTTGAGAGCGTTTTCCCAAATTACAACAGTGGTACAAAGTGTGCTTAAAGCTCCAATTAATTAAGGGTTTCACCACCGTGGTTAATGGATGGTTTGACTCCAATTGCACTAAATCCTATTCTTGTTTGAAGTTTGCACTTCATAGAACTGAGAGAGACCAAGAGGAAATTGGAGTATGCAGAAAGGCATATAACCTTGCCAGGAAAAATCGCAAGAAAGAACTCAAAGAACAAGCTTGGGCCAATCTTTCTGAAGAATCCCTGCACAAGGATTGTACTTCCTTCTGGCAAGCTGTAAAGGCTCAGTTTTTTTCTAATAAAGAGGGAGCGAAGATTGAGGTTGCAATCGATGAAAAATCGTGGATCGAGCTTTTCTCTAATGTGTATAGTATTAAGGGGAATGAGGAAACTATTATAGTTCCTGATTTGCAATATTGTGGAGATTCTGCTGGTTTCTTGCCTATTGAGATGGCATCAGGACCAGATGGGGTGCCGTTAGACCTGTTTAAATTTAACCCAGCGTTATGGTTGCCCTTGTTAACTCTGGTTTTAGAAGCATGCTGTGCTAAGGGATTTATTAAGTCTTGGTCGGAGTCCGTGATAATTCCAATCTTTAAAAAAGGGGATTGAGAAAATCCGGCCTGTTACCCATTTCCCTTCTAGATTCCCTGGTGAAAATAGCAGGAAGGATTGTTCTTAATAGGCTTCAAACATGGGCCGAAGATAATAGTCCGGTTCAATATAGTTTTAGACAGGGGCTGGAGACAAACAAGCAGGTTTTAAATCTCTACATTTTAATGGGCAAGTATACTCAAGCTAAGGCTGGGAAATTCTATGTGGCATTTGTAGATCTTACTGCCTCATTCGATTGTGTCATTCATAGTAGATAGTGGAAAATCCTTGAGGACTTAAAAATTGATCCGGTATTGGTTCAATTTCTGAGACAATTATATGCGGGGGCCACTGCGAAGGTGATGTATGGATTAAAGGGTGAATATACGGCCCCATTCTGCGTGGAGAAGGGTGTGAGACAAGGCTGCGTCCTGGCGCCGTTCCTTTTCACCCTTTATACCAACGCCCTAGAATAGGAATTGGTGACCAGGGCGAAAGATCCACCACAGATTAACAACAAGCCGATAGTTTCCCTCCTCTACGCAGATGACGCAGTATTAATGGCCAGAACTCAGCTGGGCCTTCAGAGAGCCCTTGACGCATATATTAGTTTCATGGATAATCGGGGCCTAAAACTTAATGTAAAAAAAACTTTTGTAATGTCTTGCGGGAAAGGGAAAATTAAATGTAGAAGCATGTCAGTAGGGAACTGCAGGATAAATTCAACTAAAATGTTCTCTTACTTAGGGGTCCTATTTGAGGATACTGGATCCTGGGGACCCGCAGTTAAGAGTAGAAGTCTCCATTTTAGGAGGTCTACCGCGGCAGTGGTTAATTCTTTTAAAAAAATGGGCAAAAGGCCACCCGGGATTCTTCTTAAAATGTATCAAGCCAAATGCTTGAGTATTGCAATGTATGGGGCAGGAGTATGGGGTTTTTATGATGTTTCCCCAATTCAGTTAGTAGCAAATGCTTTTTTAAGGTTTATTTTAGCAGTACCACAGAGCTCTTCAGTTTTTAATTGTCACAGCGAATTGGGGATTCCCTATATTTCAGATATAATTAAAATGCAACCTATCTTACTGTGGCATCGAGTCTGGACCTCTACCAGTACAGGGTTGAATAGAGATATTATCAAGGACTCCATGAAATTGGATCATGCAAATAAAATTTCCTGGCTGAACTATGTTAAAAAACATTTAATGGATTTGGGCAGACCCGATTTTTATATTTCTCCAGAAACCTTGAGTTCTATCTCAAGGAAGGAGTTTAAATTATTATGCATGACACATTTAGAGTCCTTAAGAGTTGCGTTTGAACTGAATAAATGTACGGTAATACAGCATCAATTGACTCTGGTCACCCAACGTATTCAACCTTATCTGGAATGGTGTACGGGAGGGCACAATAGATTTGTCCTCACAAGGTTTAGGTTCAACAGTTTTTATTGTCTGGTTACTTTTCCAGTCGTAAATGATTGGTCCAGAGATCTTTGTCATTGCCTATGCGACAACATATCATTTCAATCAACAATCCATGTTATTTTATTTTGTAAATTCTATTCAAATGAAAGAGCAAGATGGATCCTGCCATTTTTGAAGCAGGGGGGCTGGAGGCAATGTCGTCCAGCGTTGTTATATTTACAATTATTGGAAAATGTTTATTGCGTAGGTATTATCACTGGATTTTTGAAAAGTATATTGAGGAAAAGAAAAAGCATAACTGGATAGAACTTACACTGAAAAGTGCTCTTTCTGTTTAGTGGAATTTGTACAGTGAATTCTACCTCTATTGTATGAATTGGTTTTATTGCTTACTTTTCTGATTTTAAAGATGTCTAAAATCGAAGAAAGTATTCTGACTGACTGACTGACTGAGTGTGAAGGATTTATGTATAGAGGGACAAGATTGATTCCACCCGTGGTGCTTCGCAATGAACTTCTGGAGTTGGCTCATGAAGGACATCAGGGGATGTCAAAAACCAAGGAAAGACTCATGCTCAATTACTGGTGGCCTGGAATGGACTTGCAGGTTGAACACTTGGTGAGGGAATGTATACCTTGTACATTGAGTGATAGGTGTCTCAAGCCCAGGGTACAACCTGGGGTTATCAGAGAACGCCCAGGAAAACCTTGGGAAGAAATAACGTTGGACATTTTGGGTCCTATTCAAGGTAAAGACTGTGAGAGTTATGTATTTGTCCTCATTGACATGCTTTCCAGGTGGCCTGAAATTAAGATCACTAAGAGTATTGATACAAGGCATGTTATCTCCTTTCTCAAAGAAGTTTTTGCTCGCAAAGGTCTGCCTGGTTTCTTACTGACAGATAATAGGGTTCAATTTGTATCGAATGAAATGGAAGAATTTTTACAAAGGTGTTCCATCAAACTCAAACGGTGTTCACTATATCATCCTGAGACGAATGATATGGTGGAACGCTTCAACCGTGTCCTGAAAGAAACCATTACTATGTCCAAACAAAATTGTTTGGACTGGAAGGAAGAAGTGTATAGGAAGGTTGAGATCTACAGAATTTCTCCACATGCACCACTGGCTGTACTCCTTTTGAGTTATTTAGGGGAAGACATCCTAAGACTTTGTTTGCACCCTTTTGGGTCAATGAGGCTGTATCCGAAAAGTGGAGAACATTGTCAGATGAGGGATGGAAAAAAGGTTTGATGCACAGAAACTTACCCATGACACAAGTAAAGCTGTCAAAGTTACTCCTGTAAAGGTTGGTGATTGGATCATGATCAAGGCTCCTTTTGGCAGAAAGGCATCTGGTTTGTTCCAAAAACCACATAGGGTTGTCAAACTATTTTCAAATGCTGTAAAAACTGAGGACTCGCGCATTTGGAATCTTGATAGAGTTGTTATTATCAAAAACAGTTCCTTACTGCGCAGTCTGGGTGCCGGTCAATCCTCTGATTTTAACTCACCATATTCTTCGACTTCAGGTCTTCTTCAATGTTAGAAATTGGATTTCTGGTTGGCTAAGGCTTGAGCCAAAGCCAAGCAGAAACCACCACTCTAGTCAGGGCAAGGGAGTTACACGCCAAAGATAACCCCTGCTGACCCCCTTGGTAGCTTGGCACTAGCAGTCAGGCATATCCCGGAGGCATTGTGTAAAGCATTTGCGCAACACACACACACAGCAGCACACACTAGGCACACCACAAAAGGAACTCCACACAAGGCTATATATAAAAATCGCCTTTTTATTATCCAAAACACATTAGAATAGTAATCACACAATCCACACAGTGCCAACTGGCATTAGGCAATATTTACTGGGGATTATATATACATGACAGGGCCAATTGGGCCACTGTCAGAACCATCACAAAGTGAAAACAGTAAATGTAGAACCAATAATAACGTAGAACACAACCAGTAATTACTGTCAAAATACTGTACTCAGCATTATCCTGCATCATAAATCCTAGTATGCAAAACCTCATAATCATCAACCACGCTAGGCCTGAATCATAGTAAGCAAAAACCACAGTAGCGTAAACACACTACGCACTAGCCTCCTAAGCATAAACCATAGTATACAAATCACCTCATAAACATAAACCACATTAGAGGCGTAAATCAAGGTGCATAAATCCTATTATATGAATCACATTTCCTGCGCACCGCATAAATCACATTAGGCCCTGGCGCCCTATCAACCCACAGTCCCCCTGGCCCACTGGCCTTCTCAGAGGGCTCAAATGCCCTATGTCCAGAGTGTATGGGCGGCTGCTAATGCAGCGGAATTCACAAATGCGCAATTGCGCTGGGGCATAGGAGTGTCTCTCACTCCTGTCTCACTCAAAATGCCCCCAAAGAACTAATAGCCTACACGTTGCAGCTGACACTAATTGCTGTGAAGCTTTGAATCAAATAAAGGCCCTGGCACCACTGTGCCTCTTCTGTCCCCCTAAGAAATTAGCACGGGCACTCACTGTGCCCTCGAGAATAAAGAATGAGGCACTGGCGCTTCCTCGCCCTCAGGAGTCCTCACTGGGACTTTGGAAAAGCGGGGCTCCTCTCACTTCACGGGAGCCCTGCCCTATGTGAGGCACTGTGTGGCTTAACTACCTCTCTGGCCGCAACTTCTGGATCCCGCGGGACTCTCCTCAGCGCATGAGAGCCCCGCTCCACCACTGGCCACAGTTTTCGTTTCTCCTCAGGCCGCGGCAGTGATTTCTTTACTCTTGGCGGCAATGAGGGGTGGACTCCCTCTTAATTTAAAGTATAAAGCGGGATGGGCTCCTAGCTAAAGGTTATGAAAATGAGGGGTGGGCACCCGCGAATGAAATAGAAAAACTGTGGCATAAACACAGGTGGTCACCCGCTCTTTCCAGCAATGAGGGGGAATCCCCACATCAGGATTCCCTCTAGGATCACGGCAGCAGCGCGCTGCATGCCGCCAGCTCCTTGTTCTCTTTTGGGGCAATGGAAATACAGCGCTCATGAGGCGCTATGCCCAAAAACGTCCAGGGCAAAGGATGGGCAAGGAATCCAGCAGGCAGAGAAAGAAAAAGTCCTTGGGGCGTGGGACACCCCAGCAGGGCGCAGCCATGCAGGCCAGCACGCAGGGACACCCAAGAAGCTGCAGCTGGCTCCCACGGCGTTTCCTACTGGCAGAGTGTCCCCCCCCAGCCCAAGTAAGCACAGAACAATTTCATGCAGTCACAGCCCCTATATTTATACCAGGCATTCCTTTGTCTGTAGTACAGGGCATGGAGGAACCAGATGCAACTGGTTCAGGGGGGATTTGGAGCACTTTGTTTTGCAAGCTCCTCTTCCCCTTTGTCAGGTGGGGGTTAGGTGATCAGACACACCACAGGGGGCGTAGCCAACATTGTACAGGCTGGGCACAGTCCTATTCAGAGTCAGGGGATTACTCCTCCCACTACTCCCAGCACAGATGTCCCATTCAGCCTAGTGCTGACTCACCCTGCCCCTCCTGGAGCCACACACACCTCCCAGCCCCTGTCACTCACAAGCCAGATATGCAATTCACATCAGGCAGGCAGACACATAGCACACAGAAATGCCAACTTCTAAAAGTGGCATTTCTAAAGCAACCACAATAAATCTGCGCACACCATTCACAGCATTTATTACTACAATTGCAAATATACTAAACTTGACCACGCTGCTCCTCCCAGATCAGGAATTACCACTGACACACTGATCAGGGAATCCCCAATGCATTCCTATGGGAGGGCAGGCCAACCTCACCAAATGTAACACAGAGCGCGCACGCACTTTACACTGGGCAGCCGCGCTAAAGTGCCCAGAGTCCTAAAACCACTACCACCATGTTGGAACAAAGGCTAGGAGAAAGGCAAAAAGTTTAGGGATGACCGTGATAAAAGGGCCAAGCCCAACACTCAACAAAGGGAAAAAAGAGTGGTGAAACAACCTTACAAATTTAAGGACTATGTCATGAAGTAAGTGTGTGGATAATGCTTTAGGTTTAGTGTTCTAACTTAGAGCTCACTTTTAGGATTCTTAATTGTTTGTTGTTGTAATATATAGAGGGAAGGCGTGTAACATAGTGCTTTCTTTATTTTCATACTTCTTTTGGCAGAGACTCTTGTAATATGTATGTATTTGAAGCAGCTCCATGGTGATAGAACCTGGAGACAGAGTGACCAGTGTTGGTATGTGTCAGTTGCATCTGACTAGCTGACTGGATGGATGAGACCTTCATCTCCTTGGAATAAACTTCAATTACTTAAAGTTTCTCCATGTGTATGCATTAAACTTATTCTTCAGCTAGCAATGCTGACTGCTATGTTCCTGGTTCTTGCAGTAAAAGTTGTTTTCTGTTTGGGAGAATCTACAATCCACAGAATCTGCAATCATACCAAGTGGCGACTGTCCCGCTAAGGCGGAGGAGCGTCGCCCCACTGCCCCAAAGGAAAAATATAATGATAGTAACGCATCGTTATTATCATTGTATTTTTCCTATGGAAGTCAGTGGCTCGCGGGGCAGGGCGGGGCTGGGCAGCGCAGGGGGAAGAGTGGTACTCACTCCCTAAGTGCTTGTGACTGCTTGGCCAGCCCTCTTGGGTCCGCCAAGCAGTCCTGTGCACTTTGTATGTTCCCACCAGGCTGCATTACACAGCCTGGTGAGAAACATGCAAAGCCTTCCTGTAGCCATCTGAGCGCCAAACCACAGCACTCAAAATAATCCCAAAGTTGCATCAGGAGAGCCTGCTGCCTGGGTGCTTCCTTCTGCTGCTGCCAGCTGGTAATGGAACCGGAAGATGAAGAGGACGGAGGCAAGGCGGCCGTCATCCGTTTCAGGTAAGTTACAGATTTTTCTCCATTTGATTCCCCCCTGACCTACCACCCCCATCCGGTCGCAGCTGCTACTGATCATACCTCCTCAGCACCATGCACTAAACATGTGCTTACCAGCTCCTGAAGAGGGCATGAGAAGCTTCCAGACACTTTCCTGTTGTTTGATAGACCCCTGCATAGAAGAAATATCCCAGGCGCTGGGTTCATGTGTGGTGAAAAATAAGTGTGTAGGGCGTTGATGGCTGCCTGGAAGTTATCATTTTCTTCTGTGTTTGGTAGTGCCAAAAATATTTTCAAAGCGCCTATGCCTACATTTCCTTAGTGGCAGCCACCATTGCATGCAATCTTGTAAAATCACAGAGCAGAAATTGTGGAATGGTGTCGCTCGGAATATCTGAGACGAATTGGCTTTATCTTGAGTCTTGGATGCATGGTCTCTGGTTGTAGAGACCTCAGACACGTTTGGAAGAATGAACCCATGGATCAGTGATATTTCGCCCTGATGAAGTTCACGCAACCAATTTAAACGAAACGCGTTGGCTGGATGATGCTCTTTTTTGTATACAAATAAAACTGATGACACAATTGGAGATTTTTCTGGACTCATTCATTTGACAGTAATGAATTGACTACTGTCACAGGTGCACCATTCCGTTATTCTGTTATTCTTGTTCTACACATGCGGTTGTACCTAACAACGGCAGGTGCAGGAACTGTTGTGCACCAATTCCTTTAATAAGAAGGAAACGGGAGAAGCGAAGTGCGGCGTTCCCAGTGTGCCGTTGGTTTTGCTGTTTGCAAATTGACTCTAGGACTTTGTAGGAAACATGGCTCTTTCCAGCTCTGTGATACTCTAAACACCTTATATCACACGGTCAGACTTTTAACAAGCTAGTGGTAAGATATCTACTGGTGAAAGTATGTACTTAATGACTAAAAAATATAAAAAATAAAAATACTAATCTGGAGAGATACAGTCTCAGTCAAGTTGAGTTTATGGAGGACTATGTGCGTTGATTCAAAGGGAAAACAATACGCGAATGCAGTGCTCCTTTCCAGGCCATGGCTGCCCATCAGCACCCTCTACTATCTTGTTGGTAAAGCTAGGAAGAAAATTTCAGGCTGGAATGATTCCTTCTTTGCACTTGTATGTATGTATGTGGTATTTCCACAGCGTGAATCTAGCCAAAAGGCAGCAGAGTTGTTTAATGGGGTCGGCCTGTCTGAACGAGACAAGGATTCTACAGCAGCAGCGGCTCCTCCACTGTGGTGGAGAAACGCTGCCCCCTCACCCCCCACCAGCAGCCTCAAAAGATGAAATAAATAAAACGATAATAAAACAGGTTTATTATCGTTTTCTTTTTTAAGTTCGAAGAGCCCGAGTCTTGGAGGCGGGGACATGGGGATGACAGTCATGGAGGGGGAGTGGTTGCACTGCTGTCAGTGCGCATGTGGGTTTGGCCAGCCGTCTTAGGACAGCCAAACCAACATGCACACTGAGCTGTCTCCACCTCGAGCTGCGTTTCCAGGTTAAAGACAGTAGGCACAGGCGCCCAGTCTCTCTGGGGGTGTACATCCAGGTCTCTCAGGCCAATCCTGACGCTTCTCTCATGCTGCTGTTAGGACTGGTCGTAGGGGAGTCTGGGAACCTGTGTGGAGCCAGAGAGGAGAAGAAGAGTTGCAATACGTCAGCTGAGTTATTATTATTATTTTTTTAATGTATTTTCATCTTCATCGTTGATTCCTACCACTCTGCTGTGACTCCAGCTGCTACTGTTCTCCAGCCCTGCCAAGAGCCACACATCACGGGTTAGAATGATGCATTTAGCACTCTCATTTCTTCGGGGCCTTATGATTGCCACTCATGTCATGACATGCTCTGCTGATAGCGAGTTGTTTAAAAACTGCTGTCTTTCTTGGTGCTGATAATGAAGATTTATTCACCCTGGCCCCCAAGTTGACAGCACCAATCCTGGAAGCCATGGCTGGCATGTACTTAGAAATCACACCGCAATGCCAACTGTCTGTCGCCCAGATGTGACATGTCTCTGTAAAGGAAATTCCTCACACCCCCCTCACCAGAGAGCAGCATGTGCTTCGGTGGAGGTGCCACAGACCTTACTACTGTCAAATGTAGTGTATGTGGCAGTCTGGGAGCCACTCATTCATGAGTTCTTTGGAGGTCCGCGGTGAGGAACAACCTTTCACGAGGTGACGAGATCTGCTGCGTTCCAGCTCATGGAGGAGGTCAGGCATGTGGAGCTGCCTCTCATGCTCGGACACGGAGCTCTGAGGCTGACCATCACAGCACCACAGCCAGCTCTGTGCACGTGATGCCGCCTGGGCTGGGAACCGCAGTTGGTGGAAGTGTGTGAGAGGCCATCGCCTGAATACCATGGCTCTGGGACAGGGCTGGCGGGGAGGCCTCAGCCTGCACACACAGCTTGGGCTGGAACAAGTCATACTAACCACAGAGACACATGCTCATCTGAGCTAGGCGCAATGCTCCAGAGTGTGCACTCGGTGGATGGTCTGGGGCTGAAAGAGGCCTCGGTCTGTGCACGCAGATCGCGTTGGTGTGCAGGGCTGGGACAGGCCGTACCCTGCCCAGGCACATGGTATTGGGGCTGGTGCAGGGCTCGGAGAAACAGAAGTCCACAGACGCCGTATATTGTGGCTTGGTTGTATGGCGCAAAGGAACAGTTAGGTCACTTTTGTAGAAAGGGGTGTAACTGTCAATAATGCAGTGGGTGCAGTGGCCCCAGGGGCACGACGGGGCCTCTTCGCCTCATTATAGCTGTATTTCAGGACCTAACCTCTGGGGAAGAGGGGTCTTTTCGCTTGCTTGCATCATGGCGTCGTGCATTCTTGCTACGCCTGAGCAAGAGACCCCTAGACTAAGCCAGCATGTGATGTACCGCAGATAGGACCCCTCATTCTCGCACAGACATGTTCAGGATTTAAATCATGTAAATAACTCTTCCACAAGAATTCTCAGGAATTTGTGTCCTTAGGGTCATGCACAAGTCGTTAGAATATTATCTCCATTTCTTTTTTCACCTATCTGGTCTCCACACGAGCAAGGAAAAGAAATGTAAAAATGTATAGACCTGGGTCTGCAAATCTAAAGCTGGAAAGGAAAGAATTCTGAAAATAGCTGTTTTTTTAGGTCTCGCCTGACCCAGCGCATGCGCTGGTCTGGCAAGACTTATTGAGAGGGCTCCTAAAAGTGCTACCAGGCCAACCTGGAGCTACAGTGCATGTGCGCGGGCGCGCGCGCCGCGCTTTTTGCTTTTTTCCGCGATTATTTTCACTGTTGCGGCCGCAGGGCCGCTTTGATGTTTGATCGTGATCGCGATCACTTTCACTTTCGCGGCCGCACAGCCGCTTTGCATAGCCAATAGGTCTCGCGTTCGGGACCTTATAAGTATTTAGTTATGCAACTGTTGCATAGCTAAACACTTATAAGGTCCCAAAGGCGAGACCTATTGGCTATGCCAATGCTTGTCTAATAATGTTGCTGCTGTCAAATTCTTGCTGATGAAGGCTGTTTAAAAGACAACTCAGTGCAATCTGAAATTACAGGCAATTTAAGGAGTGGCTGTGGATGGAATTAAACAGAATGAGACCACAACTCAAGACAAGACTGTTCCTTAGGACAGACTTCGAGGCAGCACATTATAGAGTGGGATCGCGAACCAGATGCTGCTCCCTGACACTATATAAAAAACAGATTTACAAAGTTGTGATGCAGCGCAGCCACCAAAGTTGCTGTGCTGTGTTGCTTGAGAGGGAGAGAGCAGGGCAGCGCCATATCTTTTGACAAGAAAGATACTGGCTGTTGCTTTTTTCTGCATAATTATGGATCTGCTGCATTTGGCACGTTACCCATCACCTGCTGCATAATCTGCAGATTTTTATCAAAAAAAAGATTTTGGGGAATTTGGATCAAAATGTACTAAAAATTTGGGGCATATTAACAAGACAGGCGATACAATTATCGCCGCTTTAGCGGCAGAAAACTGCCGCTATAACGGCGATAATGGGCTTGATAATATGCTCTAAGGAATTCCAATTGAAGCTCAGTTTAGATGTCCTTCACATCTAACATGGGCTTCAATTGGAATTCCATAGAGCATATTATCAAGCCCATTATCGCCTTTTTAGCGGCGGTTTGCTGCCGCTAAAGCGGCGGTAATTTTATCGCCTGTCTTGATAATATGCCCCTTGGTGAGGCGTGTTGCTGTGCACGGAAGGCCCTTCTCAAAGGTTTACTGGTCACCTTTCTGTTAGTTACTGCTATATTCAGGTGATAAGCTGGTAATAAAGAAGTGGAACCTATGCCCAGACACTGTTAACAAGTGTAAAACTGCCAAAATAATGTGGTAGTGCCATCAGAAAATGTGATACATTTTGCCCCATGACGTGCCTTTTCTTGCCACATAATTTAGTCAACCCTGCACAATAATTTGGTCTTCTATTGCCGCATAATTCCAGTGACTCTTATTAGGATATGGAACTCCTGTTCTCTTAACTAGTGCTAGCACACAATCAGGCTGTCTAGAAACACAAACTTACCTTTGCACTGGAATACAAAGTTAGCTGCTTTATATCTAACATAGATTCTGTACTGGAAAGGTCCCCCTCCAGCACAAAATACTGCGGCTAGACAAACTCGGATGCATGTTGTACAGTGCAGCACACATTCAATATTAGAAAAGTTTATGGAAAAAAAGTTTCACCAGTTAAATTCCTACCTCAAAGAGGTGTTTTTTTGGCACAAAGCCCTGTCTACTATTGATGGTAGACGGGGCCTTGCTTCAAAAACCATGGGTGGTTGCATAGGAAAGCCCATGTATTACCCATAGAACGTACCCTTGCTTTGCACGGTTTGCTTGACTTTAACGCAACGTTTTAGCATGAAACAAGGTTTAAACGGTAAAGCAAATCCCAAATAAACATTGTACGTGGGTTTTTATCACTTTTTTGACCAAGCACAAAATGTTAGTAAACCTATCACCAAGAGATAGAAAGTGAAACCAAAGAGAGGCTGCTGTTTAGGGCACTCTAAGAAGAGTGAGAAGGCAACACCTCTTCGGCCACCCTTTAGCCAAGTGCTCTTCCTGTTCTGGGCTGTTTTCAATTCTAAACCATAACATTGCAGATAAGAGCTAGATTCGGATATCTCTTTCATTACATGGAGGAACGTGCTTGGTAGTACTTGCTATAAAGTGCCACTCAGAGAGTCCACACATGAAACATTGAAGTGCCGTGTCCATCTCACTGAATAAATGGAAACCTCACACATCAGAACAATGACAACTGGGCAGCTAAGCAACTTCCCATTAGACTGGGGAGATAAAGTGCTTGGCTAGGCACATCAAGAATACATCGGACACGGATGTGTGTAGATCGAGAGTCCCATCCAGGCACAGCGAAACCCCTATAACTCAGTCTGGGTGCCACAACAGATGCCCCGGGTGTGGGAGCGTTTATGCTGTACCACAAGCATATTACTGTTCCTGTATCTTTTCGGCATAATAGATACTTATAAGGCTAGGATCTTTCCAATGTGTTCCCCTACTACAAGAAAGTTAACGCTATATCCAAAAAAATGGATGCTTTTACCGCAAAGCTACCATTTTTATGAGGTTAAATTGGAATTCGTGACTTGTAGGTCACTACAGAGGGCAGCAGCAAGCGCTGAACTTACTGGCCCATAATACTAGTCTAGTGGCTTTTAAAATGTCAAAAAAGCTAAGTTTATATGTCCCACTTACTATTTGTTAGCTTCCATTTCCATATTTTTGGCACAAGAATGTACTAGCGCCTCCATTAAAATAATAATAACACAGTTGGAAGGTAGTTTTACATTGTTGGCTACTGTTGGCAGCAGTACAGCACAAACAAGTGCAAGTATAACCATAAAACATCAAAATATTGCTTTTGTTCAGAACCATCAATATGGACGACTCATTTCAATGTGGGGAATGTCAATGTGGTCGCAGTTTCGCGTAGCAAACTAGTGTTAAAAAAAAAACACGTCCCAATTAGTTTGAGCATGCACGGCAGCAAAAAGTCCAGCAGATGGCAGTAATCACATGCTTGGGAGTAAACCATAAATTCAAACGTGCAATTATTTCCAATGGCTAAATAAAGTAAGCAGAAGCAGTTCAGATAGTGTAACTTATTAATATATTTTAATTAACGCTTTCAAACTTTTGACTGTCAAAATTCCCACATGAAGCAAAAGAAACGATAAAATATATTAAAACAGACCCTCCATGTGTTCACGATCTTGCGTTTTGCAAAATAAACACGAAATTATCCGGGGGGCCTGAACCCCATGACTTTCCAGATGTTTACGAATAAAAACAGTCTATTGACACAAAGAAACAGGTAAAAAGAAGTGTACTATAAAAGTAAAACTGTCAGCGTATTCTTTGTGCTGTCTATACTTATGATACTTGTATAATTAAGATTTGAAAGAAAGCATGAAACTCCACTTGCTACTTGAATATATTGACAACTGCAATGGTTGATTTTTTTCTGTCAGTTACATTTATTTTCCTGTAAGTGAACAGTTTACTCTGCATGCACTATCCTATTTATACCAAACATAAAATGTTGTCAAAATAGTAAATATCTTTTTTTAAATTCACTGTATTGACAGTTTGTATTATTACAGCGCCTTATTGCACATTTCAAGTCATTTATGTCATACATTTACAATGTCATAAATCCATATTAATTAAAACAACCTTGCATATTTGCTGTGTAATTTCATTACTCCCTTGGCCAAATTGACAAAGAATTTCCACAACACAGCACAGCAATTAAAATTGCTGCACTACATTGCATTAAAGGGAGATAGCTTTACAGCGCCAAGTCTAATAAGATATAGCAGTTTTTCTCTCCCGTGCGCAGGCGCATTGTAGGCTGTCTTGCGCCAATTCCCAATGCACCATAGTGCAAGGGTGTGTATGGGTGTGTGTGTTGCCAAACAAATGTTTGTATTGGAATGGGATTCTTCTAGCACAAAATACTATGATTTTAGAAATATTTTTACACTTTTATAAATTTGCATGTGTGCTTTACCGTAAAGCATACGTGCAAATTTAGAAAGGTTTTGAGAAAAGAGAACTCTTCACTCATTTCTGCCTTTAGGAGATGTATTTTTTGGCGCAATTCTCTGTTTACCAATGTTAATAGACGCGCCACCAGCCCTTGCCACGCTTGCTCTTTATCCAAGCCCGCCGTGAGGGGAACGGCCAGCACCAGGTCCTTACCTGCAACGTCCTGTCAGCTCCTGACTCTGCCGTGAGGGGAACGGCCCTTGAAAACTACCATCCCCAGCATCCCCAGCGCCCGACGCCTGCCGCCGCTGTCATCAGGCGGCGCCGGGGCGCTATTTGAGGCAGGGAGCCGCCTCGCTGCGCGGGACGCGCCATCAGCCCTTGCCACGCTTGCTCTTTATCCAAGCCCGCCGTGAGGGGAACGGCCAGCACCAGGTCCTTACCTGCAACGTCCTGTCAGCTCCTGACTCTGCCGTGAGGGGAACGGCCCTTGAAAACTACCATCCCCAGCATCCCCAGCGCCCGACGCCTGCCGCCGCTGTCATCAGGCGGTGCCGGGGCGCTATTTGAGGCAGGGAGCCGCCTCGCTGCGCGGGACGCGCCACCAGCCCTTGCCACGCTTGCTCTTTATCCAAGCCCGCCGTGAGGGGAACGGCCAGCACCAGGTCCTTACCTGCAACGTCCTGTCAGCTCCTGACTCTGCCGTGAGGGGAACGGCCCTTGAAAACTACCATCCCCAGCATCCCCAGCGCCCGACGCCTGCCGCCGCTGTCATCAGGCGGCGCCGGGGCGCTATTTGAGGCAGGGAGCCGCCTCGCTGCGCGGGACGCGCCACCAGCCCTTGCCACGCTTGCTCTTTATCCAAGCCCGCCGTGAGGGGAACGGCCAGCACCAGGTCCTTACCTGCAACGTCCTGTCAGCTCCTGACTCTGCCGTGAGGGGAACGGCCCTTGAAAACTACCATCCCCAGCATCCCCAGCGCCCGACGCCTGCCGCCGCTGTCATCAGGCGGCGCCGGGGCGCTATTTGAGGCAGGGAGCCGCCTCGCTGCGCGGGACGCGCCATCAGCCCTTGCCACGCTTGCTCTTTATCCAAGCCCGCCGTGAGGGGAACGGCCAGCACCAGGTCCTTACCTGCAACGTCCTGTCAGCTCCTGACTCTGCCGTGAGGGGAACGGCCCTTGAAAACTACCATCCCCAGCATCCCCAGCGCCCGACGCCTGCCGCCGCTGTCATCAGGCGGCGCCGGGGCGCTATTTGAGGCAGGGAGCCGCCTCGCTGCGCGGGACGCGCGCGGGCCGCGCCCGGGCGAAGCCCGGGCCAAGGGCGGGCCCGTCCTTGCCCGTCACTGCCTGGAACGGACTGGACTGGGCAACCCCCCCAACGCATCCTATACGCCACATAACCCAAGGTATTGTCGCTCCATTGTAATATCGGTTCAATCGCGTATAGTAGCGCTTTATGTAGCTGCTCTTTCATAATTATTGTTATCGCCTTTTGTTGTGCTAGGCTAGCCTTCAGCTCTTATTTTTTAAGTCATTATTATGCCACCTAAGGATGGTAAAGCTAGGGCGACCAATGCACACTTTTCAGGGACAATGGACCAATTTGTCACGAAGGTCAACAGTGTTATTGACCAAGAAATACTGCTTCTGGAGCGTCGTGTTTCTCAGGACCTCGCAGTAGCCAGGAGGTCCTCTTTGGGCTATCTTGTTAATGCACGATCCCCAGCACGACCACCTTTATCCTCCACAAGCGTTACTGGCTCTGATGTGGACTCATTGGCTCAGGACTTGCCAGCAAGTGGAACGGTTGCTGCTGTTACGGGGGAGAACCAGTCTTTGGCATTTGATTCTTTGCTATTATCTCCTTGCCCACTGCCAGCCGCCTCTAGTATAGCCCCGGAGTGCACCTCCAGACAGCTTAGAGAGCGTAATCCTGGGGCCATTCCTAAAACTAAGCAAAGGCGTTCACCGAATACTGGTAGAAAGGGCAAAAACACTAAAAGCAAACATAAAACATTAAACCAATCTGGGAAGTTGAATCAAACCCTGGATGTTCCTGAGCACTCTTTGCAGGTGACTTTTTCGGATAATCCTGTGCCCCAAGCCAATCCACCATCACCATTTAGGATAACGAGCCAGGATGAGGGAGCGGGGCATAGTGAAGTGGGTCAGGGGGGGACCTCAGAACCAATGTGTACATTTGACATACGGAACGTTATTAGGTCCTCCCTTCGTCCCGTGGAGGACAGATTATTTAAAATCGAACAGTGTTTAGCCAGGATTGAACATAGCCTGGGGGGCCTGTCCACTGTGTTAAACACCACTCATCTTCCAGAGGCCCCAAGTATATTGGCTAATCCTAGAGCAAAGAAAGCCCCGCTGCCCCCCAAAGCTGTTCCCTCACCCCTTAAAGCTTTGCCCTCAGCCGACTCCGATAGTCAACCTACAATAGTATCCAAAACACCTAATCTAGTCCTTAACTCCAGGAAATTCATCCCGCCCAGTACAACCCAATCACAAGATGTTGCTAGGTCACTGTCACCTGGGTTCTCCATCAGGGCCAATATCCCCAATTTACCACCTGAAACTGCTCCCTATATTGTTATTTTAGCAGGAGTCCCCGAACTGGCCAACAATGTAGTTGAGCCCCCTACAACCCTAAGGAACAGGGTTGTCCATTGGCTCAACAGGAATAGACCACTACCTCCACACATTAGCTCTAAAATTCTCATGGTAAGAAGGGCACCATGGGTAGGCCATTTAGCTAAGAACATCAAGGGGGATTGTATTTTAATTAATTTTAAAGATACTAAAACTGTTGAGCACATTTGCAACTGGAGTTACTTCACCTCAAGTTCATGTATTTCAGCCCTTCCTTTATCTTATTTTTACCCTCCTGGGCATTTTACGGAGCCATGGACGGTTGTACACAACAAAGGGAGGTGCCCTTCATTGGGGAACCGGTCCACACCCCCATTGCCTCTAGAGATTTTCCCCACGGAAAATCGTTATAGCTGCCTCGAGGCCGTCGATTGACTGGAGGAAAGTGAGCCTACCCCAGCCACTCTTCTGCCTTCTTTAGGCTGCTTCTTACGAGAGTCTATCACACCCCCCGACCACTCGGACCTGACTCTATCCATTCCTTCACCAACATCCAAGAGGTCTACTATTAGCTCCGAGCCCTCCCAAATTCATTCCCCAAGTATACCTACTCATAGGGCGACCTCTCTCTGTCCCCTCAAAATCGTCTCCTGGAATGTAGCTGGTCTACGTAGCAAGCTTGATCTCCCTGACTGGAATGAATTTATAGAGAAGCATGATATATGTTTTTTCCAGGAAACCTGGAGCGTTGAACCACTGTATAAGTCAGGGTTCTGTTGTTTCTTTACACCAGCCATCGTACCAGGCCGCGGCCGACCTTCAGGCGGCCTTATGGTTTGGATCAGGGCAGACCTTAACCTGAAGGTTACCATAGATAGCTGTTCCTCGCCAGACATTATGAGACTTACCGTTAAGGGTACCCAGAGTTGCACCACCTGGGAATTTTTTAATGTTTATTCTCGTGGTACCCAAGGGGGAGCCAAGTCATCCACCATCATAGCCCTTTCGGAATTACTTTCTACATGCCCTTCTAACTCTTACCTTCTTGTCGCTGGCGATTTTAACTGTTCTTTTGAACCGCTTGCCACTGAAGATATCTTGGGCATGCAAGATGAGGACACTAGATGGAGCATCCCCTCTCTTTCTCTCAACCCTGTTAAAAGATGGTCCCCGGCTGTGATTCAAATGAATGCCCTAGTATTAGAATTTGGCTTAAGAGCTACAAATGGGCGCACACCCTCGGATCTAGTGGGCGCCAACACCTTTAACAGGGTTGGCAGCCAAAGCAGAATCGATTATATTTTGATCGATAGGAAAGGATGGAAATTTGTTGTTGATATGATTATAACACCATCAATCAACAGTGATCACAACCCTCTGTCCCTTAGCTTGCGGGAGATTTGGCACAGACAGGGCACAACTTCTCACTCAGGTTTGCATATGATGTCCAAGACACTTTACCCCTCCAACTGTGGCAGATTTCTCAAATGGTCTAAAATTGTCCTTTGTGACACAAAACTTGCCACGTTGGAGTCCATCTGTGCTGATAACATCTCTAGGCTTTCTCTAGTCCCTAAGGACAACTCCAGCTATACCTCAGTCTATGAGGAAACAATGAATGCAATTGGCGCTCTTTTCCTTGATCACAGTAAAAAACTTAACCCCAGAGCTAAGTCGGAAAATGAGTGGTTTAACCAAGATTGCAGACTCAAGAAAAATAGCTTAATCTCTGCAATTAAATCTAACAATCGAGGTGAGGTCAGGCAAGCGAGGCTGCTTTATAAGCATGCACTCGCTTCTGCTAAAAAAGATTGGGATGAGCAGCGCTGGGTTTCACTAAAATCAGCGAGCCACGCTAAAAATGGCGAGCTATTTTGGTCTATCCTGAGAAGATCTGCCAATAATGCCCAGGCCAAACTACCTAACCATATTACGGATAGGGATTGGTTCAATCACTTTAGGAACTTGTATGCAGGGGCGGAGGCTGCGGACGAACCCCCTACCTGCCCAAGCTCCACAGCTGAATTTTCTGAGCCTTCCTCTTTCCCAAGGATTGAGGAGAAAGAGGTCCAAAATGCTATTGGTAGGATTGTATCCGCAAAGGCTCCAGGACCAGATGGCATTCCTGGAGACCTCTTTAAAGCCAATACCGAGGGTTGGGCCTCGTTCTTTACAATTTTTATTAATAGCTTACTGAACGGATCACCAGTGCCAGAGTCCTGGAAAGGTGCGGAAGTAATTCCCATCTTTAAGAAGGGCTCTAGGGGCGACCCGGCAAATTATCGCCCAATCAGCCTTATCGACTCTGGCCAGAAATTGGTTGGTAGGGTTCTCCTTGAGAGGATACATTCATGGGTGGATGAAAAAGGGATCCTATCAAAGTTCCAGGCAGGCTTTAGGGCCTGCACTAGCACTATTGATCAGGCATTTAGATTAATGCTTCTTCACTGGAAGACGGTAACCCTTGGCAAGGGCGCCTTATACCTTGCGTTCATTGACCTCAAGACCGCCTTTGATCTGGTCCCTCGTGATAGGCTGTGGTTGATCTTGGAGGAGCTGGGTATCCCCTCTTACATTTTGAAACTTCTCATTCGTATGCACGAAGAGAACTTCGCTTGTATTCGATGGGGAGCCCAGGGTCAGAAAACTAACAAAATACCAGTGAATAGAGGGGTTCGCCAAGGATGTGTCCTGGCGCCAACACTTTTCACATTATTTGTGAATGGTGTGGTCTCCTTTCTGCTCGAAGTTGATGCGGATGTCCCCGCTTTGGCGGGTGATAAAGTCCCCGCCCTCCTTTTTGCGGACGACACGCTCTTAATTTCAAAAACGCCGTCAGGACTACAGAAGCTGCTACAGCGCTTCTCCTTGTTCTGCGAGCAGAGAGGCCTTGTTATCAACACCACCAAAACTAAACTCCTCTATTTTAATCCCTCCAGATCCTCCAGCTCCACTCTGACCCTAGATGGGAAACCATTGGAGCGTGTCAGGGAGTTTGATTACTTGGGAATCAGAATCTCGGACAGACTCAAATGGCAGCCCCACATAGATAAAATGGCACTTAATCACAAACGGGTAACTGGTGCTCTGGGGAAGGAATTCCGTGCTTCTATCTCCAAACCCATTGCTCCTGTATTAAACATCTATGCTGCAAAGGCGGTGGGCAGTGCTCTTTATGGCGCGGAATTATGGGGCTTCAGCTGTGTAGACTCTCTTGTGACTAATGAAAACAAGTTCTTTAGAGAACTTGTAACTCTCCCTAGGGGTACCCCAACCAAACCTCTCCTGAGCGATTTTGGTAGGCGCTCAATTAGAGATTTAGCCATCCTTCGCCCTTTGTTATACTGGGCGCGGCTGTGGCGCACCCCTGAGCTATCAAACTATGCAGATGGGCTCAGGGAGGTCATGAATATGCAAGGAGCACATAAAATCGAGTGGCTCACAAATATTAAGAAAATCTTGGCTGCAAGTGGCCTTACTTCTGACCGGCCCTTGGGTGCGCCAATATCAAAGGAGGAGGCCAAACGTGCATACTGGGCTTGGGTGGATGCCTCGGAATTAAGGGACCCTAATATTGGAAGGCTGACAGAGGCTTTTTATCAACATAAACTCACACCTCTCTTTGAACCTTATCTTGATTTTATCACCAAGCCCAAGGATAGATCTCTTTTTATTCAGTTTAGATTCGGGACACTTCCACTACATGACCGCACTAGCAGGTGGAATTCCCCCCACAAGACCCTTCCTGATTGCCCCTTCTGTACCGGCACTTTGGAAAATACTTCCCATCTTTTCTTTGCCTGCCCAGCGTATTTACTACCTAGAATGAAATGGCTTAGGCCTGTTTGTTTATTACTAGGAACAAGGGTTCACTCTGAAGCAATGAGAATCCTTAAGACCTCTTCCAACACTACTATAGTCTGTGGGGTGGCCAAATTTCTAGGCTGGGCATGGTTATTGAGACAGCGATCTATTAATTCAAACTAACCTTTTTACCCTTTTTAACTTCCAAAGCTGTAAAATTTAATTAGTTCTTAGATATTTATTGTATAGCATCCAACTGGATTTTCTTACGACATGTTTTTAAAATGTATTTCCAATTGTCTGTATGTACTTTGTGCTTTTATGACACCACATGTCGAAATAAAGCTTTATTGATTGATTGAATGTTAATAGATAGGGATTTTCATCTAAAACCAATGAGTGGTTCCATGGGAATGCCCATGTACCACCCATTCTATGCCCCATTGTTACAAAGTAGCAATAAGTAGTGTAAAGAGCTATTTTGTGATACTTTGAAACTACTTTCTAGTGCCAAAACATGTTTCGTGCTGGGAAGTGCATTTCAAAATCAAACACTTTGCACCAGGTTTACGTCACAAAAGTGACACAAACTGGTGCAAAATATCAAGGATATTGTGCTGCATAATTAAATACTTGTAAGGTCCCAAAGGCGAGACCTATTTGCTATGCCAATGCTTGTTTAAGTTAAGAAAGCAAGAGTGATGCCCTTCTCTGGTAGGAATGAGGTCGGAGCTCACAGTCATTCAACTGTTGCAACTTTTCAACTTAAAGACCTGTTAGGTCAATCTGCTTTGGCGTTGTGCATGTCCTTGTATCTTCTGCCCCCTACAGTTTGTGTATAATCATTGTAGGTCAGCGCACCAGTGGGAGTACGATTCATACATTTGGGGTCCCCAGTGTATGGAACAGAGGGGCCCAGGTTCCAGCCATTACTTTCACTATTCGTGCCTTTGGGGATTAGTGTGCACATTAAGGAGGGTAATTGAAAGTGCTGTTTTGATTGTCCCACCCCCATATTGTGCACCCACAGCCAGATATATCCTAGCCAGCAACAGCGTGTGCGGATAAGCCATCCTGCTATGAGAGGAAAGCCAATAGTACTTCATAGGGTGCAATACTTTTTCTTTCTTTAAGGCTCGAGCGTCTTCCCTATGCAGTGGCATGCTTTCGGCTTTGGCCCATTTTTGTACCAATCACCTGCATTAGTTCAGAGGGGGGCTGTGGGAGATTTTCAATCCAGGAACTACAATCTTGTGCCAAGTAGAAGTGCCTGATTTAGAATCTGGTACCTGTTTTGTTAGCCTTGAGTCACATGACGCGGCCTAGTAGGCAGCCTTTGGGTGTAGCCAGGTTCACTCTCCCTTTTGAGCCCTCAAGGTGTTCCTTTAAGCCCTCTGAATATTGCCCTAAGTTCGGGGAACTCCATTCTACATGATAAAACCTAGTGTCTGTAAGATTCAAGAGATTGTCAAAAGGACTGTCTCAGATATCGTATATAGTTTTTTAGGAGGGAAGTGCAAGGCAGGAAACTAAATCGTGCATATTTAAATAAAGCATATCTTGATACTTTGAATGCATATCATAATATGCATCCCATTATCAGTCACTGAGGACTCTATTCAAATCCATTTCTCGTTTTGCTAACTGGTCATTTAGGTAAGTACTAGTTATGTTTGTTAGTCCTTTGCAGAACCAAATCACAGTTTTTTTTTCCTGCGCCTTATTGTGTCTAGGGATTGTAACAAGTCATGTGTTTGTGGCTCAATGTCTACCCTCCCACATTCACTCCAGCCCCCTATAGTAACTAGATAGAGTGTGGATGGAGCAGGCATATCTACATCTCAAAGGCAGGTGACATTTCAGCTAAAGAGCCAGTATATTGAAGATCTTTCTTTTATTCTACTGGCCATCCTGGCTACTGAGTGACCTTGGCCCCCTGGAAATTCTTCCACACACATGCTCCAGTGAAGGTCCTACTAAGATCACGTCAGCTCCTCCTGTCAAATTGGTCCGTGACAGCTATTTAGAGGAGAGATAAATCACAATCTGTCTGCGGTGTGTTGTAAAGGTAACCAAAACTCATTATTAATATCATATAACGAAATAAATGGTTTCTTAAATGCATACAGTTAATGTAAGGAACACTATATTAGAGAGACAACTACATACCAAGAAACCATTGTAAAACATGCAGTTAATGTCAAAAAGGAAGAGAGAAAAGAGCGCCAAAAAATGTTCAAAAGCAGTATATTTATTCCATATACTTAACAGCACTTTATGCATTTGTAGTCGTAGTAAGGTTGCAAGGAAAGGAGGAAGGGTTTGGGATGGTTGCGCTCGTGGTGGAGAGGGGTGGATAGAAGTCTCTGGTTAAGGAATACACATTATTTCAATCATTGCGAGATCAGACTAGTAGAGAAGACCAGGGGACAGAACCTGCCCTTGCCAATTCTTTAGAACACAGTTATACAGTATAATAAAGCATTAATGCAACGTCAGGCAATGGGGGGAGGGACAGAAAGGTACAGGTCCCATGTGAGTGGATGGCATCGATGTTTCGACTCGGCTAATGCATAGAGAGTGACTTGTACCTCTGCTGCTAGTCTTCTTCAGGACAAAAAGGGTGGGGCGGGGGGCAACCTAATCCTGGTGCCGCATTGGCATCTCAAGTTTAGCACGGAAGGATGAGTGTCTAACAGTCCAGTCAGAGCTTTCCAAAGGAGTGAGCTGAATTCCACTCGTGGGGGCCCAACTTGTGAAGTCCTCACCGGTATTTAAAACCATGAATACATTATCCAATGGTCATCTGACATCTGAATTAATCTGGTATGTCAAGACCTTGAAAGAAAAGTATGGGCGCTGCACGCCTCAAAACTGCCTCCTGCCAAGTTCAAGTGCGAGGACTACCAGATTAATTCAGATGTCAAAAGACCATTGGATAATGTATTCACGGTTTTAAATACCGGTGAGGACTTCACAAGTTGTGCCCTCACAAGCGGAATTCAGCTCACTCCTTTGGAGGAGATAAAAAACTTGGAGGAAGAAATAAAACAACTAGGGCTAAAAGAAGTGTTAGAATCCGGGGTCTCTGGTTGGCACAGGTATGCACTTGCGACAAGCAGCGACCCTTTTCATCTAAATCAGGGCGTAGGATTACCTCTTTAAAAATAACCCCTGCTCACCCTCTAGGTAACGTGGCGCGAGCAGTCAGGCTAGATTCCAGAGGGCATTAAGTTAAGCGTTCAAGTTGTCCCACACAATAATCACCACCCCACCACACAAAGACACAAGGCTGTATTTATATCAAAATAAAGTTCTTTATATATAAGATTTCTTTACGCAGGCTTGTTAAAATACAGTTCTTCACTTAAATAAGGTTCCAGTTACTTTCAATGCTTTTAGGCAGTCCACAGTTCTTAAAATGGCAGTGTTCTACTTTAAAAATGCTTCTTTGGGTGTCTGTGTGCTTCGTAGTGCCTTCGGTACGCTTCTTACCGCTATTTGGGCGCCTCGTGCCGTTTCTCATGCTTCTCGCGTGAGGACGCGAATGCTGGCCGCGAACCGTACGGACTGTACCCTCGTAGGGACGCGTCGTACACGTTCGGGGCGTCTCGTGCCAAACCTCACGCTTCCCGGGTGAGCCCCGGCAATGCTTTTGGTGCTATACGGACCGTACAGATGCAGGGACGCGCCGCACACGGACGGCAGAGCAGGTACAGCTCGTACAAAGGCAAGTACGGGTCGTGCCAAGGCGCACAAATCACAATACCTTGGTTCTTCGAGGGGAATGTTCGCTGCGGCCTCAGGAGTCCACAAAGAAGTGTCCCACGTCGCGTTGTCGTCCCTTGCAGTCAGAGGGCGGCGGTGCTTCGTGGAGCACTCGAGGACAGTCCCCGGCGCACAACGAGGTTGGCAGAAGGAGGGGCGGCTCGGGGGTGATTTCTAGCGCATCGCAGCGCTGTCGGCTTCGTCCAGGTGATGAACAGGTGCTTGGGGTCCTTACAGTGATCTCAGCGGCGCAGGCTCGCAGAGGCTCGGCGCTTGGACGTCCAGGGTCTCTTCCTTGCGTTGCGAGCTACGGCTCGGGGGGGCAGTTGCTTGCGGTGCTTGGGCCAGGCAGGCAGGCCTTTGAGGTGCTTACGGTAGCCCCGGTGGCAGACGTCGCGGTGCTCGGAGAGAGAGAGGAGCACACAGGTTCTCTGGGGGTCAGCGTTACAGGGTCACCTCCAGCAGCTTCTCTTCTTCTTAGGGAAAGGTAGCGCCCACTGTTCCTGGGGCGCAGTTCAGGGGGAAAGTTCACCAGCAAGCCCTTGGAGATTGTTCAAAGCACAAGTTGATCAAAAGTCTTTTCTTCTCAAGTCCTTTTCTCCTCTCCTTCTTGCAGCAAGGCACCCACCATAGGCCAGTCTCACAGGTCAGAGACAGTAGTCCTCCATGCAGCTTTCCCAGGTCCTTCTCTTCAGGCAGAGTTTCTTCTTGGCGCAAACAGGATCTGATTTCTTAGGAGCAGGGCTCCTTCTTTTATAGCACAATTCTTTTGTTCTTTGTCGCCAGGGGGCCTGGGCCTGGCTCAGTCCAGTTTTGGAGCACTTTGTTGTGGTGACTCTGCTCTTTCCTTTCAGCAGCAGAGCAGAGACATCAGCCGCTCCACAGGGGGCGGAGCTGGCATTGTGGAGGCAGAGCACAGGTCTATTCAGAGTCAAGGTGTACTCCTCCCACCCATCCTGGTGTAATCTCTCTACCCACCACCTGGCAGCCAGCCTGTCTCCTGGAATTCCCCAGCCCTGCTCCTTTACTGTTACTAGGCAGAACACACACACACAGCAGAGGCGGACTGAAATGGCCAGGTCAGTAAATACTAACGTAGTATTTACAAACACAGGATATTAAAATAAACTTTACTAAAAGAAGTATTATATTACTCTGAGTTCAGGCATACTAAACTTGACTTTCTACCATGCTCTCTGAGTCCACTGGGATTACAGCGTGTAGTAATTCCAGCAGCCCATTCTGGCCTATGGAGAGCAGGTAGCCTTCAATAGTGAAAAACGAAAATGGCTGTAATTCACTATTAAGACATGCCACACACATCAGGGCATGTCCTACCTTATGCCTACAATGCACTCTGCCCTTGGGCCTACCAGAGGGGTGACTAATATGTAGTTAAGGGAAGGTTTAGGGACTGGCAAGTGGGGCACTTGCGCAGTCAGCGCGACAGTACCAGACCGCGCGCAGGTTCTGCAGTGGCAGACCCTAGACACATTTTACTAGGCCGCTTCTGTGGGTGGCACAACCAGTGCTGCCAGCCCACCAGCAGCATTTGTATTTACATGCACTGGCACTCCTGGTGCACTTTACTAGGGGCTGATAGTAAATCAAATAAGCCAAACATGGACACCAATCAATGTATACGCTTTTCCAAAGGGAGCACTTGCACTGTGGCACTGATTAGCAGTGGCACAGTGCCCTGAGCAGCTAACACCAACAAAACACAATGAGGCACATCAGCAAAAAGTGGAAGGGAAACTCACGCCAAGGTGCCAGGTCTAACAAGAAGCCACAGATAAGAATTACATAATCTTAAAAGAACAGATAGCTAAACATCAAACCATGATAAAAGAACGTAAACTATAAAGATAAAGAGGGATGACAGAGATTACGCCACAGGGCGAATTTATTCATTCACAAAGTGTTTTGGCTGTTTTGCTGCTATACATACAAAGACTAAGAACATTTCCGGCTACAGAAATCATTTATTCTGTCATCGTCTGTGATGAATGAAAGAGATTAACTCTTTGGTCATTATAGCATTGCCTCTCCCTTCTTTCTGCATATCTGTTTTATATTCGAAACCAAATTGGTGGTTGGTTTCGGGAGGTGGGCATTTGTTGGACCACTACTGGTTGAAATAACTAATATGTATTAGATATTGTACAAGAACACAAGTAAATGGTGCAGCATCTTATACCCTGCCACCGTTCTCATTGTGTATGTAGCGTATTTTAAGGGTGGCTTGCACACTACTTTTCAGTGACATTAGGACTACTGATTTTGATAATATTTGAATCATGTCTTTTGACGATGACAGAGAGGAGATGGCCAGGGATCTCTTCGGTACAAAGGCCTCAGGTGGTGACCAAGGTAGAGCAAGGAGTATTGGACAGGAGGGTCTTAAAGCTAAGTTTCTTAAACTGGAAAGACTAAAGAAAAACAAATTGTCAAAATGGTGGGACGGAATGACTCTTAAGAGGTACCTGGATGATAAAAAGATCCCTAGAGGACTCAGAATTTTAACGTTCCCCAATTTCGATGACTTAGACCAGGATTTGTTAAGTGAATGGGAGGAAAATTTGCAGAACTCTTCTTTCACCATGATGAAAGTTCTAGTACAGCACTCAGACAGGAAGTGCAGTAAATTAAGGGAGGAGCTAAAAAACTAGGAGGAAGAAATAAAACAACTAGGGCTAAAAGAAGCTATGGAAAAGAATTACATAATCTTAAAAGAACAGATAGCTAAACATAAAACCATGATAAAAGAACGTAAACTTACCAAGATAAAGAGGGATGACAGAGATTACGCCACAGGGCGAATTTATACATTCGCAAAGCGTTTTGGCTGTTTTGCTGCTATACATACAAAACTGAAATAAAAAAAAGACTAAGAACATTTCCGGCTACAGAAACAATTTATTCTGTCATCGTCTGTGATGAATGAAAGAGATTAACTCTTTGGTCATTATAGCATTGCCTCTCCCTTCTTTCTGTATATCTGTTTTATATTTGTAACCAAATTGGTGGCTGGTTTCCGGAGGTGGGCATTTGTTGGACCACTACTGGTTGAAATAACTAATATGTATTAGATATTGTACAAGACCACAAGTAATTGGTGCAGCATCTTATACCCTGCCACTGTTCTCATTGTGTATGTAGGGACCTGTACCTTTCTCTCCCTCCCCCCATTGCCTGACGTTGCATTAATGCTTTATTATACTGTATAACTTTGATCTAAAGAATTGGCAAGGGCAGGTTCTGTCCCCTGGTCTTCTCTACCAGTCTGATCTCGCAATGATTGAAATAATGTGTATTCCTTAACCAGTTACTTCTACCCACCCCTCTCCACCACGAGCACAACCATCCCAAACCCTTCCTCCTTTCCCTGCAACCTTACTACGACTACAAATGCATAAAATGTTGTTAAGTATATGGAATAAATATACTGCTATTGAACATTTTTTGGTGCTCTTTTCTCTCTTCTTTTTTGACATTAACTGCATGTTTTACATTGGTTTCTTGGTACGTAGTTGTCTCTCTAATATAGAGTTCCTTACATTAACTGTATGCATTTAAGAAAACATTTATTTCGTTATATGAGATTCATAATCAGTGTTGGTTACCTTTACAACACACCGCAGACAGATTGTGATTTATCTCTCCTTTAAATAGCTGTCACGGAACAATTTTTCATTCCTGCATTGTACCCACGTCTGGTGACGATCATTGGGTTTCCCCATTATTCTGTAATGGAGCTCCTCCTGACAGGCACAGTCAAGCGCCTAATGAAGGCAGATCCATTCTTTTTTTCTTCTTAAGTCACAGCAGCATTTTAACATAGGATTCATACAATTCGGCCAGTCCGAAGGAAAAGTAGCAACTCAGCAGGGCTATATTCCTAGTGACATATCCATTCCAGTATTGATGTACAGGCCTCTTCATAGTACAGACTATGTACCAAATAATGGCTCAGGTTTTTATCCTCCTCTGGTGGTCAAAGTGCATCTCAAGGTCATTTTATAGTTATTCTCTGCTACAGTGCCAAGTGTCACAAATTAAAATATTATTGACTCGTCCTGGTGATTTGTGGATTATAGAACAAACACAATTCTTCATTTGCTGCCATTTCCTGGAATACCAGCTACAATACTGGAAGATAGGGATGGGTGGTTTTCACTCAGGCAGTATGCTACTAGAATATTGTTGCTCGGATATGAATTTAACTTAAAGAAACGAAAAGACAAGAGACGTTTGCCAAAACAGGAAAAGGTTGGTTAAACTAAACGCAGCGGCCGGGAGAGTCTTGACAGAATGTGTCTGAGGAAAGTCTCTTGGTGTACAAAGTTTTGGCTGACAGTATATAAATCTCATGCAGTGTGATAATGTACTTTTTACATACTTGAAAGAGCATCTCAGTAATAAATTAACAAATCTGATAAGGACACAGATGGCTCTCGACCTCGGGAAGAGCTAGTGTGGGACAGTGTGTATTGTCCAGATGTCCGTCATGAGGAGCGCGTGATCACTACATGTGGTGTGCATGTTGTGTTCTGATTGGCTGAGAGTTCCTATTTAGATGTGGTATCTAGCTTTGTGGTATTTTGGGGGAATGCAAGCCTTTGGTCAAACATGTTTTATTGGGGGCTAATTTTCTAGGACTTGTTTGTGGTGCAAGTATATTTCTGATGGATCGATCAGAGTTCTCCCTGGGTGCTTGTTTTCTTTCAGTTAAGAGACACTCCACCCGTGATCTGTCATTCAATAGGCGTGGGTGTGCGTCGCAGGACCTGCCTTACCACGTATCCCTGACTTGGGTTTGATGGGAAGGTCACCTTGGGTAAATCCGAAAGAATTGATACGAGTTCATTGAAACTCCTGAAAATAATATGGCAGCCACTGGAGTAATTCCTATCGATATTCTTAACATTGTGCGTACAGTTGTCATAGCGTACATTGATATTGTCTTTACTGATACTGACACAGTTGTGGGTGCCTAGATCATGGTGTACATCAACATTGTTTTTACTAGTAACAACATTGTCATTTGGCCATAGATTATGGCATACATTGACATTGTTACTGCTGGTATCAACACTGTTGTGCGGGCATAGATTATAGAGTACATCGACATTGCATTTATTGGTATTGACATTGTTATTCGGGCACAGGTTATTGCATATATTGACATTGCATTTATTGATATTGCCATTGTCGGGCCTGCACATATCATGATATTCATTGACATTGTATTTACCCATTCCAACACTCCCCCGTCTAGTTGATTCTTCAACTACTGTATATTCCTTATATGTCATGACAGTTATATTATTCGAAAGTGTGTGTGTGTCTGTAGTGTCTATTACTTTTTCCCTAGCTATGTGCATACTACGTAATTAGAGGACTACGTTTTTACAGCAGGAATGCCCCACTTGTAGAAAACCACATAATAGAAGTACAAAAATAAAAATTGGCATCAGTAACATGACTAATTTGGACACCTATAGTGGTATCCACGAAAAGATATTATGCAGCCAGTCAGATTGGGGCACCTCCCTCCTTCTTCATGTTGGCTTGCAGACAATGCAGTGCTTGGATGGCGCAAGATAATGTCCCATTGTCCATGTCATTTCCGGAAATAAAAGTACAACAAGAAGCACCAATCTTGGCACACACCCCACCCTTCATTGCGGTCATCAATTCCAATAAGTACCGATGTTGCTTCACCATAAGGCGGATGGCTCTCAGTTCTTCCTTGATAGCGTTTAGGCTAAGCTCATCATTATTTTTCATCTACATCAATTCCCCTTTAAACCAAGTGTACTTATTAATCTCCCTTTGCGAAATTTCCTGGCACAGGGTGTCTAGGCTAGCGATGGACCCCCGCCTATGGGACTCAATTCCCCCAACATGATCAAGGTAAAGAGCCCTCCACTGGAATTCCATGTCTGAGGTTCACTTCTCATTAAAGAAGGTGGCACCAAAGATGTTAAGGGCCAATCTAGGACCGCAGATAGAGGGAGCGAATGTATTTATGCACAGGTGTGATGGTCATTCTACCTCCAGGAACTTCTTTTCTATGAAGTCCCGGGACCAAACAGTGTCCTCCGCTAATGTGCCTCTTCGGAGCATCCTGTATATTTGGTTTGGATGTCGCTTGGCTTGGTGAAGAGATACAGTGCTGTGGGGTTGGTCTGTTACCGGGTGATGTTTACTATTGTCCTGCGGGTTCTACTCTATTGGGTTGGATCTTAGCCTTGATCCTACATAGTTACAGATGGACAAAGGCATTTTGCTCTTTCATGGGCTATATCCTGGGCTAGGCATAGCCCATCTGCACCTATGGCGTGGGGTATCAGTGAACGTATATAACATGACCTGTTCATAGTTTGAGTGCCTACAGCGGTCATGTGCTGGTACCAGGTATTTTGTAGGAGTGCACTGTGTAGTGCGGCAGGAACACTAGTGTTTGTTTAAGTGTAGGTGTATGTGAGGTGAGAAAGGTCTCTGTGCATGCGTTCCAAGAATGTAGAAGTAGAGTTTATGAGATTAGGCATACGTCTAGCTTCGGATGGGCTCGAGAGCACCCTGGCTAAATACAGAGTGTACAAAAATACAATAATACATAACTTAGAAAACATTTGCAGGCCCTAGGGTCATGTTTGGGTGAGGCATCTCTCGTCTGGGCACCCAGAGGTACCTTGTCTTGGTGCAGTGCAAAAAATGTCTCTCAAAGGGTTTCTGCAAATTTAATTTGTTCTCTGTGTTACTTGAGCAATTGGCCTTGTGAAAGAAAGTAATTTTGAAAGCTTTGATTGAAGGAATGGCGGGCCATGGCAGTGTTGGTGCACGTTCAGCTCGATCACAGACCTGTAGGAAAAGAGCTGTGGTTTGTAGGTTAGCTTGGAAAAAACACATCGCTAGGCAGTTGCCTGAGAAATGCCTGCATTTACATTTTACTGATACGCTCAATGGTTTAACTGTGAGCACATTTTTCCTAGTGAGTTACTGAAAAGGAAGTGCTAATATTTTAGAAGGATGGCGGAGGATGGCGAGATTTAAACTGTTTTGAGTGGTGCTAATATTTTAAGGGAATGGTGAGTTTTAAACTGATTTAATGCTCAATGAATTGTGGGTTCCCCCTCTCCTAACTACGGTGGGGACAGTACCCTTTTTTATATGGACTGCTCTGTTTAAAGGTGTGGGGCAGGGGTGTCCTTTTGATCTGCATGTGCTGCGTGCAATTCTGAGGGGAAGCTGATGTTTGAATTTTGGGCTAATGTTTCCGTTGACACCTGCGTGCCCCTTGGGTCTCTGCACGTGGCTTGGAATTCAGTATTTCTCAAATTTGGCTTAGTTACTGGTTTACGCTCTTTTTCTGGAAGGATCGAAAATCTTTGGACTGTTTTTAGGGTGCTTTGTGCAAGTCCTGGTGGGTGGTTACCTGTGTTTTTGTGCATTGTTAATTTTAACAAAGTATATTAGAGGTGGTTGGAAAGTCGTGTTTGGACCCCATAGGAACCTGCAGGACAATGGCTGGAACTGTGTTTGTTTGCAGTGTTTGGTCAGCCAGAATCAGGGATTGTGTTGGGATTTGATGTGCTCGGCCTGATGGAGGTGAATCTAATTAATTCAAAGGGTTTTCCTATGGACTGGGCTCACGTGAGCTCCATTTCTTTGGAGTTTTGAGGGTATTTCTGCCATTGTGGCCAACGCTGCCCTCTATGTATTGAGGAACCTGACTCCTGACACCGGAACATTCAACTAGTTTTGGAGCCAAAGGAGGTCCTCCATTTGGGGGTAAACCCTGTGGCAGTTGAGACTCTCATAGCCCCCTAAAGTTGAACTTGGGTGAGGGGTCCTGGGTGCCTGCATCTTTGTACCACCTGGGGGCCCACCCTACTCCCCTGTCATACTGACCTCCCCCCAGGGGCATGGTCAGCCAACCCTTCCTCAGGGAATAAACAGCAGTGGGGGCCCCTGCAGACACTCGGATGGCCAACTCTAGTGTTGATCCCTGATCAACATAGTAAAGCCGCCCTGAGGTTTTCTTGTGTTTAACTAAAGGCTTGAGTCATTTCTACTGCTGTGTTGCTAGTTCTTATTTTTGTAGGGAACTTTCTGAAGTGGTTTAGGAGTGGGTGCTGTACTGAGGTCTGGAATTCACTGCATGCTTGTCTTGTTCTAGGGTTTGTTCAGTGGGTAAGTATCTGGGGGAACTGCCTATTCTGTTCATGGTACATTTTTGGGCAACAATAGTCTCATTCTCGAACAATTGGAGTTTGCCAGCCTTTTGGCTTTCTGGTGTGGGTACTCGGTTGGATCCCTCTGGGGTCTCATGGTTGAGTGCTTGCCCAGCTGGGCACTCCTAGCACATCCGTGATCACTTCAGCCCCTTTGTGGGCGCTTTCGCCTGTTTTTTAAGTCACTCTAGGGGGGTCCGGTGTAATGCATGAGGTCGGTAGCCTGTTCATCCTAGGGATTTTCCCCATGTGGTAAGCGGGGAGATCTCCTTGGGATGTTACTGCACCAGCCAGGCATGCCGTATTTCTTACCATGGTCACTCGCCAGGGCGCCGTGCTTGGTGACAGCGAAGGAGCTCCCAGTTCTGGCAAAGCACCCCTTGCCACTGTGACGTCTGGCTTGTACCACTTCCTCCCTCGAGGAGGTGGCTGGGTTGTGACAAAGGCTGATCCGGGTAGGCCCAGGGGTTTGCATGGTCTGGTTGCTACACCCATTGCCCCTAGAGGCCTTAGGCCAGCTTCCCACTTATTCTCGGGTGTAGTGGATGAATGTATGATGTTACAACGCAAACATTTACAACGCATGCCTTTACAACGCAGTTTTTACATCGCAACATCCATTACAACGCATGATTTTACATCGCATGCCATCATAACGCATTTTTAGAAACTACATTTACAACGCATTCCGTTACATCGCATTATACCGTTACATTGCATTTAATGTAAGTGTTGGATAGTGTAGGGGTAAAAATCACTATTCCCACTCCAGTGAGTGCAACAGTAGGGTAAGTGTTGGATAGTGTAGGGGTAAAAATTACTATTCCCACTCCAGTGAGTGCAACAGCAGGGTAAGTGTTGGATAGTGTAAGGGTAAAAACTATGCGTTGTCATGGTATGTGTTGTAATGGTATGCGTTGTAGTGACATGCATTGTAATGACATGCGTTGTAGTGACATGCGATGTAATGGCTGTATTGTATTGGCATGGGATGTAAAGGATGTTGCATTGTAATGACTGCGTTGTGCAGGTAGTGCGATGTAATGACTGTGTTGTGAAGGATGTTTCCCGTAGTGGATATGTGGATGTCGCGATCGTAGGTCTCCGGTTCCCTACACACTCTACCTGCTACTCTTTTGGCCATTTCTACCATGAGGTGGTGTGCACAGCTGGTCCACTGGCGCAGTAGTTCATACAACTCTAAGAGATTTCACGTATAGTCCAGGACTACCCTGTTGCCAGGAGCACGGCTGTCTGCGATCACCCTGGCTGGCATTCTCGTGGCATGGGAGGTTGTTGCTAGTTTGTGAACTGGAGGGGAGGCTACAGGGGAGGAAGAGGCTACAGTTCCATCTTGGGTAAACTGGATGGACATCCTTAGTTTTGACAATAGGTCCTGTCCCAATTTATTAGGTGGGAAGGACAGAAAGTACAACAGCATTTGCTCAACTAGTTGAGGCACTGCCCAGATGGTCATTCTTTCAGAGGAACAGAGCACCTCCCCACACTTACAGCCTTTATCTGAACTCTGGTAGCTAGTACAAGGGGCTTGTCTCTTCCTGGGTGACAGTTGGAAGCTCATGTAAATGGGCTTCTAAAGGCTTTAGACAGGTAAAAGTTGAATTATTAGAAGAACCGTTTGTAAATATTTAGCACAAATCTACCTTTACCAGTAAATCAGGCTCTTGATAAATATGTTTTAAATTATCAAAAATTGTCTTTGTAGCTGTTTCTTACGCAGAGATAACATTATTTAATTTTAATATCATATCCTAATGCTTTTATGTGAAGCAGCTAACCCTGCTACAGTAAAAATAGCTTTTGGGGCCTTGTCACTTTAAGGATGTTTTACATTAAACTTTTACATGGCATACTTTTAAATACCAGCCACCCTGCCTTATTGGTCATGGAGGCCTAATTAGGTGTGACTTACTAACATTTAAAATCAGATTTTAGGCCTGTCAAAAGGGTTGTTATTGTACCCACACAAAAAAGAAATAGAAGGTATCTGTATGATTATGAAGATCAAAAAACATTCAATGGAGAGAAGCAAAGTATCTTAAAAGTGCCCTCAACCACTAATGATGGAATGCTTCACCATAGGGCTGCTACAATATCCCTGTGCAGACCAACGCCTGGGATGGAGCAAAGGGAAGGGGAAGACAATAAAAACACAGATCTGGGGATAAAATGCACTATAACATAACACTGTAACACAAATGGGAAATTATTAAAACTATCTCAGGGATTCCCTAAACTAATTTTATTTTATGACTTCCCGAATAGGATACAAACAGAGTAAACAACTGGGCATGCTTCAAAGGGCCAATTAGTGCCCCTTCATCCCTTTCATACTGTAAATATTGTTGACACGTTTCAGCCATTCTATGTTGCCCCAAAAGGGCGTTGTTTTGACTGATCAAATTTGTAGTTTTAAAACTGCACAGACATGCTGCAGCAGTAGGCCGGCAGTCATACTTTGCACTGTCTCTATAGCAGTGGCCCATTGTGTTTTTAAGGCCTGAGTACACTTTGTACCATATAATTAGCACAGTCCCAGTGCACAGAGTTAAAAAACAGCAGTATCAGTCCATAAAAATGGTGGTGATCATGCAAAAAGAGACATTTACCTACAGGTATCTGATGTATCACTGTTTCCTTTTGTAAAATTATGTCCACATTTACATCTGTCTGGACCTTCTTTCTTTCTTGTCCCCTTGATTCTATATATTTCATGTTTTGTTCTATCCTTTTTCTTTGCCTTCTTCTTCTATGATTCTGTCTTACATCTCTTTTTTTGCTCATTGTTCTTCTCTCCTTTCTCTCACTCTTTCTTCTTTGTTTAGTCTCTCCATTTCTTCTACAAGTTTTTACCACTTTCATCATTTCTCATTCTCTGTCTCCATCATTCAAGTTGGGCACATTGGTAGCACTCAGTTCCGGCTACATTGGCAGCACTCAGTTTCCTTCTACCCCTCTCTCCCCCTCCCCATTAGCAGTCATTTTTACCCTACATTGTTATATATTTACTTCTGTCTATAGACAGAATGGAACCTGTAAAAAATTAATCAAAGTTTTGTGACCCAGCTAGCTGGTCTACTAGACCCAGTGGCAACCTCATGTAGCTTTAGGAGCACGGGGTTCAGGATGCCACTGCCTGCTAGCAGTGTGAAGGTGGCCACTGGGTAGCAGCATCTACATGCGTGAGGCCCTGCTGTGCTCCTGTCTGACCCACTGGTACTGATAGAGAAGAATATCCCTGCACTTTACATATTAATGGCCGTATCCGGAACATCCATATATGTATACTGTCATAAAACATAAAAGTAATGTTTACTGATAAATGTGTGGGAGTGTTTGGCATTTAAATGTGAGAAAATGTGAGGTTTGTGACTGCCATAGTTCAAGCAGGCCTGAACTTTTGACAGGATACATTTCAAATCCACTTGTCTTGGAGCTGAATGCAGGGATGCAAAATCTTCTCAAAAGCTCTCTCAGATCACTGTCTCTACATTCAAGTACAATGCAGTCTGGTGTACTGTTCTTTCAGAGATTTTTTCTCTGGGCAGATTTGGGGTACTAAGTTCAGTGTGGTATAAATGTGTAGTTTGCGTTACTATACCCAGTGGGGAGGGACCTATGTTTTAGTAAGGATGGGAAAGCAGTTGGTTTAGGCCTATGGGGTGTATGTACCCTTGTCTTGTGCCATGGAGCTGGGCTCCATTGTCTTAAGTGATGTGGGGTTGTGTTGTGTAGTTGGTAAATTATCCAGATTAGGTTTAGGAGGAGGAGGTGTCCTCTCAGTTCTCATCTATTTATGTGGAGCAACTCTATGTAGCATCTCTAAACTACAATGTTCAAAATGTATTACATTATTTACTTTGTTTTAGACTTTCTAGGTGCTTCCAAGAGTTTATTATAGAAACAATGTGTTTAAAAAAAGGATTTTACTCATTATCTTTCGGTGAGTTCTAATATGCATTTTCAGAACACTCTAGATGTGTTATGCACAAGCATATTTGTAGGATGTTACCTAATACAGCCAGTGATGAGATATGATAATTTGAAATATACATTTCCATTTGACTTACATCAGGCCCTGGTTTTAGAACACATTTCTTTGGGTATAAAGCTAATCCATAATACCCAGATAACATTTGATCTGTTTGAATACTATGTTCTGAATAACATCAGTAGTGGGGAAATCTCTGCACTCGTGGTGGAATTTTCACAAGGCCTCCTTTACTAGTGTTAAAGCGCTTTGTGAATCGGGCCCAACATTTCTTCCAAAGTAGGGATAAATCTGCGTGCACAATCACCATCAGTACTTAAAATATCTTGAATGATTAGTGTTATCGTTGTGGTAAGACCAGCGGTACAGTGATAATTTAGTTCCCAGAACCTAGGCAAAGCAGTTCTCAACTGACATCAAGTTCAGATTGGAAAACTCAAATTCTCTGCAGCATGAATATACCTCCAAAACTTTGGGAAGTGAACACTGATTGTGGAGTTGCCATGTGGGGCCAGGCTTTGCTGGTTACTGATAGATGCTACACACAAGCTGTCTGGGCCTGATTGTATATGAACATGAACACACTAATTCCTTAGACTGAGTGTGTGACATGCCTAGGGCCTACCATGCCTACATATCCCTCCACAAGATAGGAACTAAACACCTCAACGACAGAGTCTCCTTCCACGTATCCAAAAGGAACCTCCGGTACGCTGACCTCGCCCTAGCAGAAACCCTGCGCATCGGCAGAACCAGAGCAGGCGGTAGAGCCTTCTCCTACATTGCGGCCAAAGCCTGGAAGGAGCTACCAGTCAACATCAGACGCTTCCCTACTCTGCACACCTTCAGGAAGAGCCTCGAAACCTGGAACTTCGGCTTAACCGGAACTGCACCCCACCCCCTCTCCAACAGCGCCTTGAGACCCTCACGGGTGAGTAGCGTGCTTTAAACCCCCTGATTGATTGATTGATTGATTGATTGATTGATTGATTGATTGATTGATTGATTGGGCCTCGAAAGTCAACGGTTTGAGTGGTAATGCTAGCACATATGTCCTTGATCACCATATTTTACTCAGAACTGTATTTTTACATTAGCTACCGTAACAAAACTGAGAACAGGACATTTTCGGCTCTCTGAAAGCTGAAGAGCTAGGTGTAATGATTACAGCCAAAAAGCCATTCTACTTTTTACGGATTTTGTTTGGAAGGAAGCAGAAATAGTTATGTTTGTTTGACCTCCATACACTTCTGCAAAAGGAATGTTGTCAGTGTTCTGAAGCAGCAACATAGAAGCAGGGCAGGAGTGCCCTCTCCACTCTCTGAAGAAAATTATTGCAGATAAAGGTATAAAAGGGTGCTAGAATTAGGGAGGTGTGACACACTCGGGACAGATTGGTGAGAGGCAGAGGCTCAACTAGAGCCAAATTTCGGGGGAGCTAATAAAAGTTTCGGGGTGGGGGCTAATTCATCCAGCAATAGGCAGAGTGGAGATGCAGGGGCTCTAAGAAGGGGTGAAAAAACAACAAAGCCTTGTTAACATGTAAATGGTCTTTTAAAGACCTGTGAAGTACTCAAGTGCGGCTGCAATAAGACGGACGCCAAACCAGACAGCCCACAGCAGCTCAAAAACAGTCTGTGTGTGTTCCCAGGAAGGTGTCTCAGCCAGGGATGACACACATGACAGAGGGGATGAATCCCTTTAAGGCCTATGGGCGTTGCGTGCCTGGTGAGAGGACATTTTGAAGACCCGATAATCGACTGCAGAGCCAACAGCTTAGTTAGGTATGCCGGGATAATTACATGGCTTGGCATTATAAAATGTAGTTAGCTATCATAACCACAAAAAGACAGACAATAATATCACCGAAAGTACAGATACAAATTAGGTAGGGATTAGAGGCATATGTGATGACCTACGTTTGGAGCTGTTCTAGCAATTGCTTTAATTTTTGTAATGACTGCTGAGATTTTCCTAATAATTATGATTATTTTGATACAAATGATTTGTAGACGAATAATGCATATTAAATAACCATATGTAGTGGAGACGCGCGCGAGCGCGAAACAAGGTGGCCGCCGTTTGTTGAGCTCCAGCTGATTTTCCCCGTTTTTTAACAAATAACTACGATTTGTATGTCAGGAAACTTAAGATAATGAGGTCGCTGTGTCCTTGAAGTACTTACCTGCGCTGTAAGGCTTTTCCAGTTTTTTTCTTCGGTGGCAGCGGCATTTTACCTCTTCCTGCTTCAGCTCCCAGCCCTGCTTTGAGGTAATGCCCTGCTTCTCTGACAGGGGTGCGGAGTAAGTGCTTAGGAGAGGGCCTGGCTTTGGCCTAACCACTCCCACAGTTAGTTTTAGCTGCTGCACCTTTCATTTTCACAAACTTTTCTACGCAATTTTCACTCTAACTTCAGTTTCTCTCAGAAATTATTACTTTTTTTTTTTTTATTACTTCACCTAAATTTATAATCCTTGCAATTTAATTTATTGAAACAAAAGCATGGATCATAAGAATGCGCAAACACCTTTTAACAAAAGTAAGCAACAGGTTTCACCTCCTTCTTTCAAATCTAAAGTGGTTGAGTCAAGTGAACCTTCTTTATCATTAATTCTTGATGAAATTTAAGCTCTTCGTGTCAACACAGACTCAATTGTGTCAGAGATTAAAATGTTGCGCAAGACACGGCTAGCATGTCAATGAAAATTTCTGATAACTCAATTAAAATGAATGACAATAAAGTTAAAATCAACGCTTTTTCTCCTCTTGTGGTAAAAATTTCTCCTATGTCTGCTCACCTTCCGGATATGGAAAACCGTAATAGACAATACAATTTACGCATTTTTAACTTGCCAGAAGATGTTGAAGGTTCTAATTGTAGATTTGGAGAATCTGATTCCTGGTCTTCTAAACATCAAATTTCCAGAAAAAATTGAGATTGATAAGGCATATAGGATTCCATCACATCGTAATGCACGCCACACCAAACCTCGACAAATGATTTTTAAAGTTCTTCGACACCATCATTTGATTTTGATAAGAAAAGCTGCACGAGAAATTGCATCTTTGATGGTCAATGGAAATAAAAAATGTATTCATCAAGACTTTGCTAAGGAAACTGTTTCTATTCGCAAGGAATTTACTGCTCTTCTTCCACATCTTAAAAGTCTTGGATTCAAATATGGTCTTTTTGACCCATCAACAATGCGCATCTGGAAAGATACTTTTTCTAAATCCTTCCAACGACCTGATGAGTTAAAATTATTCCTGGATCAGCACTCACAGCATTCAATGGATACTGATGACTCTGCTACCGAACATTAGTTGTAAGAATTTTCCTGACAACTCTTATGGTTATATTTCTAGGGGGCTCCAGCGGTTTCGGTCATGCTTGTAACGTGTGTGTGCATTTCATTCCTGTTATTAATGTTTAGTGTTTGTCGTTTCTCCTATGTTTTACTTGTTTTCTTTCTCCTTCCCCTCTCTTTTTCATCATCTGTCTTGGAGTTACTATTTTTCTCTCTCTACCTACATCTTTGTCTCCTCTTCTCGATCTTCTTTTTTTTTCTTTTTCACTATGGCTAGTGTTCATAATATTAAGATAGTTTCATTAAATGTTATGGGGCCACGTCATCCTGTTAAACGTATGAAAAGTTTAGTCGATTTGGGTAGTTGTAAAGCGGATATTTGCTTTATACAAGAAACTCATATTGATGACAACATTTTAGAGTATATGAAAAAAAAATGGGTTAATAGTATTGTTTCATCTCCTGCAAATGGCAAGAAAAATGGTGTTGCTATTTTTTTTGCAAAAAGATTACATTGTCAAATTCGGAGTAAATTTTCAGATACAGATGGAAGATATGTTATCGCTAAGATTAAAGTTCACGATTCGGTTATGTTTTTATTAAATGTTTATGGGCCTACTGCTGATAAACCTCACTTTTGGTCTGTTTTGGCAACTGAAGTTCTCAAACTAGGTAAAGTTCCTCTTATAGTTGGTGAAGATTTTAATGTTTTTATCAAACCCCCTATTAGATAGATTTCGACCTCCTAGAGTTTTTTTTTGCTTTTAAATCATTTCTTCGAACTACAAAGCTTGTTGATATTTGGAGATTACATTTTCCCACAGACAGAATGTTTACATTCTTTTCTAACCCACACAATTCTCCTTCTAGGCTTGATTATCTATTAATATCCAGACAGCTAATTAACTCTGTGGTCACTCCTTATATTGGTAACATTGATATTTCGGATCATGCATTAATTTCTTTTATTTTAAAGTTGAACTCTAATGTTGTAACGCAATCCAGATGGAGAATGAATTCTAATATGAACAAAACAAACCTAAACTCTTAACTTCTATACATGATTACGTTTCTCTAAACCCTGAAGGCTCTACTTCTATGGTGAATAGATGGGACACTTTTAAAGCTTATATTACAGGTGTTATTATTTCTATTATGGCTCATGACAATAAAACTTTTAATGCAAATATTAATTCTTTAGAAAAACAAATTGCAAAATATGAGAGACTTTTTATCACGTCCACTGAACCTCAATACACATTCAAATTACAGAAACTTAGATATGAGTTTAACTCAATCCTTAGCAAAAGAGCTGGTTTTCAGCTTTCAAATTCTAAAGTCAAATTTCATATTAATGCGAATAGATCTGGAAGACTGTTAGCCAATTATTTATGCATTAAAAAAGATAAAACACAAATAACTTAAATTCATGGCACTAATGGTAAAATTGCTATATCCCAAAATTATATTGTTAATGAATTTTGGGATTTTTTTACTACTCTATATAACAAACCTGACTTTGATGATTCTTCCTTAATTGATTCTTTTTTATCAAAATGTGATTTACCCAAGATTTATCAATTAGATAAAAATGAACTTGAAGTCCCTATTACTCAAGATGAAATTCTATCTGCCATAAAATCTCTTTAAAAAAAAAATCCCCTGGTCCTGACGGTATTCCCGTGGAATTTTATAATGAATTTCAATGACAACTTATTCCTCATTTACTACAACTTTTTACTTTTTTGGGTACTACGGGAACTACTACCAGTTCTTTTACTGAAGCTCTAATTATTGTTTTACCCAAACCTAATAAAGACCCTACACTTGTATCAAATTATCGCCCTATCTCTTTAATAAACCAAGATTGTAAATTGTATTCCAAAATACTTGCTTCTAGATTATCCTCTGTATTAGATTCTATTATTCATCCAGATCAATCTGGTTTTATGAAAAATAGATATTTAGCCAATAACACTAGAACCCTGTTGCACGCTATTGAACACGGATCCTTTTTATCTCTACCAGCAGGAATTTTAGAATTGGATGCTGAAAAAGCGTTTGACAAAATTCATTGGCAATTTTTATTTCATACTTTATTATCATTTAATTTTGGTGATATATTTATTCCGATGATTTCTGCTTTATATTTAGCTCCTACTGATTGTTTATTTATTAATGGCCACATTTCTAGTCAATTTTCACTTTTCAGTGGTACAAGACAAGGTTGTCCCCTCTCTCCACTTTTGTTTCTTCTTGGTATTGAACCATTGCTTGTTTCTATAAGAAAATGTGATAATATTACAAGAGTTATTATCAAAGGGGTTATTATTAAAACTTTAGCATATAAGTTAAATGCTAACAAAACAGAATTTTTTCCTTTAAATATTTATTGTACTCCTGACATGTTACCTATGATTGACATCATTTGGCAAAGAGATAAATTGAAATATCTTGGAATTAAGTTTTCTTCATCTATAAAAACAACAATATCGATAAACTGTGAATACATCCTTAACTATATTAAAGATAAAACAACCAAATGGTCTTCACTTCATCTTTCATGGTGGGGTAGAATGGAGTCTATAAAACTGACTATCGCACCAAAAATATTTTACACTCTTGCCATTTCTTTGGAATAATAAATCATCTTGTATTAGTTATAAAAAATTAAAACTAAAAGTGTAATGGAGGCTTTGGATTACCAGGCTTTTATTATTATCACAAGGCATGTATTTTAAAACAAAGCTCTATTTGGTTTAATCGCTCTTTCTTAAATAATCCCAATAATTGGCTTTTAATTGAAAAGGCTTTCATAGAACCTTTTCCATTACCCACTTTGGTAACTATGTCTAGGAAATCTACATTTTTTCATAAATCTATTATTTTAAAGTCCACCAAACTAATTTTTAATGATTTGGATTTAATTTTTCAGTCACCGATATCCTCTGCTGAAGATATGTCGTTATAGTATAACCCAGTTATAAACCTTAATAGAAATGTTAGATTTTTGTCCTCTTGGATTAAAGCTGGTATTTTTTACCTTAAGGATATCTATCACAATAATGTTTTTTTATCATTTGAAGATTTGCAAACAAAATGTCTTTTACCTTCTTCAGATTTTTAAAAATATGGTTTGTTATGTAATTCTATTTTAGATTCATTTCCTCATAGTATTCCTTCAGATATTAAATCTGACTTATCAATTTATATTCAAACTGTTTCCACTTCACCTCATGGTGTCTCTATATTATATAAAAAAAAGTCCAAATTTCAAGGTACCAATATTAATATAATATCAACGTTTTGGAATAATTAACTTTCAATCTCTCTTTCTATTGATACATGGGAAACCATTTGGCGTAATAGTATTTCTGGTTGGTTACCTGTTTCACTATATCAAACTAACTCATATATTTTATATAACTGTTTATGGACTCCATTTCGATTATTTTATGCTAAACTTCTTCCGTCTTCAATTTGCTGTCACTATAACTTACATTCTGGTTCACTACGGCATATGCTTTATGATTGTCCCTCTGTTTTTGAATTTTGGAATGAAGTTTTGATTGCTATAAAAAAGATATTTAATATTCAGGAAGATGTTTCATTCAAAATAATAATTTTCAAATCTGTTGTTCTTTCACAAAAAGTTAATGAATTAGTAGGTAAACTTTTCAACTTTTTATTGTCAGCTGCTTTAAAATCTATTACAACATGTTGGAAAGATGTTTCATTACTGTCTGTTCACGCTTGGTGGTCTTGAGTTATATTTACTAGAAGAGGAGCTCAATTATCTTTACATGGTATTAATCATAATTTTATTTCATATCACTCTTTTTGGAAACCTGTTAATATTTATTTATCATCCTAAATATGTATTATATCCAATGTTATACTGTTTTGTATAGTAATCCAGTGTTTTAAGTTTTAGTAACTCTGTTTCGTCACTAGTATAAATCATTTATAATTACTCCCTTTCCCTTTTCCTCCCCCTCTTTTCTGTTTTATATATATTATATTAATTTATTACCTATTGCAATTTAATTGATGTTTTTGTGATTTATCTATTACTATTGGGTATTTATTTGGTATTATTTTTTGTGTTGTTTCTTGTTATTGTTGATTTATTATAAAAATTTAACTATTAAACTATTTTGAACATAAATAACCATATGCAGTATAATAACAGCTATTGTGTTTATGGCTTCTAGCAACCGGGTGGGCCTGTGTATTCACCATGCCCCTGTAGATTAGAGTTCATTTGGTAGTGCTGTCCGATATCCAACACTTCCAACCTAGTAGAGCATAATGTGTTAGAGACACGCATGAGAGGCACTGCCAGTTCTTTTCGCTAAAAAGCAATGAGTACTTTACCTCTTAAGGCTTTGGAAATCTACTGGGTGTGCCTCCCTAAAAAACAAGGAACACAGTAGGGTATATTTGAAAACTGAAAATCATATACTCATTCTAGTTTCCTTGAAGAAATTGGTGCAGGCCATGTTATACATGTACTGAATGCACAGTGCAGAATTCATTATTCTAAAGTAACTTGTGCTATATTTAACTAGGATTGTTTTATGAAACCACAGACACTCAACTGAAAATAGTAAATCCATTGCATTCATTTACATATTTTTCCACTATCAAATAAGACTTAAATGTAAATTCAAGTCCAAATTAGACCTAAAATGAGAAATATTTAAATATGAACTGAACCAAACAATATTGTTACTGAAAGGAATATTGGTTTACATATATTGCTGTATTGATTTATACATGTATCTATTTTCTTCAGGGAAGAAATAACTGCCAATTGGATTGCACCCAAAACAGTTATCAAATCTATTCTGAATGCCATATTTTGATACAGAGGATCATCGGTGAAGCACCTCTAAGATATCAGGGATCTCTTTGAGCAAGGAGACTTCAATCTCTGCCTGTATTTCTAAGACTTGGTTGAAAAATAATGAAGGGCCAATTCGCAGTGAACTGTTCCCTCCATGACTATGCGATTGTCCTGATACTAATATGTATCCAACAAACCATATTAATTATTTGAATTGATCTAAAAAGAAAAGAATTTCTGTACCAGGAGCATAAAGCAATTTAATACACTTGAGGCTTGCTCTTTTCAAATAACATATGGGGAAAAGTAGGTACAATTTAGGTGGTCCCTCTGGTGGAGAACAACAGGCAGGAATTGAATATATAATATGACAATAGGGGACGCATTAACTGGCTAGGGAACATTCAAGCACTGTTTGCAAAAAATGCTACAGAAGTGAATTACCCTGCCTTATTCAGCAGGAATCAAGTGCTAGAAAATGCGAGTGACCTCACTATTTTTGCAACATTGAGTCCCCCTCTGTTTACATGTGGCTCTACAAGCCCATTATATTGTGTAACTATGTGACTACTGTGCAATGTTTTTATGTTTTGTTTTCTGTTTTGTAATTTCTGTTCATATTTTTAGATGTATTGTCAAATACTGCTGGGTTTTGTTTGTATTAGTGGTTACATATTTATATTATGCTTCTACATAATATCATGTTTGTTAAATGAAGAAACGTGTTTGTACATTTTTATGTATTTGTATTGTTTCAATGTTCCAGTATGAGATGTCTTGTAAATCTTTTTTTGTATATTACTTACAGCCCTGACGCAGTTCAAAACTTGTTTAAATGAAACACGTTGGCGGGATGTTCTTTTGTTTGAGAAAATACTTTTATGGATACAGAGCAAAGAAAGAATAAATATATTTTGAAATACATATGTGACCTATGTGGACTACAATACTTTCGGGTGAAGCTTTTGATTTATAACTTTATTAGTCTACATGGGTCAAGTATGATTTTGTGTCATTGCCCACAACTGATGCTGTGTTTGAATTCGTACAGAATTTTTTTACGGTTGAGGGAGTTCTTTAGATACAAGTGTCAGACAATGCCATTAATTTCACTCCAAGGAAAATGATGGCCTTTTAATGAAGACATGGCATAAAACATGAGAGGATACCTCTTTATTTTCCAGTAGCCAATGGTCTAGTGGAAAGCTCTAACAAATTCTATAAGGAAGGCATACAGACTGCTTTAGCTTATACAATTGATGTTTTTGAGGGAAAAAGTGTGGAGCTATCTAAACACTCCACACTCTGAGTCTCCTACGACGGCGGAAGGCCCGCCACCACCAGCCATGCGGTGGCGGGCCCTCTGCCATCGGACAGCGATTTTCCCTCCCAAATTAGAATGGTGGGGGAATCTGACCTCGACCCTGGTGGGCGCAAAGACCGTCCACCAAAGGCAATTTGTTCGATTGCCTGGTGGGGCGGTCAGCATCTGTAAAATGGTGGCGGTGCCCAGCAGGCACCGTCCGCCATATTATGATGCTGCATCCCTGACAACCGGTGCATGGTGGTGAAACCGCCATTCACAGGCTGGTGGCGATTACATTTGGGGCCCGTTGTGGGCCCCCCTTGTGCAGGGGGAGTGGGGGGGTGCACTGAGGGGGTACCCATGGTACCCCTACATTTCCGTGCACTAAGTGGCAGGCACCACGTGGTGCCTGCCACGTAGTGCAGGGAAATGCAAGACATGGCTGTTAAGCATTGCGGCGGGTGCTACACCCAGCAGCACCTGCCGCCATGTTAAACAGCCGGGATGTGACCACCATAGTGGCGGTTGCATTGTAATCTGTGGTGCGGGACCGCCGCCTTACAGGTGGGTGGTCCCAGTCACCGCAACAATGGCGAGCTGACTCGAGTCCGCCCGCCACCGTAATGACCCCCTCTGTTACTGGTTTTTCACCTTTTTTCATGTTAAAAGGTAGAGATGCCAGAACTAGCCTTACACTGCAGTGGGAGAATGAAAAGTTAAGTGAATACAGCATTGAAAAAGAGTTGCAAGGACATTACAATGTGGATTACTGTGTAAAAGAGCATTTTGGAACCTAATGAACTGCTGTAAGAGGAAAAGAGGAAAACCAGGCAATTAACTGTTGGTGACTGTGTTTTAGTGAAGAAACCTAAGAACATTTGTAAGGGAGAGTCAATTTTTCTAAATAGCAGTGCCAGAGTTACTCGCATTGCTGTTTTGTTAAAAAATAAAGGATGGTGGAACAAGGTAGCAGTAGTCAGTATAAAACCTTTTCAAAAGGAGTTGATTGATTACAAAAAGGGAATACACTATAGTAAAAGAAGTAATTATGTTGCTTGGGATTTGAATTCTGATGGTAAAAAACAAAATACTAATACTGATTTGCTGCAAACACAATGTCCTAATGAAATATCATGCAATATCAGTGATAACGCACCAGATGTGGAAACAACATTTTCTAACTTTGAACCAAGTGTAAATTAACCCTGGGTGTTAAAATCAGCTCCGCTTGCCAAAAACTCAGCGATCAGCGGCGCAGTGGAGTTGTTTCCTTGTTTGCACTTTCAAAATGCTTTTTCACGCATGCGGTAGCAACTTACAGTGATCCCTGCGTTTGCTGACGAGATTTCCTATCGGTTTGCGTGCACCACGAGATTTTGGTAGCCGGCCGCTTGATCCTGAACACGTCATTCGGACGCTCCATCTGACATCCGGCGGAAGTTTGGTGAAGCTCGTGATGCCGAACATGCAGAAATTGCAATCTTGAGAAGAATATCTCTCGAGCAGCATAAAACCTTCTAAAAAATGATGATTTGTATGAAAAAAAACTCCTCAGATTGACATTTGGCTGTACTTTTTGTGCAAGGAGTCCCTTTTCTTTTTTTATTGATCTTTTAAGGTGAAGGAAGTGCCCCAGAGTCTCCAACTTCCTGTTTCTGTCCAGCAGTCTCCTCCCATTGCTTTGTGCATGTCCTGTTCACTTTTCAATTGGATTTGGAGCTGGTAGGATCACTCTTTGTGTCTGCTGCATCATATATCATTTGATTTGAGGACTTTTGGATTTGAGATTTTACAAGTAAGTTGGAGATTTGGTGTTGTTTGTTTGATTGGGGCATTGCAAGTACTTGCAACTACAATTGTTTATACTTTTCATCAGTTTTTTAAAATGTATAGTGGGTAGCCAGTAGACCCAGAGCTACTCATGGGTGCATGAAACAACTGTCTTTGTGGTGTCTGTTGAATTTAAACATTATTTAGGGCATGGAAGGCATTGGATTGAATTGCAAAATGTTTTATTTTTTAGGTATTTCACTTTGGTGTGTGTTAAATAAATGCCTTTGTTGAATGTGTGTGTGTGGTGTGGTTGTTGTGTAACTTGCAAACCTTGTTTAGCCCTGTGGATTTTAGTTTTTGCATTTTTGCATTAAAGCTGTGTTGTTCAGCATGCCTCCTTTGCCTGCCCATTATAGGCCTGCTTGAGTTCATTGTTTTCAGGCATCCTGCTTATTGTGAGTGTGAGTGACCATGTGGCTGGTGGCCATTTTGTGGTGGTAGTTTAGTAGTGTGCTGCTTTTGCCATATAGGCCTGCATGTCTTTCCTTTGTTCCTCTTGGCCTATGCTTCTTGTTGTTGTGGCGTGGCCATGTGGCTGGCAGCCATTTTGTGAATCCAGGCAGTATACTTTTTCCATAGGCCTGCATTGTCTCTCGTCCCTTTCTTGTTGTTGTGGGTGGCCTGGCCATGTGGCTGGTAGCCATTTTGTGGAGCCAGCCAGTGTGCTTTTGCCATAGGCCTGTAAGCTTGTGGCCTAGTCTACCGATATAGGCCTTTCAGCCAGTAGGCCCAGAGCTACTCATGGGTGCATGAAACAATTTTCTCTGTGGTGTTGTTGAATTTAAACATCACTTAGGGCATGGATGACATTGGATTGAATTGCAAAATGTGTTTTTGGGGTGTATTTCACTTTTTTGGTGTGTGTTAAATAAATGCCTTTGTTGGCTGTGTGTGTGTGGTGTGGTTGTTGTTGTGTAACTTGCAAACCTTGTTTAGCCTTGTGGATTTTCATTTTTGCATGTTTGCATTATAGCTGTGTTGTTTAGCATGCCTCCTTTGCCTGCCCTTGATAGGCCTGCTTGAGTTCATTGTTATCCAGGTCTCCTGCTTGTTGTGACTGTGAGTGACCATGTGGCTGGTGGCAATTTTGTGGTGGTAGTCTAGTAGTGTGCTGCTTTTGCCATATAGGCCTTCATGTCTTTCCTTTGTTCCACTTGGCTTACTGCTTCCATCCCCTTTGCCAGCTGCAGCTCCCTGAATGACGTAATGCGCAAATTAATGCCAAACAGGTTCCACTTCCATTACATTTTAATTTTTGTTTTTTTGTTCTTCTTCTTTCCTATCCTTCCTGAGTGTACACAGTATACCATGAAGGCCCTTGTTGTCAAAGTCTCACAAATGGCTACACTGTTGTTTTGTTTTTTGTAATAACGGAGTTAATAAAATGTAATAATATAAGTTATAACACTAACAAGTGTGACCACCGCACACTAAGTTATATATTATATTTGTTTGTTTGTACTAGTAATAATTGAACCACAACAACAAATGTAACATTTCACTGATGTTCTTCTGGCTTCTTTGCTTTTAGGTGCACATAAGACTGAGGAGGAGGTGTCATCATCATCGCCCGTTGTACTGCCAGACAGAAGCCCTGCTGCGCACGACGTCACTTGACATGTGATCACGGACATCTCTGCAACTTGTGCAACTGCGTCCTGCTGACATCTGAAGAAGATGGCCCCAAAGAAAGGTACCAGGTCCTCCAGTACCAAGAAATTTGCCAGTGATAAGAAGGAACAGAAGAAGGAAGAAGTGGCACTTACCAAGACTGGTGTGGCGCTCAGTTTGTTTTTTGGGAAACAAAAAATTAAGCCTGCAGCAGCGGTGTCCGGGGAGCAAGCTGGGGGCAGCACCTCCGCATCAGTTGGCCCGCCCCACCAACCTAAACCCAAGCCCATGAGTGTCACAGATGTAGCCAGTCTATTTGTGCAAACACCAGCAGTGATGTTGAAATTGACTTATCATTATCGCAAAGTAGTACCCAATCAACGCAGGAGGAAACTCAGCAGATAAGTGAGCAACAACAGCAGCAACAACAGCCGCAACAACAGCCGCAACCACCGCCCAATAGTAGTTGTTTCTCCCGAAGTAGGGGCAGTGCAGGAAATCGAGCTTCCTGCAGAGGAAGAAGAAGAGCAAGCCACTCTTTCAGAAGATCAATTGTCTTCCAGATTCCCAGCAAGGAAAAGGAGGGTTAGTCCATCATGTCTTCTTCAAGCCCCCCCTTCTGATGATCTAGATGCCACTTGGAAGCCACCAGCTCAGTCTGAGAGTGAGGCACGCCATGCGACTAGACTAGGGAAAAGGAAGGTTCCAGAAAGCCTTAGTGTTATGGAGGTAGATGTAGAAGAGGAGGATGATGACGAGCCAGTCATCATGAACATCACTCCCGCCCCAGTGGAGATGGAGACCGACATTATTACCCGATCCCAAGTTGCTGTGAGGGATGTGGCACAGATACCACCAACACAGGTAATACCAACACTACCTTCAGCTTCCATATTTGCATTTGAAAAGGCCCGGCAGGGACCTACATCCAGCACAAACACCACCTTAGTAGGTAGTGGTACTGCACGGTGTCAAATTCCACACACACCCTCCACTTCATCCGGCATTACAAGTGGCACCTCCAGCAGCGCAAGAAAGTACACCTCCCCAGTTTGGGACTTCTTTTCGTTAAGCAGTGAGGAGGAGAATGTTGCTATATGCTCAATTTGTCGAATAGGTGTTAGTCGATGTAAGCTTGGTACAAACTAAGGTACCGGAGGCCAAACAACCCATCTGAGAAAACACCACTTGATCCAGTGGGAGGCGCCCCTTAGCGGCCAAAAAAGTAAAACTGCATCCATTGCTGTGGTGGGGATAAAGTAGAAGAAGATATGATCGCAGTGGAAGGTGAACAAGAGGGAGACATTTTCTCTGGTACACAAAGTAGCCCTGATCCCAGCAGTGCAGTGGTACCGCCTTCATCCTCATCAGCCTCAGCAACATCTCAGTGGCACCATAGTAAGCTGGAGTCAGGCTGAGACACCAAGGCAACAGAGTACCGCAATGAAAAAAAGTGAGTTGTTGGCCTAACTGGGTTCAAGAAGTCACCTGCATCAGCGGCACCAGAAAGCAAAAAAATAAAGCCTACCATTGTCAGCATCTTTAGGTAGGAGGGGCAGTACGAACGCAACCACCCAATGACACATTTGTACAATGCGAAGCTGGCAAAAATGTTAGCGCTGGACCTTCTCCCTTTTTCTTTTATGGAAGGGGATGGTTTTCTGGAATTTGTGACATCCATCTGCCCAAAATGGAAGGTTCCCAGCCGGTCCTATTTCACCAGAGTTGCTGTTCCAGCACTACATCACGACGTGCTGGAATTGCTTGGATAAGCTTTGGATCAGAGTGCTGTTCACAATATCCACCGAACAACAGACATGTGGACCAGTTGCCAAGCCACTGATTACATGTGCATCAATGCACACTGGATCTCTTTTGCAGAGGTTAGAAAAAAGATAACTGCAGCAGGTGTTGTTGACAATCCTGAGATTTGTAATGCTACTCGTAAACATGCAACTGCAGCCATGTTCTCCATGGAGAAATCTCATACTGCTGAAAACATTTTGGAAGAGTTTAACAGCAAGGTCTTTGAATGGCTGCACCCAAGAGGGCTTAACATTGGAAGCAGCTGAGGATCATTCAACATGAGCATAGAATGGCAGTCAAAGCCCTCATCAGGAGGTACCAACATGTTGGAACTCAACTTATTACATGCTTGATCGTCTGTTTGATCAGTACAGACCAATCAATCACTATGTCATGCAAAGAGGGGATGCTACTGTGAAATGCATGACTGTTCAAATGGATCAATGGGGCCTAGTTAAATGCCAGACAGAGATGCTACTTCCTTTCGAGCTCTTCACACGTGAAGTCAGCAAGGATGGCCAAGCTATCCCATTGTTGCACAGGCTAGAGCAACAGCTGAAGAAGGTGTCTGATTCGTACGTAGATGTGGAGGAAAAACAAGAAGCATATGAATTGGTGCAGAGCTTAGCCTTTCGCTCAGCTGAAAATACAAGGGTGCAAACTAGCATTGTGTCAAAGAAACATTACATTTGTGCTACCATTCTGGATCCACGGTACAAATCAGCAGTGAACACGAAGAAATTAATTCCTTTTTCAGAAGTGGATTTTGCCCAGTACAAAACTTGGATAGCTGCCAGTGACTTGGAAAAGGAACAGCTGGTAATTAAAGGGAAAGGCCCACTACTCCAACCCACAACAAGTACAGCAGCAGGGCATCTGGTGTCAAGTTCAACTTCAGAGCCTGAGGGCAGTCCGTTTGGCTCACATCAGTCACCAACACTTTCAATAACAGCAAGAACCGGATCATCAGCCCCAGTAAAATCGGCACAGGATTGGTATCTACAGCAAGGTCTTCTTAGGTCCATGGCTGATGCAAAGGCAAAAGATGCCCAGCAAAGTGGAGCACCCCTGAACATTGAGCGGCTGGTCCAGGCCTATCTGGATGACCTAACAGAGGTCTACATTTATCAAAACCCATTGGTGTATTGGTATGGGAAAATGCGCCACTGGCCAGTGCTCAGCAGGCTGGCGATAAACTATCTGGCTTGCCCTGTCGCAAGTGTCTCTTCTGAGCATGTTTTTAGTGCTGCTGGTGCCATTGTAACAGTGAAAAGGACCGGTCTCTCGCCCAAAAACATGGAGAGGTTAACCATGATCAAAATGAATCAGCACTTTACACCACCGAATTATAAAATACGTGAATCACAGCAGGAAGATGAGGACAGCGATGTAGGTGACGGAAGTAGTGTGTTAGATGATTGCCTACTTCTAGTTGAACCACCAGAGTTTGAGGACGAGTTATACTTCCCTGACAACTAAGCTTTGAACTTGTTACTTTCTTTCTTCCTTATTTACTTTTATTATTTTTGTGTGTCTCTGTCTTCCTGGTTTGGATCACAACAAATCCATCAACACCGTCTTCTCTTTTTATTGCCATATTGGAGTTGCAGCTGTGTGCATTTAAGTCCACTCCATCCTCCTGACTCGCCCTAAATCCATTTCCCTCAAGCCAGATGATTAGATGGAGAATAGTACAAGAAATGTTGCCTCGTTGAGTCCCTCCAAAAGAAGTGGAACATGATGACTATAGCTATCCTCCTTTCCAAGCCGAGAAAGACAGACCCTTAATTTAAGATGTGAAGGAACAGGTAATGATGATGGCATGCATTTGATGCGCTGACTCTGAGTGATTGGTGTTTGTGTTGTTGTTGTTTGTTGTGCATGAAGTGAAGTCAAAGTGTACTAGAATTTAATCTACACACTAAAAGTGACTCAACTCAATGTTTTCCTTCTTGTTGTTTGATAACAAAATTGTACTTCTACTGTAGGCCGATCCATTGCATTTTTTAATATGGAATCTGGACTCACTCGCTACACTGCAGGATGAGTTGGACAACACCATGATGATGATGACCACAGTGACATAGTATCTCCGCAGTCAGTCAGTAGGATCGGAGATGATTGATGGAATAACTCAGGGCATTTTTCATGAGTGGCATAAAAGGTAAACAAGTCAACAACAACCACAGCAGACCTACATGTCAGTGTGGTGGTGGAGTCGAGTCACGAGTCACAAGTGTTGTAGTGGTATGACTGACAGCTGTGCATTTATGTAGTTACTTACATTAGAAAATGCTATGTTGCTGTATATGTGTGCTCAGTCTGGCTCAGTCAAAATCTAAGCTAAGAGGAGGCTGGGTGGGCCTGCTCTGTCCTGTTGCTGTTGCAGATTAATGCTGCAAACATTGATTATTTAGCCATGCCGCCTCTGAAAGCGTTTGCACTCCTCCGTAATTTATGCTTTCTTTCCTCCTTGATTTTTCAATATCCCTTTTGTTTTTCCATCTACACTTACAGCCCAGCCTTTACCCTGCGCTAAACAGAGAAAAACAACTCACCTACAAATCCACATCCACTAGGCAGGCAGCGGCACCCAAGATTGACGGACGCAGCTTCCATGGACAGTTGGACCAAGAGGAATGCCAGGATGCAACTCTCCAATTTGACCAGGATAACATACAGTAACTTTAGTATCGTCATCTTTTAAATAATTTGATTAATTTTTTCTCTTCAATCATTATCACTGTGTGTTGTTGTTATTGAACGTATGTTGCTCTATGCTTATAATTGATCACTACATCTATTTTTTAATTTTCTTTGCTAGCTTTTAAAGAAAGCCCAGTACAACAGAACATAAAATGTATGTAATTTGGGTCTCTCTGACAGGCAAGGCAAATTGCATAATAATAATTAATAATATACTGCTGCCCTGTACTGTCTACTAGTCTAGTTGGTAAGTACTACTTATCATTAACCATCAAGTCATCATCATGTATGCATTTCCTTTTTCTCCCTTAACAGATTTATGAATATGAATATGATGGTCATCTGCCAAGATTGTGTGTTGTTGTTGTCCATGTGTTGTGTTTGTCTTTGTTAAACCTTTCCCTCAAATACCCCTTCCCAACCATTCAGCAACCCCTAACCCTCTTCCCCCGGGCTGTGTGATTTATATTGAGGTGTGACTAAATTAAATTTACACCAATAATTGATCACACACTTGCTGGGGCGGATGTGGTGAGAGCAACACTAATTCAATTTGAAGGCAGGGTGAGGATCTTCTTCTGCTTGCCCACCCATGCTCAGTATATTTGCAAGTACATTTTTTTTCCAAAGCAACATTATCCATCATTAATTTCCATCATCGATTGGATTCATCATCATCCTCCATTTACAGAACTAAAGGTTACGCTTGTGTCGAGTGACTCAACACAACTACCGTTTGTAACGTGTTGTACTAGGCTATCCCCGCCACCATTATGTTTTATTTTACTTTAGCATTGCTAATCAGCATTATTATGGTTTATTGTTCGGCAGCCTTCTTGTGTACTGTTACTGTACTGTACTTCGTTCTACTACTCCTTCCAGAGTCTCTCTCAGGCGACTGACTGTCTCATTTTATTTTTTTGCAAATGCTACTGCCAGTGTCTACTACTACCATCACAAGCATGGCATCTTGGGAAACCAAACCATCATCATCATGGAGCCATCGTTGTGCCTAAGTTTAAACATCAATCACAGGTAAGAGAAGTTTGGGGAGGCATAATTAAGGAAATTAATTGATTCATTAATTCACACACCCACACCTTTGAGTTCAGTTGCAGACTGCATAGACTAGGAGGAGAGACTGACAGTATTAGAAGAGAAGGACTAGTCACTCAGTGAAGGTACCACATCTATCTGTTTGTGTGTTACAAAATTGGCAGATTATTTAAATCAAAAACTGGCTATGGCTCTGCAGAAGGAAAGGAAGGAAAGCATGTGATGTAAAAGAATAATCCCCTCACAAAACATTCACATCGTATGTAAAGTTTAAGTATAAATATAATTTAATCCCCTAACAAAATAAACTATTGTAAAAAATCCCATAACACCTGACCCACCCCTCTCCCTAACCCCAAGCAATGTCCAAAAAGATAGTCCAAACAATGTCCATTGAATTCAAAAATTGTCCATAATAAATACAAAATATAAACCCCAACTTTTCCCCAACGTAGACCAATGCCCACCCACAAAAAAAAGAATAAAAAAGGGGCAATTCAATGGGATCTCAGGATGTAGTGTGTCAGGTGCCTGTCAGACCGCGGCGCTGTACTACTCGAGGGGCCTAGCTGGGGCTTGGGGCATTGGAGGAGGCTGCAGCTGCCTCCTCCTCCGCCAGAGCCACCAGCCGCCGATATTCGTTTTTGATGGACTCAAGCTTCCGGTGCCGGACCATGGCTGCCAACTCCTTCCTGTTTGGTCTTGCTTGTGTTTGGGAAGGAGTAGCTTTATCAAAAAAGAAAAAAGACTATTGAAATACTGTTAGCAAAACCGTAACACAAAATTAATTCTACACATAGTGGCACAGTAGCACTAGAAAGCACATGACATAACATTTGTGGCAGTATGGACTCCAGTACACCAGTTTTCTTCTTCTCTCTTGTTTAGCTAAATTAAGTAACCTTGTTGCAGCCGGCATTCCAGCTCAGTCAGCTGGCGTCCAAGACAAACATACTCAAGACGCAGACTCACATTATTTTTACTTACTACTGTCTGCAGGTGGGGAAGTTGACTAAACAATCATCTTATTTTTTCTATTATGGGTGGCACTGGCCATACTGTCTGTTACATCAAGGTCAGGGCAACTACTCAATTTCACTTTCACCCTGCCTACTACAACAAGGCAGAAGATATCTTATCCAAATGATAATTGCTTATATATATATGTATGGGACGACATGAGATACTTTGTTTTGATTGATTGTGTAACCGGTTAGTAACTAGCAATCCATGCAGCCGATAGGCAATCCATGGCAGGCTGAAACAGTCAAAAATAAATTCACATCGGTACTGAGTGGGCATCGGAGTCGGAGGGAGGCTCTTGATAACATACATACACAAATATGCTGTGCTTGCAAACTACTGTGAGTCAAGGGAGTATTCTGAACATACAACTTCTATTCTCCTTGGCTTTGCTTGCTACTCTGGTGCGGTTCCTTTTACATTCTCTGCAAAGACTCGTCTTCATCCGGTGACAGTCTCCACCTATGCTATGATGAATACCATCCAGCCATCCATCCATTCAAAGTAAACATGTCTATCATTCTTCTTAACCTCTCAACAAAACTTAGTTTGTTTTAACAACAACAAACATTTTATTTTTAAACCACCACCCATGCATCCTTCCTTTCTTGCTTGCCTCTGAGTTTGACCCATGAAACACCCAGAGGATTCTTGCTATCACCCATACAGTTTCATCCACCCACGCAAGCATCTTTTCTTCTTTCACCTTCCACCCATCCTTCAACCACCCATGCATCAGATTCTTTCCTATCAGCCACCTATGCATGCATCCCACGTGGCACGTATCCTTCTCTGCCAGTCATATATATTTATATCTCGCCCGTCCTTCCTCCTTCCATCCTTCTTTCCCTTTTTGTTCAACCCATCCATCAAGGTCATCTGACTCTTAGTCTTCTCCCTAAAACTTTCCCAGCTGAGTTAAATTCAGATTGAAGAGGCCATTAGTTACTCAACTACTCCCACCGCTAATGCTATTGCTCTAATGCTAAGTAAAGGGTGTCTTCTTCTTCAACCATTGTTCACAACAATGTAGTCTCTCTCAACATACAGTATACACCCTTGCAGCGAGTGTGTAACTATTGTCAATAAGTAAGGAATATAAGTATAACTTACCATCGCCCGCAACTGCTGCTGCGTCCCCCAACCCTGTGGCAGCTACCGCATCTGCTGCTCCCTCCTGGCTGGCGTCACCTGCCCCGCCGCTGGCCCCGGCACTGGTGGTCGGTACGCACAGAAAAAAAATTACACATTTTTTAGATGCCATAAACGCCTCCGTCTATTTATTCTTTTTCACTAGCAAGATTGAAAAAATAGTTAAAATACATATATATTCCACATACATCACTAGTAGAAACTGGGTACTAGAGTAGAGTAGACACTAGTAGGAGTATGTCCTATCCTAACAAAAATAGTAAAATATCTGGTTGGGCATCTTGTTGGTGGGATTTGTCAATGCCTATCAAGATTAAGAAGACTAGAAGAGGACAACCCAAATGACTGGTCTCAGTGGCTAGAGCTATTGGTGAATCTGAGTTTTAAAACCTGTTAAATAAAAATAAAGAGTGGCCAACTGGGCAAGCTTAGCTACAGACTGATATGGTAGTAGTACAGAGAGTCAGAGCAGAGGCAGTTGAGACAGAAATAACAAGAATTTAGAAATAGATAGTCTGGATCGAAGAAGATTTGGTAAAATAGAATTAGGAAATGGAAATAATAGTTTGAAAAAATAAGGAGTAGTAAAAGTTAAGGAAATATCATTATTAATATTAACAGGCGGAAGACTTACTGGGGACAGCAGCAGAGCCCTCAGTAGAGGAGCGGTCCTGGTCCTGGCCCTGGCGTTCTCTAGCTGCTCTTGCCGATGCTGACCCCGTCTTCTTGCCCCTGGGTGCTGATTGTAGGAGAGTAGGATCTGCTTCACATGTTTACCCCCACTTTTTGCTGGTATTTCACTGTTTTTCGACTTTAGTCTGACTGGGACCCTGCTATTCAGGGCCCCATCCTAGCTGCTTCCTCTCTAAATTGATTGCATGTACATTAGGTACACTCCAGATTGGATTCTGGTGTATCCTTGTGAGTCCCTAGTATATGGTATACTATGTACCCAGGGCATAGGTACCCCAGAGGCCTACCAGGGGCTGAAGCATATATTATGCCACCCCTTGGAAGCCCTACAAAATGATACCACAGGTCTGCTACTGCATGCACCCCTTACTCAGGTATAGGTTCACTATATCTCACCTATCACTTCACATAGTAACATATCAGTAGGCTTTCCTGTTTTCAGTTTCTATTTTTGGTAAATTCTTGTGGAGTTTTTTCAGTGTTTTCCAGTGACTTCAATACCTTACTAAAACAGTGGTTATCAGTGGTTACACATTTTGGCGCTATTAAAAACAACAGAAACAGTGTTTTTCCGGTGTTTATGGACCGTTTTGCTTTTATTATTGCTTGCCTTCTGCACTGATAGTGCATGGCATAGACAGTGTTTATGCAGTCCAAATACATTTTTAAAAATCAAACTTATTGTATTAGACCATACAATACTTCTTCAGTGAGTCTTTGGTCATGTGTACCCGCTCTTTCCTTCCCATGTAAAATGTTATCTGCGAAAAGTCCATCTCAAATTAGACCTTGAGATGGGCAATGCCAAAACAGCCAATACACAATTTGCTAACTCTGGCCACTGACATAGCTTTCCATGCCAATACAGGTGCACCTGAAGATTGCGATTCACTGGGGCAGGTTCTGCAACATATGCGTTGAAAGGGGCGCATATGCCCTCAGAGTTATTGAAGCGGTCACAAATGAAGCAGTACTTTTCAAAGTTCTGGGAACAGTCCCCTTTATGGAAGGGATCCAGAACTTGTGCAGACTACCACAGTGAGGCGTCATTGTCTTCAAATGCCATGGTTGGTGAAGGGACATTGCTTTGCATCATTTCAAGCCATTTCTCATACATGGTAAATTTAAATTTCCTGAATGGCTTCTCAACATTTCTTTGCTTATCAAGTGGCAAGCATTCTAACAAGGAACATGTTGCAGCACTATAGTCACTAAACATTTCACATCTACACCAAATACGAAGAACACTTGGTATACAACAGTCATGTTTTCCTGTAAAGTCTAAGAATGCAGTAGAGTGTACTTTTTTCCCATCACAATCAATATGCAACAGAAGATCCTCACATTTCTTGCCTTTGGCATCATCACCTAGCAAAAATTCTGTAAACGGTCGCCACATAGATAATATAGAATTCAGGGCCTCTAGGACTGAGAATCACCAGCTAAATGACACAGTTGGGATGACTCTTTCTTTGATGTCACACAAAGCACAACATGAAAAATATTTGTGTTTCAGTTCCAGCGCATAACAAAGGAGTGCACCAGAATGAACTACAAAGTCAATAGCATTCCTCATTAACTCTGAAGATTGTAAAGATGCTTTCAGCATACCATTTATCAAGTGGCAAGGATCTCTTGCGGGGAAGCACTTCAGCTCAGGTGTCGATTCTGACAGGTCGGCACACAACTTTTTCATATACGCAGCTGAATCACTGCAAATACAAACAATATCACTCCAATCTTTGTTGAATTTAGTAAGAACTTTTTGAGAAGCATTCCAAGAGACACTGTTTTGCAGGTTTCCATTACATCTAGATCTGCCATGATGGTGCGTCACAAAATGTGATTAGCACTACCACTGCTGGGTCGCCACACTTCTCTGGAATTTCATCAATAGTAACAGAGATTTTTACATCACCTTGGTTTAACTCTGACATATATTGAATATCTGTGAGGAACACCTCTGGTAGGTATTTGCCATACATTTGTGTTGCTTTTGGCAATGTTTTGCATGTTGGTGCACGCTTGCGGAGCAGATTCCCAATCGATCGATCAGCTTGGTGTAAACTGGTTCCAGATTGCACTAAGGGCATGTCTCTGTCGTTTGTTCACTGGGCTCTGAAGAGCACAGAAAAACTGGGGCTACATGATTAAGCATACTATCTAGTTTAGAAACTAGTGTGGGTGCAGAACTGTCTGTGCAGAAAATCGGCCAGTTACTGGGGTCGAAATGTTTCACACTGCGAGCAGCAATGCCAACCCATTACCAAATTGGAAGCAAAGACTCAGTAATGTTTCAGATGTGATAATGATTGACAGTCAGCATCTGCTAAAACAGGAGTGACAACCATAGGTTCAGAAGGCCCAAATCACAGTCAGATCTTCAGGACATCCACATTAAGTTACATAAAATATATGAAATGTATTCACCTACTGCATAGTAGTCCTGAAAATGAGCTATGGGTGTGGTTGTTGGACACTCTTGTGCTAAGAAATGCTCTACTAGCAATGCTAAAAGGCAAGATACGTTTTGCTTTTGTTAACATAAAGAAAGCATATAGGGACATTCTAGGAAGAATACGATTTTGATTTGGAACTACCGACAATATAGGTGGCTAATCACTCCACATTCCACTACATTGAGAAGTGAAAAATCAAGGGATCGAAGTTAGGAAAACATCCAGGTAACAACCTAAAAATGATCACCTTCATTTCTAGTCAATATTTAAGAACGCATGTTCATCATAAAGGGCTGCGTCCTGGCCCCCTTCCTTTTCACCATCTATACAAACGGCTTGGAGGCAGCCATGCTGGAAGGGAGCCAGGACCTACCCCTGATCAAAAACCGCCCAATCCCGGCATTATTATATGCCGATGACGCGGTAATTCTCGCCCGCACACCGCTAGAACTCCAACGCTCCCTGACCCGTTATTACAACTTCATGTCCACTCTTGACCTAAAAATCAATCCACATAAAACTTTCATCATGTCCTCTGGCAAAACATCACTAAAGGGCCCAGGCATCTTTATCACCACCACCAAGATAGAAAACACAACAACTTATCCCTATTTAGGAGTGGTAATAGACAACAGGGAGACCTGGAAAAGGGAAATTGAGTCGAGAAACCATCAGTTTTTAAAGGCCACAATGGCTCTAGTGTCCTTCACCCAGAGACTCGGAAAGAGATCCCCGAAAGAAATCCTGGAAATTTACCGCCCAAAATGTATTACAACTGCTATCTCTGGTGCGGGTATCTGGGGTCATGCCCGAGTAGATTCTATCCAAAAAACAGAAAACTCCTTTATAAGATATTTACTATCACTCCCTCATTCCTCACCTACCTACGCCTGCCACCAAGAACTTGGAATGCCATTCATCACCGACCTCATCCGACTACAACCAATTCTCCTGTGGCACCGCATCTGGACCTCAGACAAGACGTCCTTAACCAAAGAAATCATTACTGATTGTCAACAGTTGGACCATTCTGAAAAAATTTCCTGGCTAAATTACGTCCGTAACTTCCTCAATGACTTGGGATACCCTAATTTCTATTCAGCACCACATGACATGCTAAGACTTTCCCGCAAATCACTCAAGGCGGAATGTCTAAAACATCTTGACAATCTCCGGTTAACAACAGAAGCAAATAAATCTTCTGTCCAGCATTCCATATTAATCCAAACTTCTTTTAAAATTGAGCCTTATTTGTCCTCTTGTTTTCCAATTCACGATGTTTTCCTACTCACCAGATTCAGATTTAACAATTTCCACCGACTAATTACCTTTCCCAACCCAAATGACTGGTCAAGGGTTCTTCCCATGTGTCCCTGTGATGACCTTTCTCTACAGTCCCTTTTGCACGTTACTTTTTTCTGTAAATATTTTACTGAACCTAGAAAACGGTGGCTGAAACCTGTTTTGAATCAATTGTCAATACGTGAATGCCGTCCAGCATTATTGGCCCTTCAAATGCTGGAGTCTCCTGCAATTTGTTTTAATATTGCTATGTTCTTAAAACTTTGTATAAGGCACAGATCAAATCTTTAAGCACAAAACACCCAGTCGTTCCGACTGCTGGTTATATGTCAACAAATCTTATAAAACACACAAATCAATCTTTCATAACTACCGTTCATATTTTAGCTACAATTTTTGCTGATAATCAAGTTCCTACTGACCTCTGACCTGTTCAGCTTTCTCTGTGATCAATTATATTTATTCCGAAAGGGACTGGTTCGTTAGATTTTTGTACGCAATGTCATTACATGAATTTTATAAACTTGCTGTATTTTGTTGTATTTGTACCTTGCTTTTATGGATGTGCCTTGCTTCCGAATAAAGCTTTTATTGATTGATTGAGCTATGGGTGTGGTTGTTGGACACTCTTGTGCTAAGAAATGCTCTACTAGCAATGCTAAAAGGCAAGATAAGTTTTGCTTTTGTTAACATAAAGAAAGCATATAGGGACATTCTAGGAAGAATGCGATTTTGATTTGGAACTACCGACAATATAGGTGGCTAATCACTCCACATTCCACTACATTGAGAAGTGAAAAATCAAGGGATCGAAGTTAGGAAAACATCCAGGTAACAACCTAAAAATGATCACCTTCATTTCTAGTCAATATTTAAGAACGCATGTTCATCATAAAATCTCGATGACAGAAAAAATCCTGGGATACTAAAATTAAAGGAAGAGGTCTTATACAAATCCAATATAAGCCTTGTGATTGTCAGGCTAACCATCACATGAAAACTGACAAACATTAAAAGAAACACACTGGCTTTTGGTTAACCTGACACAAGAAAGTGTCTCAAAAGAGAACACGTGTTATCTGACATTGTGGGGTTTAGCCTGCAGGTTTGGGAGCCGGGATTTGAAAATCAGAAGAGGCAGAGTCTCTTTACTAACATTTTATAGATTATTTTTACATCAGGTGAAATAACATGCTCGTTGAATTTGAGGTTGAATTTCAGGTTTATAAGCGATTACGTCTCCAGTAACTGACTACAACACAATATGACAGGTGCCCTTGCTGTAGTGAATGATTTTCAATATCCCGGCCTCGACCCAGTAGTAACTGGAAAACAGTTACTGAGCGATGGTGTGGCAAGTCTTTGCCACCGGTTTTTATGCACATTTCAATATTCGCCTCGCTCCGCAGCCCAATTGGCTTCCAGGAAATGTCCCCCTGGCATCATGGGTCACATTCAGTTACCAACAAGGTCTTTCGCAGCATCAGCCCCCAGGTCAAAATGTGCATATTTTTTGTCAGAACGAGGGCTAGTTCTTATTTACCATAAAAAAACACAAAACTGGTTACGTTGGCATTAGGAAAATGAATGAAAGATGCACGCGTGGGCAACTGCGGGAATAGGACTTGGAAAGAAATTCTCCAAAAGGGGGTGAGAATCGCTCCGGGTGAAGTCAGACAGTAGCTCGTCTCCCCAGATAGACAAGGGACCCCTCCAGAACACAGCATGCAAACAGCTCTCGAAGCACCAGCCTGAGTTCCTGCACACAGAGAACATGTGCACCCCAGCCCAGGCTGCACTGTTTATCGAGCAGTTTACCCTGGGACTGAAATAGGAATTAGCAAAGTGGTATGGATCCTTAAGTGAACTAGAAGACAAAAAGAGACTCTTAGTGCACCAGGCATGGAAAGGAAACTTTCAGAATGATGAATAAAGGATCTCTAAAAACACTTTAATACATTGTTAATCCAGCTGCTATCAAAAGAAATCACCTTTTTTACTGTGCTCATGTTTGTCAAACTGAGGGGGAGTTGGGAGGGGTGGCAGGGAGAGTAGTCCTAGGAAGCTTGTTTCCGGTCTAGGGAAGGCATGGCTTGGCAGTTCGGGCTGGACTGTTCCCATGAGGCACAGGGTCAGACTGATTTGCAGATGGCCATGTCTGAACTGGGGTGGCAGAGTGGGCTAAAGAACGGTGATGGATCAAACCCAGATCTGTTGACTGGGGGTGAGTGTTTGATTGGTTCTGATGCTCCGTCCATCACCACCCCCTTTTGTACCGCTTTGTTCGCCATAAGTTGGGAGGGTATACTCAGACGTGAGTCCCTTGCTCACTTTGCCACTGGATTCAAGCAAGCCTGGCTGAAGACGGCTGAAATGCCAGAAACCGGTCCTAGGAAGCTTGTTTCCGGTCCAGGGAAGGCATGGCTTGGCAGTTCGGGCTGGACTGTTCCCATGAGGCACAGGGTCAGACTGATTTGCATATGGCCATGTCTGAACTGGGGTGGCAGAGTGGGCTAAAGAACAGTGATGGATCAAACCCAGATCTGTTGACTGGGTGTGAGTGTTTGATTGGTTCTGATGCTCCGTCCATCACACCCCCTTTTGTACCGCTTTGTTCGCCATAAGTTGGCAGGGTATGCTCAGACATGAGTCCCTTGCTCACTTTGCCACTGGATTCAAGCAAGCCTGGCTGAAGACGGCTGAAATGCCAGAAACCGGTCCTAGGAAGCTTGTTTCCGGTCAAGGGAAGGCATGGCTTGGCAGTTCGGGCTGGACTGTTCCCATGAGGCACAGGGTCAGACTGATTTGCATATGGCCATGTCTGAACTGGGGTGGCAGAGTGGGCTAAAGAACGGTGATGGATCAAACCCAGATCTGTTGACTGGGTGTGAGTGTTTGATTGGTTCTGATGCTCCGTCCATCACAACCCCCTTTTGTACCGAGGGAGAGTACAGCAGCATCCCAGGCGGGCAGATGAGGTGTCCGTTTGGCCAGCTTCACCTCAGTCACACCCTCCCCCCAGAAGAGAGTCATTCACACCTCGGCCCCCATGTGCCGGACAGGCCAATCAGCAGTGTTTTACCCCTGACTCCTCCCCGCCAGGCCACCACATTCAGGCCATAGTGTGCGAGGAGGAAGAAATATGCATCGGCCTCACTGGGGGCAAGGTATTGTCACCTTGGCCCTAGTGTCTATTAGGCCTTGTCAGAAGGCGTGTACCATGCTTAGGTCTCGCTGTGATGCCACTTTTCTCAGAGAACAAAATAGAGAGGACGGTTTCCTCTTACGTTTAGAAACAACCCTTCTTTACTTTGGGATCGCAGGTAAACTTTTACGCGTTGCGGTTGAGTTGAGTATGGGTGCCTCAGCAACATCGGGCCCACCCTGTTAGCTTAGACAGAGCCCCCTACCTAGAGCAGATTAGGATAAAAAGGCAGGCAGGGCATAGGTAGCGAAATACATCTTGCACCCAGGTTCAATTGAACAAGACTGATAACCAACACCCCAACAAAAATCTTGCCTGTGCGCTCCATTGTTCATTCTACTATATAGGGCCTTTCTTCAGGAGTGCTATAAACACGTTTAAGATCACGACTCCGCCAGAGGTGCTAGGATTTACATTTTTCTTTGCATCTTACTTCAATGCCCGAGCATCCCCTAACATAGATAAATGCATTCCACATGCCATTCCTTTCAAAGGGTGTAGCCCTTGCTAGATTTACCTTTCATGTGTCTGATTAAGGTCTCTTCTCTATTCTGGTTTCAAACCTCCTCCTCACTCCTGGAGTACTCATTTCACTGCTCGCTCGAGCTTCCTTAGAGGAGACTGGATTACTTGATCAGTTCTGTTGGATGAAGTAATAAGTACCCAAGGCACTGGGGTACCAGTGGTACATGACGGTGCCCCTCCCCGCGATACTTTCCCATACCCGCTGACTGGCTCAGAGAAGAGGCGTCCCTGGCTTTTCACCGTCAGTTGGAAACTGGAGGCCTGGAGTAGCACGTTGAAGTTTACATCTCTCCTCTGAGTGCCTAGTCATTGTTCAGAGTGGAAGCTGAGTCCCCCTGGTCGCTTCATTTTTGGTACAGTCTGTGTGTAGTATGCACACAGTCCTGCTCTTGTGACAAGTGCTGCGCTCTGAAAAGGCTGACTGCACTGGTTGATGTGCTTGCAGCATGTATTCTTGATGGATGGGGAACGGCTACACCTACGACTCAAAATCAGAATTCATCCTATGTCCCAACTTTTACGATATTAGCCTTGCGAACTCCTATTTTTGAACTTCAGAAGCCAAAAAGAAACTGTAAGACGTGACGGGTTACCGGAGGTATTCTTTTCCAGTTCCAGCTAGTGTTGAGTCACAGTGGTGCCTCAGCATCCTGTGAGTCTGGGCAACTCACTTAATCTCCTAAAGTCATAAATAGAAAATAGATTTCATCTTGTGTAAAGTAATCGGCATGTTTGTAAATCGCTCCAATGCCTTAGGGCCCAGAACACGCTGTATAAAACTACACAAAATATCCGGCATTTGTTCATGCTAGGCCCTCCCTAAAGTCGAATGTACTGGTTTACAAACTGGCAGCCTGTTGGGCTGCTCTGCATATTTTCGGGCAATGGGGTAGCGCAGAGGAAAAGAGGTGAAAAGTGTAATGAAACAGGTCCCTTACGGGGCACTGGTGGTTGTTGTCTCATCATCTTCTGCCGTGTGGTGAGGTGTGAGGGGCCTCCTGCTGCTGACAGAAACTCCGGCAGGGGAGGCCTGGACAATAGGTTTCCTGTCACAGGGAGGTGTAACCACCTGCCAGACAGGCTTATGTGTATTGAATCCGGGTGGGAGCACTCTCTGAGTGCTTTGAAGTCCTGCACTGGGGGCACATTTGGTGTCCCTGTGCATAGTCCAGCTCAAACCGGTTCAGAGACTTCCAGCCCCTGCTCTGGCACGAAACTGGACAAAGGAAATGGGTGTAGCCACCCCTCTTTCCAAACCCTCCCATAGGTGGCTCCCCAGAGCTAGTCCAACCCCTTCCTTAGGTATAAGTAAGGAACCTCTGTAACCAGAACTTTAGATATCCCTGGACGAAACTCTGAAGCTGAATCCTGGACCTTCGACACTCTACTAAAGACTAGAGGACTGAAGAAATCTCCCTTGGGGTCAAGGAGTGACTCCCCTGCTTGGCAGGCACCAACTAAGAATTTTGCCGGTCTGCATCTCTGAAGCTCCCGCCGGACTCCAAAATATTTGCAGCTCAGGAAGAGGATTTCCAGACATCTCAGAGGCAGACCCGAGTCCCCAGCAAATCTGAGACCAGCAGCCCTCGTGAGTAGAATGGAACCGGAACTCCTGGTCACTGTGCACTTTTGCAAGGCATTGACTTCTCGACGTCTCATGAAGTCGTGCTTGGGGTTACTTGTAGCCCCTACCTCGAGCAGAAGATCCATCAAAGATTGTTGGCCTAGTCACCCCTAGTGACCCGTGGGATGCCATTTTGTGTTTCCTCTTGAGGTCCCTTCGCGATCCCTGGTCTGTCGACTGGTGGGTCACTGAGGGGGAATTTCCTTGGGCTTCCCTGGTTGCTCCAGACATGCCCTGACTCCCAACCAATTGGTGAGTCCCTCAGACCTTGCTGGTCTGCACCGAAGCACCTTTCTCCTTTCTGCATGGGTTGCTGTTGCCAAGGCTTGTTGTGTCCAATCCAGGCACCAACACTGCAGCACTCGACATCCTTCATTGGAAAGCTCAAATTCAGCTCCTGGTTGTCCTCGACACCTCCTGGTCCTCGTGGCTGAAGAGTCAAGCTTCACCTCCTTCACATGAAATCACCCGACATCGGTGGGCATCCACCTATCGCCTTCCTGATCACTGGCAAGTGACCCAGACACTGTCCCCTCTGCTTTCAGGTTCTTCTTGACTTCGATCCAGGCTTGGATCTCTTCGGACACTTCTCATCTTCCCGGCAGCAGCACTTCTTCACCAGCTCTCATTGAAATCGACGATGCGACCCAACACCATTTCACACCTATTCACCCGGCTTCCCTGGGTGAGGCAACACGAGTACTCCAGGGCTCCCATGGGTGTTGACCCTAGAAATTCCTAAGTCCCAAAGGGTTTGGTTCTGACTCGTTTCTAAGTGTCCCTAATCTTTTAAAATCTAACCGCGACTTTCCCCATAGAAGCTAACGGGAGCTCGCGGCTGTGTTCTCACACTGCACACGGCCCCCGCGGGTCACCTGTGTCACTACCTTGGGTGGTTCCTTGGGGTCCCAGCTATTCTACAGGCTCTAGGCCTTGTGTCTAGTTACGTCGTGGTTCTTATACCACTATTTTAGTATATGGTTTGGCTCGCCCCTAGGGCCTGACGTGTATTTGTGCTATTTTACTGTCATATTTGAAGTGTAACTTATGTGTTTTGACCTCTAGCCCCGTAAAGTGACTAGGAGGGTGTGTTTAGAAATGAATACATATATTTTATATATATACCTGGTGTGGTTGTCTTTCATTTAGCCATTCAAGAGATTATAGACTGGTAAAACAAGCTGCTTTACATTCCTTCAAGACTTAGCCTGAAGGCTGCTCTCCATAGCTACCACTAGGATAGCTTTCAATAAAGGTTGTCTTTAACCTATGACCAATAAGAGGTTGTTTGGACTGGTACAGGGTGCCCACTATAATTAGTGGACAGCATATACCAGGCCAACTTCTCACATCGGTGTGCAGTGCGTGGGATTCCAGCTTGCTATTGTTTTAAAAGATAATCTCAATTGAGTGACTAACTGAAAACCACTAAAGGTACCATAGGTACATGTAATACAAGCTTTAGAATACAGTAAGTTCTACTGAACTTAGAGTTGTGTGTTAAGGGCTTAGCACACCCTTCCTACAACTCAAGAGAGTTTAGTAAGTAATACTAGAGTAGGTAGTGCAATACACCACACCTCACTAGTAATGTCTTCAAGGCCGGGAACCAGTGGGTCCCTGCCAGAAGCCAATGGGCTTCTAGTTTCCAAGTATGATAACCTCCCATTCATGGAACTGAGAGCATTATGTACAGCTAGGAAACTGAGGACAGGCAAAAGTCCAACCACCCAGCATCTCATAAAGGTACTCAGGATGGATGATCTCAGAAAACCTATAGGGTCTGAAGGGGCAGGCAGAGTGGGCGGGACTGCACATGAGGAAGGGCCTAGGGGTAAAATTCCCCATGACCTGGCCTCTAATGCTGACCAGGAAGATGACAATGATCTTGACCTGGAAAATCCAGTTCCCCTGCAAGATGAGGGGAGGGCCACAATGGCCCCCTATTCGTCCCTCCAGGAAGAGTTGGTGGTGGGCCTAGAAGGTCTAGATCTCCATCAGTGGAGTCTAACCATTCTGGTTCATCTATAGGGACCTCTATCTCTTCTCATAGGAGGGAAACCTCTCAGGAGAGGAGGGAGAGACTGCCTAAGTATGAGGTAGCTCAGCTTGAAATCAGAAAGAAGCAGGTAGCCCTAGATAGGGAGGCCCTAGAGATCTACAGAGCTTGAAAAAAGTTGGGACTAGAGTCCCATGGTGGCAGCAACATCCCTAGAGATAGGGAGAGGTCTCATGACCATAGAAACCTGAATAAGATTGTCCCTCCCTACCAGAGTGGGGATGACATCCACAAATTGATAACTGCACTGGAAAGGGCCTGTAAAGCTCAAAGGGTCCCCCAGGAGCAGTGGGCAGCAATCTTTTGGCTCTCCTTTGCAGACAAAGGTAGAGATAAGCTCCTCACTGTTAGAGAGGAGGAGACAGATGATTACAATAGTCTGAAGAGTGCCTTGATTGAAGGGACTGGACTAACCACTGAGCAATACAGGTTAAAGTTCAGGGATACCCAAAAGGCACAGAATCAAGACTGGGTAGACTTTGTAGATTGTGCTACTAAGGCTCTTGAGGGTTGGTTAGTTGGCAGCAAAGTGCATGACTGTCAAGGATTGTACAATTTGATTATGAGGGAGCAGATCCTTAATAACTGTCAAAATCAGCTGTTGCACCAGTATCTGGTGGACTCAGATCTGACCTCTCCCCAAGAATTGGGAAAGAAGGCGACAAGTGGGTCAGAACCAAGGTGAGGCAGAAGGTACAGAACCAAGGTGGTGAACCCAAGAAGCAAGATCCTAAAAACTCTGACAAGGGTGGGGATAAAGGTAAAGACCAGAAGTCTTCACAAGGGCCCCAAAGATCTTCTTTAGGTGGGGATTCACAGTCTAACAAGGGAAAAGGCAAAAAGAAACCATGGTGCAAAATCTGTACAAGACTCACTGGACAAGTGATTGCACCAAGTCCAAAGAATCAACTCCAGCCACCATTGCCCCTAAGGCAACAGTTCTCCCTAGTACAGCTACAATTTGTGGTGGGAATGTTCAGAATAAGGATGTAATAGGGTTGACCCTGGGTTCTGAGATGGACTCTGGCCTAGTCAGAGATCCAACTAAAGGCAGTCCTAGTCTTTGATGGTGGCATGGCTATGTCTTCCTTTGTGGGTCCCAGTAACGTGGGCAAATACAGACAGCAGCCTTTGATAAATGGAAAAGAAACTTTGGCATTCAGGGACACAGGAGCAAGTGTCACAATGGTGACACAAGATCTTGTGCATCCTGGGCAGATTATACTTGGTGAAATGTACCAAGTGACCAATGCTAGCAATGTCAGAACAGACCTTTCTCTGGCAGTTGTTAACTTCTCCTGGGGAGGGGTAACTGGCCTTACGAAGGTTGTGGTAAGTGCAGACCTACCAGTGCAGTGCTTGCTTGGTAATTATCTAGAAACTTCAGCTTGGGCTGAAGTGGAGCTCAAGACACATGCAGAAATGTTAGGGATCCCTGCTCATGTCTTTGCTGTGACTAGGTCACAGGCCAAAATGTCTAACACTTGACAGGCCCTGGATTCTGGAATAATGGACCAGGTGCCTCCCAAGAGGAGGAGCAGTAGGGTTAAGGCAGTGCCTTCCCACCTGACTCAGAATACAGATCAGTCTCCTCAGGGAGATGATCTTTAGCCTGAAGAAGGAACTGTCCCAGAGGAGCTTGAACCTAACCAGGTTGAGTTCTTGGGGACAGGGGGCCCTTCCAGGTCTGATATGAGCCAGGAGTAGAAAATCTGCCCCTCTCTTGAACCCCTCAGAAAGCAAGCTGCTGATGAGGCTGCTGGGAATGCTAGTGGCACCCATAAGATTTATTGGGATGATGGACTCCTTTACTCAGAAAGTAGAGACCCTAAGCCTGGTGCATCCAGGAGGTTGGTTATACCTCTGAAGTTTAGGGGCTTCCTATTGACACTAGCCCATGATATTCCTTTAGCAGGACACCTGGGCCAGAACAAGACTTGGGACAGAATTGTCCCTCATTTGTACTGACCCCACATGTCTGAAGACACTAAGGAGTTTTGTCGCTCCTGTGTGACCTTCCAAGCTAGTGGCAAGGCACGTGGAACCGCAAAGGCCCCCCTGATACCACTACCTGTGGCGGGAGTTCCCTTTGAGAGGGTGGGGATTGACATTGTGGTCCCATGGATCCTCAAACTGCATCTGGGCACAGATTTCTCCTGGTGGTGGTGGACCATGCCACTAAGTACCCAGAGGAAATCCCACTTAGGACCACTACAGCACCTGTGGTGGCAAGAGCTCTCTTGGGTGTATTCTCAACAGTAGGCTTTCCTAAGGCGGTAGTATCTAACAGGGATGCAAACTTCATATCTAGTTACTTGACTGCTATGTGGAAGGAGTGTGGAGTGAACTACAAGTTCACCACACCCTATCACCCACAATGCAATGGTTTAGTTGACAGATTCAACAAAACCTTAAAGGGCATGATCAAAGGTCTCCCAGAAAAGCTTAGGCGCAGATGGGACATGCTTTTGCCCTGCCTTTTGTTTGCCTACAGGGAGGTGCCACAAAAGGGGGTTGGTTACAGCCCTTTTGAACTTTTGTTTGGCCATCCTGTTAGGGGTCCTTTGTGTCTGGTGAAGGACGGATGGGAGTTACCTCTCAAACCCCATAAACAGGACATAGCGGACTATGTACTTGGTCTCCGCTCCAGGATGGCTGAGTACACGAAAACAGCAACTAAAAACCTTGAGGCTAGCCAGGAATTGCAAAAGGCCTGGCATGACCAAAAGGCTGTGCTGACTGTTTACCAGCCAGGGCAGAAAGTGTGGGCGTTGGAGCCTGTGGCCCCAGCAGCCCTCCAGGACAAATGGAGTGGCCCCCATACAATTGTTGAACCGAAAGGGGAGATCACCTACTTGGTAGACCTTGGAACCCTTAGGAGTCCCCACAGGGTAATTCATGTCAACAGACTTAAACCATATGTTGACAGGGCAGACATGGGCTTGCTCATGGCTACTGATGAAGGACAGGAGGAAGAGAGTGACCCACTCCCTGACCTGCTTTCTCAGAGCCCTGATGATGGGCCAGTTGATGGTGTAGCCTTGGCAGGCAGCCTCACTGTCCAGCAGCAAACTGCAAAAAGCTTCTCAGTCAGTACAGACATATGTTTTCTCGAACTCCAAGTAAGACCACCTGGTGCACTCATGAAGTGGACACTGGGGACAGTCTGCCTGTGAAGAATAAGATCTACAGACAACCTGACCATGTCAGGGGCTGTATAAGGACAAAAGTCCAAAATATGTTGGATTTGGGAGTCATTGAACCCTCAGATAGCCCTTGGGCTAGTCCAGTAGTCCTGGTACCTAAACCCCACACCAAAGATGGCAAGAGAGAGATGAGGTTTTGTGTGGACTACAGGGGTCTCAATGCAGGCACTAGGACTGATGCCCATCCCATCCCCAGGGCAGATGAGCTAATGGACACTTTGGCCTCAGCCAAGTTTCTAAGCACATTTGACCTGACAGCTAGCTACTGGCAGATCAGACTAGCTGATGATGCAAAGCCAAAGACAGCATTTTCTACCCCTAGTGGGCACTATCAATTTGTAGTAATGCCCTTTGGTTTGAAGAATGCACCTGCCACTTTCCAAAGGTTGGTGGATCAAGTCCTTACAGGCCTGGAAGACTATAGTGCAGCATATCTAGATGATATTGCTGTCTTTAGTTCCATCTGGGAGGATCACCTGGTCCACCTAAGGAATGTTTTGGAGGCCCTGCAAAAAGCAGGCCTAACTATCAAGGCTACTAATTGCCAGACAGGGCAGTGTCAGGTTGTGTACCTTGTAGGTGAAGGCAAGGTTCAACCATTGCAGAGCAAAATCCAGACCATAATGGACTGGGTTGCTCCCACTACCCAGACTCAGGTGAGAGCTTTCTTAGGCCTGACTGGGTACTATAGAAGATTTGTCAAGGGGTATGGCTCAATAGTGACACCCCTGAATGAATTAACCTCTAAGCAAATGCCCAAAAAGGTTCAGTGGACAGTTAGCTGTCAAAAGGCATTTGATGACCTGAAGCAGGCCATGTGCACTCCTCCCAATCTGCAAAATCCTGACTACTCCAAACGGTTCATTGGCAAAACAGATGCAACTGAGTTAAGGTTAGGGGCTGTACTGTCACAGTTGAATGATGAAGGTCAGGATCAACCAGTAGCTTTCATAAGCAGAAGGTTGACCCCCAGAGAGAAACGTTGGTCAGCCATTGAGAGGGAGGCCTTTGCTGTGGTTTGGGCTCTGAATAAGTTGAGGCCATACTTGTTTGGTACTCACTTCATTGTTCAGACAGACCATAAGCCCCTCTTATGGCTAAAACAGATGAAGTGTGAAAACCCCAAACTTCTCGGGTGGTCCATTTCCCTACAGGGGATGGACTATACAGTGGAACATAGACCTGGGAGTAACCATGCCAATACAGATGGACTCTCCAGATATTTCCACTTAGAACATGAAGACTCAACTGTTCAAGGTTAGTTTAATGTCCCTGCGTTTGAGGGGGCAGTGTAGGCGAGTAAGATCTGCTTCACATGTTTACCCCCACTTTTGCTGGTGTTTCACTGTTTTTCGACTTTAGTCTGGCTGGGATCCTGCTATTCAGGGCTCCAGCCTAGCTGCTTCCTCTCTAAATTGATTGCATGTACATTAGGTACACTCCATACACTCCATATTGGATTCCAGGGTACCCTTGTGAGTTCCTAGTATATGGTATACTATGTACCCAGGGCATCGGTACCCTAGAGGCTTACCAGGGGCTGAAGCATATATTATGCCACCCCTCGGAAGCCTTCCAAAATGACACCACAGGTCTGCTACTGCAGCCTGGGTAAGGTGGTGCATGCACCCCTTACTGAGGTATAGGTTCACTATACCTCACCAATCACTGCACATAGTAAACTATCAGTCACCCCTATGGCAGGCCTTATCAATCCTGAAGGCAGGGTGCTTGGTTATATGTGAGAGGGTGCCCAGCAATGAGCTGAGCCCCTCTGCAGTCTTCAGAATCTCTTCTCCGGGGTTGTCAGTGGTGCAGCCTGACCATATACTCTTAAGTGCATTATATCTTAAACGGTTAATGCTAACTTTGGACTGGCTGCACGGAAACATGTCGTGTTTGGTGTCAAACACATTGGAATCATACCTCACATCAATTCCTGATGTGAGGATATGATCCCACCCTGCTAGAGGGAGAGACATGGCCGTACTGGTATACCCGATAGAAATCTAATAGAACCCTGGCATCACAAAATGGATTCTGCAGCCATAGACACGGGTCTGGCCTCCTGCTGCTGACCGAAACTCTGGCAGGGGAGGCCTGGACAATAGGTTTCCTGTCACAGGGAGGTGTAACCACCTCCCAGACAGGCTTAAGTGTATTGGAGCTGGGTGGGAGCACTCTCTGAGTGCTTTGAAGTCCTGCACTGGGGGCACATTTGGTGTCCCAGTGCATAGTCCAGCTCAAACCGGTTCAGGGGCTTCCAGCCCCTGCTCTGGCACAAAACTGGACAAAGGAAATGGGTGTAGTCACCCCTCTTGCCAAACCCTCCCATAGTTGGGTCCCCAGAGCTAGTCCAACCCCTTCCTTAGGTAAAAGTAAGGAACCTCTGTAACCAGAACTTTAGATATCCCTGGATGAAACTCTGAAGCTGAATCCTGGACCCTCGACGCTCTACTAAAGACTAGAGGACTGAAGAAATCTCCCTTGGGGTCAAGGAGAGACTCCCCTGCTTGCCAGGCACCAACAAAGCATTTTGATAGTCTGCATCTCTGAAGCTTCCGCTGGACTCCGAAGTATTTGCAGCCCAGGAAGAGGATTTCCAGACATCTCAGAGGCCGACCCGAGTCCCCAGCAAAGCTGAGACCCTCAGCCCTCGTGAGTAGCATGGATCTGGAACTCCTGGTCACCGTGCACTTTTGCAAGTGCATTAACTTCTCAACGTCTCTTGAAGTTGTGCTTTGGGTCACTTGTAGCTCTCACCTCAAGCAAAAGATCCACTGAAGATTGTTGGCCTAGTCACACCGAGTGACCCGTGGGCCATTTTGTGTTTCCTCTTGAGGTCCCTTTGCGATTCCTGGTTCATCAACTGGTGGGTCCCTGAGGGGGTAACTTTGAATTTCCTTGGGCTTCCCTGGTTGCTCCAGACGTGCCCTGACTCCCAACCAAGTGGTGAGTCCCTCAGACCTTGCTGGTCTGCACCGAAGCACCTTTCTCCTTTCTGTGTGGGTTGCTGTTGTCAAGGCTTGTTGTGTCCAATCCAGGCACCAACACTGCAGCACTCGACATTCTTCATGGGACAGCTCAAATTCAGCTCCTGGTTGTCCTCACCACCTCCTGGTCCTCCTGGCTGAAGAGTCAAGCTTCATCTCCTTCACATGAAATCACCCGACATTGGTGGGCATCCACCTATCGCCTTCGTGGTCACTGGCAAGTGACCCAGACTCTGTCCCCTCTGCTTTCAGGTTCTTCTTGACTTCAATCCTATCTCTTCGGACACTTCCCGGCAGCAGCACTTCTTCACCAGCTCCCACTGAAATCGACGACGCGACCCGACACCATTTGACACCCATGCACCCGGCTTCCCTGGGTGAGGTAACACAAGTACTCCGGTGCTCCCATGGGTGTTGACCCTAGAACTTCCTAAGCCCCAAAGGGTTTGGTCCTGACTCGTTTCTAAGTGTCCCTAATCTTTAAAAATCTAACCGCGACTTTCCCATAGAAGCTAATGGGAGCTCGCGGCTGTGTTCTCACACTGCACACGGCCCCCGTGGGTCCCCTGTGTCACTACCTTGGGTGGTTCCTTGGGGTCCCGGAGATTCTACAGGCTCTAGGTCTTGTGTCTAGTTAAGTCGTGGTTCTTATACCACTATTTTAGTATATGGTGTGGCTCGCCCCTAGGGCCTGAAGTGTATTTGTGCTATTTTACTGTCATATTTGAAGTGTAACTTATGTGTTTGACCTCTAGCCTCATAAAGAGACTAGGAGGGTATGTTTAGAAATAAATACATATATTTTATATATATACCTGGTGTGCTTGTCTTTCCTTTAGCCATTCAATAGATTATAGACTGGTAAAACAAGCTGCTTTACATTCCTTCAAGACTTAGCCTGAAGGCTGCTCTCCATAGCTATCACTAGGATAGCTTTCAATAAAGGTTGTCTTTAACCTATAACCAATAAGGGGTTGTTTGGACTGGTACAGGGTGCCCACTATAATTAGTGGACAGCATATACCAGGCCAACTTCTCACACTGATCATGTAAGATATAATAAAGAAAGAGACAAACATTGATGATTGGTGTGAAACAAATAAAATATTTTTTAAAACCCTCAAAAAAACATTTTTGGAAACAATTGCAATAAAATTGACCTAGCTAATCTGATCGACTGGTAGTGTCGCTGGATTCGCGGACCGTCTAGTGAAATTTTTATGAACACTAATCCAGTGTTCCATTCTGATGCCAGAATACTACGCCTAAGTACCACCTGAGCTAGCCCACCTATTCAGATAGGCCAATTGTGCATTTCCATTTATTTTAGTCCTCAAATAGCCATAGATGAAGGACACATGCATACATTTTTTGCATACACCAAATGTTGGTTGGTTGCTGCTGATGTTCTTCTAAGCCTATTACTCACTCACTAAACAAACTACAAAAGGTTCTGCTAAGGACTGGAGTAAGCGGCACTCAGCAGCACGTGACGTGAGTCACGTGACAGAGGATGCGTCACTCACGCAAACCGCTTAAAAATTACCAACTAATTCTAAGTTACTAAGGGCCATATGTAGGTAGCCTAACATTTACCACTTCATAAATACCGAATTTTACCGATTCGGTATTTATGAAGTGGTAAATGATATGTAGGTAATCCATCGGTAATATTTACCGATTCGGAATGGGTCGGTAATTTAGAATCGGTATTTACTGGCTTCCCATTGATTCCTATGGGCCAGGAGGCCCATAGGAATCAATGGGAAGCCAGTTACCATTACTGAATCGGTAAATACCGATTCGGTAATGGGGGGAGCACAATCAAGGGTGGCAGGGTGTCACAGTGACACCCTGTTGCACCCCTGATTCATGCATGTGTGCACATGTGGCACACATACATGCCCTAAGGGCATGTATGTCTGCCACATTGCACACTTCTAAGTGCAAAAAAATGCTTTTTTCCTGCTATTCGTCATTTACCACCAACTTTTAGTTGGTGGTAAATAACGAATCCCCACAACACCCACACACTCCCCCTACATCTCATTTCAGGATTCGGTATTTACCGAATCGGTAAAATTACCGAATCGGTAATTTTACCGATTCGGTAAATTACCGAATCCTGAAATGTGCCCCCTACATACCAAAAGCCTGAATACCGGTCGGTAACGGGATATTTACCGAAAATCGGCCGTTACCGACCGGTATTGGGCTTCCTACATATGGCCCTAAGTAACTAAACTACCTATCCACCACTATCTTAGTGACAGAAGGACAAAGGAAGAACTAGAGTTTCTCTAGCATTACCAAACTTAAGTTCTCTAAAGTAAACTCTTACATAATCAGCCCAAGCGAGCGCAAAGTTGCAAACAAGTGAGATTAGTAGCGCCGAGCACCTGTGTCTAGAAGAATAAGACTCACTTTAGATTTTTATACTCAATTTACCTGCAATGTAAGCAGCAGCATTCTTGCTATTCGAAAAAAAATAAGATTCGCAATAACAGTAACACAGTCTAGAGAACATACAATAGTATTAGCTACTCACCAAGCCCAAAGACCTCGACACCTAGCAGGTCCAGCAGGTCCTGCTCCCGGTCTAACATGTCTGACCACCGGTGGGTCAGCTGGTTATGGGTGCTCCGGACCCCAGAGCAGCAAAACACTGCCCGGCGCACCCTTGCCCACTGGCGGTGACACTCCTGGGTAGCATACCCGGAGCCAGGCCTGCCGCCTACTGCCAAGGTCAAGGGGAGGTGCACAAAAAACACTAGGGCGGCCACCTCCGCCTCGCTGAATAGAGACCGGGCCTGCATCCCTGCAGGGCACAGTCTGCCACACGGCAGGCGGCTCTTGGGCACAGGCGCCTTGCCCTTGGAGCCGGTTCCCTTTCCCTTAGCCATGGTTCTGGGGTGGGAGGTGGCAGAAACGAAAATTTAGCAGGAAAAAATAAAGTTAGGGGAAGAAGTAGAAGAGTAAAGAAGGAAGTAATATAAAACAGTAGAAAAGTAAAAAAAAAACGTAATAAATCTAGAAATAAAACGCAAAATATAGACTTAGAGACTGAGAGGGATAGATAATGAATAAAAAAGATCAGAAAAACAGTGTAAAAAACAAAGGATTGAAAAGATTGGAGAGGGATTGAAAAACAGGCCCCAGAACCATGCAAAAGATTGGAAAACCCGATGGCCGCGCCCATTGGCGACTGCATGGTGAAGTTTGCGCAATATTTCCCCCTAACACGTCATCCGCCTTGCCGAACTTCAAATACATCACACGAGCATATGCGAGTACATGCGAACATGCGGAAACAAGCAACTCCGCATGCTCGCGTAACGTTGCGGAGAGTTTGTGCTACTTCACATAGTCTCACGTAGCGTGGCTACGCAAACTTCGCCCAGGGTTAGTGTAAATGTGCCTATTGAACTGACAACATGTTCCATGCATAATGACTGTGGTCCCAATGTAGCTACTTCAGATGCAGCCCTCAAGAGGAAAACTATTTTACCTGCCAGGTTTAAAGATTATATTCTGTATTAACTTTATTAATTTTGTTGTTGGGATTCAACTATTACCGAGCACGGCTTTCCCTGGTCGATTATATGCTGGGCAGAAGCATTTCGATGGCTGGTTGCTTTTCACTTTGTGGGCTTTTGCTTGCTGTAATTTATTCTTCAATAAATTAATTTTTAATATAGTAAGACTTCTGACCTTTCTTCTACTGACACTGCTATAACAGTGGAAGACTACTGATTCCAAGGTTAGACTCTCGCCTCCCAATTCCTGCAATCATAAATCAAATTCTATTTCAGGACCAGAGGCTCCGATTGAGCTTCTCTCTCTTTTACTACAAAATTCAACCAACGAAAAATGTTTTAATACCAAAATTAACTACATATCCAATGATACCCTGCTCACAACCACCAATCATGGTCCAGTGGTCCATATTAGCTGATATCATCATCTTTAGAGCCTCTTTCTTTGTTGCTTGCAGCCAAGGTAACTGACTCTCTATTGTTTACCTTATTGCGATATGTCAATACTGAAGATATATATATATATATTATCTACTGGCGGTCGCCAGTAGATAGTTATAGTTAGGACCGTGTTTCCATAGGAAATCTGAAAATTCTATTTTGAATAACTTTGGCGCCGGTTGACGAATCCTCGCGAAATTTTCTAAACTAATGGGGCGCTCCGCTCAGCTCCTACCCTGAAAGTCTCGGGGTGATTCGTCAAGCGGGGGCCGAGAAAAAAGGGGGGTCCCAAAACGCGTTTTCCCCATGCATTTTTCCATAGGACCTTTAGTCGAAGGTACAGCCCGAACGGCTGAACAGAATTACTTGAAATTTGTCAGAGAGGTAGTCCTCAGGTCAGGGAAGTGCCTTTTGCAGGTCTGGTGTCAATCTGTTCAGTAGTTCCTGAGAAAATAGCATTTAAAAGCATATAAATATCTATAAGCGCGCACTGTGCGCGCACCATGCGAGCACACTAACGTGCGCGAGCGTAATTCTGATTGGTGGTTACATGTTAGTCAACGTTTGAATCGGTCGAAATCAGGAAGTGTAGGCCGCCATTTTGTTTGTTTTCAGTGCGAGAGTGAAAAGGAAGGTGGTGAACGTGAAAAGGGGGCAGGGTAGAGAGTTCCTGACCCCCTAGCCTTTGCCAGGGGGTCCCTGAAGGACTCCGAAGGCAGAAAAAAACATTTAAATTTTTTTTTTCTTAATCGCGGGGGTGCGCGCACGGTGAAAAACCAAAAAAAATATATATATTTAATACGTAATTTATTGTAAAATAAATATATAAAAAAAATAATAATACATACATAACAGCATTTAAAAAAACGTACAAATTCACTGAAAAAAACATAGGTTTCACACACGTTATAGTTAGGAACTAGCATTTAAAAAACCTTGCAAATTCACTTAAAAAACCATAGGTTTCACGCATGTTATAGTTAGGTGGATATTTCACTCGTAAAAAACCAATGAAATTCCCCCATTATAGTTAGTTCAGATAACTATAACTCGCGCGACCGCCACTCTATCACAAGGATGATGTCATCAGTGATGTCATGAGTGATGCCACTGACCATGTCATGAGTGATGTAATATGTGACGTCATGAGCAGGATTGCAGGCGCGCGAGTTATAGTTATCTGAACTAACTATAATAGGGGAATTTCATTGGTTTTTTACGAGTGAAATATCCACCTAACTATAACATGCGTGAAACCTATGTTTTTTTAAGTGAATATATATATATATATATATATATATATATCTACATATATATTCACTGAAAAAACCATTAGTTGGACATTTCACTCGTACAAAACCATAGAAATTCCCCCATTATAGTTAGTTCAGCTAACTATAACTTGCGCACCCACAATGCACTGCTGATGACGTCATATATTACATCACTCATGACATGGTCAGTGACATCACTCATGAAATCACTGATGACATCTCAAATGACATCACTGATGACATCACTGATGACATCATCCTTCTGCTAGAGTGGCAGACCTTCTCTCACCCTAATATAACCTTTGATACACACACTCAAAATTACTAACTAACATTTTCAAAACAATGGACATACCAGTTACAACACACCTATTCAGTAATTCCAAGATCTACAAACACATCCACTCATTCACCAACAGTCCCTATACAGTCACTCATACATGTACTCACTCATCATATGTACTCATACACCTATACATCCTGTTAAACACCGCCACTCATCCATAGAGTTACTCACACACATAGTCACACATGCAAACAAAGTATCAAACATCCAATTACTTGCATATACAGTTATACACACACTACCACACTTACTTCTACAGAAACTTACACATACTTACTCTCTTAAACAATCACTTATAGAAACACCTACTTATTTGTACAGGAACTCTTCCAATCTCTCACTCTCACATATACTCACTTATATACACCAATACTCACATATGCTAGTTTAAAACATATGTAGTTACTCATAAAGACGCTATTGAGACAGTCATTCACTCACTAACATACCCATACACACACTCATCCACCTATACAGTCCTGCACACATGCTGTCTTCAATACATACAAACAGTGAGTCACTCATTCATGCATCTATGCACTAAGTAATACCCCCCAACGGACCATACAAACACTCAGACACTCATACTGATACTCAAAAAACCAACTAATAACCCATATCGACATTCATGTAGCTACTCACCAACCCATACAGCCACTTATACACAAAGTGAGAGACAGATACAGATATTTACATATTTAAACATTACTCACTAACCCATGTATTCACTAAGATACGCTTAATCAGTCAGTTATACAATCTTTTTTACAAAAAAAATCATCCATTTAGACACTTTAATACCCATTTATTATTCCATCGACCTTGAGATATACATATATAAAACATATTTAATTTTCAGAAAAACACACATTCACTGGATGATGTCATCAGTGATGTCATTTGAGATGTCATCAGTGATGTCATCAGTGATGTCACTGACCATGTCATGAGTGATGTAATATGTGACGTCATCAGCAGTGCATTGCGGGCGCGCGAGTTATAGTTAGCTGAACTAACTATAACGGGGGAATTTCTATGGTTTTGTATGAGTGAAATGTCCAACTAACTATAACACCCCTGAACCTATGTTTTTTTCAGTGAATTTCTAAGGGTTTTTAAATGCTAATTTCTAACTATAACGTGCCTGAAAGCTACATGTGAAAATGTCTCGGTCCGCCTGTTTGCCTCGGTGGCACAGAAAAAATGGGTGAACTGACGTCAGCACGCCGACGAGGTCCTCTTATGGCTCCAATGACGTCATACGGTGTCGTGAGCAGAGCCGTGCTATTATGACGTCCTCGTCGACGTGGGAGAGCTAGGAAAGAATTTCCGTGGAATGCTGGTGCAGGGGATATTTACCTAAGTGTTCAGGCTAGTCCTTTGGGAGCAACTGGTTATGTTGCCACTCCAGAAACCGAAACCAGTGATCCGAGGGCAGAGGCCCTGCAGATGGTCCACGAGGTGGGGTGCCCAGTCGTGTGCACCGGCGGGGCAGCAAAGTGACAAGCACCACAACCCACATAAAAGGTAACGAGGGCACTGAATAACAGAGGATATTCTCTTTGTATCTGGCAGGAACAACGAAGTTAAAATGCCCTAGTTCCCAAAATGTAGAATCAGAGCTACAACGGTCTTCAAGAGGACCTGTGATGCCACTTCTGCCTCCCGTACCCTGGAGGTGGCACATGGGTCACGCGGTACGGTCACACTGCGGTGGGACGCACACTCGTTGACCTCTCATGGCACTGCTCCACACTTCAGGGAGGATGCTTTCCATTAGCTATGTTTTCTGATGACGTGTCGCGCCGGCCCGTCCAACAACAGAACTCCTTTAGATCCAAACAGACTCTTCCATTTTCTCACCGGAAGTGAAACCAGGCCATGTGGACACTTTCACAATACAACAGCTGGGAATGCACTTTTTGCTAAAAAAAACACATTCCTTCCTCCTAATTAATCAAATAAACATCTCACCGAAGAACAGGGGCCAGCTTCGATCGGTAAACAGCCGTTACAACAACATTTTTACTTCGCGATACCATTACAACGAATGCATTACCACGCATGCGTTGTACATCGCGAAGTCATTACTACACATTTTTTTAGAACGCATGGTCATTTACTACGCATGCCTTTACAACAAATTTTGGTGTAAAGGTATGTATGGTAAATGGCCATGCGTTCTAAAAAGCAAGGATTAGAGGTAGAGGATGCACTCCTTCCCTTATTTGTAGGTCATTTAACTTAGTTTCTGTCATCATTTGTAATGCGTGCTGAGCAGAACTGCGATCCGTCCCTTCACAGTGATTCAAATTGAGAACATTCAAAAGGGCACTCGTTCTAGTGCCCAATCTGTCGCACTGCTTCGTGGGTAAAACCTTCCCATCGATAAAACTCCTTAGAACCATCAGTAATCCATTTTATCCATGTTCTTTGTTTCCACATTAACTTTGTCATCTATATTTATAAACACACCACGGAGACGGTATCATGTCAACTCCTCAGCTGTGCTTAATTACCAAATAAACAAAGAGCTACTACATATCCCATGATACCCTTCACTTTCTCTACAATGACTGTGATTTCAAATATATTACCACCCTCCCCGTTCATCTCAAAGTAAATCCCTTCTAACTAAATATGATCAACGTGCTAATACCCAAGCGTAACATACACATTTTGAATGCTCACAAAATAATCATGTATGTGATGAACGAATCTGCCCAAATAAAATGGCAAACATGAAAAAGGTTAACTGTCAATGATTTCTTAATGGTCACTCGAAGATGTTATCACTGTAATGTCTTAATCGGGTCTGTTTGGTGCATGCCGTCTCCGATGTGTTGTCGTTAAATAATCGAAACTTCGTTGATGCGTGGGGTGCAACCTCGTTTGGAACGGATTTAATTGCAAAGCAAGGATTAGATCCGTTCCAAACGAGGTTGCACCCCACGTGATAACATCTTCGAGTGACCATTAAGAAATCATTGACAGTTAACCTTTTTCATGTTTGCCATTTTATTTGGGCCGATTCGTTCATCATATACATGATTATTTTGTGAGCATTCAAAATGTGCATGTTACGCTTGGGTATTAGCACGTTGATCATATTTAGTTAGAAGGGATTTACTTTGAGATGAACGGGGAGGGTGGTAATATATTTGAAATCACAGTCATTGTAGAGAAAGTGAAGGGTATCATGGGATATGTAGTAGCTCTTTGTTTATTTGGTAATTAAGCACAGCTGAGGACCTAGACCACGGGGATAAAATCAGGGTTACGAACGGGAGGGCCGCCTCAATCAAGTAACGGTCATTGTAGACAGAAGATGAAATGTTTTTTCGTTACAAGAGATGGGAGGAATATGGCATGCATATTGGCGATTCAAGATCAGCTGCAAGGTATGTAGGGAAGCAATGAAGTGGTTTAAAAAGCTCAGTCAGTCTTTTTAGTCACATGGGAGACTCGCAACCATATAGTGATTTCTATTCGGGGTATTGGACATCAATCACGAGGGTGTATTTATTGCAGGATTAGTATGATTAATTAGGGTTAGTATCGTCGTGGTAGGGAATGGGTATTATATGATGGGGATAGTTATGGGGATTTTTGATAAGGATTGGTATGTTAGTCAGCACTGTTGCACAAATAAGGTTATCGTATTTTACAAATTAAAACTTTGTGTATGATTCAGGTCCCAGTTGAACAGCTAGCTGAATGTTTTTATTTCTTGCAGTAACCCCTGAGGAAGAACTAATCAAGGTTTGAAATGCATTGGGTAATTAAGACGCACTATCTTGGATGTCTGTTATACTCCTGGTACTCACGAGTCACTGTTTAAAGCCTGGATTGGCAAGCAGAAGTTACTTGTAAAAGTGAAAATAAAGCCGGAAGTTGACATGATACCGTCTCCGTGGTGTGTTTATAAATATAGATGACAAAGTTAATGTGGAAACAAAGAACATGGATAAAATGGATTACTGATGGTTCTAAGGAGTTTTATCGATGAGAAGGTTTTACCCACGAAGCAGTGCGACAGATTGGGCACTAGAACGAGTGCCCTTTTGAATGTTCTCAATGCGTTCTAAAAAACATGTAGACGGTCCACTTTGTTGTACGGAAGCAGTGGCTGTTCTGTTTCATCACAACGACGTGCACCACCCCTCGGAGACGACGTGAAGCAGGAACCTCAAGGAGAGAGGAACCACGAGGAGTGAGAGGTAAGGGGGATTGGGCATGGGGTGTTTTTTTTCCTAGGGTTTACGGTAGTGCAGTGGTGTTTGGGTAGTGTAGGAGGTCGTGCTGGGGGTAGTGTTTTAGGGTTTAGGGTAGTGCAGTGGCGTTTGGGTAGTGTAGGGGGTTGTGCTGGGGTAGTGTTTTAGGGTTTAGGATAGTGCAGTAGTGTAGGGGGTCGTGCTGGAGGTAGCGTTTTAGGGTTTAGGGTAGTGCAGTGGTGTTTGTGTAGTGTAGGGGGTCATGCTGGGGTAGTGTTTTAGGGTTTAGGGCCGTGCAGTGATGTTTGGGTAGTGTAGGGGGTCGCGTTTGGGGTAGATTTAGGGTTTAGGGTTGTGCAGTGGTGTTTGTGTGGTGTAGGGGGTCGTGCTGGGGGTAGAGTTTTAGGGTTTAGGGCAGTGCAGTGGTGTTTGGGTAGTGTAGGGGTTCATGCTGGGGGTAGTGTTTTAGGGTTTAGGGTAGTGCAGTGGTGTTTGGGTAGTGTAGGGGGTTGTGCTGGGGTAGTGTTTTAGGGTTTAGGGTAGTGCAGTGGTGTTGGTGTAGTGTAGGGGATTGTGCTGGGGGTAGTGTTTTAGGGTTTAGGGTAGTGCAGTGGTGTTTGGGTAGTGTAGGGGGTCATGCAGGGGGTGGTGTTTCAGGGCTTAGGGCAGTGCAGTGGTGATCGGGCAGTGTAGGGGGTCTTGCTGGGGGTGGTGTTTCAGTGTTTAGGGCAGTGGTGTTTGGGCAGTGTAGGGGTCTTGCTGGGGGTGGTTTTTCAGGGTTTAGGGCAGTGGTGTTTGGGCAGTGTAGGGGGTCTTGCTGGGGCTGGTGTTTCAGGGCTGGTGTTTCACGGTTTAGGACAGTGCAGTGGTGTTCGGGCAGTGTTGGGGGTCATGCGGGGGCTGGTGTTTCAGGGTTTAGGGCAGTGCAGTGGCGTTCGGGCAGTGTATGGGGTCGTGCTGGGGCTGGTGTTTCAGGGTTAGGGGCAGTGCAGTGGTCTTCAGGCAGTATAGGTGGATGTGCTGGGGCTGGTGTTTCAGGGTTTTGGGCAGCAGAACTGTGGTGTTCGGGCAGAGTAGGGGGTCACGCAGGGGGTGGTGTTTCAGGGTTTAGGGCAGAACAGTGGTATTTGGGCAGTGTAGGGGGTTGTGCTGGGGTGGTGTTTCAGGGTTTAGGGCAGGGCAGTGGTGTTCGGGCAGTGTAGGGGGTCGTGCAGGGGTGGTGTTTCAGGGTTTAGGGTGGTGCAGTGGTGTTTGGGCAGTGTAGGGTGTCTTGCAGGGGGTGGTGTTTCAGGGTTTAGGGCAGTGCAGTGGTGTTTGCGCAGTGTAGGGGGTTGTGCAGGGGTGGTGTTTCAGGGCTTACGTCAGTGCAGTGGTGTTCGGGCAGTATAGGGGATCTTGCTGGGGGGTGGTGTTTCAGAGTTTAGGGCAGTGCTGTGGTGTTCGGGCAGTGTAGGGGGTCTTGCTGGGGGTGGTGTTTCAGGGTTTAGGGCAGTGCTGTGGTGTTCAGGCAGCATAGGGGGTTGTGCTGGGGGGTGGTGTTTCAAGGTTTAGGGCAGTGCAGTGGTGTTCTGGAAGTGTAGGGGGTTGTGCTGGGGGTAGTGTTTCAGGGTTTAGGGCAGTGCAGTGCTGTTCGGGCAGTGTAAGGGGTCGTGCGGGGGTGGTGTTTCAGGGTTTAGGGCAGTGCAGTGGTGTTATGGCAGTATAGGGGGTCGTGCTGGGTGTGTTTCAGGGTTTAGGGCAGTGCAGTGGTTTTCGGGCAGTGTAGGGGGTCGTACAGGGGATGGTGTTTCAGAGTTTAAGGCAGTGCAGTGGTGTTCGGGCAGTGTAGGGGGTCATGCAGGGGGTGGTTTTTCAGGGTTTAGGGCAGTGCAGTGGTGGTCAGGGACTGTAGAGGATCGTGCTTAGGCTGCTGTTTCAGGGTTTAGGGCAGTGCAGTGGTGTTCGGGCAGTATAGGGGGTCATGCTGGGGCTGGTGTTTCAGGGTTTAGGGCAGTGCAGTGGTGTTCGGGCAGTGTAGGGGGTCGTGCTGGGGCTGGTGTTTCAGGATTTAGGGCAGAGCAGTGGTGTTCGGACAATATAGGGGGTCATGCTGGGGGTAGAGTTTCAGGGTTTAGGACAGTGCAGTGGTGTTTGAGCAGTGTAGGACGTCATGCTGGGGGTGGTGTTTCAGGGTTTAGGGCAGTGCAGTGGTGTTCGGGCAGTGTAGGGGGTCATGCTGGGGCTGGTGTTTCAGGGTTTAGGGCAGAGCAGTGGTGTTCGGGCAGTGTAGGGGGTCGTGCTGGGGGTGGAGTTTCAGGGTTTAGGGCAGTGCAGTGGTGTTCGGGCAGTGTAGGGGGTCCAGCTGGGGCCGGTGTTTCAAAGTTTAGGGCAGTGCAGTGGTGTTCGGGCAGTGTAGGGGTCGTGCTGGGGCTGGCGTTTCAGGATTTAGGGCAGAACAGTGGTGTTCGGGCAGTGTAGGGGATCATGCTGGGGTGGCGTTTCAGGGTTTAGGACAGTGCAGTGGTGTTCAGGCAGTGTAGGGGGTCGTGCTGGAGCTGGTGTTTCAGGGTTTAGGGCAGTGCAGTGGTGTTCGGGCAGTGCAGGGGGTCTTGCTGGGGCTGGTGTTTCAGGATTTAGGGCAGAGCAGTGGTGTTCTGGAAGTGTAGGGGGTCTTGCTGTGGTGATGTTTCAAGGTTTAGGGCAGTGCAGTGGTGTTCAGGCAGTGTAGGGGTCATGCTGGGGCTGGTGTTTCAGGATTTAGGGCAGAGCAGTGGTGTTCGGACAATATAGGGGGTCATGCTGGGGGTAGAGTTTCAGGGTTTAGGACAGTGCAGTGGTGTTTGAGCAGTGTAGGGCGTCATGCTGGGGGTGGTGTTTCAGGGTTTAGGGCAGTGCAGTGGTGTTCGGGCAGTGTAGGGGGTCATGCTGGGGCTGGTGTTTCAGGGTTTAGGGCAGAGCAGTGGTGTTCGGGCAGTGTAGGGGGTCGTGCTGGGGGTGGAGTTTCAGGGTTTAGGGCAGTGCAGTGGTGTTCGGGCAGTGTAGGGGGTCCAGCTGGGGCCGGTGTTTCAAGGTTTAGGGCAGTGCAGTGGTGTTTGGGCAGTGTAGGGGTCGTGCTGGGGCTGGCGTTTCAGGATTTAGGGCAGAACAGTGGTGTTCGGGCAGTGTAGGGGATCATGCTGGGGTGGCGTTTCAGGGTTTAGGACAGTGCAGTGGTGTTCAGGCAGTGTAGGGGGTCGTGCTGGAGCTGGTGTTTCAGGGTTTAGGGCAGTGCAGTGGTGTTCGGGCAGTGCAGGGGGTCTTGCTGGGGCTGGTGTTTCAGGATTTAGGGCAGAGCAGTGGTGTTCTGGAAGTGTAGGGGGTCTTGCTGTGGTGATGTTTCAAGGTTTAGGGCAGTGCAGTGGTGTTCGGGCAGTGTAGGGGTCGTGCTGGGGCTGGTGTTTCAGGATTTAGGGCAGAGCAGTGGTGTTCTGGAAGTGTAGGGGGTTGTGCTGGGGGTAGTGTTTCAGGTTTTAGGGCAGTGCAGTGCTGTTCGGGCAGTGTAAGGGGTCGTGCGGGAGTGGTGTTTCAGGGTTTAGGGCAGTGCAGTGGTGTTCTGGCAGTGTAGGGGGTCGTGCGGGGTGGTGTTTCAGGGTTTAGGGCAGTGCAGTGGTTTTCGGGCAGTGTAGGGGGTCGTACAGGGGATGGTGTTTCAGGGTTTAAGGCAGTGCAGTGGTGTTCGGGCAGTTTAGGGGGTCATGCAGGGGTGGTGTTTCAGGGTTTAGGGCAGTGCAGTGGTGTTCGGGCAGTGTAGGGGGTCATGCAGGGGGTGGTTGTTCAGGGTTTAGGGCAGTGCAGTGGTGGTCAGGGACTGTAGAGGATCGTGCTTAGGCTGCTGTTTCAGGGTTTAGGGCAGTGCAGTGGTGTTCGGGCAGTACAGGGGGTCCAGCTGGGGCCGGTGTTTCAAGGTTTAGGGCAGTGCAGTGGTGTTTGGGCAGTGTAGGGGTCGTGCTGGGGCTGGTGTTTCAGGGCTTAGGGCAGTGCAGTGGTGATCGGGCAGTGTAGGGGGTCTTGCTGGGGGTGGTGTTTCAGTGTTTAGGGCAGTGGTGTTTGGGCAGTGTAGGGGTCTTGCTGGGGGTGGTTTTTCAGGGTTTAGGGCAGTGGTGTTTGGGCAGTGTAGGGGGTCTTGCTGGGGCTGGTGTTTCAGGGCTGGTGTTTCAGGGTTTAGGACAGTGCAGTGGTGTTCGGGCAGTGTAGGGGGTCATGCTGGGGGTGGAGTTTCAGGGTTTAGGGCAGTGCAGTGGTGTTCGGGCAGTGTAGGGGGTCCAGCTGGGGCCGGTGTTTCAAGGTTTAGGGCAGTGCAGTGGTGTTTGGGCAGTGTAGGGGTCGTGCTGGGGCTGGTGTTTCAGGGCTGAGGGCAGTGCAGTGGTGATCGGGCAGTGTAGGGGGTCTTGCTGGGGGTGGTGTTTCAGTGTTTAGGGCAGTGGTGTTTGGGCAGTGTAGGGGTCTTGCTGGGGGTGGTTTTTCAGGGTTTAGGGCAGTGGTGTTTGGGCAGTGTAGGGGGTCTTGCTGGGGCTGGTGTTTCAGGGCTGGTGTTTCAGGGTTTAGGACAGTGCAGTGGTGTTCGGGCAGTGTAGGGGGTCATGCGGGGGCTGGTGTTTCAGGGTTTAGGGCAGTGCTGTGACGTTCGGGCAGTGTATGGGGTCGTGCTGGGGCTGGTGTTTCAGGGTTAGGGGCAGTGCAGTGGTGTTCAGGCAGTATAGGGGGTCGTGCTGGGGCTGGTGTTTCAGGGTTTTGGGCAGTGCAGTGGTGTTTGGGCAGTGTAGGGGACGTGCTGGGGGTGGTGTTTTAGGGTTTAGGGCAGAACTGTGGTGTTCGGGCAGAGTAGGGGGTCACGCAGGGTGTGGTGTTTCAGGGTTTAGGGCAGAACAGTGGTATTTGGGCAGTGTAGGGGGTTGTGCTGGGGTGGTGTTTCAGGGTTTAGGGCAGGGCAGTGGTGTTCGGGCAGTGTAGGGGGTCGTGCAGGGGTGGTTTTTCAGGGTTTAGGGCAGTGGTGTTTGGGGCAGTGTAGGGGGTCTTGCTGGGGCTGGTGTTTCAGGGCTGGTGTTTCAGGGTTTAGGACAGTGCAGTGGTGTGCGGGCAGTGTAGGGGGTCATGCTGGGGGTGGAGTTTCAGGGTTTAGGGCAGTGCAGTGGTGTTCGGGCAGTGTAGGGGGTCCAGCTGGGGCCGGTGTTTCAAGGTTTAGGGCAGTGCAGTGGTGTTTGGGCAGTGTAGGGGTCGTGCTGGGGCTGGTGTTTCAGGGCTTAGGGCAGTGCAGTGGTGATCGGGCAGTGTAGGGGGTCTTGCTGGGGGTGGTGTTTCAGTGTTTAGGGCAGTGGTGTTTGGGCAGTGCAGGGGTCTTGCTGGGGGTGGTTTTTCAGGGTTTAGGGCAGTGGTGTTTGGGCAGTGTAGGGGGTCTTGCTGGGGCTGGTGTTTCAGGGCTGGTGTTTCAGGGTTTAGGACAGTGCAGTGGTGTTCGGGCAGTGTAGGGGGTCATGCGGGGGCTGGTGTTTCAGGGTTTAGGGCAGTGCTGTGACGTTCGGGCAGTGTATGGGGTCGTGCTGGGGCTGGTGTTTCAGGGTTAGGGGCAGTGCAGTGGTGTTCAGGCAGTATAGGGGGTCGTGCTGGGGCTGGTGTTTCAGGGTTTTGGGCAGTGCAGTGGTGTTTGGGCAGTGTAGGGGACGTGCTGGGGGTGGTGTTTTAGGGTTTAGGGCAGAACTGTGGTGTTCGGGCAGAGTAGGGGGTCACGCAGGGTGTGGTGTTTCAGGGTTTAGGGCAGAACAGTGGTATTTGGGCAGTGTAGGGGGTTGTGCTGGGGTGGTGTTTCAGGGTTTAGGGCAGGGCAGTGGTGTTCGGGCAGTGTAGGGGGTCGTGCAGGGGTGGTGTTTCAGGGTTTAGGGTGGTGCAGTGGTGTTTGGGCAGTGTAGGGTGTCTTGCAGGGGGTGGTGTTTCAGGGTTTAGGGCAGTGCTGTGGTGTTCGGGCAGTGTAGGGGGTCATGCAGGGGGTGGTGTTTCAGGGCTTAGGGCAGTGCAGTGGTGATCGGGCAGTGTAGGGGGTCTTGCTGGGGGTGGTGTTTCAGTGTTTAGGGCAGTGGTGTTTGGGCAGTGTAGGGGTCTTGCTGGGGGTGGTTTTTCAGGGTTTAGGGCAGTGGTGTTTGGGCAGTGTAGGGGGTCTTGCTGGGGCTGGTGTTTCAGGGCTGGTGTTTCAGGGTTTAGGACAGTGCAGTGGTGTTCGGGCAGTGTAGGGGGTCATGCTGGGGGTGGAGTTTCAGGGTTTAGGGCAGTGCAGTGGTGTTCGGGCAGTGTAGGGGGTCCAGCTGGGGCCGGTGTTTCAAGGTTTAGGGCAGTGCAGTGGTGTTTGGGCAGTGTAGGGGTCGTGCTGGGGCTGGTGTTTCAGGGCTTAGGGCAGTGCAGTGGTGATCGGGCAGTGTAGGGGGTCTTGCTGGGGGTGGTGTTTCAGTGTTTAGGGCAGTGGTGTTTGGGCAGTGTAGGGGTCTTGCTGGGGGTGGTTTTTCAGGGTTTAGGGCAGTGGTGTTTGGGCAGTGTAGGGGGTCTTGCTGGGGCTGGTGTTTCAGGGCTGGTGTTTCAGGGTTTAGGACAGTGCAGTGGTGTTCGGGCAGTGTAGGGGGTCATGCGGGGGCTGGTGTTTCAGGGTTTAGGGCAGTGCTGTGACGTTCGGGCAGTGTATGGGGTCGTGCTGGGGCTGGTGTTTCAGGGTTAGGGGCAGTGCAGTGGTGTTCAGGCAGTATAGGGGGTCGTGCTGGGGCTGGTGTTTCAGGGTTTTGGGCAGTGCAGTGGTGTTTGGGCAGTGTAGGGGACGTGCTGGGGGTGGTGTTTTAGGGTTTAGGGCAGAACTGTGGTGTTCGGGCAGAGTAGGGGGTCACGCAGGGTGTGGTGTTTCAGGGTTTAGGGCAGAACAGTGATATTTGGGCAGTGTAGGGGGTTGTGCTGGGGTGGTGTTTCAGGGTTTAGGGCAGGGCAGTGGTGTTCGGGCAGTGTAGGGGGTCGTGCAGGGGTGGTTTTTCAGGGTTTAGGGCAGTGGTGTTTGGGGCAGTGTAGGGGGTCTTGCTGGGGCTGGTGTTTCAGGGCTGGTGTTTCAGGGTTTAGGACAGTGCAGTGGTGTTCGGGCAGTGTAGGGGGTCATGCTGGGGGTGGAGTTTCAGGGTTTAGGGCAGTGCAGTGGTGTTCGGGCAGTGTAGGGGGTCCAGCTGGGGCCGGTGTTTCAAGGTTTAGGGCAGTGCAGTGGTGTTTGGGCAGTGTAGGGGTCGTGCTGGGGCTGGTGTTTCAGGGCTTAGGGCAGTGCAGTGGTGATCGGGCAGTGTAGGGGGTCTTGCTGGGGGTGGTGTTTCAGTGTTTAGGGCAGTGGTGTTTGGGCAGTGCAGGGGTCTTGCTGGGGGTGGTTTTTCAGGGTTTAGGGCAGTGGTGTTTGGGCAGTGTAGGGGGTCTTGCTGGGGCTGGTGTTTCAGGGCTGGTGTTTCAGGGTTTAGGACAGTGCAGTGGTGTTCGGGCAGTGTAGGGGGTCATGCGGGGGCTGGTGTTTCAGGGTTTAGGGCAGTGCTGTGACGTTCGGGCAGTGTATGGGGTCGTGCTGGGGCTGGTGTTTCAGGGTTAGGGGCAGTGCAGTGGTGTTCAGGCAGTATAGGGGGTCGTGCTGGGGCTGGTGTTTCAGGGTTTTGGGCAGTGCAGTGGTGTTTGGGCAGTGTAGGGGACGTGCTGGGGGTGGTGTTTTAGGGTTTAGGGCAGAACTGTGGTGTTCGGGCAGAGTAGGGGGTCACGCAGGGTGTGGTGTTTCAGGGTTTAGGGCAGAACAGTGGTATTTGGGCAGTGTAGGGGGTTGTGCTGGGGTGGTGTTTCAGGGTTTAGGGCAGGGCAGTGGTGTTCGGGCAGTGTAGGGGGTCGTGCAGGGGTGGTGTTTCAGGGTTTAGGGTGGTGCAGTGGTGTTTGGGCAGTGTAGGGTGTCTTGCAGGGGGTGGTGTTTCAGGGTTTAGGGCAGTGCTGTGGTGTTCGGGCAGTGTAGGGGGTCTTGCTGGGGGTGGTGTTTCAGGGTTTAGGGCAGTGCTGTGGTGTTCAGGCAGCATAGGGATTTGTGCTGGGGGGTGGTGTTTCAAGGTTTAGGGCAGTGCAGTGGTGTTCTGGAAGTGTAGGGGGTTGTGCTGGGGGTAGTGTTTCAGGGTTTAGGGCTGTGCAGTGCTGTTCGGGCAGTGTAAGGGGTCGTGCGGGGGTGGTGTTTTTTAGGGTTTAGGGCAGTGCAGTGGTGTTCTGGCAGTGTAGGGGGTCGTGCTGGGTGGTGTTTCAGGGTTTAGGGCAGTGCAGTGGTTTTCGGGCAGTGTAGGGGGTCGTACAGGGGATGGTGTTTCAGAGTTTAAGGCAGTGCAGTGGTGTTCGGGCAGTGTAGGGGGTCATGCAGGGGGTGGTTTTTCAGGGTTTAGGGCAGTGCAGTTGTGGTCAGGGACTGTAGAGGATCGTGCTTAGGCTGCTGTTTCAGGGTTTAGGGCAGTGCAGTGGTGTTCGGGCAGTATAGGGGGTCATGCTGGGGCTGGTGTTTCAGGGTTTAGGGCAGTGCAGTGGTGTTCGGGCAGTGTAGGGGTCGTGCTGGGGCTGGTGTTTCAGGATTTAGGGCAGAGCAGTGGTGTTCGGACAATATAGGGGGTCATGCTGGGAGTAGAGTTTCAGGGTTTAGGACAGTGCAGTGGTGTTTGAGCAGTGTAGGGGGTCATGCTGGGGGTGGTGTTTCAGGGTTTAGGGCAGTGCAGTGGTGTTCGGGCAGTGTAGGGGGTCATGCTGGGGCTGGTGTTTCAGGGTTTAGGGCAGAGCAGTGGTGTTCGGGCAGTGTAGGGGGTCGTGCTGGGGGTGGAGTTTAAGGGTTTAGGGCAGTGCAGTGGTGTTCGGGCAGTGTAGGGGGTCCAGCTGGGGCCAGTGTTTCAAGGTTTAGGGCAGTGCAGTGGTGTTCGGGCAGTGTAGGGGGTCGTACAGGGCATGGTGTTTCAGGGTTGAAGGCAGTGCAGTGGTGTTCGGGCAGTTTAGGGGGTCATGCAGGGGTGGTGTTTCAGGGTTTAGGGCATTGCAGTGGTGTTCGGGCAGTGTAGGGGGTCATGCAGGGGGTGGTTGTTCAGGGTTTAGGGCAGTGCAGTGGTGGTCAGGGACTGTAGAGTATCGTGCTTAGGCTGCTGTTTCAGGGTTTAGGGCAGTGCGGTGGTGTTCGGGCAGTATAGGGGGTCATGCTGGGGGTGGAGTTTCAGGGTTTAGGGCAGTGCAGTGGTGTTCGGGCAGTGTAGGGGTCCAGCTGGGGCCGGTGTTTCAAGGTTTAGGGCAGTGCAGTGGTGTTCGGGCAGTGTAGGGGTCATGCTGGGGCTGGTGTTTCAGGATTTAGGGCAGAGCAGTGGTGTTCGGGCAGTGTAGGGGATCATGCTGGGGTGGCGTTTCAGGGTTTAGGACAGTGCAGTGGTGTTCGGGCAGTGTAGGGGGTCGTGCTGGAGCTGGTGTTTCAGGGTTTAGGGCAGTGCAGTGGTGTTCGGGCAGTGCAGGGGGTCTTGCTGGGGTGATGTGTCAAGGTTTAGGGCAGTGCAGTGGTGTTCTGGAAGTGTAGGGGGTTGTGCTGGGGGTAGTGTTTCAGGGTTTAGGGCAGTGCAGTGCTGTTCGGGCAGTGTAAGGGGTCGTGCGGGGGTGGTGTTTCAGGGTTTAGGGCAGTGCAGCGGTGTTCTGGCAGTGTAGGGGGTCGTGCGGTGGTGTTTCAGGGTTTAGGGCAGTGCAGTGGTTTTTGGGCAGTGTAGGGGGTCGTACAGGGGATGGTGTTTCAGGGTTTAAGGCAGTGCAGTGGTGTTCGGGCAGTTTAGGGGGTCATGCAGGGGTGGTGTTTCAGGGTTTAGGGCAGTGCAGTGGTGTTCGGGCAGTGTAGGGGGTCATGCAGGGGGTGTTTTTTCAGGGTTTAGGGCAGTGCAGTGGTGGTCAGGGACTGTAGAGGATCGTGCTTAGGGTGCTGTTTCAGGGTTTAGGGCAGTGCAGTGGTGTTCGGGCAGTATAGGGGTCATGCTGGGGCTGGTGTTTCAGGGTTTAGGGCAGTGCAGTGGTGTTCGGGCAGTGTAGGGGTCGTGCTGGGACTGGTGTTTCAGGGTTAGGGGCAGTGCAGTGGTGTTCAGGCAGTATAGGGGGTCATGCTGGGGCTGGTGTTTCAGGGTTTTGGGCAGTGCAGTGGTGTTTGGGCAGTGTAGGGGGTCGTGCTGGAGCTGGTGTTTCAGGGTTTAGGGCAGTGCAGTGGTGTTCGGGCAGTGCAGGGGGTCTTGCTGGGGTGATGTTTCAAGGTTTAGGGCAGTTCAGTGGTGTTCGGGCAGTGTAGGGGTCGTGCTGGGGCTGGTGTTTCAGGATTTAGGGCAGAGCAGTGGTGTTCTGGAAGTGTAGGGGGTTGTGCTGGGGGTAGTGTTTCAGGGTTTAGGGCAGTGCAGTGCTGTTCGGGCAGTGTAAGGGGTCATGCTGGGGCTGGTGTTTCAGGGTTTAGGGCAGAGCAGTGGTGTTCGGGCAGTGTAGGGGGTCGTGCTGGGGGTGGAGTTTCAGGGTTTAGGGCAGTGCAGTGGTGTTCGGGCAGTGTAGGGGGTCCAGCTGGGGCCGGTGTTTCAAGGTTTAGGGCAGTGCAGTGGTGTTCGGACAGTGTAGGGGTCGTGCTGGGGCTGGTGTTTCAGGATTTAGGGCAGAGCAGTGGTGTTCGGGCAGTGTAGGGGATCATGCTGGGGTGGCGTTTCAGGGTTTAGGACAGTGCAGTGGTGTTCGGGCAGTGTAGGGGGTCGTGCTGGAGCTGGTGTTTCAGGGTGTAGGGCAGTGCAGTGGTGTTCGGGCAGTGCAGGGGGTCTTGCTGGGGTGATGTTTTAGGGGTTAGGGGAGTGTAGTAGTGTTCGGGCAGTGTAGGGGGTCTTGCTGGGGCTGGTGTTTCAGGGTTTAGGGCAGTGCAGTGGTGTTTGGGCAGTGAAGGGGGCCGTGCTGGGGCTGGTGTTTTAGGGTTTAGGGCAGTGCAGTGGTGTTTGGGCATTGTAGGGGTCATGCTGGGGCTGGTGTTTCAGGGCTTAGGGCAGTGCAGTGGTGTTTGGGCAGTGTAGGGGGTCGTGCTGGGGCTGATGTTTCAGGGTTTTGGGCAGAGCAGTGGTGTTTGGGCAGTGTAGGGGGTTGTGCTGGGGGTGGTGTTTCAGGGTTTAGGGCAGTGCAGTGGTGTTCGGGCAGTGTAGGGGGTCTTGCTGGGGTGATGTTTTTGGGGTTAGGGCAGTGCAGTAGTGTTCGGGCAGTGTAGGGGGTCTTGCTGGGCATAGTGTTTCAGGGTTTAGGGCAGTGCAGTGGTGTTTGGGCAGTGTAGGGGGTCGTTCTGTGGGTGGTGCTTCAGGGTTTAGGGCAGTGCAGTGGTGTTCGGGCAGTATAGTGGGTCCTGCTGGGGGTGGTGTTTCAGGGTTTAGGGCAGTGCAGTGGTGTCCGAGCAGTGTAGGGGGTCGTGCTGGGGCTGATGTTTCAGGGTTTTGGGCAGAGCAGTGGTGTTCGGGCAGTGAGGGAGGTCGTGCTGGGGGTACTGTTTCAGGGTTTAGGGCAGTGCAGTGGTGTTCGGGCAGTGCAGGGGGTCTTGCTGGGGTGATGTTTCAGGCGTTAGGGCAGTGCAGTAGTGTTCGGGCAGTGTAGGGGGTCGTGCTGGGGGTGGTGTTTCAGGGTTTAGGGCAGTGCAGTGGTGTTCGGGCAGTGTAGGGGGTCCTGCTGGGGGTGGTGTGTCAGGGTTTCGGGCAGTGCAGTGGTGTTCGAGCAGTGTAGGGGGTCGTGCTGGAGTAGTGTTTCAGGTTTTAGGGCAGAGCAGTGGTGTTCGGGCAGTGTAAGTGATCGTGCTGAGGTGGTGTTTCAGGGTTTAGGGCAGTACAGTGGTGTTCGGGCAGTGTAGGGGGTCGTGCTGGGGGTAGTGTTTCAGGGTTTAGGGCAGTGCAGTGGTGTTTGCGCAGTGTAGCAAGTTGTGCTGGGGTAGTGTTTCAGGGTTTAGGGCAGTGCAGTGGTGTTCGTGCAGTGTAGGGACTTGTGCTGGGGTAGTGTTTTAGGGTTTAGGGCAGTGCAGTTATGTTTGTGTAGTGAACAGCACATGCACTACGTCGCTAGGCGAGACCTAAAAAACATTGCACCAAGATGGCAACCAACACTTCCTGGATTGAAGTGTTGGCAGCCAATTAGAGCCAAGCTTGTGCTTGTGTAGTCAGGTCCCGCCCAGATATATAAAGATTTTTTTCCTTTAATATCTCGAAAACTACTGAACAGATTTACAACATTTAAATAAAAGATCGCTTTATGAACCAAGCACTACCTTTTTGCCAAATGTGGTGTAGTGCCATTCAGCAGTTTCAGTTGTAACCGTGTCTAAAGTTTCCTATGGGAAATCGATTTTTGACCTCTATTTTTTTCATTTCTCAGGAACTACTGAACGGATTTACACCATTTAAAAAAAGGTCTCTTTCTGAACTAAGGGCTACCTTTTTGCCAAATTTGGTGTAATTCCGTTCAGCAGTTCGGGCTGTAGTCGTGTCTAAAGTTTCCTATGCGAAATAACATGGAGAAAACATGTTTTGGGACCCACCATTTTTCTCGGCCCCCGCTTGGCGAATCACCCCGAAACTTTCAGGATAGGAACTGACCGGAGCGAGACCGCTGTCTTGAAAATTTCGCGAAGATTCGTCAACCGCCGCCAAAAGTATTGGGAAAAGAAAAAACGCTTTTTGAATAGAAACAAGGTCCTAACTATTACTCCCTACAGCTTAATTATTCCTGCTTACGGACTTCCAACATAGTGTATGCTGGGGTTGTGGTCTGTCATTTGATCACAGCTGCCCGGTGTTAAGCAGGAACAGCTGAATATATATATATAGGAATATATATATATATATATATCAAGAAACTATAAACGAAGGCAGAGGCGCAAGGCGAGAATACGGGCCATCAAATCCCAGAAGGAGAGGCAGGGGACGATGGATGAGAAAGTGAATTTAAATGATGAAACCAAGCAAACAATCATAAACTTATCTGACATTGACTTAACCAAAGCGGAGGAGCAAATTCTAAGTTTAGGCCTATCTTTCTGCCCGGAAAATAACTTCAATTATTCGAGAACAAGGATGGATATTTACAGGAGCATTAGAAAACTAAAATTAAAAAAACATTTTCTATTACAAGAAAAAGAGAAAACGAAAACAAAAAAAGCAAATCCTGAAAATCCGACAAAGACAACAATAATCGGGGCAACTGTGGCCAATCAAGAAAATATACTACTGGATACCCTCAACGACCTATGGAGTGAGGGTAATGTACAACCCGACAATGATCTTATGACAGGGCCGGACAGTAACATAGGAAGGGAAGGAGCGGAAATTCCATCACCTTTCAAACCCAAATCCACTTTTGTACCAATTAGTCAGAGAGACTCTATTGATGTTTTTAATGAACATTTAATTGGGGCCATCAAAAAACTACATCACAGGGTACGAAATGAAAAAATGAGATATAAAAAGAGTACAGCGGATTACAATAAATTAATGTCAAAATTGAGCAATGAACCCTCTATAGTTATACGAAACTCGGATAAGGGGGGCAATATTGTAATCTGGAAGAAAACGGAGTACCATAAGGAAGCCCTATCACAACTCAATGATGGAAAATGTTACACTAAAATAAATGGAGCAGATCTGAAAACAATATACCAGCAGTACAATGTGAAACTATCAAATTGGAGAACTAAAGGCTTTATAACCAAGGATGAATACAACTTCCTAAAAAATGACAGCCCAATAACAGCAGCCATGTATTTTATTCCCAAGATTCATAAGAACAGAACTCAACCACCTGGCAGACCAATAATATCGGCACGTGGAAGTTTACTGGAACATACCTCACAATATGTGGACTACTACTTGCAAAGTCATGTACAAGGTTTAAAATCTTACGTAAGAGACACAAGTGATTTCCTTCACAAACTGAGAGACATACAATGGCAAGAGGACTATCTAATGATGGCATTAGATGTAACATCGCTCTACACGAGCATTAAACACTGTGATGGATTACAGGCACTTCGATATTACTTGAGTGGGGGGACGGCAAAATTAACTCACCACAGCAAAATGTTAATAGATATGGTTGAATATTGTTTAAATAACAATGTTTTTATGTTTAACAACATGCATTACCAACAGTTAACAGGAGTAGTGATGGGAGCCAGCTTCTCCCCCAGCTACGCGTGTCTACACATGGGCTGGTGGGAGGAGCTGGTCCTGGCCAGCGAATTCAAGGATAATATGAAAGATAACATTATCATCTGGTTAAGATTTATAGATGATTTGTTTATAATCTGGAAGGGTGAACAATGCGAGGCAGAAAGATTCCTTAATTCAATTAACAACAACAACCTAAATCTAGAATTTACTGGCACTATTAATAACTCAGCTGTTAATTTTCTTGATACTACCATTTACATTGATAAGAACAAAATTCAAACCAAACTTTATCGCAAAAAGACAGCAGGCAATTCAACTCTGCACAATTCTAGTGCCCATCCTCGACACTTAATTAACAGCATTCCCTATGGGGAAATGCTTAGATTGAGACGTATCAATAGTGACGAGACAATCCTCAGACAGGAACAAACACTTGCCAAAAAAAGATTCCTTGCCAGGGGATATTCCCACAAAACCATAGATGGGGCAATAGCAAAATCTATGAACAGTGATCGCCTAGACTTAATCAAGCCCAAAGCAAAGTCCTTAGTAGTAAATACTATGGAGGATAGTGACAAAGGTGAATTTCGTTTCATTGTGGACTATAACAACCAACATAAAGAGCTACGAAAAATCATAATGAACAATTGGCCACTCATTCTTAGCGACCCAGTCCTAGGTGATTCTTTGCCCACTAAAGCATCTATCACATACAGGAGAGGAATGTCTATGAGGGACAAACTTGTGAGTACAAGCCCAGAAGTAATTGATTCTTGTAGTTGGCTCAAAACACATTATGGTTTTTATAGATGTAAAACGTGCAAGGCATGCCAGTTAGGCATAAACAAAACTACATACACAACACCCTTTTGCAAGGAGGAGGTTAAAATAAAAAAGCTACTTACCTGCAAGACGGAATATGTTATTTATGTTCTAATATGTCCTTGTGGGCTACGGTATATCGGTAGCACCAAGCTACAAGCACACAAACGGATTCTTCAACATATTAGAGCCATTAACAATCATGACAATACATATCCGGTAGCCAGACATTTCCGTGAACACCACAACTCAAGAAGTCAGGATTTAAGATTTTTCTTAATTGACTGTATTCCACCAAGTAGACGGGGTGGTAACAGAGAGGTTAAATTAAGAAAATTAGAAACCCAATATATCTTAAACCTCGACACAAAGACCCCAGGTGGTCTTAATATCACGGAAGATCTTTATACTTGTATATGAATAACCTCCTACTGGTCCAGCACGAACTCCTATAAACCGATTAAGGACTTCAACAATGTATAGAATTTTATGGAATTTTATGAGGAATTTTAACATACGTGAAATTTGGTCATTGTAAATATTGGTGTATATATATTGCTTATTTATGTATTTATATATTTATATATTATATTATATATTTATTATGTATTTATATATTTATGTTTATATTTACATGAGCGCGATTTTGCACCATATATTTGTGATGTATGTTCGGGTACCACACCAGTGTTTCTTATGTGAATCACATACATATTCACCCATGCATCTCTCTAACCTGTCAATATTAGACATTACTCAGGACAAGTTCCGAGTAAAATCAATTTGGAAATGTCACAATACCCAAAAGTAAAATACTTCCAACAGTGACATCGGTGAAATCAAGAATAATTTACATATACATATAAATTTGTAAACAAAGAAAAATGTATATTCTTTATTTTATACATGCACTGACACATTTTATTTCTCACTAAAACAGCACTTTAAAGCACTATTTGCACAATTTTAAATCACTGGGCTTCTTTTTTCAAACTATTGGCATTGTATACGATGAATTAGTCTGATAAATTGCAGGTCTATTAGGATGATGTTCCAAAATGAAAACCGCATTTATGCAATTATTAATCAACAATTTACAATGAAAAATAGAAGTAATTGTCGATATCATGAAAAGTAATTGTTGAATTGTAGAAACATCAAAAAAACGTAGTATCAATGTCGGGAAATGAATGTGTTAAAATGACAAAGTGAAATACCTCTTCTATGCCCATTGATTTGTGTGAACCAATCACAGAGCACGTTACAAGTTTAAAAGTGTCTTTGCCGCTAAACACCGTTACCATGTGAACAAGACTCGCAGGAGTTGAAACGCGTTATGGTGGCATCTAAATAAATAAAAAACGATTATTGGCACTATCCTGTGGTCCGTGTCCCTGTGTTGCTGCTGAGAAAGCTGAGACGCTGAGGAAATCGCGAGATATATATATATATATATATATATATATATATATATATTCACTGAAAAAACCATGGGTTTCACACACGTTATAGTTAGGAATTAGCATTTAAAAAACCTTAGAAATTCAATGAAAAAACCAAAGGTTTCACACATGTTACAGTTAGCTGGACATTTCACTCGTAAAAAACCAATGAAATTCCCCCGTTATAGTTAGTTCAGCTAACTATAACTCGCGCGCCCGCAATGCACTGCTGATGACGTCACATATTACATCACTCATGACATGGTCAGTGACATCACTCATGACATCACTGATGACATCTCAAATGACATCACTGATGACATCATTCAGAGAATGTGTGTTTTTCAGAAAATTACATATGTTTTATATATGTATATCTCAAGGTCGATGGAAGAATAAATGGGTATATAAGTGCCTAAATGGATGAATTGTTTTTGAAAAATTGATTGTATAACTGACTGATTAAGTGTATCTTAGTGAATACATGGCTTAGTGAGTAATGTTAAAATATGTAAATATCTGTATCAGTCTCTCACTTTGTGTATAAGTGGCTGCATGGGTTGGTGAGTAGCTACATGGGTGTCTATATAGGTTATTATTTGGTTTTTTGAGTATCAGTGTCTGATGTCTGTATGGTTCGGTGGGGGGTATTACGTAGTGCATAGGTGCATGAATGAGTGACTCACTCTTTTTATGTGTTGAAGACAGCATGTGTGCAGGACTATATGGGTGAATGAGTGTGTGCATGGGTGTGTTAGTGAGTGAATGACTGTCTCAATAGTGTCTCTATGAGTAACTACATATGTTTTAAACTAGTATATGTGACAATTGGTGTATATAAGCGAGTATATGTGAGAGTGAGAGATTGGAAGAGTTCCTGTATGAATAAGTATGTGTTTTATAAGTGATTGTTTAAAAGACTAAGTATGTGTAAGTTTCTGTAGAAGTAAGTGTGGCGGTGTGTGTATAACTGTATATGCAAGTAAATGTATGTTTGATTCTTTATTAGCATGAGTGACTATGTGTGTGAGTACCTCTATGGATGAGTGGCATTGTGTAACAGGATGTATACGTGTATGAGTACATATGATGAGTGAGTACATGTATGAGTGACTGTACAGGACTGTTGGTGAATGAGTGGATGTGTATGTGGATCTTAGAATTACTGAATAGGTTGTTGTAACTGGTATTGGTATGTCCATTGTTTTTAAAATTTTAATTTCTATTTTTGAATGTGTGTATCAAAGGTTATATTAGGGGCAGAGGTGGTCTGCCACTCTATCACAAGGATGATGTCATCAGTGATGTCATCAGTGATGTCATTTGAGATGTCATCAGTGATGTCATGAGTGATGTCACTGACCATGTCATGAGTGATGCAATATGTGACGTCATCAGCAGTGCATTGCGGGCGCGCGAGTTATAGTTAGCTGAACTAACTATAACGGGGGAATTTCATTGGTTTTTTACGAGTGAAATGTCCAGCTAACTATAACATGTGTGAAACCTTTGGTTTTTTCATTGAATTTCTAAGGTTTTTTAAATGCTAATTCCTAACTATAACGTGTGTGAAACCCATGGTTTTTTCAGTGAATTTGCAAGGTATTTTAAATGCTAATTCCTAACTATAACGTGTGTGAAACCCATGGTTTTTTCAGTGAATTTGCAAGGTTTTTTAAATGCTAATTCCTAACTATAACGTGTGTGAAACCCATGGTTTTTTCAGTGAATTTGCAAGGTTTTTTAAATGCTAATTTTTTTATTTTCTTCTATTTTTTAAACATATTTTTTTTTTAATTTTCTATCCTTTTTTTAAGACTATGGTTAAATTTTTAAAATTCTATAATATGTTTTTTTTTAAATATTTTATTAAATAAACAGGTAAAATTTATTAGCAATACATTTTTTCCTTTTTTTTTTATTTATTTTTTAGTACGCGTACCGTAAGCTTACGGTAAGCGTACGGTTTACGCAATGCCCGTAATTTATCTACGCTGTTTGCGTATACTTACGCAATTTGCGTAGCCGCGCGTACTCCGCATGGGACGCGTACGCGTGTACGCTACATGCGCACGTTACGCGGAAGTGTCGGGTAGTGACTGTTATGCGCATGCGCGCAAGCGCAAACCCCACTCGCTTGTAAATACTGTACATGATTATACATGGAAAGGAGCTGGGTGTGTGCTAAGAGTCTGCTTCTGCACCAAAAAATCGCTCCCCCTTTTTCCTACTAATGCAAATATAAAATTACCAGAGTTGTACACAATAAATCTCTGCCTATATTTCCCAACATGTGTAACCTGGGTGACTGCCTACATTCCACCAAGGGCAACCAGCCTTAGTGATGCTGAATGTATTTGCATTACTGAGTCCAACCTCAAACCCTTAAACTATTCATTTTTTATACCAATACACCTTAATTTATCGTGAAAACATAGTCCATATTATTTTACATGTTCCTCACATTTAAATTTCTCCCAAAACAGAAAATAATAAACGCAACTTCAACAAAAAGAATTACATTTCTATTATTCATTTCTTAATTTACCATATACATCCCCTCTCAAACTCTAACCTCACCTTTAAAATTAGTTAGTTGTGAAAGAAATGTGGCACTCAAACAGCAGATTATCAGAGCCAGGATCTCTGTTCTCTACACCTCTCTCCTCTCAGCAGAACCAGATAATGGCAAAGTTTCCCTCTATTTTTCCACACATATACATGTAAGTTTCAAATCTCAGTGCTTCCCCCTTTTTTTCAAATGTAATCACACATTTCTATTGGTTGAAAACCAACCCTTTTCCAAAAGTACCCTGCCCCCAACTTGACTTCTGCCTAGTACCCTTCCCCCAACTTGACTTCTGCCTGCTACCATAGCAACAGCTCATGGAACACTGCTGTGTGGAGTCAGGTCAGAAGTTCGCCACACAATGTTTCAATTCCACAGAGCAAGAGTGCTTGACTTTTCAAACCTAACAGCAAATCCATAGTACTGTTCTTTGGTAACACATTTTTCTGTACCAATACAAAACATGCTTCTATTAATTTACACATACAGCCTAGTTTTTATTCTAGAATGGTATGAAACAGCCAATCAGTTCTTTTTGTTTAGAAAAAAATATGTATGCCTCCATTTCCAAACTGTCTTTCTTTTCATATTGCCATTCTACTGAAAGACACCTCCTGAGTGCATCCAGTTCTCCTTTGAAGATGTTCACAGTGTGGATTGTAGGGCACAGCTATGTCTTCTGGAGTGAAAAGTTTGCAGAGAAAACAGGTATGGTGAGAGACCTTGCTTTGCCAAATGTAGACATTAAATGGATTGGTCAGAGAGGGTTAAAGTGGCACCAATTGATGCCATTGGTGAAATCCTTCATGCAAATCCAACACCCTGACCTCATAATAGTGCACTGTGGTGGCAATGACCTAGGCACTTTGACTGGGGTAGGTCTGGAAATGCTTATGAAGGACACCTTTGCACAACTGTTTTCACTTTTCCCTAAAACTGCCTTTGTGTTTTCTAACATATGCCAAAGGCAAAAATGGAACTGGTCCAATCATTTCTGTCCGCAGATTGACAAAGCAAGAAAGCACGTCAACAAATCTGTTTCTGCTTTCCTCCGTGACTATGGTATGGGTTCCATTTACCACAACAACTTGCGTTACGACATGCAAGACATTTATAGAGGAGATGGTGTGCACTTCAATGATGAAGGGAACAGAGTCTTCCTCTTGAACCTTAGACTCTGCATCGGTACTTACTTGTAGGTACCACAAAAAAATCACTTTATAAACACAACGGCTCTTTTTAGAGCCCCCTAATATCTAAACACTTAAATCTGAATTTCATTTCTTTTTTGTATTTTTTTTTTACCGTACGCTTACCGTAAGCTTACCGTACGCGTACCCCGTGATTTTTTTTTAAAATCAATAAATGTTTTCTTTGTACTTTTCTGTCCTTCTTTGACCCCCTTACAAATGTTAGGGGGTCTGTAACTCTCTCCCTTGCCCCCTTTTCAAGATATCACTCTTTTTTACCGGAGTGAAATACACAAAATGGCGGCCGCCACTTCCTGGTTTCGGCCGATTCGAATGTTTACTAAGATCTAACAGCCAATCAGAATCGCGCTCGCGCACGCCACCGTACGCGTACGGTAAGCTTACGGTAAGCGTACCGTAAGCTGGCTCAGATATATATTGATTTAAAGTCTATTTTCTCAGAATCTACTGAACAGATTTACACCAAACCTACAAAAGGCACTTCCTTGACCTGAGGACTACCTCTCTGCCAAATTTCTAGTAATTCTGTTCAGCCGTTCGGGCTGTAGCCCTGTCTAAAGGTCCTATGGAAAAATGCATGGGAAAAACGCGTTTTGGGACCCCCCTTTTATCTCAGCCCCCGCTTGACGAATCCCCCCGAGACTTTCAGGGTAGGAGCGGAGCGTAGCGCCCCACCTATTTTGAGAAATTCGCGAGGATTCGTCGACCGGCGCCAAAGTTATTCAAAATAGAATGTTGCGGATTTCCTATGGAAACGTGGTCCTAACTATAACTACCTACTGGCGACCGCCAGTAGGTAATATATATATATATATATATATATATATATATATATATATATATATATATATATATATATATATATATATATATATATATATATATATATTATCTACTGGCGGTCGCCAGTAGATAGTTATAGTTACAACCTAGTTTCCATAGGAAATCTCAAAATTCTAATTTGAATAACTTTGGCGCCGGTTGACGAATCCTCGCGAAATTTTCAAAACTAATGGGGCGCTCCGTTCAGCTCCTACCCTGAAAGTCTCGGGGTGATTCGTCAAGCGGGGGCCGAGAAAAAAGGGGGGTCCCAAACGCGTTTTCCCCATGCATTTTTCCATAGGACCTTTAGACACAGCTACAGCCAGAACGGCTGAACAGAATTACTTAAAATTTGGCAAAGAGGTAGTCCTCAGGTCAGGCATGTGCCTTTTACATATATGGTGTAAATCCGTTCAGTAGTTCCTGAGAAAATCAAAAGTAAAATCATATACATATCTGGGCGGAGCCTAACCACACATCTCATTGTGAGATCTGATTGGCTGTCAGCACTTCATCCAAGAAGTGTTGGCAGCCATCTTGGGACCAATATACATGATAGCACCTCATTAAAAAGCATTGCAGTTAATAGAAGGTTTTAAGACTTTAGTTACATTATAAATCATTTGTTGATGGTACCATACTCACTTTAGGAATTGTAGTATGTTCTAAGGTGATTTTACCATGTGAAAAAGCCTTCTGCTGGGATATCATGAATCATGTTTGAGAGAAAACTATTTTCACATGCTTTTCCCACAGAGGTTTGGAATGTGATCTATAAGCTAAACTGAGAGCATATTTTCTGTAAATTCACATTATCTTTCTCAGTCATGTGAGAATGAAGTCTGACATTCTCAGTAAAACATGTACATCCAACAAGGGCAGAGACTGTCAGTTGATTCCTTTGTGTTCTACTGCAGCTTCCCAGAGTGTTCCAAAGAACAACTAGAGCGCTAACAGTCTTACTTATGACAAAGGTATGGCACACCTGAAGCCATCTTGATTGGAATAAAGTGGTAACATTTAAAACATGTAATTTAAAAAGGAACAAAATGAGAGGGTTCATTTTGCCATAGAATGTATGATTAGTGCTGCAGAAAGAAAAATTAGGGCACATTTTGAGTGACTTCACAAATCCTCTTCTATTTCATTAAAGAATTCTGACATGCAGACTGAAACATGCACTTTCAATACCAGCAGCAGACTTCCCTGGTGAGCAGTAGCTTTACTACAGTGATCTAATGAGTGACTAGAGTGCTAACATTCTGAATTTATGGCAAATGTGTGACACATCTGAATGCCTTCTTCATTTAATCAAAGTAAAAAACTGACAGTATGCCTACTGAGGAGACTGCAGTAAATGAGGAAATTAGGAATCTTCATAACAAGGTTCCCAAGATGGCCACCAGAGACAAAAGATCCCAAATGTAGCACAAATATCACCGAGATGTAGCCCAAGTATAGCCCAATAACACAAATCCCAGAGTGTTTTAAAGAACAACTAGAGCGCTAACAGTCTTACTTATGACAAAGTTATGGCACACCTGAAGCCATCTTGATTGGAATAAAGTGGTAACATTTAAAACATTTAATTTGCAAAGGAACAAAATGAGGGGGTTCATTTTGCCATAGAAATTATGATTAGTGCTGCAGAAAGAAAACTTAGGGCACATTTTGACTTCTCAAATCCTCTTCTATTTCATTAAAAAGTTCTGACATGCAGACTGAAACATGCACTTTGAATACCAGCAGCAGACTTCCATGGTGAGCAGTAGCTTTGCTACAGTGATCTAATGAGGAACTAGAGGGCTACCATTCAGAATTTATGGCAAATGTGTCACATCTGAATGCCTTCTTGATGGAACCAAAGTAAACAAGCATTGAAAATGCAATAGGTCTCGCCCTCGTTTAAGTTAAAGCAATTCTGTTTATAATTAGGTGGCTTTTTAGCTTTGCTTTTATTAGTGTTTTTCAAAATTTCATATACATACCATGCATATGTATGCATATATGTATATGTATATGTTTGCATGAATTTATATTTATATAGATATGCAGATTATATGTTTATATATGTATATATATATATTATCTACTGGCGGTCGCCAGTAGATAGTTATAGTTAGGACAGTGTTTCCATAGGAAATCCGCAACATTCTATTTTCAATAACTTTGGCGCCGATTGACGAATCCTCGTGAAATTTTCAAAATAGGTGGGGCGCTCCGCTCCACTCCTTCCCTGAAAGTCTCGGGGGGATTCGTCAAGCGGGGGCTGAGAAAAAGGGGGGGTCCCAAAATGCGTTTTCCCCATGCATTTTTCCATAGGACCTTTAGTCCAAGCTGCAGCCCGAACGGCTGAACAGAATTACTTGAAATTTGACAGAGAGGTAGTCCTCAGGTCAGGGATGTGCCTTTTGCAGGTCTGGTGTAAATCTGTTCAGTATTTCCTGAGAAAATAGCATTTAAATCAATATATATATATCTATAGGCGCGCTCCGAGAGCGTACCGTAAGCTTACCGTACGCGCACGCTGCCGTGCGCGAGCGCGATACTGATTGGTTGTTAGATCTTAGTAAACAATCGGAAATGCTGTCACTGGGGTTTTAGGTTTAGGTAAAGGCGCCACAGGGAAACTTCACATATATTATCAGGTTCTGACTAAATAGATTGACGGTGCTATAAGGTGGGAAGTACCGCCCCACTTCCCAGAATTAAGAGCCTCTGCTCTATACAGTTATGCAAACAATCCTTAGCACACGTACTCGTATCACATAGTAAAATTATTTCGTGTTTTCACAGTACAATTACAATCCTTTTTGCCGAAGAAATGATTTAGTCTTTTTCTTCTAGATGGTTCTTTATTCATTAGTAGTCTTCTCTGTGGTACATAACAGCCAGCCAACACGTGTTTCGTCGCTACTAGGGAATGTAGTCCCGCGACTTTTTCAAGGCTGTGTTTGCAAAAGAAATTGAAGAACTGTATTGTATATTCACTTAAAAAACATGTTGTACTTAGTGGTAATGTCCTAGCAACACGGTAGTGAGAATCCAGAACCAACGTAAAAATAAGTGAAACTTGTAATCCATTTCAAAAACAAAGTGTATGAACAATGACCATTTCACCATGAATTGTGAATTCATACAGATAGTTCAACATTTTCTATGATTCTAATTACGATGGAGAGAGCTGATATAACGTGCTTAGGTGGAGAAACACGCCGAAAAATTACGCGGATCCTAATTATGGACGGCACACCCACGTGCAAATTGTCGTGGTGTGATAGGGCGGGTGTGACTCGCTATATTTAGACTCTAAAGTGTGCATCTCCATATGTGCTCAAGTGAAGAAAAGATTTTCGTGACGTATAATGGTGACAGTATAGTGAATGTATTACCAAAAGGCATCCGGTCATATCTACCTATTCTTGGCTTGGTAGAGTTTTCTAGAAAGAATGTATATATCTATATTAAGATATAGTCACAATGGATTTGACGAAACAGGAATGATTATACAAAGAGCAGTAATTATTTAAGGTAAAAAACCTACTTCGTAGGTGGTGATAATTCCAAACCACCTATGGTTTCTGCAGTAATGGCGTCACTTTTCTTTTGGTTGTATATTCCCTGGTCAGATTCAATAAATTCTCAGTACTGTGAAAATAAGTTAAACTAATTAGCCTTAATCCTAAATTCCAAATAGTTTAAATTACATGTGGTACGCGGTGAAGTACTAGTGGAGCATGAAGTTAATGCCCAGTTTACGCTTCCGTATTAGTCCTACGACTGGATTAGTCAAGTACTATTGTAACCAGGTAATCTCACCAAGTCTGTGAAAGACTCCCAGTCTGTCAAGTCTCGAGTGGAAGTCACTGTTAAACATCACGAGTGCTAATATATCTAATTATCCAATCGGGCTGGTACCAATATAAATGGATCCCTGAATTTGTATCATTAAGCGTCTCCACCAATATATAGACTATCTATATTCTGAGAATCAAGGATCTTAGAAAACATCATATGCTCCTCACCCTTTATTTTATATTAGTATAAAGCCAATTGTATAATCGTCAAGTGTAAACACATAAAAGTCTAATCTATAACAGTGTATTCGGAAACTACTCTGTCCGTTTTTCAAGTAGAACAAATATACTATACTCAGTCTCGCTTCATGTTCAGGCACAGCTTACCTTATACGACTAAGAATAGAAGCGATGTGACGCCCGTCTCTGGTTTCCCGGTTCGAGTGTGTGTATACGAGTGGTCTCTCTTTGGAATATATTTCCGGTATGGTGACGTGAAGTGTAGTCACGTGAGCAGTTCTATCTCGTGCAGAATCACATGCCGTGAATAGAAGAAGGACTAATATCAAATTGTAAATACGGCGGCCATTTTGAAGCATGTTCGAACCTTCGTAATATTAATGGTCTATGTTTTTATGTAAACCAGTAAAAAGTGCACCAGCTTAGTGTTTGGTGAATGTCAAAACTAGTATTTATCGTGTTGTTCTCTCCATCTATTAGATTCAGCACAAAGCCTTTCCACGTAGTGACGTGAAAAGAGCAAAACAATAGGAACTTAGAAGCATGATATACAAACATTGAAAATCATATGTATATACACAGATTATTAAACTCATATATTAAACAACTGTGAATTAACAAGAAGGTTGCTAATTGGAAAAACGATCATATCTCTTGTATTGATGACATGAAACCTATTCGGATCTGTCATCTATATTTCGTCAAGATTAGATTCTCTTTTATAGCAATCACATATATTGTGGTATGCTTAGTAAGAGTTATTCTATAGACCTCTGTACACTTAGATCAAGACAAAAGGAACACTTGAGTTATTCTGTATGGTGTGGTCACTCGAATCTAGATACTGGGGGTCTTAGCTACCTAGAAAGTAGTGTAATTCGTGGTCAATATTAAGACCCTGTTCCACACTATGCATTTTTAAAATCCATTGTGCCTCTCTTTGTCTCAGTGTGAGTTCTCTATTCCCTCCCCTGGGACTTATTGGGACATGTTCTATTCCGTAGAATTTGAATGTACGGTTCAGTGTTTGTGCAGGACAAGTTACCATGTGTGCTGCTAGTGGGTATCTTGTGTCCCCCTGCTTAATTGCCCTGGTGTGTTCTCCTATGCGATCCCGCAATGGTCTGATTGTGCTACCAATGTAGTATTTTCCACATTTGCATTCTATAATGTACACAACAAATTTTGTTAGGCAATTGATGTTGGAGTTTATTTTGTATTTCCTTTCTCCTGGTCCCGTGAATTCTGTCTTGCGGTCATCCGCCCATTTACAAGAGCTGCAATGACCACATATGTAAAAGCCCCATGAGTATTGGCTGAACCAATTGATTGTGGTGGTTGGTTTTGGGTAGCTGGGACTCAGTAGGTTCCTCAGTGAGACCCCCCTCCTGTATGTTACGTTAGGTTTGTCTGTTATGAACTCCTTAAGAGTATTGTCTGCCTTTAGTAAGTGCCAATGCCTGTTGAGGCTTTTTCTTAGGATTACCGACCAATTGTTATAACCGGTAATCAATCTGATTTTTTGATCGTCTTCTTTCTGTTTAGGTTTGTCCCTTAGGGTTTCGATTTGGGTTATTTTTTCTATTCTTTCTTCTGCTCTCGTTAGTAAAGACTTGCTGTAACCCTTCCTTTTGAATCTGGACAGTATTCCTTTTTTCTGAGTCTGAAATTCATCATCCCTACTGCAATTACGTCTGGTTCTAGTCAGCTCTCCATATGGGATCGAACGTATTTGGTGATAGGGATGTGCACTACTTGCATGCAAAAGGGAATTGCATGCTGTTGCTTTGCGGTATAGTCTGCTTTCAATTTTGTTGTTATGTATGTAGAGTTCTACATCAAGAAATGAAATGTTCGTTTTGCTGTGTTCCATGGTGAATTTTATATTGCATTCATTGTTGTTGAGAAATTCAAAAAAACTTAGGAGTTTAGAGTTTGTCCCTGTCCAAATCATAATACAATCGTCTATGTAACGACCCCAAAATAAAATTGAGTCGTTCCATTTGGCACCCAATGTGCTCCAGATTCTCGTCTCCTCGTACCAACCCATAAAGAGATTGGCATACGAGGGAGAAAATCTGGAGCCCATTGCTACTCCCTGTGTTTGTCTATACCACTGTTCCTTAAAAAGGAACACGTTGTTGTCCAGTATTAGTTCTATCATTTCAATTAGCATCTCTGTGTGGTTCCAAGAGCTTGCAGCCCTTCTGTTTAACATCCTCTTGACTGCCCTTATGCCAATGTCCCTCTTGATACTGGTATAAAGAGCGGTTACATCCAGTGTGACCATAGTCATGTTTTCTTCCCAGTTTAAATCAGCCAAAGTACTCAAGATGTGTTTCGTGTCCCTTATATATGAAGCTAAGTTGGTTACTAAAGGCTTCAAAAATATGTCTACATATTCCGATATCCTTTCTGTTGGTCCACCTATGCCTGATATTATAGGTCTTCCAGGTGGGAAAGGGAGGTTTTTGTGTACTTTTGGTACAGTGTAAATGCAGGGATATCTCGGTCGGTCAACCTTTAGATAAGTGAACTCATTGTCATCAAGTAGTCCCTGTTCTTGCCATCTTTTTAGCTGAATGTTTATGTGTTTGGTTAGTGTCCAAATTGGATTGCCTATTATGGTCTCATAGCATTCTTGGTCATTCAATTGGGTCTGTATTTCTTGTTCATAGTCTGTGCTACGCATGACCACCATGTTACCTCCTTTGTCTGCCTCCCTGATTGTTATATCTCTGTTGCTGCTAAGTGTTCTAAGTGCTAACCTTTCTTTTTGTGTGAGATTGTCTTTCTTCATACGGGAGGCAGTGTTCTTAATGTCGTGTTTGTCTAGTTCAGCAGTGACCAATTTGTAAAAAAGATCTATGTTGTTGCCTGCTGTGAGTGTAGGTGTCCATTTTGATTTTTCTTTTAAGTTGCTAGTGATACTGTAATCCGGATCGATAAACAATCGAATCGGTCGAAACCAGGAAGTGTCGGCCGCCATTTTGTCTCTCGCAGTCTGAGGGGGTGAAAAACAAAGGTGGATAACGTGAAAAGGGGGCAGGCTGGACAGTTCCTGACCCCCTAGCCTTGGTCAGGGGGTCCCAGAAGGACCCCCAAGGGCAAAAATGTATTTTAATTTTTTACGAAAAATCGCGGAGTGCGCGTAGCGTACGCACATGGTGGAAACGAAAAAATTCCGCGAACTACGTAACGTGGGAGCCCGGTGCGCGAAGCGCACCTGGCGCCCACAGCAGGCGCACGGTGCGGGCACGGTGAAAAAACTTTAAAAAAATAAATAAATAAATACATAAATTAGCCTTTAAAAAACCGTACAAATTCACTGAAAAAACCATAGGTTTCACACACGTTATAGTTAGGAATTAGCCTTTAAAAAACCTTGCAAATTCACTTAAAAAACCATAGGTTTCACACATGTTATAGTTAGCTGGGCATTTCACTCATGAAAAACCATTGAAATTTCCACGTTATAGTTAGTGCAGGCAACTATAACTCACGCGACCGCAATCCTCTGTTGATGCTAATACTGTATTTAGACACTTATTTACCCATGTCTTCTTCCATTAATTTTTAGCTATACATATATTACAAATATTTTTTTTTCAGAAAAACACATATGTCATCAGTGATGTAATATCTGACGTCATCAGCAGAGGATTGCGGTCGCGTGAGTTATAGTTGCCTGCACTAACTATAACGTGGAAATTTCAATGGTTTTTCACGAGTGAAATGCCCAGCTAACTATAACATGTGTGAAACCTATGGTTTTTTAAGTGAATTTGCAAGGTTTTTTAAATGCTAATTCCTAACTATAACGTGTGTGAAACCTATGGTTTTTTCAGTGAATATATATATATATATATATACACACATACATATATAAATGCATATGCATATATATGCATATATATATATGTGCATAAGTGTGCATGTGCAGAGAGGTAGAGCGGTAGAGGTGTATAGGTAGAGGTGTAGAGGTAGAGAGGTAGAGGTAGAGAGGTATAGAGTAGTAGAGAGAGAGGTAGAGAGGTAGAGAGTAGAGAGCGAGTAATAGAGAGTAGAGAGTGAGTAGTAGAGAGTAGTAGAGAGTAGTAGAGAAAGTATCAGAGAGTGAGTAGTAGAGAGTAGTAGAGTGAGTAGTAGAGAGTAGTAGAGTGAGTAGTAGAGAGTGAGTAGTAGAGAGTGAGTATTAGAGATTGAGTAGTAGAGAGTAGTAGAGAGTGAGTAGTAGAGTGAGTAGTAGAAAGTAGTAGAGAGTAGTAGAGAGTGAGTAGTAGAGAGTAGTAGAGAGTGAGTAGTAGAGAGTGAGTAGTAGAGAGTAGTAGAGAGTGAGTAGCAGAGTGAGTAGTAGAGAGTAGTAGAGAGAGAGTAGTAGAGAGTGAGTAGTAGAGAGTAGTAGAGAGTGAGTAGTTGAGAGTGAGTAGAGAGTGAATAGTAGAGAGTGATTAGTAGAGAGAGAGTAGTAGAGAGTGAGTAGTAGAGAGTAGTAGAGTGAGTAGTAGAGAGTAGTAGAGAGAGAGTAGTAGAGCGTGAGTAGTAGAGAGAGTAGTAGAGTAGTAGAGAGTGAGTGCTAGAGAGCAGCAGAGAGTAGTAGAGTGAGTAGTAGAGAGAAGTAGAGAGTGAGTAGTAGAGAGTGAATAGTAGAGAGTGAGTAGTAGAGAGAGAGTAGTAGAGAGTGAATAGTAGAGTAGTAGAGAGTGAGTGGTAGAGAGTAGGAGAAAGTAGTAGAGAGAGAGTAGTAGAGAGTGAGTAGTAGAGAGTAGTAGAGAGTGAGTAGTAGAGAGTAGTAGAGAGTGAGTAGTAGAGAGCAAGTAGTAGAGAGTGTGTAGTAGAGAGTGAGTAGTAGAGAGTGAGTAGTAGAGAGAGTAGTAGAGAGTGAGAAGTAGAGAGAGTAGAAGAGTAGTAGAGAGTGAGTAGTAGAGTGAGTAGTAGGGAGTAGTTGAGAGCGAGTAGTAGAGAATCAGTAGTGGAGAGTGAGCAGTAGAGAGTAGTAGAGAGTGAGTAGTAGAGAGTGAGTAGTACAGAGTGAGTAGTACAGAGTGAGTAGTAGAGAGTAGTACAGAGTGAGTAGTATAGAGTAGTAGAGTGAGTAGTAGAGAGTGAGTAGTAGAGAGAGTAGTAGAGAGTGAGTAGTTGAGTAGCAGAGAGTGAGTGGTAGAGAGTAGGAGAGAGTAGTAGAGTGAGTAGTAGAGAATAGTAGAGAGTGATTTATAGAGCGAGTAGTAGAGAGTGAGTAGTAGAGAGTGAGTAGTAGAGAGTGAGTAGCAGAGAGAGTAGTAGAGAGTGAGTAGTAGAGAGTGAGTAGTAGAGAGTAGTAGAGAGCGAGTAGTAGAGAGTGAGTAGTGGAGAGTGAGTAGTAGAGAGTGAGTAGTAGAGAGTGAATAGTAGAGAGTGATTAGTAGAGAGAGAGTAGTAGAGAGTGAGTAGTAGAGAGTAGTAGAGTGAGTAGTAGAGAGTAGTAGAGAGAGAGTAGTAGAGCGTGAGTAGTAGAGAGAGAGTAGTAGAGTAGTAGAGATTGAGTGCTAGAGAGCAGCAGAGAGTAGTAGAGTGAGTAGTAGAGAGAAGTAGAGAGTGAGTAGTAGAGAGTGAATAGTAAAGAGTAGTAGTAGAGAGTAGTAGAGAGAGAGTAGTACAGAGTGAGTAGTATAGAGTAGTAGAGTGAGTAGTAGAGAGAGAGTAGTAGAGAGAGAGTAGTAGAGAGTGAGTAGTAGAGTAGTAGAGAGTAAGTGGTAGAGAGTAGGAGAGAGTAGTAGAGTGAGTAGTAGAGAATAGTAGAGAGTGAGTAGTAGAGCGAGTAGTAGAGAGTAGTAGAGTAGTAGAGAGTGAGTAGTAGAGAGTGAGTAGCAGAGAGAGTAGTAGAGAGTAGTAGAGAGTGAGTAGTAGAGAGTGAGTAGTAGAGAGCGAGTAGTAGAGAGTGAGTAGTGGAGAGTGAGTAGTAGAGAGCGAGTAGTAGAGAGTGAGTAGTAGAGAGTGAATAGTAGAGAGTGAATAGTAGAGAGTGAGTAGTAGAGAGAGAGTAGTAGAGTGAGTAGGAGAGAGTGAGCAGTAGAGAGTAGTAGAGAGTAGTAGAGAGTGAGTAGTAGAGAGTGAGTAGTAGAGAGAGAGTAGTAGAGAGTGAGTGCTAGAGAGCAGCAGAGAGTAGTAGAGTGAGTAGTAGAGAGAAGTAGAGAGTGAGTAGTAGAGAGTGAATAGTAGAGAGTAGTAGTAGAGAGTAGTAGAGAGAGAGAGTAGTAGAGAGTGAGTAGTAGAGAGTAGTAGCGAGTGAGTAGTAGAGAGTGGTACAGAGTGAGTAGTAGAGTAGTAGAGAGTGAGTGGTAGAGAGTAGTAGAAAGTAGTAGAGTAAGTAGTAGAGAGTGAATAGTAGAGAGTAGTAGAGAGTGAGTAGTAGAGAGTAGTAGCGAGTGAGTAGTAGAGAGTGAGTAGTAGAGTAGTAGAGAGTGAGTAGTTGAGAGTGAGTAGTTGAGAGTGAGTAGTTGAGAGTGAGTAGTAGAGAGTGAGTAGTAGAGAGTAGTAGAGTAGTTTAGAGTGAGAAGTAGAGAGTGAGTAGTAGAGAGTGAGTAGTAGAGAGAGAGTAGTAGAGAGTAGTAGAGAGTCAGTAGTAGAGTAGTAGAGAGTAGTCAGTCAGTGTCAGTCAATGTCAGTCAATGTCAGTCAGTCAGTGTCAGTCAGTCTGTCAGTGTCAGTCAATCAGTGTCAGTCAGTGTCAGTCAATCAGTGTCAGTCAGTCAGTGTCAGTCAATCAGTGTCAGTCAGTGTCAATCAGTGTCAGTCAGTGTCAGTCAGTCAGTGTCAGTCAGTCAGTGTCAGTCAGACAGTGTCAGCTAGAGCAGCTCTGCTGACCTGGTTCTCTGGCTCTAAAGCAGCTCTGCTGACCTGGTTCTCTCTCTCTAAAGCAGCTCTGCTGACCTGGTTTCTCTGGCTCTACAGCAGGTCTGCTGACCTGGTTCTCTGGCTCTAGAGCAGCTCTGCTGACCTAGTTCTTATGCTACAGAGCAGCTCTGCTGATCCAGTTCTCTGGCTCTACAACAGCTCTGCAGACCTGGTTCTCTGGCTCTAAAGCAGCTCCGTTGACCCAGTTCTATGGCTCTGAAGCAGTTCTGCTGACATGGTTCTCTGGCTCTATAGAAGCTCTTCTGACCAGGTTCTCTCCCTCTAAAGCAGCTCTACTGACCTGGTTTCTCTGGCTCTGCAGCAGCTCTGCTGACCTGGTTCTCTGGCTCTAGAGCAGCTCTGTTGACCTGGTTCTTAGGCTCTAGAGCAGCTCTACTGACCTGGTTCTCTGGCTCTAAAGCAGCTCTGCTGACCTGGTTCTATGGCTCTAAAGCAGCTCTGCTGATTTGGTTCTCTGGCTCTAGAGTAGCTCTGCTGACCTGGTTCTCTGGATCTAAAGCAGCTCTGCTAACCTGGTTCTCTGGCTCTAAAGCAGCTCTGCTGGCCTGGTTCTCTGGCTCTAAAGCAGCTCTGCTGACCTGGTTCTCTCCCTCTAAAGCAGCTCTGCTGACCTGGTTTCTCTGGCTCTACAGCAGCTCTGCTGACCTGGTTCTCTGACTCTAGAGCTGCTCTGCTGACCTAGTTCTTAGGCTCTAGAGCAGCTCTGCTGACCTGGTTCTCTGGCTCTACAGCAGCTCTGCTGACCTGGTTTTCTGCACTCACGAAGCACGCACCCGACTTCGCGAAAATATATTTAAAAATAATATAAGTTTCTTATAAGTACAAATATATTATTTTGATGAATATCTTACATAATCTCCTGCCTTAATATGTATATTAAAGACACATACATATCATTTTGGAACATACATTTTTTTGCGGGAGTTGCGCACCCAGCGCGCCCCAGCACGTATATGATGTCACGCGGGACCCGCAAGCGTGCAAACATCTTGTACCGTAATGCGCATGTGTCGCGAATGCGCGGGAGCAGGAGTCGCAGCCTGGTCGCATACCAATCGCGCATATCACGTGATATTAAATGTATATGATGTAACTGAAAAACACGCAGCCGTCGCACACCATACGCGGATCCTTCATGACTTTTCTAAAATGGCGGCAAGAATGCGCGCACCCACCGTGATGTGTACACTTTGATTCCACGACTGCGAAAAAAATTGGAATTATTTTTTTAAAGAAAATGATATAAATATATTAAAATAAAAAATGAAAACAAGAAAATTAATCAATATTTCAGTTTTAATTAAAAAATGTTTTTTTGCCATTTTCAGAAAAATATATATTTAATGAATACAAATATTTATAAATAAACAGTTAAACTGTAGAAAATCAGTACAAAAAATAGATATAACTACTATCACACTTAAAAGTTAGCATTTAAAAAACCTTTGAAATTCACTGAAAAAACCATAGGTTTCACACACGTTATAGTTACGAATTAGCATTTAGAAAACCTTGCAAATTCACTTTAAAAACCATAGGTTTCACACATGTTATAGTTAGCTGGACATTTCACTCGTAAAAAACCAATGAAATTCCCCCGTTATAGTTAGTGCAGGCAACTATAACTCACGCGACCGCAATCCTCTGCTGATGACGTCAGATATTACATCACTGATGACATATGTGTCTTTCTGAAAAATAAATATTTGTAATATATGTATAGCTAAAGATTAATGGAAGAAGACATGGGTAAATAAGTGTCTAAATACAGTGACGTCATCAGCAGAGGATTGCGGTCGCGTGAGTTATAGTTGCATGCACTAACTATAACGGGGGAATTTCATTGGTTTTTTACGAGTGAAATGTCCAGCTAACTATAACCTGTGTGAAACCTATGGTTTTTTCAGTGAATTTATATATATATATATATATATATATATTCACTGAAAAAACCATAGGTTTCACACACGTTATAGTTAGGAATTAGCATTTAAAAAACCTTGCAAATTCACTGAAAAAAACAGAGGTTTCACACATGTTATAGTTAGCTGGACATTTTACTCGCAAAAAACCAATGAAATTCCCCCGTTATAGTTAGTTCAGCTAACTATAACTCGCGCACCCGCAATCCACTGCTGATGACGTCACATATTACATCACTCATGACATGGTCAGTGACATCACTAATGACATCACTGATGACATCTCAAATGACATCACTGATGACATCACTAATGACATCATCTAGTGAGTATGTGTTTTAGAAAAATTTTAATATGTTTAATATATATAGGGAAAGGCCTGTTTAAGAATGAGTGGGTGTACAAGTGTGTAAATGGATGATTTTCTGTGGTGCTTAACATGATTCTTTAAGTTAGTCATTAAATGTATCTTACTGCAGACTAGTGACTAAACTGTGTAAATGTGTGTATGTGTCTGTATGTTGGTGTATAAGTGGCTGCATGGTTTTGAGAACAGCTATATAAGTGTCTATATGAGATATTGATTGTTTGTGTGAGTATCTGTATGGGTTCATAAGTGTTTGTGTGGGTAGGGTGTGTGTGACTCTGGATATAGATGTGTGAGTGGGTGATTCTATGGGTGCATGGTTTTAAGAGTGCATCTGTGATGGACTGTATGGTTGGGTGAGTGTATGTATGGGTGTGTTAGGGATTGCATGTATATCTCAATGGTACATATATGACTAACTACATATATGAAAGGCAGTATATATGCGTGTATGAGTATATAAGTGGGTATATGTGAGAGTGTGTGATTGTGAGAGTGGCTATATGGATGAGTGTGTGCTTGCATAAATGATTGTATAAGAGCGTAAGAATGTGATACTATTTTTATGAGTAAGTGAACTTGAGTGTGTTTCACTGCCTAGGTGAGTAAATGGGAGTGTGATTATTTGCATAATTGAGTAAGTGTGAGAGCATCTCTATGGATGATTTGTAGTGTGTGAGTGTCTATTTATGTGTGTGTATAAATTCATATGACACTTTTGTATGAAGTGACTGTAAGTATGAGTGACTATACAGGTGAGTGTGTGGAGGTGTATGTTGACCTAAGAGTTAATAATTGGGTATGTAGTTATTGGTATTGCAGTATGTATGGTTTTGAGAATGGAACTCTTAAATTTTTGGTCGGTATGTCAAAGGTTATATTATTGTGTGAGAAGATGTGCTACTCTATCACACAGATGACATCATTAGTGATGTCATCAGTGATGTCATTTGAGATGTCATCAGTGATGTCATCAGTGATGTCACTGACCATGTCATGAGTGATGTAATATGTGACGTCATCAGCAGTGGATTGCGGGTGCGCGAGTTATAGTTAGCTGAACTAACTATAACGGGGGAATTTCATTGTTTTTTTGCGAGTAATATGTCCAGCTAACTATAACGTGTGTGAAACCTCTGGTTTTTTCAGTGAATTTGCAAGGTTTTTTAAATGCTAATTCCTAACTATAACGTGTGTGAAACCTATGGTTTTTTCAGTGAATTTCAATGGTTTTTTAAATGCTAATTTTTTTTTTTTATATATATTTTTGAAATATTTCTTTTTAAAAAACTTCCCTACGTTTGCGTACATTTTTTATGAATTCCGGCGTACGTTATTTACGTACGCATACATACGTATCACTGCGCGCTCGGAGCGCGCACCTAGTACGCATGCGTACGTACGCACGCTTACGTACGTCGTACGTACTCCACGCGGTATACTTCCGTATACGCGTAGACTACGCACGCTGACGTTTACGCATAAGCGCGTGCTGCGTATGCGCGTTACGTACGCGCATAGTACGTAAGCGCATGCGCGCATACGCGTTCGCGCATGCGTAATTGTACCATGCGCGCTGGGAGCTTGCTCGGTGCGCGCACGTCGGGATATGTGATGAATAAAACAACACTTCTAATTGGTTTTCATTACTTTCAGTTTCAGATTGTTTCAACACCACACCCAATCCCCTCATGGCAAGTCATGTGATCCAGAAACATCACTTTCATTGGTTCAAAGTACTTTCAGTTCCAGATTCTTCCAAAATCACTCCCACCCCCCTCATTGTTAGTTCTGATTCCCTAGGAGAAGGAGCTAATCTGTGTGTTGAGATACAATGGCAGAGCAGCAGCCTCCTTCTGAGAGTGAGCAGGACACTCTTGAGAGACAGAGGCAGAGGAAGCAGAAAAGCTCCTTTATATGGCAGTTTTTCACTTTTCCAGAGGGACAAAAGAAGGTGAATGCACCAAAGGTCACCTGCAAACTGTGTCAGTGCGTCTTGTCACGTGGGAATCCTAACAAGAAGTATTCTTTTAGTATTCATACTATGGCAAGACACGTTGAGAAAATGCATCCAGTGACTTTTCGTCGAGCTTCTGGAGCAAACCCTCCACCTGCTCAACCGACGACATCTGCAGCAGCTCAGCCGAGCACATCTTCGGCAGCTCAGGCAAGCACTTCTTCTGCAGTGGTGCCTTCACCTTCTACCACACCTCTGGATATTCGTCCTTGTTTTTTGAGGATGAGTACTCACTGCATGGATTGTGGTCGTCTTATTACTTTGGGTGAGAGCAGTATTGATCTCATTCAAAGAAAATTTGAGGAGCATCCTTGCGAGAGGCCATCATTTTCTTATTTTTTTTTTTTCGTTTTTCTCTTCCTCTGTCCCTACATTAACTCAAGGGTTCTTTTTAGAGCCACCTAAAATCAAAACACCACAACTTGTTTTTTACAATCTATTTCTTTTTTTTTTTTAGAGTGCGCGCACCCAGCGCACCCAATGGTTTTTTTTTTAAAAAAAACATTTTTTTTCACCTTTACTAAACCATCAGGAACTCCTTGAGAAAGAGAGGGGAGTGACAAAGTAATTAAAAAAGAGATGGTGTACATTTCACAGATGAACGAGAGACAGTTTTCCTATTAAACTTTAAACTCTGCATCAGTATTTATGTATAGGTACCCAAAAAACATAATATCTCATTTTAGTGTTGCATTTGAATTGGCTGTATTTACAAGGAGAGGAAAAGACACACAGAGAGGCTTATCCTCTCCTTGTAAATATGAAGGAGCACCCTGCGCCACTAGTACGTCAAGAAAATTGACGTAGTGGTGGCGCAGGTGGCTTGTAAATGTGCCCCAGAGATATTAAGGAAATTAAGGGTGAAACAGACAAATCAAGAGTGACAGATACAGACACAGAGAGCAAACAACTGAGAAGGAGTAAGGCAGTTAAAAAGACTAAAACATGTGGATACAGAAAAAGAAACATAGATGACAAATAATTGATGGAGGGAGTAAAGGTAGGGGAGTAGTATAGAAGGAGTGAGGAAGTTACAAAAGAGTAGTAAAGCAGGAAGAGAGAGTGAGAAGAGAATTGAGAAAAGTAGAGTAAGGACAGGTGAAGAAAAGGAAGCATGAAACGAAACCAGTGACACATACAGATATGTTAAACTTACCTGACCATCAAAATAAATAATTTAGAATTAAATGTTTTGATTTAATTGCAAAGATAACTGAATAACATCTTTTAAATTTTCTTTCTAGTTCTGTAAAAAAGAAAAAAAGTATTAATATTCAACAATACACTTTAATAAACAGTACATGTTTTTTCATATTTAGCAAAGCAATTTTTTGCCCTTTTTTTGCTGTTTTCAGAATGTTTTGATTTTCACTGAAAATAGTGAAATCAATTGTATTCATCATTTAACAGCGGGCAAAAAAAAAACAATCTGAAAGATTGTTTAAAAAAGCACCAAATGTATCCTCACTAAAACATACCTTAATAGAAATGTTAAAAATACCTTTTAAGAAGAATAACAATTTCTAAAAAATAACGTCTGTAAACCATGTTGCAAAAGAACATTTTCCAAAATAATATCTGTCAAAGAAGTCAACAATTGTTTGTTTTACCTTTCCTTACGGCCAAATGATAACTTTAAAATCCCTTTTGAGAGAAATATCCAATTTTAATCCTTTGAAATTTTAATAATGCTTTCTTCCAATGATGATGTTAGTATTTAAAATTTGGGTTTCAGAAAAATTAGGTAACAATTGGGTAAATCATAAGGCAAACGTTGCTTGAAAATCAATTGAGAATCATTACACAGTGTCCAGCCTTTTTCACATTTTAGATAAACTGTGTAATGACCAGAAGTTATAGAAGGTCCATCATGGAAAATTATTGCAACTGCAACAAAAGTTTTTCCAGATATTGATAATTGTTGTCCTGTAAACTTCTTTATTAAAGTGTCCAGTTTTGTTTCATCAGCTCTACAACGTTGCATCATTAAAATTACATACTGTCCATATTTCTTTAAAAATAACGTTGATAACATGTCTGATTTACATTGAGAACATTCCATGCTGTGATTAGCATCTTTAACTAATTTACTAAAAGTCACTGTTTTACTCTCTGGTAATGGTAAATATATGAACCTTTCAGAATCAACATTACTACTGCTTGTGTTCATACAGTTATCACAACAATGTTCCAATTTATAAGAGACACCAAATACATTTTCTACTTCTACCCCTTCATCTTCCAGTACCATCAGGATATACATCAAGAATTCTTGTGCATCTTGCTGGACATTTTGTGTAAACTGTGTACGTCCAGAACATACATCTAAAAGATTTCTAACATCAGAAGCACTTTCTATTTTAGTTTTATCATTACTCAGCTTCTCATAGAGGGGACTCAGCAAAGAACAGAATCTTTTTTCTTGATTTAGTATTATCTGCTCTTGCAAACTTTCAAGATAAAATACAACATTCAGCACTACATTTGCGTAGCAGTTGACACCAGAGCTATTTTCAAAATGACAACCAACAACTTCTTCAGCATTCTCCTTTTTCTTTTTGCTTGCAGTCACATCACTATCTTTTTGTTTTCTCTTCTGTACACCCTCATTACAGATATCCTCAAATCTCCTTTTCTGACAAACAACACGTTTTTCAAACACAGGATACTGTCCTAAATGAGGAGCATAGCTTCTTCTTAATCTATTATACTCATTTACACAGTTTGCATCAGCACTTACTTTTGAGTCATCAAAGTCTATCATGAATAAACCAGATAATTTTTTCACGCGTGACAAAGCAACATATGCCATACCTTCTTTAAACACACTAGATCCAATGTTTACAAAAGCACTATCTACAGTTAATCCTTGAGACTTGTGAATAGTTACAGCATATGCTAGAGAAAATGGAAACTGCTTCCTACGCACATATAGGTCTTTCACAAGCAAGAAACGAACTGAACAACGACAAATGTCTTTAACCTCTTGTATCTGATCAAATTTTATTTTTAAACATTCAATTCCAACTTTTATCTGGTAATTAATAAAACCCACAACTCTTCCCATAGCTCCATTCACTAAACCTTTCTCTACATCCAAATTCCGTCTTAAAATTACTCTACAGTTCATACACACATAAAGATTCTTTTCCAAACCTGCTGTTTTAGAAATGTTTTTCTCCAGAGAATCCAATTTAGTACCCAATTTGCCTGTCAATATAACAGTTATTCGTTCATGTTCTATTTTATCCACAGCTTCCAGTTTTATAATCTCTTCATTTTCCAATTTCAAAAGTTCTTGATTGAATACAGAACATTCATGTAGTGTTGGCATTAAGCAGATTACAGTATTTTTTTCTGCAATTTTCTTGTATATTTTCTCTGGAACTATTTGTTCTGTTGGAAACAAATTACTCAGCAATCGACTCTGTAATGCTTTTCTGCCATGTTCTGTGAGTAGTCCAATTCTTATATCTTTCAGAATACTTGCATAGTCCTCATCATTGGCTTGCCTCATATTGGTAATGAGTTCCTTATACTCAAAATATGTCCAAATATTTACATTGCCTATACTTCCTAATGACTTTTTTGTGTCTTCATGTGTAAGTGTATGGAATACCGGTTGTCCTTTAACTGGAGTAAGTTGCAAAAGATCTCCAAAAACTATGACATGTTTTCCTTCAAATAGGATGTCAAAGTCTGTCTTCAGAATTTGCTGCATTCTTAAATGCACAAAGGCAAGCATTAAGTTTGATACCATGCTTACCTCATCAATAATGAGTACTTTCATTTTCTTAAATACTCTTGAAAATTCCAAGCATGCTTCTCCTGCTAGTTTGTGGCACTGTATTTTGTTCTCATGCTCTACTGGTAACATTAGCAAACGATGTAAGGTAACTCCATTGATGTTATACGCTGCTAACCCAGTTGGAGCAGTAACAACACAAGACAAAATGGAATCCATTTTCTTCTGTAGGTAGCTTCTAATTACATTAATTAAGAAACTTTTTCCAGTTCCTGCTTGTTCACTTACATACATTCTCATTGGTTGAAAAGATGTGCATGAGCACTCTTTATTTTCATGTAGTAATCCGTGATCAGTTTTTTGTCTGACTTCTTCATAAATTTGTTTTTGTTCTTCATTCAGTTGCTCCTCCAAATATGTTAAGTCTACAAAATCTTCCTGAGCTTGATTCATAGCTGTTTCCACTTCGTTCATGGCTATTGCTGCTTCATTTTCGATGATCGGTTGTCCTAGAGGATCTTGACTGAATGTCCCAGAACTTTGACTGTCTTGAGAACTGTCTCTAGCTACTTCAGCTGCAATTGTTGCTTCTTGTTCAATTTCTTCATTTAACATTTGAACATAAGTTGTGAAAGTACTGCATTCAACGTTGTCTTTGTTAGCATTGAAGGAATCTTCATAGCTCTGAAATTCTCCAAGTAGTTCCTCCTCTGTATGCCATGGTTTAAACAGCTGCAAAAGTGCCAAGTAGTAAAATTCCTTTTTGTCAGGAGTGTCGCAACTCAGCTTCCGGTGATTTATCAAACTTCCTTTTGTTTGCTTCACCAAAAATCCTTCCTCACCAATGACTTTATATTTTCCATTGTTGATATCTTCTGTGACATTCCGTTTAAAAATAAAGTTCTGCAGCACTTCATAGAGACACATGTTCTCAAGGTGATGACTTCTTTGTGGGTAATATGTGTCCAACATGTTTGTTCTTAAAATGTCTGTACTTTCAGGTTCGTACTCTGCTAAATATTCAATTTCTCGAATAGATTTCAGAACCCGATTTTGCATTCCTGCAAGGCCTAAACTTGCCCAAATTATTCTTCTGGATTTCGAGTACAGACTTGCAGATGATAACCTATCTGAGCATTCGTAGGATCCAATTTCTCGATGCGATAACATCTTTAAACTGAAACTGTAAAGCTTCTTACTGACAGTCTTCTCGTGAGAAATCTCTTCCCACATTTCCTTCAATTCCGTTTTCTCAGATTTAGTGATGTAAGATGTGACATAGCGAGCAACAGCAATAGAATTGTCAGCCACATACTGTATATCCATGTTAGCATTCCACATGGATAAAATGACTGGGTTGTAGTCATTTATATATTTTGACTCTTCTTTTCTTCTTAGGTTGTAGGTATTCTTAGGCGATTTTCTTGTAATGGTATGTCGCACAGCTGACATAAAACTGTTTACTCTTCCTTTTGAAAGAACAGGTCGTGGAAATCCAAATCGACATTTTGTGTAGAATTTATCTTTACTCTTGTACTTCCGTCGACAGTATTTTCCACACCGATGACTTTGGAATCGTAAAACTTGCTCTTTTAAATTTTTCTCTTCTGTGCTTTTAGGTATAGCACATGTTGCATATCCTTCGATGAAACTTAAAACTGCATCATCAGAATCTGTTCCAAATTTTGGAGCATCCTTGATCCACAACAGCATATGAATATGAGGAGCACCTCTGGCTTGGTACTCTTTTCTCCAAAAGAAATCCACAACTTCTCCAAGAGGTGGATTTTTTTTATTGCAGATGAAGGACATCATAGCCTCAAATCTATGATTGAAATATCTGCAAACATTAACCAGAACCAATGAGCACAATTCTCCTGCTGTCTTGTATTGGATATTTTCAATATTTGAATTTGCCTCTCGAAGAAAATCCAGAAGATCATCCCAAGCGTACTCAGCACAGCTTAGGGTAAGGAACCATGTAGGAGTTCCTAAATTCCGTAACATACATTTCAATTCTCCATGGCGTCGGTACCAATATTCATTCGTCCCATGCTGACAAGCACTCAAATTGATCAATTGAGATTCCAAATGATAATCTCGCTGTTGCACTTTGTTCATAAAATCCTTTGCAGTCACATTACATAGATGTACCCCAGTTTTCAAAATGTGATTTACTGCATAAAATAGTGCTGACAAGTCACTTTCAAAAAGATGGAACAAATAAGGAATACTTTGACGAAATCTCGGATCTTCAGCATATAGTCTTGTAGTCCGATACTCAGAAGCAGGAATCTGTACTGGACGTTCATCATATCGTCCTCCTTCTCCTGTAGGAAACAGCTGGGGAAAACAACGAGCTTCCAAGCTCTCCTCCCATACACTCACGGGAGTTCCTTGTGCTTTCTTCATCTGAAACAGATCAATAGCGTTTCCTATAACTTCTTTTGAATGAAGAGGATGTATGCTGAAATGTTCATAAATTTCTTCTTCTTTTGACTTATCCACTTTTTCAAGTTGCCCAGTTGGTATTCCTGTGTCTTCTAGTATTTCTTCTTCATCCATATAAATGGCTTCATACCATTTATTATTTTTTTTCAAATACAAATTTGCTCTTTGTACTTTTCGTACATCCACCAGCTCCTGCCAAATTTTCTTATTCTTTGTAGGTACACCATTAACCAGAATAACTAATGGTTCAGTTTCCAAAGTATCTGCATCAATTGTTTCCATATTTTTTTTCAAATCTAATGGCAAATAGACAACTCTTCCTTTTAAACCTCTCTGTAAATCCGAAGGAGGTAATTTACCAGTTTTTGGCTCCATACGCACTATGGTCTGAAACGGATGGACACATTGAATGAGTATAGACTCATACGTATTTAAATCAGAAAGTTCTGGAGGAATATCAACCAATTCTAAATTATTATGTACAGCTCTAGCTGGCATTCTATTTTCTTCTAACTTGTTATAACAGTATTTACAAATACGCTGATCTTCACCCAAATCAAAACAATTTTCCAGAAATATATATGTTGCAAAATCTTTCCACTTATAATTATCTTCATTTTCACTTTTTTTTATACAGATCAACATTCCTTGTTTGATTTTTGTAATGGCTTCTCCAGCAACATATACAAGTAATATTTGGTCTTTCATTAGAGATGATAGCAAATTTTGTCATTTCATCATCAAAATTACTAACAGTGAGTTCTACACTCTCTTCCACATTTTCATCAATAACTGTGTCATTTTCTGCACTTTCTTGTTCTGGACCAAAGTAACAAAACTGAATTTCATCAGTAACCTTCACTACATCTGATACAGATCCACGGAACAGAGCATTATTCAACTCATTTAACTTTAGTGCTGGACTTTTAGCAAAATACAATGTTCTCACAAACTTTCTCATTTCAGTATGATGAACTGCCAGCATCCTAAAATGGTGAAAAACACTTTGACACACTTTCCGAGATAGACAAGCCAGAGAATGTCCTTGCAAACCAGTATTCTCTCTCACTCTGCATGGATCTAGTCTTTGAAGCACCTTAATCTTCTGTTTAACACTCTTTTTACTATATTCTCTTAGAAAGTCACGTAATTTATCAATAGATTCCTGACGCACAGTACAAATACTACTACAATTCCAAGTGTACACTGGGGCTTTAGGACGTCTTCCCATAACCTCATCAGCCATCACTTGTTCCTCATTTCTTGGAACCATTTTCTCCTTTTCCATTACACACCAATCCTTAACTTCATATGCTCTACCATTGGTGTCAACTGCATGCAACAAACTATTACTTTGAAGATAACTCTCTTCATTAAAAAATGGTTCAGTACTTGAACTATGCTTCCATTCTCCTAAGAAGACTTTACAAAAGTTTTTTTTTTTTTTACTTCTCTTTTCCTTTTGCTTTGTGACTTCATTGCATTGACTAATTTATCTAATCTACGCATCCTGTTCAAAATTAAAATGAATAGTTTTTTTTTATTTCTAATGCCTTGGTAACAATATTTTCAACTAATTTCTTTTTCTTAAAAAATTTTGTTTTTTTCTTATATTTTTTCATATCCTTCAGCAAATTTAACATCACTCTTCTCTGAAACATTTTTCGACGAATGTTTTTAAAATCTATTTTCGATGTTAAGTCACTCTTCCTAACTTCTGAGTCTATATTAGCATTTTGTTTTTGCTGTCGACTCTGTTGTTGTTTTGTACTTGAAACACTGTTTGAATGTATCTTCCGATCATTTTTTTTTTTAAAGATATTTTTAAAAAAATCTTTAGTTTGCTTACCAGAAGACTTTTTCTGTTTTCCAACACGTGCTTCACCTCCTATTTTTTTTTATCAGTCGTCTTCAAATATAGTTGTTGTTTCTTTCCTTTTTTTTATCTTGACTTTATAGGCATCTTTATATTTTTTCACTGTTGCTCACCAATACCTGCAAAAAACTAAAAAAAAATACCTTTATGTAATTTAAATTCATTACATTTAAAAAAAAACTTTTCAAATCCTATCACATGAGCTGATCCTTTGCTACGAGTCAAACTCTTACAAAATAGAAGAAACATGAATTAAATCTCTGACAACAATTCCTGTGTCCACACAGACTCATGGTCTGATTCTAGGCAGAAAGCGATATTTCCTTTGGCAATTTGAAAGCACATTTACTACTGGGGTAGAGCAAGTGATAATTACTGTAACAGCCTGACACATGTTCCTTCTAGTTTAGACATGCAGAAAGGAGCACATGTCCTAACAGCTCCTTGAGACCATGACCATGTGTTAGAGGGTGAGTGATTAGCCTAGAGCAAAGGAAATGAGCCTTGGTCACGTTGAATCTGTTTGCGTTACACAATGCTATCTGAAACACAACACAGAGCTGACTATTATGCATGGGAGTGTAGCTGAAGCTGCTGCGTGTGTGCAAAGAGTGTGTTTCTGGAGACTGTGTATTGTCAGCTGCAAGAGACATCTGCATGGAGACTCCCACAACTGCATGAAGAGTACAGACATGTGTGTAAGAGTACATGTGTGGTAATGGTTAATTGGAGTTTTCAACATGTAGGAACCACCGCAGCCATTGCAAGAATTCATGAATAATCTACCATGCTATTTTCAAACGTGTTTAAATTTGCATCACATTTTTGAGATACTGCTTTCTGCTGATTGCTAACCAACACATTGGAAGAAAACAAGCTGAGCCTTTCCTGAATGTGCAAGTTTTTCTGATCAACAGCAACACAAATTATAATGCTAACAACAATTCCTGTATGCACACAGACTCATGCTCTCAAAATAGACAGAAAGCGATATTTCCTTTGGCAATTTGAAAGCACATTTACTACTGGGGTAGAGCAAGTGATAATTACTGTAACAGACTGACACATGTTCCTTCTAGTTTAGACAGGCAGAAAGGTGCACATGTCCTAACAGCTCCTTGAGACCATGACCATGTGTTAGAGGGTGACTGATTAGACTAGTGCAAAGGAAATGAGCCTTGGTGATTTTTAATCTGTTTGCGTTACACACTGCTATCTGAAACAGCACACAGAACTGACTAATACACATGGGAGTGTAGCAGAAGCTGCTGCGTGTGTGCAAACAGTGTGTTTCTGGAGACTGTGTATTGTCAGCTGCAAGAGACATCTGCATGGAGTCTCCCACAACTGCATGAAGAGTACAGACATGTGTGTAAGAGTACATGTGTGGTAAGGGTTAATTGGAATTTTCAACATGTAGGAACCACCTCAGCCATTGCAAGAATTCATGAATAATCTACCATGCAATTTTCAAACGTGTTTAAATTTGCATCACATTTTTGAGATACTGCTTTCTGCTGATTGCTAACCAACACATTGGAAGAAAACAAGCTGAGCCTTTCCTGAATGTGCAAGTTTTTCTGATCAACAGCAACAGAAATTAAAATGCTAACAACAATTCCTGTATGCACACAGACTCATGCTCTCATTCTAGACAGAAAGCGATATTTCCTTTGGCAATTTGAAAGCACATTTACTACTGGGGTAGAGCAAGTGATAATTACTGTAACAGCCTGACACATGTTCCTTCTAGTTTAGACAGGCAGAAAGGAGCACATGTCCTAACAGCTCCTTGAGACCATGACCATGTGTTACAGGGTGACTGATTAGACTAGACCAAAGGAAATGAGCCTTGGTGATTTAGAATCTGTTTGCGTTACACACTGCTATCTGAAACAGCACACAGAGCTGACTAATACACATGGGAGTGTAGCAGAAGCTGCTGCGTATGTGCAAAGAGTGTGTTTCTGGAGACTGTGTATTGTCAGCTGCAAGAGACATCTGCATAGAGACTCCCACAACTGCATGAAGTGTACAGATATGTGTGTAAGAGTACATGTGTGGTAAGGGTTAATTGGAGTTTTCAACATGTAGGAACCACCTCAGCCATTGCAAGAATTCATGAATAATCTACCATGCTATTTTCAAACGTGTTTGCATTTGCATCACATTTTTTAGATACTACTTTCTGCTGATTGCTAACCAACACATGCTGAGCCTTTCCTGAATGTGCAAGTTTTTCTGATCAACAGCAACACAAATTAAAATGCTAAAACCAATTCCTGTATGCACACAGACTCATGCTCTCATTCTAGACAGAAAGCGATATTTCCTTTGTCATTTTGAAAGCACATTTACTACAGGGGTAGAGCAAGTGATAATTACTGTAACAGACTGACACATGTTCCTTCTAGTTTAGACAGGCAGAAAGGAGCACATGTCCTAACAGCTCCTTGAGACCATGACCATGTGTTACAGGGTGACTGATTAGACTAGAGTGTTACAAAAAAACAAGCTGCCTCTTTCCTGCGAGTGCAAGGGTAATAGAGCAAGACCAACCGGAATGAAAACTCTCTTTACATTTCCTATGTGCTCACTGTCTCATGGTATGATTCTAGGTAGAAAACAGTATTCCTGAGTGATACCAGTACACATTAACTTATAATGAAGTCATACTCCATAATATATAACATGTTCAAGCCACTTAAATATCTTCCTTTACATAAAATGTTAAACACAACTTTTAAAGTGGTAGGAAAATGTACCATACTATTTTCAAATGTGTTTGCATTCGCCTCTCACTGATCAGTAAATAATTTCTGCTGAATGCTAACCATCACACTTTAACATAACAAACTACCCCTTTTCTGCGAGTGCAAGGCTAACAGAACAAAAGCAACACAAATTAATTCTCTGTAAAATAATCCTGTGTGCAGACAGACTCATAACGTAATTTTAGTCACAAAACAATATTCCTCACTAATACCACTACAACTTAACTTACAGTAAAGACATACTCCATAATATCTTACTAATTCTAGACAGTTAAATTTCTCCTAAATCACAAAATGTAAAACGCAACTTAAAAACAAGAATGAGAATTCTATTATTTATATCAAAATACACCACATACTTCCCCTCTCAAACTCATAACTCACCTTTAAAATTAATTAGCTGAGAAAGAAATGTGGGACTCAAACAGCAGATTATCAGAGCCAGAATCTCAGAGCTCTACACCTCTCTTCTCTCTGCAGAACCAGTAAATGGCAATTTTTCCCTCTCTTTTTTCCCACATATACATGTTAATGTTAAATCACAGTCCTTCCCACATTTTTTCAAATGGAATCACACATTTCTATTGGTTGCAACTTTCAACCCCTTTGCAAATCATCCCTTCCCCCAACATGACTTCTGCCTGCTACCATAGCAACAGCTCATGGAACACTGGTGTGAGCACAGAGGTCAGAAGTTCAGCAGACATTGTTTCAAATCAAAACAGCAAGAGTGCTTGACTTTTCAAACCTAACAGCAAATCCAAAGTAATGTTCAGTGGGAACACATTTTTCTGTACCAATCCAAAACATGCTTTTAAAAATTTAAACATACAGCCTAGTTTTAACTGTAAAATGGTTTAAATCAGCCAATGAGTTCTTTTTATCAAAATAAAGTATGTATGCCTCCATTTTCCAACTGTGTTTCTTTTCATATTGCCATTCTACTGAAAGACACCTTCTGAGTGCATCCAGATCTCCTTGAAACATGTTCACAGTGTGGATTGTAGGTCATAGCTATATCTTCTGGAGTGAAAAATTTGCAGAAAAAAGAGGTATGGTGAGAGACCTTGCTTTGCCAAATGTAGACATTAAATGGATTGGTCAGAGAGGGTTAAAGTGGCACCAATTAATGCCCTTGGTGAAAACCTTTCTACATCTCCCACAGCCTAACCTTATTATTGTGCACTGTGGTGGAAATGACCTAGGCACTTTAACTGGTGTAGGTCTGGAAATGCTTATTAAGGACACCTTTGTGCAATTGATGTCGCTTTTTCCTCATTCTGCCTTTGTATATTCTAACATATGCCAAAGGCAAAAGTGGAACTGGTCCAACCAATTTTGTCCACAGATTGACAAAGCAAGAAAGCACGTCAATAAGTCTGTTTCTGCTTTCCTCAGAGACTATTGTATGGGTTCTATATACCACAACAACTTGCGTTACAACATGCAAGACATTTATAGAGGAGATGGTGTACATTTCAATGATGAAGGGAACAGAGTCTTCCTCTTGAACTTTAGACTCTGCATCGGTACTTACTTGTAGGTACCGAAAAACACTCAATGAACACAAGGGCTCTTTTTAGAGCCACCTAATATCGAAACACTTAAAAGTGATTTTTATTACTTTTTTTTTATAATGTTTTTTTTCGGGTGCGCGCTGGGTGCGCGCACCTCGTGATGTTTTTTAGGTTTTTTCGGGTACGCGTAGAGTGCGCGCACATCGCGATGTTTTTTTAAAAATTTAAATCTTTTTTTTTTCCTTCGTGGTCCTACTGTGCCCCCCTGACAATGACTATGGGGTCTACAACTCCCTACCCTGCCCCCTCTTCACGGTCTCCACCTTTCCTTTTTAGTGCGACAGACAAAATGTCGGCCGACACTTCCTGATTTCTTCCGATTCGAATGTTTACTGACATCTATTAACCAATCAGAATGATGCTCGAGCACGGCAAGGTGCGCGCACAGGGCTTGCTCAGTGCGCGCACGGTACGTGCGTATAGATATTGATATGCTTTTAAATGCTATTTTCTCAGGAAATACTGAACAGATTTACACAAGACCTGCAAAAGGCACTTCCTTGACCTTATGGCTACCTCTCTGCCAAATTTCAAGTAATTCTTTTCAGCCGTTCGGGCTGTAGCTGTGTCTAAAGGTCCTATGGGAAAATGCATGGGGAAAACGCGTTTTGGGCCCCCCCCCCTTTTTCTCGGCCCCCGCTTGACGATTCACCCCGAGACTTTCAGGGTAGGAGCTGAACGGAACGCCCCATTAGTTTTGAAAATTTCGCGACGATTTGTCAACCGGCGCCAAAGTTATTCAAAATGAGTGGGTGATTCACTGTGTGCATGGTTTCAAGAATGCATCTGTGATGGACTGTATGGGTGGGTGAGTGTGTGTATGGGTGTATTAGTGAGTGAATGTATATCTCAGTGGTACATGTGTGAGTAACTACATATGTGAAAGGCAGTATACATGTGTGTTAGAGTATATAAATGGCTATAAGTGAGAGTGTGTGATTATGAGGGTAGCTGTATGGATGAGTGTGTGCTTGTATCAGTGATTGTATAAGAGCATAAGAATGTGCTAGTATTTGTATCAGTAAGTGAGCTGGTGTGTATATAACTGTATAGGTGAGTAAATGGGAGTGTGATTAATTATTTGCATGACTGACTAGGTGTGTGAGTACCTCTATGGATGAGTGGTGGTGTGTGAATGTCTATATAGGTGTGTGAGTGTATATGATAGTCCTGTACTGAGTGACCGTAAGTATGAGTGACTGTACGGGTGAGTGAGTGGATGTGTGTGTAAACCTAAGAAACAGTGAGTGGGTATGTAGTTATTGATGTTGGAGTGTCTATGGTTTTGAGAGTGGCAGTCCGTAATTTAGAGTGGGTGTATCAAAAGTTATATTAGGGTGTGAGAAGCAACCTTGAAGTACGAGGAAAGGGCTCATGGCGCGGAGAGGGTTCTACAAATGCTCTTTATGCCTGCCAATATGGTGTTAACACTACAACATACACAACTGCATTTAGTTCCAGAACTTGCAATATAGGTCAACATCTTACATGCAAGGCTGAGTTTGCGGTCTATGTGTTAACATGCAGCTGCAATTTGAAGTACATGGGCAGCACTAAATTGCCAGCGCATAAAAGGATCCTTCAGCATATCCGGGCAATTCTTAACAATGATGAGAGTTATCCGGTTGCTAGCCATTTTAAGATCAGCCATAATAGTGATCCAAAACACCTGAAGTACTATGTTATAGAGGCCATAACTTCCCAGAAAAGAGGTGGGGACAGGGAATCAAAATTGAGGAGGCTGGAAACAACTTATATCCTGCAATTTGATTCTAAGTACCCCAGGGATCTTAATGCCAGTGAAGGCTTATATCCGTTTTTATGAGGATGTCGGTTGACTGAAAAACTATAGGAACTATATGGAAATTGTAGGCATGAAGGTTTTGTAATGAGAGAAATATATACCTTCCAATATGACGAATGTTGATTGGCGCCACCTAACATGAATTTTTTATTTCGCATGTTTTAGGGTAATTTATATATTTATGATATTTAAGGTTGGATTTTAGAAATCATATTTTGGAAAGTGTATTTTTATACTTCCATTTTTATACTGTGATTTTCTGAGGGATCTACCTATTGTATTTATTGATAATATATATTGCTGTCCTTAAAATGTTTGCACATTAAAGATTGATGTAGTTTGTGCAACTTTATCCGTACACAGTGGATGTTGTTTTGGCAACGTGCATTGTCTAGAACGGAAACTTGGATCTTTCAAGTTGACAAATGGGGGCCTTTTGGAAATTTAGCTTCAGGGAGGTCACTTTACTGGAACAAGGAACTGTAGTGAAGATCGTTATCTATATATGTACAATGCTAAGTTAGCACAACCGCGTTAGATGTTAGAAAGCCATCTTGCCGCTTTTGCTACTTTTGCACACGACACTGTAGTCACATGTTTTTAAATTGAGAAATGCTTGCTCGACTTTGCTTCACATGAGAACTGTCTGTTGTTCACATCCCAAACAGTGAGCAGCGACCTTGGTCTGTACATAGTGTAAAGAAACAGTCTGGGTCGCTAGACGGTGCATGTTGTTGGGTTCAGGTTGATCGGCCCACTATTTAGCCATAACACGCACGCAGCTGCAAATACCTGAAAGTCGGGTGCTTTTAATATTGCAGTGTTACATGTTTTCATTACATTCGGAAGAAGAGCTTTCCCAGGAGCAGAGCCTAGCTGATCCTGTGATGTGATCTCACTGAGCTGATCTTTACGGTATGGGGTTCCCCATTCAAGCCTAGAGACCTTTTACTAGTCTAATAATAATAATATTAGTTTGCTAGAGAAAGGAAGGTGGCTGAGATCCACTGTCATTTTAGTATGATTACTCCTTTCATTTTCTATGGTATTGTAACTATGCTGATGGTTTTGATCTTAATCATTTGTCTGCTTATGTTAGCCAAAGTACTGCATCTTAGGACACGAGGTTTATGAAATAAACTCATTAAACTTTACCATGTCTCTGTTTATTCTGTTGTGGACTGATATGAGAATAATTACGAACAGGTATTTCTGATTCCCACCATTCCTGAGAAATACACTAAGTCGCTTGTTCTGGGTTGTCTATACATTGGGACCGCCGAGCTAAACCTCGGATAACGAATGGGACACTGATGCTGGTCGGATAAGGGGTTCTGGGTTCTGAGGTGAGTTTTTGGTACACCACAATTCACTGAGGTCCTGGTTTCCTGTGCATAAGCAGAATCCCTGCAACATGGCGCACCTAACGTTTGGTCTATTGATTTGGAACGCCTTAGTAGTGCTTATATTAGTCCACAACACCCTAACTCTGGTTTCCGGTTGACGGGAGTGACGGTTTAACCTACCTGTGTTTCGACTAATAGGTTCCTTCAAGCTTGATCATTAAAAAGGTTATTTTTTCTGAACCCCAGTGATACGGTTGATATCGTTGATACTCTTTGGTGTGTCCTGATGGCGGTTGAGATAGCCGCGCATAGTCGTGCAGCTCTACGCCGTCATTTGACGACGTATGGGGTGCCGGATGATGGGATGGCTATTATTTTTGTGGTGAGCGCTGATGCATCTTACTCTTATGAGTTGTTTTACTCTTGGGTGATTTTTCCGGCGGTGGATGACGATGATACATTTCATTCCTTTACTCCCACACAGCTACCTCCGGTCTATACCCCGTATAGGACACAAGAAATTCCAATCTCTGCCTGGCAGCATACCATTTGGTTTAATGGCGCCCTTCCCCATTCGGTTGCACCGGTGAGAATGGGCCCGTTGTCCATTGTAGGGGCCACTTGGCCGGTGCTGGCTGGCTTTACTCCTCACCCCCGCTATCTCACGGTGGCGCTGGCTGAGTTGCGCGTACTGCACACAGCCCTGATAACGGTCCATAGAGCTTTGGTTCAGTACGTGTCACGCAACTTGCAGGTGGGGGCACCTGCTGTTGCGGGACAACCAACAGACCACCACGCGGTGGTTATTAGTCCTGTTATGGTTAATTCGGTAGTCGGCAAGCGCCCCCAAAATAAGGATGAATTTCCTTATTGGCTTGCTGAGAAATTTGACCAACTGGAGGCGGTTTTTCCGCATACCACTCCTGTGGAGAAACACAGGATCCTCACCATTACTTTGCCGAAAGACCTGGTCCCGGATATGGCCGATTGTGAAAACTGGGGCAAGGTCTTTGCCGCGACCTATTCGAAGTGCTATGGCATGTCTGTGCTTCCGTCCTTCATCAAAAAGGTTCAAGAGAATCACGGTGCGGAGGCTGCTATTGAATTGGGAATGAGGCTTGTCGACAGCTTCGATGTGGTATGCTCCATGGTAATGGGCAACCTCAAAGGAGATGCCATGCAGTTCCAAGTTGGAAATATGATGGACCGCGTGGATGACACCGACAAGCCCAAGGAGTTTGCTAAAATAATTGCGAAGGCATACAGGACCGTGGGTCATAGTGCCTTGGGTGTAAAACCGACTGTGATCATTCCTGATATAGTACAGCAAACTAAGGTGAGCTTGTCTACTAAAGACAAACGCCCCAACTTTCCTAAGCAAAGTTGGAGAGCAAAGAAACAGGAGAAGCAGCAACAGAAACAGGGGTCTCGTCCTGCCTCACCCGTACAGTCGTCTAACGAACGCACATATGATCTGCGCGATCGATCTCGTATTAAGTCACCTGATAGATTTCAGGTTTCTGAACAACGCTCTCCTCGTTCTTCACAGGAAACATTGGCTTCACAATCCGGTGGCAGAGACCGTAGGAAAGGAAGGGGTGCTCAAGGTCGTGAGCAACCCCGCCAGACTGACGGCAAAGGCAAGCAGGACGAGTCTGCGCGTCAAAGACCCCCGTTTCAGAAGAAGAAAGTTGCTGCACTAACAACGAGGTATGCCACAGATGGTACGGACGCAGCTTCAGAACCTGACATGGGCACTAACGCTGCTCGACAGCGCGGCGGAAGTTACAGTAGTGCGACGAGCACTGCGTCCATATCTGGTGGCGACAGCAACTGAAACATTCGTAAATATTGAAACTGCTGACACTCGAATTGCTCCCCCTGACAGACTGTATAATATAGGCCTTTTAATTGAAGGTGACATACAACATACAATTCAAGGTTTTTTGGGGGATAATCTGACCACTTCCTATGATATTCTATTGGCGGAGGCAGATTGGCCCCCAGATTTCGTTTTAGATGCTCCTAGAGGGGAGGAGATGATCCTCCCATCCTTTGCGCACACAGTGCCGAAGGTCAAAGCTAAAAAGTACGCCGAGGAGTGGGCTCAGGTGCTCACACCTCGGTTGTCTCGTACTCAGGTAGGCTGGGATAAATTGTCGCCCCAGCCGCAACCCCAATATCCCATGAGTCGCGAAGCAAGACCTCACGTCGCGTCTATCCTTGAACAATTGGAATATCAAGGAGTAATAGAAACATGTGTGTCACCAATGAATAATCCTTTATTCACTGTGACGAAGCCTGACGGGTCGTACCGCCTAGTTTTGGATTACCGGCATTTAAACTCTCATTGCCGGACATGTGCAGTACAAAACACCCACAGTTCGGCTCTCGTCGACAGTCTTGTGAGAAAAAGGTTTGAAACCACACTTGACATTTCCAATGGCTTTTATAGCCATAATCTGTCCTCTCTTAGTAGTGAGTGGACAGCATTCACCTCGGGTGGCAAACAAAAACTATTCAAAAGATTACCAATGGGCTATAAGAACAGCCCTGGTGTCTTTGCCACTCGCGTAGTCTCTCTGTTAGAGAGCATAGACGCTGATGCGTACTCGTATGTGGATGATATTTATCTCACTGATGACGAATTGGAACAGCATCTCCGTCGCGTTGATCGCATTATTGTTTTGTTTGCAGACTTCGGTTACAAATTCAACTTTGCAAAGTCACACATTGCGGAATATACAGTGTTGTTCTTGGGGTACGAACTCAACAATGAGGTCGAGGATTGGCTCCGTACTTCCTAGAGAAATGCGCATGCCTACGTGCTCCAACGACACTGAAAAAATTACAATCTCTGCTGGGCTTTCTGAATTTCGGTCGAACTTACATTCCGGATTATGCCCAGCGTATCAAGCCGCTTTATGCCTTGATACAACCTACTTTTTCCAAATCTTGTTGGCTGCCAGAGCATTCAGCTATATTGCAGTCATTGCAAGCTGATCTTCTTGCTTCTAAATACTTACTGTTGGTGATAACCACACTAACCTGGTCATAAGCATTGTGCCAGGCGCAGTGGGTTTCACGTACTTAACGTTCAATGAGGGCGACACCGTCCCCATTGCCTACAAATCTCACTTGTACACTTCGGCTGAACTGCGATTTTCCGCTGTCGAGAAAGTTCTGACGGCAGTGCAGATGGCGATTCTGAAAGAACGAGCGCTATCGCAAGGTAAACGCATGTTGGTGGTAACACCATATCCTGCCCTTGAGCCGGTGACGAAGGCTAGTGTACCAAATTCAAAGGCTTTGCATCCAAGGTGGATACAATGGGCCACTTCCTTGACATTGCCTGACGTCACATATATCTTTGATGCAGCACTTCAGACTCAGGAATTTTTGCAGTATGAATTTGTTCATCCAGCTCCTCTGTCTTTGCGCCCGCTCTAGGATTACCATTGTGTCATTTACACTGACGGTTCTGCGCAACCGGCAACTGGATCAAAGCACGCCTATTCAGCGGCCTGCGCAATTGTGGTCGGTACTTTCGTAAATGGTGATTTCCAGTCCGATGTCGTGCATACGCAGTCATTGGGTGATTGTACCGCGCAGTTGGCGGAGCTTCGTGCTCTGGTGCTAGCGCTGGAGTTTGCTGATCCCCGAGTCACTACCCTTATAGCAAGTGACTCGTTTTATTGCGTCCAATCTTACAACGACAATCTACATTTCTGGTCTCAGAATGACTACCATGATTCCAAAGGTAGCAGGATTAAGCATAAAACGCTTTGGGTTCGAGTGGCAGAACTTAAAGAACGTCTGCCTCTCGTGAATGTTATTCACACTCTTGTTCACCAACGAGTTGGTGTCCATGCTGTCGGCAACAGCCTGGCTGACGAGGCAGCAAAAACAGCAGTGGCGACATACTTAGTAGCAGCAGTTACAAGATCCAAAAGTAAGATCGATGATGACATCTTGGCGGCTATTGCTGCTACAGAGACGGGAACAAAATTTCCAAGAGGTTTCCCTTCTCGTTACCATTATCGCTTAAGTCCTGATAACGCCCCATTAGTGAGGATAAATGACATTGGTGACAGATTGATTCCCAACGCGGACTGCAGACCATCTTTGATATTAGCAGCTCACGAGGGCATGGCGTCCGCGCATGCCGGCGTTGCAGCTACTGTATCTCTGCTACAACAACATTACTGGTGGTGCGGTTTATATAAACAAGCCCGAGCTTATGTTCTTAATTGTGACATTTGCCAGCAGATAAAACCTTCAACTGCGGCGCGCCCACCACAAACTCAGTTGTACATATCTAATAAACCACTGGGGTGTGTTTATTTAGATCATTGCGGTCCATTTACCTCTGATACTGCGTACAAATACATCTTGGTTGCAGTAGATTCGTGCACACGTTTTCTGTGGGTGTGGCCACAAAGGAGTACTGATGCCCGTACTGTCATAAAGGATTTGCGTGTCTTCGTTGGAAGTTTTGCATGTGGTACCTTTCATTCGGATCAGGGCCCTGCGTTCGCCTCTAAGGCGCACAAAGAAGCCATGAGAAATTTGGGGGTCCAAGTCAAATTTTCGTCTCCATACCGACCTGAGGGTAATAGTGTAGTGGAGCGGATGAACCCTGACTTTAAGCAATCTTTGACAGCCAGGGTTTTAGGTACCGGCCGGAACTGGCTAGCCCACTTATATGCACTTAATAATCTCCCTAGAAGGTCTCTGGGTGGGCGGACCCCATACATGATGCTCTTTGGCATACGGATGTTTGTCCCGGACCTTGATGGTCTAGACATGGCGGCGTCAGCCGCACCCTTTGACGTAGATGATCACTGTGCTGTATTGCAGAATCTTCAAGAAGCCAGAGACAGTCTAGCGAAGGAACACGTACCCTCCTCATCTGATGCTGCGCTTCAGATTCCGGTAGTCGGCTGGCTACCTCGAGTTGGTGATCTGGTCCGTGAGAAGGTGGAGAACAAGAAGGAGTTCGGCCCCTCTTATCGTGCACCGGTTCCACTGCTTGCAGTACAGGGTACAAGAACAGTAATTTTACCTCTACTTCCTGGTCGCAAGGATAACAAGTACATCTCTATTGACAATGTCACGCTACAGCGAGTGGCCGATTCTTCTTAGTATGACATCGTCAGTTTCTTGCCCTTCGATGCTGAGAAATTCTGTTGTGGCCCAGGCTTCTGACACCTTGCCTGATGTTGCCATCGAGATGCATACAGTTACTGGTCCTTTAGTGCCACCAACACCTGGTGGTCTGCCTGAAGATGTTGAGTATGCTTATCCTGCGGATGTTACGTTGCCTGTTTTACAATCCACCACAGTTGCCCACTCACAAGACTCTTTTGACTCTAATTCAATGACTTCTGTTGCCCCGTCCAAAATTTCGATTTTTGTGCCCCGGTTCAAAAGACATTTTTTAATTCCCCCTTGGACTTACATTTGGCTGGTGCTCATATGTATTTTTTTGTTTATGTCCATTGGCTTTGTGGTAGTGTTTTGAGACTTATCAATGGACACTACCTGAAAGAAAGATCTACAATTCGACTAATTGATGGAACTTTGGCACCCCATTCCTCATCACATATCATGAAAAGGGACCGGACTTTTGTGAACATTACTGCCTGGCCTGTACGTGATGGGATCGCTTGGGATGCTGTAAAATTTTAAATTCATGGCCCCACTGAAGTAATTAATGTGCCAAATGTATTTCGTGTTTCTATGGGTGATGTAGTTAAGCAGAACATCCACTCGGATGACTGGGATGTTCAAGCCATAGAAGCACTGTTTTCTGATTTGAAATATTATGCTGCATTTGATGCTGAGGATTTGTATTTAAATTCTGCTAATTATGATGAGCAATTCTGCTATCAACATTATGGCACGCATTTCCTACACAAAGCAAATACGTTTAGAAATTTTGTAAATTTTACACAATGGGAACACTGTCCCGCCCCTAGGCTGGGCAGCTCCGCCAAGTTAGTGGATAAGTTCACTTATTTTTCTGATTTTAGTGTGTCAAATCCGGCCTCCTTTTATTTTAGGGTTGCGCCTGAGTCTGCTTCTAAAGTTAGGCTGACACACACCAAATTCTTGTATTCCAAGTCCTTTATGGACGAGTTGGCAATTGGAGGATATGATCTGTGGAAAGCTACTATCGATCTTAAATCGGTTTGGGGTTCTAAACCGTGGCAGGTACAGGGAACAGAAGCTTTGCATCGTGCCTGTCTTATCCCGAATCACATGTTATTTTTAAATTCGTAAATTTTTCAGACCACCTGTTTTGGATTGGCTACTTCTAAAAAATTAAATTCTCCCACCATTCCGGGTCTGGGTGCTTATCCTAATTGGGGTAATCATACAGATCTGTCCCTTGCTACGTTGCAGGCATACGTTTCCAACACATCCTTCAATGTTTCTGAATTGAATCCAGAAGGGTGGTTGGTGTGGCAGAAGAGTTCGGATTCCTATCAACATCGGTTTCTGGATTTGGCGCCGGGGTATACACAAGTTCGTGTAGACCCCCGTTTTGAATCTTCTCACACAGTAACTCCTTACTCAGTAGGGAAGTTATGCCAATCTTGGCTGCAACATTCCACTTTAGCATCTGTTAAAGTTCATTTGTTACGATTAAACGACAAAATAGATTTGAATGATTTTGTTAAGGGTCCTGCGGTTGGCAGGTCCAAGAGATGGGTGTATGCTATTTACAACGAAGTTTGGAAGTTATCACAAATTGAGGCTGCATCCAGATTACGTGCTATTGATCAAGCCAATATGGAAAAGGTATTGGCTGTAATTGATAATATCATTAACACCCTGTCTTCCAGAATTTATACCTTAGACAATATTGTTTCATCTGTGGTAGACATTGTGCAGGATGATTTGTCTGTATTGTATCATGGTCAAATCAATTGCGTTCTATTATGCAGTTTGCATGGACGTTGCAAACGTTAAAGGCTGGGAAAGTCCCAAAATTAGAACCTTTGTCTCTGTTGCTGAATTCAATTCTGCTGTGTGGCTTATACATGGTTTGATCACATTACCGTTCCCTCTGTTTAAGTTCAGTTCGTACATGAAACATTATGCCCTTGACAGATATGAACAACTTGGTACTGCCTTCCTGCACGAAGTTTGGTCCCTCCCATTCACGTCTAGATGTGTGAGAGACGGCAAAGAGGTATACTTGAAAGGTGAAGAGTGCACTTCCACTCCGGATCACTCTGTAGTGTGTAGGCACATTCAATTGCATGGTGCATGTAATGTGCACACTCCTAATTTAGCTTGCGTCCTGAAAGGGATCCCTGTGCCAGTTATAACACCGTCTTTTACGCTGCTTGCTAAAGGTAGTTATTTGCTATTAAATAATGAAGCTTGCTGTGATATGTTAGTGGGAATTCCCTACATAATGACTGTATCACAGAGAGTACTTTGCTGTAATAACGTCCTTTTCCCACCCCCGCATAGACGGCTCGATGTATCCATCTGGCCTTCCATTCCAACCTTGAAAGCAGAGTTCAATAAGATGAGCAGAATAAGGGCTCTTTTGTCTCAAAAAGAAGTCGCGTTGACTTCATCCCGGGAAACATTTGTCCTTCACGTAGCAAACACGCGCACTGAGGTGCAAGCGCTTTTGAATACTGATCTCCCACTTCATTTTGGGACCCTGATTCAAACTATCTTTAATGCCTCGTCAACAAGTGGCCTGGCTCATTTTATTAAAATTGTGGGCTCCGGCCTCGTGACCTCCTTTCAAACTATTTTTGGTGTGATCCCGGCATTTTTTCATTCTATTTTTTCCAGCGTCTTCGGAGGTCTCCCTTTGCTTCTCGCCCTCGTAGCTGGGGTACTTTTGTTGATCTGCGCACTACGCTATGGATGCACATCTTGCGTCTCACGACAGCAGGCCCCGGCTGTTACATCTTCGTAACCGGATGCTTGACTACTATGGCACTTTACCACTGGCCACTTTAAGCATAGCCTATGGATTGTCCTTCCGGTTTCCCTACTTTACTTGTGTACAGCCCGTCTTTCATTGCCTAGATTGTCCATTCCAATGGGCTCTGGATTTGTGTCTGTCGAACTCGGTGTCTCCTGCCCCGGATTATGATCGGCTGATGCACCCCTTAGTGGCTCATGAGTTGGACTGTTCGGGCGTCGGGATTATGGCCTGTGGAGCAGCACATGGAGTCCTTGGGAATTGGGACATCGGAACGGCTGCAACTGAATTCTTAGCGAGAAGTTATCTTGAAGAGCACGCCAGTTGTCCTCAAATGGTGCTGGAGGCTCCAGTGGTTGAGGAGCATGTATGTTCCTTTCCCGTGCTGAACTGGATGGCAGATAATTTTGCAGAACGTTCCAATGATTTCCTCTTGGAAGCTGTTGCAACTTATTGTGCTTATACATTGATGGATTGACTTTGGTGAGCTTTCATTTCATCACACGTCCTACAATGATGTTTTTTTTATCCTTTTCATGTTTTTTTTTTTTCTCAATCATTTTTAATTTTTTTCTTTTTTTCTTCGAACATTTTCACTTACCTTATATGGACTTATAGTTCATGCCCTTGGTTCCGTTCTATCAAACTTGAACTCTGCGTTCTTGCAAGTGCGCCCCTACTGGTTAGGGGGAACAACCTTTACAACGCAACTTTTACAACGCACTACACTTACAACGCATTTTTTACAACGAAACATCCACTACAACGCATTCCATTACATCGCATGACACTACAACGCATTTTTAAAAACTACCTTTACAACGCATTCCATTACATCGCATACTACCTTTACAACGCATACCATTACAACGCATAATATTACATTGCATTTAAGGTAAGTATTGGATAGTATAGGGGTAAAACCCCTACACTATCCAACACTTACCCTACTGTTGCACCCCCTGGAGTTAGAATAGTAATTTTTACCCCTACACTATCCAACACTTACCCTACTGTTGCACCCCCTGGAGTTAGAATAGTAATTTTTACCCCTATACTATCCAACACTTACCCTACTGTTGCACCCCCTGGAGTTAGAATAGTAATTTTTACCCCTATACTATCCAACACTTACCCTACTGTTGCACCCCCTGGAGTTAGAATAGTAATTTTTACCCCTATACTATCCAACACTTACCCTACTGTTGCACCCCCTGGAGTTAGAATAGTAATTTTTACCCCTATACTATCCAACACTTACCCTACTGTTGCACCCCCTGGAGTTAGAATAGTAATTTTTACCCCTATACTATCCAACACTTACCCTACTGTTGCACCCCCTGGAGTTAGAATAGTAATTTTTACCCCTATACTATCCAACACTTACCCTACTGTTGCACCCCCTGGAGTTAGAATAGTAATTTTTACCCCTATACTATCCAACACTTACCCTACTGTTGCACCCCCTGGAGTGAGAATAGTAATTTTTACCCCTATACTATCCAACACTTACCTTAAATGCAATGTAATATTATGCGTTGTAATGGTATGCGTTGTAAAGGTAGTATGCGATGTAATGGAATGCGTTGTAAAGGTAGTTTTTAAAAATGCATTGTAGTGTCATGCGATGTAATGGAATGCGTTGTAGTGGATGTTGCGTTGTAAAAAATGCGTTGTAAGTGCATGCGTTGTAAAAGTATGCGTTGTAACGTCATACATCCACTGGTTAGTGGTCCGATCAAGGGGGGGTGTAGTGAAGATCGTTATCTATATATGTACAATGCTAAGTTAGCATAACCGCGTTAGATGTTAGAAAGCTATCTTGCCGCTTTTGCTGCTTTTGCACACGACACTGTAGTCACATGTTATTAAATTGAGAAATGCTTGCTCGACTTTGCTTCACATGAGAACTGTCTGTTGTTCACATCCCAAACAGTGAGCAGCGACCTTGGTCTGTACATAGTGTAAAGAAACAGTCTGGGTCGCTAGACGGTGCATATTGTTGGGTTCAGGTTGATCGGCCCACTATTTAGCCATAACACGCACGCAGCTGCAAATACCTGAAAGTCGGGTGCTTTTAATATTGCAGTGTTACATGTTTTCATTACATTCGGAAGAAGAGCTTTCCCAGGAGCAGAGCCTAGCTGATCCTGTGATGTGATCTCACTGAGCTGATCTTTACGGTATGGGGTTCCCCATTCAAGCCTAGAGACCTTTTACTAGTCCAATAATAATAATATTAGTTTGCTAGAGAAAGGAAGGTGGCTGAGATCCACTGTCATTTTAGTATGATTTCTCCTTTCATTTTCTATGGTATTGTAACTATGCTGATGGTTTTGATCTTAATCATTTGTCTGCTTATGTTAGCCAAAGTACTGCATCTTAGGACACGAGGTTTAGAAAATAAACTCATTAAACTTTACCGTGTCTCTGTTTATTCTGTTGTGGACTGATATGAGAATAATTACGAACAGGTATTTCTGATTCCCACCATTCCTGAGAAATACACTAAGTTGCTTGTTCTGGGTTGTCTATACATTGGGACCGCCGAGCTAAACCTCGGATAACGAATGGGACACTGATGCTGGTCGGATAAGGGGTTCTGGGTTCTGAGGTGAGTTTTTGGTACACCACAATTCACTGAGGTCCTGGCTTCCTGTGCATAGTTCTGTGCATAAGCAGAATCCCTGCAACAGAACTATAGAGTGTTTGTTTTTTGTTTTTAAGGGATTCACATTGAATGTTATGATTGCACTAATGTTGTTAAGCACTATATATGGTTTCACTGGTTGGACATAGTGAAGAACTGGAAATAGCTTATGCATTTATGCTATTATTGCACTGTATATCTTATTATGCACTGATATGTACTGTTATGCCTTTTTAATTTTGAAAGGTGTTAGAAATGGGGATCTCTAGTTGGCAATGGCTGGCCACTGTCCAAGTAGGGACCCTTCTTCCTAAGTCAGAGTAAGCAACCTACACCCTTTGACAACCCCTGCTCAACCCTGTGGTAACGTAGCACGAGCAGCTAGGCTTATCTCAGAGGCAGTGTGTTAAGCATTTATGACCATACACAGTAATACAATGAGGAACACTACAAATGGACACCACTCAAGTAGTTATGAAAAATAGGTATTTTTATATAGACTTAATCACAAGACCAATAACAGTAAAAATCCACAATACGATAAAAATATAATTACTTTAGAAATGCTGCAAAAATAGTTCAAGGTGCACAAAAGGATGTTTAGTTCAATGCAGTGGTCTCTGCGACCCTTTTACTCACAAAGTATCTGGTTCCTGGAGCAAAGCAACAAAAATGTCGCTTAGGAGCTGTAGCGATAGATTTCCTCCCGCTAACCAGCGATGCGTTGAATCCTTACCGCAAGGGAGGATGATGCGCTGGGTTGCGGGCAGGACAAAGCGACAAAACTTCTTCGCGCTAAGCCGATGATGCGATGAAATCCTTGCCGCGAAGGGAGGATGACGCACCGGGCCTGTTGCGTGTGCGATCGTGCTGCGATGACGAAAATGGCGCTCCGCGAGGGAGCGACGATCCGGATGCGATGCGGGGAAAATGGCGAATGCTTCTGCGTCCGCGCTGCGATGATCCTGTTGCGATGATTTTCAGATAGCGGGCGTTTTCAGGCCCGCTGACAAATGATGCGATCTTCTTGGGGATAGCGAGCACTCGGCGACAGCGGAGCGGCGATTTTCCTCATGCTCACCTGCTGCAGCGGCTCGCTAACGGGGGTTAGCGACGATTTTCAGCGCTCTCTTCTCAGCAGTAGAAATAGAGGCCCTGGAACACACAGGGGGCCTCACCTGCAGATAGTAATCCTCGCTGGGAGGAAACAGGAGGCTGATGGTGGAGTCTGATGTGCCTGAGACTCCAGCAGGAGGCTAGCTCTCTTCTAGCCCTTGGGTGATTGCTGTAGCAAAAATAAAAGTCCAATCAAAGTTCTTTTCCTCTTCTTGGAGTCCAGTGGTAGCAGCTGCAGGCCAGTCCCAGAAACAGCACACAGGGCACAAGGACAGTCCTTCTCTTGCAGATTCCTGTAGCCACATGGACAGAGGTTCTTCTTGTTATCCAGGAGCAATACCAATTGTAGGGGTTTGTGCACAAATATTTATACCCCCAAAGTCTTTGTTCTTAGGGGTCCCAAGTCTCTGAACCCAGCCAGAACCAGTTCTGCCCAGCCCTGGAGCACTTTGTTGATCAGGCTGCATCCTTCCTTTCAGAAAGAGGGGGTCTGCCTCAGACGCACAGTGGGAGGTGGAGCCAGCATTCACCTTGCCAGGCACAGTCCTATTCAAGTGCAGGAGCTACCCCTCCCCTCACACCAAGGCAGGCCGCTCTATTCAACCCAGGTCTGACTCAGCCTGCCCTGTCCCTCCAAAACCAGACAGCCAATACACATCAGAGCAGAGCAAACTGGAAGGCTTAGGCAAGAAAGTACCTATACTCTAAAAGTGGTAGTTTCAAACACAGAATATAAAAATAACCTTTACTAAAAGATGTATTTTAATATTCTGAGCTCAGGCATACTAGATTTGTTTTTCTACCATGTTCTGTGGGTCAGTTAGGACTATAGAATGTAATAGCCCAGACCTCCCATTCTGGCCTATGGAGAACAGGTAGCCTTCCAGTAGTGAAAAACGAAATGGGGTGTAATTCACTACTAGGACATGCTACATACATCAGGGCATGTCCTACCTTACACATACAATGCGCCCTATCATAAGGGGGACTTACAGGATGCCAAGGGAAGGTTTAGGGGCTGGGAAGTGGGTGCACTTCACAGCCAAGATGGCAGTTCTGGACTGCACGCAGACACTGCAGTGGCAGGGCTGAGACATACTTTACAAGCTGCTTCTGTGGGTGGCACAAACCAGTGCTGCAGGCCCACCAGCAGCATTCGGTTTACCAGCCCTGGGCACACACAGGCCATGCTACTAGGGACTCACAGGTAAACCAAATAAGCCAATCATGGATGTACCAATTCATATGTCATCTTTACAAAGGGAGCATTTGCGCTGTGGCACTGAATGGCAGTGGCACAGCGCCCAGAGCATCTATAACCAGCAAAAACAGAGGAGACACAGCGAAAAAATGGAAGGGAGACTCACGCCAATGGTGCCAGGTCTAACACACGTCCCCTCCAGCTGAAATGTGGGGAGAACTACCCATCCCCTGGGAGGTTCTCATCACTAAGGCGGAAAAATCTGGACAGACCATCAGCATTGGCGTGTTCTGTACCAGGGCGGTGTTCCACCGTAAAGTCCATACCCTGTAGGGAAATGGACCACCTTAACAACTTGGGATTCTCACCCCTCATCTGCATTAACCACCTGAGGGGCCTGTGGTCGGTCTGAACCCGGAAGTGAGTCCCAAACAGGTATGGTCTCAGCTTCTTCAGCGCCCAGACCACAGCAAATGCCTCTCGCTCGATCGCACTCCACCTCTGTTCCCGTGGAAGTAACCTCCTACTGATGAAGGCTACAGGTTGGTCTAGTCCCTCCTCATTCATCTGTGACAGAACAGCCCCCACCCCATGCTCTGAAGCGTCTGTCTGGACAATAAATTCCTTAGCAAAGTTGGGCGCCTGGAGTACGGGTGCTGTACACATGGCAGTCTTGAGAGCATCAAAAGCTTTCTGACAGGTGTCAGTCCAGTTCACAATCTTGGGCTGCTTCTTGGAAGTCAGCTCAGTCAAGGGGGCAACAATGCTGCCATACCCCTTGACAAACCTCCTGTAATAACCCGTGAGTCCTAAGAAGGCCCTCACCTGGGTCTGAGTCCTTGGGGGCTCCCAAGCCTGGATGGTCTCAATCTTGGGCTGTAGAGGGGCCACCTGGCCACTCCCTACCTGGTGTCCTAAGTACACCACCGAACCCTGCCCAATCTGGCACTTACTGGCCTTGATTGTGAGGCCTGCTCTGCGCAGCGCCATCAACACTTCCCAGAGGTGGCGTAAGTGGTCCTCCCATGAGGAACTAAATACGGCAATGTCGTCCAGGTAGGCGGCACTGAAATCCTCCAGCCCAGCCAACACCTGGTTGACCAACCTCTGAAAGGTGGCAGGGGCATTCTTCATCCCAAAGGGCATCACACGGAACTGGTAGTGCCCATCTGGGGTGGAGAATGTGGACCTCTCCTTTGCCCCATCAGTTAAGGCGATCTGCCAGTACCCAGACGTTAGATCAAACGTGCTGAGGTACCGGGCAGCCCCCAACCGATCTATGAGCTCATCAGCTCTGGGGATGGGGTGCGCGTCGGTCCTCGTGACCGAATTGAGACCTCGGTAGTCCACACAGAACCTAAGTTCTGGAGTGTCACCAGGCGCTGCAGCCTTTGGTACCAAGACCACGGGGCTGGACCAAGGGCTGCTAGAGGACTCAATCACCCCCAGGGCAAACATTTTGGAGACCTCCTCCTTAATGCAGGCCCTTACCCTGTCGGTCACCCTGTAAGCCTTGTGCTTGACAGGAGGACTGTCCCCGGTGTCTACCTCATGGACGCACCAGTCAGTGACACCAGGTACCAGGGAAAATAAATCTGGGAATTGCCCCAACAGCTGGTGGCAATCTCTCTGCTGTTCTGGGGTCAGTGTGGTGGAGAGGACCACACCCTCCACTGACCCATCCTTCTCTCCTGCACACAGGAGGTCAGGAAGAGGCTCACTCTCCTCCTCCATCCCTGCATCTGTGGCAAGAAGCATGCCCACTTCAGACCTCGCAAAGTGGGGCTTTAGGCGATTCACATGCAGGACCCGCAGGGGGTTCCTGGGAGATTTAAAGTCCACCAAATAGGTAACTTGACTTTTTCGCTCCACCACCTCAAATGGACCGGTCTACTTATCTTGGAGCGCACAGGGCTCCACTGGGGCCAGTACCCAAACCTTTTGACCAGGTTGAAACTCGACCAGAGTGGCATTCTGGTCGTCCCCCTGTCGCTCACCACCTCTCTGGGGAACCCCACACGGGAGAAGATCCCCATCAGTGCACGTCCCACCACGGGGGCCGTCACTGTCCTGAGCGGGATGGCTTCAGGGTACCGGGTGGCATGGTCCACCAAGACCAGGATGTACCTGTTGCCCATGGCTGTCTTGGGGTCCAGAGGCCCCACAATGTCAATGCCCACTCGCTCGAATGGGGTGCTAACAACTGGGAAGGGTTGGAGTGGGGCTTTGATCTTCCCCCCACTCTTCCCACTTGCCTGGCAAGTCTCACAGGTCCTACAATACGTATCTGAACTCTTGCGCATCTGGGGCCAATAAAAGTGGGTGACCAGCCTTTCGAAGGTCTTGGTCTGCCCCAGATGTCCTGCCAATGGAATGTCATGAGCCAACCCCAGTAGGAAGGTTCTGAAGCACTCGGGTACCACCAGCACACGGGCTGACCCCGGCTCAGCAACCTTAGGCTGGCTATACAGGAGACTGTTCTCCCAATAAATCAGATGTGAACCGGACATATCACCTGCTGCCTGGGCTGCAGCCTGTTGCCGCATACCCTCAAGAGAGGGGCAAGTTCTCTGCTGTTCACAAAACTCCTCCCTGGTGGGCCCCCCTTCCTGCTGCCACTGGGTCAGCTCAGGCAGGTCCCCCAGGTCGGTACTCTGCTCCCCAGTAGGCTCCAGGGCATCCCCCTCAGGGTCTGCTCCCTCCTGGGCCGTGGGAACCAAGGGGGCCGGTTTCCCGCGCCCCCTGCCCCCTCCCTCTAAGGCAGGGACCTGGGCCATATTCTCAGGCTCCAGGTCTTTCTCAACACTCTCTCTGGCTGCCATGGACCGAGTGGTAGCACATGCCCACTCAGGCAATCCCAACATTTGCAAGTGAGCTCTCCTCTCCACTGTAGCCCACGGTGAGTTCTCTAAATCATTGCCCAACAGACAGTCCACAGGCATGGCAGGCCTCACAGCCACCTGAAGAGTTCCTGAGACCCCCCCCCACTCAAAGGGAACCTGAGCCACCTCACATTGGCTCTCTGTGTTGTCTGCAGACACTACTGGGTAGAATGCATGGGGCACAACCTGCTCTTTGGACACCAACCGGGAGCTGACAGCAGTTACACTGGCTCCTGTGTCCCTCAGAGCCTCCACTCTATGGCCATTGATGGTTACCCACTGCCTGTATTTTTTAGTGTCATCAGGCAGTGCAGGCTTAGGAACCATTTCAAAGTCTCCTAGTGAGACAAGGGTCAACTCTACGGGGTCCCACCCACCTGGGGCACCCATCTCCTCCTCCCCCAGGGCTACACTAGCAAGCTGGCGGGGCGGTGCACGGGGTGGTGCAGGAGTATCCTTTTGGGGACACTGGGGGTCAAAGTATCTGTGGCCCACCTGGCCACACTTAAAACAAGTAGGGGGCCTCCTTGGAACAGGATTACCTGTTGGAGGCACTGGCTTCGTATCTGGGGGAGGCTGGGATACCACTGCCTGGTTCCCTTGGGAATTATCTTGGGGCCCTCGGTGGAACTCCCTTGGTTTACCCCTGTCCCCCCCACCTCTCTGCTGGGGACCCTGCCCACCTTTGGCGAAGTCTCCCACTGGACCCTTGCGAACCCGGGTGCTCACCCAGCGGTCTGCCTCCTCAGCAAGCTTCCTAGGGTTAGTCAGCTTGCAATCTATGCCAGGTCTAACAAAAGGGCATAGGCTTTTAGTGGCCATGTTTGCGACATTTATGTTTTGTATTAACGCCCATTAAACACAGCAAATTTAGAAGTGTTTCTTCTATGTCCATATAATTGCCATTGCACTTGCACTTTAAAAAGTGAGAAAAATTGCTGATGAGTTGTCATGTGATCAAGGGCGAGATCACCGGAAACGCGTAATGGCGGATTTGGCAGAATAAATATATGCACAAGATACCTGGGTCCATGCTCGTTTGTTCTTGAAAGCAGGATAAGTTGAAGACGAGTTGGGGCAATTTGTGCCGGATTGACTTCCTCCGGCTCGTGGACCCCCTTCCCGGACGTGGCTCCGTGTGCGGCAAGTCTTGTCCTAGAGTATCCGTCTAGAGGCACCGCAGGCTCGTGGTGTTCTTTGGTGGGGACCCCTGGGGCACCTAGTAAAAGTTTCCTAGAACGGAAGAAACGGAGCCCCCTGCTAGCCGAAATTAGAGAGTGTACGGACACGGAAGACGGCGATTGACTGCGGCGGTTTGCCCCGTAACCGGTGGAGCTCGGAGGAGGGTACATCGGCAGAGGAAGTACATCAGCAGAGGGAGTAAACGAGGCAGGACAGCATCGAAATCTGTATAAGGTACGACACCAACGACATTAACGGCAATCTGCAGGTGGGAAGGTGTGCAATGGGTAGAGGCATCTCGACGTATTTACCGACAGGGAATAATCTACTGCAATACAATATTGGACTGGCCAAATATGTCCGCGGACATACTTAAGGATCGCGAGCTGGCGGCCGAGGGGATGTTCTCAGATTCCCCGGAGGACACACAAGGGGCCAGTAAAGTGACGAGTGAAGAACCCAGTAACAAGGACAAGGGGATCAGGGACAGTTTGCGTGTGCTCGAAAAACTGAAGCGCCAGGAGCAAGCAAAGTGGTGGGAAGCAAGATCTCTTCAGAAATATCTGGACGTGGGGAGGATCCCTAGGTGCCTCAGAATTATGATTGCCCCCAATTATGAGACTCCGAACCCACTCATGATGGCGGAGTAGGGGGAGTGTAATTTAGAATCATCATGTCGGCTTGTACAAATATTGGTTAAATATGCTGACATAGATAGAAGTGCGCTTCAGGAAAAAATAGAGCTTTTAGAAAAAGAAATTGAGCCACAAGGGGATCCACAGTTCAAACATAAAATGTTGGAGGAGATGACTGTTTGTCTTAGCAAGGAGGAGGAAAACATTACAAATCGAAAAACCTACAAGTTTAGGCGGGACCGTGATGACTACGCGAACGGACAGATCTTTACGTTCGCAAAAAGATATGACTCAATGCGTGTGGCCACTGCAAACAAACGTATGGATAATGTGAATAAGAATAGGGGAAGCCAAAAACCGATTGAATCCCCCTCAGCCTCAGACTGGAGTCCCGCTGTGGAAAGTGGCTCGGAATCAGATAATTTGGGAGCAAGGTCGGAGGCCAGAAATATCAAACTAACTTTGGGGGAAGAGCTTGAAATTTTAAAACGCAGTCGGAGGGAGACATTACGGCCACGCAACAAAGTGCCCGTCAGAACAGGGCAACCCGGAGAAGAAGGGGGCGCCGGCAGGCAAGGAGAAGGTGCCAAGAAGCGCGGGCGAGGCAGGACCCGCAAATAGAGGTCGAAATGCGGGACATGAAGAACAATGATTCCAGTGCTAGTACCTTGGAAAGTAATACCATTTTCAATCTAGCTTGTATTAACCTCACTACTGCGGAGCAGCAGCTCCTATCACTTGGATTGTCGTATTGTCCTGAATCTAATTTTAATTACACCCAGACTAGGGTGGACATATACAGGTTCATACGGAAATTGAAATTAAAAAAGTACCATTACCAACGTGGCAAGCAGGGTGGACCGGATGGGGTGGAAACAGCATCGCAGGTCCCTGGGTTATCAGGGCTGGTGGGCTCTGATTATGAGTTGCTACATGATCTACAGAGTCTAGAAAGAGGAGATGTATTATCAGCTGATGGCTCTACCAACCCACAAGAGGGAAATTAAATAGTAGGCCCAAGTTTACAGCAGTCACAAATACATGGGACTAATGTTAAGCCACGGACCCCTTTCAAAACGAAATCTAAATTTGTACCTATCATGGCTAGAGACTCCATAGATGTTTTTAATGAACAAGTGGTTGCACAAATAAAGAGATTGAACATCACCACAAATAATGCCAAAAGGAAATTTACCAATCATGAGAGGAAATATCATCAACTTGTAAATAAACTTAAGGACAACCATCAAATCATAATATGCAATTCCAACAAAGGGGGGAATTTGGTATTATGGCCCTTAAAGGATTATTTGGAAGAAGCGCACAGCCAATTGAACAATATCGAATGTTATAGAAAGATTTCTCCCACGAAATTTAAGGACACACAGGAGTTATTGCTTTCCCAATTATTAGCCTGGAAAAGTATGGGCCTGCTAAGTTGGGAGGAGTTTAAATACCTCAAGAAGGAGCATGCTACTATCCCGGTGATTTATTTTATACCTAAAGTACATAAAAATATCAATAAACCACCGGGACGGCCCATTATAGCTGCATGTGATGGCCTGTTGGAGAACCTTTCTGGATACATTGATTTTTTCTTGCAGGACTTTGTTAAAAGTCTCAAATCATTTGTGCAGGATACGTGTGACTTTCTGAGGAAGATTCAAAACATCACATGGGAGTCCACGTTTTTGCTGATAGTGCTCGATGTGTCTGGCTTATATACATGTATTAAGAATAAGGACGGAATGAGGGCGGTTGAATACTTTTTGATGAATAGGCCAATCGTATTTTCTCAACACACTACTATGCTGCTTAAGATGTTATTATTCTGCTTGGAAAACAACTTATTTTTGTTTGATGGCAAAATGTATCAGCAGACTCAGGGAGTTGCTATTGGGGCCAGCTATGCCTGTTTGTTCATGGGATGGTGGGAGGAGCTGGTCCTCATGCAACAACATGAGCGGATTTTTAATAAGAGTGTGGTAACATGGCTGCGCTACATTGATGATTTATTTATAGTGTGGGATGGAAACGTTGAGAGTGCAACTGCTTTTATTGAGTTATTAAACAATAATACAGTCAACCTACATTTTACTTCTGACATTAGTAAGGATATGGTCACGTTCTTGGATGTAAGAGTCCAAGTAATTAACAACAGGTTATCCACTACCCTTTTTAGAAAACCTACAGCAGGGAACACACTCCTGCATGCCTCCAGCGTGCATCCTCCCAATCTTATTAAGAGCATTCCATTTGGGGAGATGCTGCGCATTAGACGGATTTTCAGTGAGGAGGTCGACTGTAAGCTTAAACAGGGGGAAAGTCGGAATAGGTTTCTCGCTAGGGGGTATGGATCAGATGTTATTGATTTAGCAATTGCCAAATATAAATCTTTGGCAAGACAGGACTTATTGAAATACAAGGAGAAACATGCCAGCAATGATGCAGGTGATGAACCCACAAGGTTGATTATAGGTTTTTCGCGACAGGAAAAACAGATAAGGGCAATTGTGAGGAAGAATTGGCCCATTTTAAGGGACAACCCAGTGATTGGAAGGTTGCTACCTCAAAATCCAGCAGTAACTTTTAGAAAGGCCAACAGTATGGGTAAGGCACTTGTAAGAAGCAACCTTGAAGTACGAGGAAAGGACTCATGGTTCATGGCGCGGAAAGGGTTCTACAAATGCTCTGTATGTAAGACCTGCCAATATGGTGTTAACACTACAACATACACAACTGCATTTAGTTCCAGAACTTGCAATATAGGTCAACATCTTACATGCAAGGCTGAGTTTGCGGTCTATGTATTAACATGCAGCTGCAATTTGAAGTACATAGGCAGCACTAAATTGCCAGCGCATAAAAGGATCCTTCAGCATATCCGGGCAATTCTTAACAATGATGAGAGTTATCCGGTTGCAAGGCATTTTACGATCAGCCATAATAGTGATCCAAAACACCTGAAGTTCTGTTATAGAGGCCATAACTCCCCAGAAAAGAGGTAGGGACAAGGAATCAAAATTGAGGAGGCTGGAAACAACTTATATCCTGCAATTTGATTCTAAGTACCCCAGGGATCTTAATGCCAGTGAAGACTTATATACGTTTTTATGAGGATGTAGGTTGACTGAAAGACGATAGGAACTATTTGGAAATTGTAGGCATGACGGTTTTGTAATGAGAGAAATATATACCTTCCAATATGAATGTTGATTGGCGCCACCTAACATAAAATTTTTATTTCGCATGTTTTAGGGTAATTTATATGTTTATGATATTTAAGGTTGGATTTTAGAAATCATTTTTGGGAAAGTGTATTTTTATACTTCCATTTATATACTGTGATTTTCTGAGGGATCTACCTATTGTATTTATTGATAATATATATTGCTGTCCTTAAAATGTTTGCACTTTAAAGATTGATGTAGTTTGCACAACTTTATCCGTACACAGTGGATCTTGTTTTGGCAACGTGCATTGTCTAGAACGGAACTTGGATCTTTCAAGTTGACAAATGGGGGCCTTTTGGAAATTTTGCTTCAGGGAGGTCACGTTACTGGAACAAGGAACTATAGAGTGTTTGTTTTTTGTTTTTAAGGGATTCACATTGAATGTTATGATTGCACTAATGTTGTTAAGCACTATATATGGTTTCACTGGTTGGACATAGTGAAGAACTGGAAATAGCTTATGCATTTATGCTATTATTGCACTGTATATCTTATTATGCACTGATATGTACTGTTATGCCTTTTTAATTTTGAAAGGGCGTAGGCTTTTAGTGGCCATGTTTGCGACATTTATGTTTTGTATTAACAGCCATTAGACACAGCAAATTTAGAAGTGTTTCTTCTATGTCCATATAATTGCTATTGCACTTTCACTTTAAAAAGCGAGCAAAATTGCTGATGAGTTGTCATGTGATCAAGGGCGGGATCACCCGAAACGCGTAATGGCGGATTTGGCAGAATAAATATATGCACAAGATACCTGGGTCCATGCTCGTTTGTTCTTGAAAGCAGGAGAAGTTGAAGACGAGTTGGGGCAATATATATATATATATATATATTACCTACTGGCAGTCGCCAGTAGATAGTTATAGTTAGGACCTATTTTCCATAGGAAATCAATCAATCAATCAATCAATCAATCAGTGTACTTGTAAAGCGCGCTACTTACCCGTGAGGGTCCCAAGGCGCTGCGGGGTGGGGGGGGTGGGTGCCGCTACTGCTCGAAGAGCCAGGTCTTGAGGAGTCTTCTGAAGGCGAGTAGGTCTTGGGTCTGTCGTAGGTGGGTTGGGAGGGTGTTTCAGGTTTTGGCGGTGAGGTAAGAGAAGGATCTGCCGCCGACGGTCGTAAGTTGGATGCGGGGGACATCTGCGAGGGCGAGGTTGGCGGAGCGGAGCTGGCGGGTGGGGGTGTAGAAGCTGAGTCTGCTGTTCAGGTAGGCTGGTCCGGTGTTGTGGAGTGCTTTGTGTGCGTGGGTGAGGAGCTTGAAGGTGATCCTCTTGTGGATGGGGAGCCAGTGCAGGTCTCTCAGGACGGGGGTGATGTGGCTGCGGTGGGGGGCGTTGACGATCAGTTGGGCGGAGGCGTTTTGGATGCGTTGTAGCCGCCGTTGGTGTTTGGCTGGGATTCCTGCATAGAGTGCGTTGCCGTAGTCCAGTCTGCTGCTGACGAGGGCCTGTGTCACTGTTCTTCTTGTTTCGGTCGGGATCCATTTGTAGATCCGGCGGAGCATGTGTAGAGTGTTGTAGCAGGAGGAGGAGACGGCGTTGACTTGCTTGGACATGGAGAGGGAGGAGTCGAGGATGAATCCTAGGTTGCGTGCGTGGTCGGTTGGTATCGGTGCTGTCCGCAACATTCTATTTGGAATAACGTTGGCACCGATTGACGAATCTTCGCAAAATTTTCCAAACTTTTGGCCAGCTCCGGTCCGCTCCTATCCTGAAAATTACACAGTGATTCATCAAGCGGGGGCCATGAAAAAAGGGGGGTCCCAAAACACGTTTTCCTAATGCATTTTCCCATAGGACCTGTTGACGCAGCCACAGCCCGAACTGCTGAACAGAATTACACCAAATTTGGCAAAGAGGTAGTCCTCAGTTCAGACTCGTGCCTTTTGCTTAAATGGTGTAAATCCGTTCAGTAGTTCCTGAGAAAATTAGAGTTAAAAAGATAGATATATCTGGGCGGAGCCTAACCACACATCTCATCGTGAGATCTGATTGTCTGTCAGTACTTCATCCAAGAAGTGTTGGCAGCCATCTTGGGACCAATATACATGATAGCACCTCATTAAAAAGCATTGCAGTTAATAGAAGGTTTTAAGACTTTAGTTACATTATAAATCATTTGTTGATGGTATCATACTCATTTTAGGAATTGTGGTGTGTTCTAAGGTGATTTTACCATGTGAAAAAGCCTTCTGCTGTGATATCATGAATCATGTTTGAGAGAACTATTTTCTCATGCTTTTCCCACAGAGGTTTGGAAGGTGATCTATAAGCTAAACTGAGAGCATATTTTCTGTAAATTCACATTATCTTTCTCAGTCATGTGAGAATGAAGTCTGACATTCTCAGTAAAACATGTACATCCAACAAGGGCAGAGACTGTCAGTTGATTCCTTTGTGTTCTACTGCAGCTTCCCAGAGTGTTCTAAAGAACAACTAGAGCGCTAACAGTCCTACTTATGACAAACGTATTGTACACCTGAAGCCATCTTGATTGGAATAAAGTGGTAACTCTTAAAACATTTAATTTAAAAAGGAACACAATGAGGCACAATGAGGGGGTTCATTTTGCCATAGAAAGTATGATTAGTGCTGCAGAAAAAAAAATTAGGGCACATTTTGAGTGACTTCTCAAATCCTCTTCTATTTCATTAAAAAATTCTGACATGCAGACTGAAACATGAACTTTCAATACCAGCAGCAGACTTCCCTGGTGAGCAGTAGCTTTACTAGAGTGATCTAATAAGCAACTAGAGTGCTAACATTCTGAATTTATGGCAAATGTGTGACACATCTGAATGCCTTCTTGATGGAATCAAAGTAAAAAACTGAAAGTATTTCCTACTGAGGAGACTGTAGTAAATGAGAAAATTAGGAAACTTCATAACAAATAAGTCTGCCAAAATGGCCACCAGAGACAAAAGAGCCCAAATGTAGTCCAAATATCACCCAGATGTAGCCCAAGTATAACCCAATGACAGAATGTCCCAGAGTGTTTTAAAGAACAACTAGAGCGCTAACAGTCTTACCTATGACAAAAGTATGGCACACCTGAAGCCATCTTGATTGGAATAAAGTGGTAACACTTAAAACATTTAATTTACAAAGGAACAAAATGAGGGGGTTCATTTTGCCATAGAAATTATGATAAGTGCTGCAGAAAGAAAAATTAGGGCACATTTTGACTTCTCAAACCCTCTTCTATTTCATAAAGAAATTCTGACACGCAGACTGAAAAATGCACTTTGAATACCAGCAGCAGACTTCCCTGGTGAGCAGTAGCTTTACTACAGTGATCTAATGAGCAACTGAAGTGCTAACATTCATAATTTATGGCAAATGTGTGACACATCTGAATGCCTTCTTGATGGAACCAAAGTAAAAAACTGAAAGTGTTTCCTACTGAGGAGACTGCAGTAAATGAGGAAATTAGGAAACTTTATAACAAATAAATCTCCCAAGATGGCCACCAGAGACAAAAGAGCCCAAATGTAGCCCAAATGTAGCCCAAATATCACCCGGATGTAGCCGAAGTATAGCCCAATGACAGAATGTCCCAGAGTGTTCTAACGAACAACTAGAGCGATAACAGTCTTACTTATGACAAAAATATGGCACACCTGAAGCCATCTTGATTGGAATAAAGTGGTAACACTTAAAACATTTAATTTACAAAGGAACAAAATGAGGGGGTTCATTTTGCCATAGAAATTATGATTAGTGCTGCAGAAAGAAAAATGAGGGCACATTTTGACTTCTCAAATCCTCTTCTATTTCATAAAAAAATTCTGACATGCAGACTGAAACATGCACTTTGAATACCAGCAGCAGACTTCCCTGGTGAGCAATAGTTTTACTACAGTGACCTAATGAGCAACTAAAGTGCTAACATTCAGAATGTATGGCAAATGTGTGACACATCTGAATGCCTTCTTGATGGAACCAAAAAAAAACTGAAATTATTTCCTACTGAGGAGACTGCAGTAAATGAGGAAATTAGGAAACTTCATAACAAATAAATCTCCCAAGATGGTCACCAGAGACAAAAGAGCCCAAATGCAGCACAAATATCACCCAGATGTAGCGCACATGTAGCCCAATGACAGAAGTGTGCAAACACTTATTTTTTGTGTATTTGCAGTTTTATATAGTGCAGACTTGTCAGGTATTGGAGTGCTTTACATGAGCATTGGTTACATCACACAAGATCAAATTCATGTTGGTTGTAGACATGGGGAGGTTAAGTGATTTTACCAGAATCACAGAATGTTGAGCTGAAGCAGAAACTCCAACCTGGTTCCCCAGTTGCAAAGTCTGCAGCTCTGGAAGTAACACCACATCCTCTCCCCTAGGTGCACCATTTAATCAAGTGGTCAACTGGATAAAAAAACATAAAGATTACAAATAATTTAAAAGTTCTTTGTCGCTATTTGAAAACTCAGAAAATATGTCCTCATTTTAGTTTCTTAGAGCACTAACCATAAATTTGATGCAAATAAGACCCTCTCATATATGTAATTTCTAAAGGAAATACTCTAGGTCTTACAGTTTTGATTACATCAAGATGACGTCAGGCGTTCCACACTTTTGTAATAAATATAGAATGTTAGCAATCTAGTTGTTCATTGGGATACTGTTGAGAGGCAGAGGCCAGGGGCACGGACTCTGAAAATTGAAGGCAGGTAGGAGAGTGCAGAGGCAACAATTTGGCCACACTGGGCAGGCAGGAAGGGCAGTGGCAGCACAACAGACTATGGAGGGCAGTGGAAAGGGGGGCAGGGGCAACAAACCAACAATACAGGACTGGCAAGAGAGGCTGTGGCAATATAATAGACCATTGTGGGCAGAAGGAAGAGGCAGTGGTAGTACAACCATACATGCCAACAGAACCGTTTCAGCCAGGAAACGTCCAATGTTTTTAAGCTCAAATGGGCTTTATTTGATCTGTCTCCTGTCTACAATCTCCTCTTTTTCAATGTAAGTCAAAGGGGAAAATCAATACCCCAGTTTTTTTTCAAAATCTCCCTCTTACCAAGTTCAAAATGTTCGCAAGTATGGTACATTGAATCATGGTAGGCAGGAGGAATTGGGGTAGGGACATGGACTCGGATAACAGAGGACAGGAGGGACATGGAGAGGTGCACCAAACTGACCCTACAGGGCAGGCATCAGGGTTTGCAGCAGCACAATACACCACACAGGGCATGCAGGACGGGAGTGCAGCACAACAATCCATAGAAAGCAATAGGGAGGGGACAGGACCATGTACATGGACAACAGAGAACAGAGGGGAAAGAGGCAATGGTAGCTAGCTGACCATAATGGACAGACAGGAGAGAAAGCTGCAGCATAACAGATCATAAAGGGCCGGAGGGACGGATCAGGGGCATTACAATGGAACAGACAAGCCAGGAGGGAGGGAATAGGGGTCTGCACATGGAAACAAAGGGCTGGGGGTAAGGGGGCAGGGCAGGAGCAGCAAGATGACCATGGAGGTCAGGCAGGATGGGCACTAGAAACAAGACACACCATGGAGAGCAACAATGAGACTATGATGGCATACACACAGACCATGGAGGGAAGGTGGGAGGGGGTCAGGGGCAGCTAGCTGACCACACAGGGAAGGTGGGAGGGGCCATGGCAGCACAGAAGACCATGCATGGCAAGCGGGAGGGTTAGTGGCAGCACAATGGCTATGATGGGCATGAAGGAGGGTGCAGGGGCATGCACAAAGGACCATGGAGGATAGAAGGGAGGGTCAGGACCTGGGCACAGACAAGAGAGTTCAGGGGAAGGGGCCACACAACAGACCGCGCAGGGCAGGCAGGAGGAGCCGTTGCAGCACAACAGACCAGTGAGGGCAGAAGGGTGTGGCAGTAAAATGGACCATGGAGGACAGGAGGAAGGGGATAGGGGCATGGCATGTGGACAGGCAGGGTGGAGGTGGCAGGGACAGGTTACAGTCATCTGACAATGCTAGGCAGGTGGGAGGGGAGTGGCAGCTCAACAGAACACTCAGAGTAGATAGGAGTGGCAGGTCAATGGAACATGGTGGGAAAAAAGGATGGAGCAGGGGCATGCACAAAGACATCGGAGGGCAGGGGGAAGGAGAATAGGGACAGCAAGCTAAGCACAGAGGCTAAGCAGGAGGTCAATGATGGGCCATAGAATTGGACAATGGAGGGCAGGAGGAGTGGACTGGTACATCATGCTAAATGGAGGGCAGTGGCAGCACATCAGACCATGCATGGCAGGAGGGAGGAGGCTAGTCCATGGATTCAGACAACAGAGGATAGGGAGGAGGTGGATGGGGCAGCAAGCTAACTGTTCAGAGAAGGTGGGTATTAGGAACTTTATTATTTTTAAAATGTGTGTCTGTGCGAACTACTTAAAATATGAACAAGTATGCAGCATAATCTCACTTTTATTCAGGAAGAAGAGGACGTTTGTGACTGTGACTCCGGGCTCACTTGGCAGAAACACGCCCTGACCCTCCACCCCCATCGCAAAATGTAATGCCCGTGAAAAGGGTAGGTGGAGGCAGTGTTATATAGAACATAGTCCTGAGAGCACGATTGAAAATGAAAACTAGATATAGTATATGGTATAAACTATGCACCAAAAAGTGTGATATAAGATGAACCGGGGTGTGAAATATAATATGCAATACATTGTGCGCAATGACAGATTCATTGGAGAGCGCGAGATAGCACAGGCACTAGCGCGTGCTATGCGATATGCGCCTTGGAGTGTAATATGCACAGGGCAGTGTTGTGTAACCTAACTAGTCTCTAAAGTTGTAATATAAAATATGTGCTGGGGAGTGTAACGTTGCATATGCACTGTGACAAAGATATGGATCCCAGATTGTAATATGTATGGCATAGCGCTGTGCGTTATAACATAGGCATCAAGGAAGGCAGGCTAGATGGGGCAATATAACCCGTGCGAAGGCAAGTGTGGCAGGACATATTCACGGGGTGGTGTTACAGTGCACATGGGCTAGAGAGTGTCATAGCATACGCACTAGCTGGTGGAATACAACACAGAGGTGTGTGGCACTCGGCGGGCACTGGTGGGTGGAACACAGCATTGGGCTCAGCCAGGAGCACGCTGTGACTCTCAAGTGAGGTTCGTCTCCTTTCCAGAGAGTAAAATAAAAAGTATTACACATCCGGCGGTGGATGGGTGTTTTATTAACCGTGAGGGGGGTTTCTTGCATAGTTTGGTCGAATTTTTGTCCAATCCCCTTTGAATGGCTTGGTGTGCGTGTGTATTAAATGTGCCCGTCAATAGCTACCCATGTTTGTATAAGTAAACGACAAGGGTGTCTACTTGGAAAGTACCCACCGGCGGGGGGGGCGCTGGGATTAGGCACGGTAGGGCGTCAGACACATCAGAGCTTCACTAGCAGTGTAAATACATTCCACGTGGATTCATTGTATGCATAGTAGCCTTTTCATGAATATCACGCAAATCGTCATGGTGATAGGTACATACGGTTTGTCCAGCATGTCCTAGGTGTTTCTATAAATATATATATTTTTTAAAATAATAAAAAACAAAGGCCGGCCCCGGGGGATGGGGTCCCCGGGGCCATAAGTGGCCTGAGGAGGGGGGCAACGCAGCCCCCCTCCTAAAGAATTTTTTTTAAAAAGGCCATGACCCGGGGGTTGGGGTCCCCGGGGCCGATTAAGGCCTTGGGAGGGTCAAATGTATTTTTTTCAACAAAAAAAATTAGGGTGCAGGCCCTGGGGGATGGGGTCCCCAGGGCCAATAAATTAGAAAAAGAAGGGGGGCCACACAGCCCTCCTTCTTAAAAAAATAAAATAAATAAAAGACCGGCATCGCGCCGGAGGCCACACACCCTCCTTGCAGTACTCTGCAAACGCGTCCCCTGGCCAGTTGCAAGTTGGGGAATTAATTCCCCTTCAATACTGAGGGTCCCTGAGGGCCAACTAGCCCAAGAGGTATCTCCAGTATGCGCCAGGGAGCTGCGTTGCAGACAGGTGTTCTGAGGCCACGCCCCTTTTTACACCTCTATGCAACGCAGCTCTCTGGTGCTTACTGGAGGTACCTAGTGGGCTAGTTTGACCCTAGGGACCCTTAGGATTCAAGGAGACTTAATCTCTCAACTTAGAACAGCCACAGGGCGCATTTACACAGTGGTGAAGGGAGGGGACGGGGCCTGAGGTGACGTGTGCAAACACGCCCTGTGGCACATTTTAAGTTGGGGAAATAATTCCCTTTCAATCCTGAGGGACCCTGGGGGCCAACTAGCCCACCAGGTGCTTCCAGTAAGCGCCACTGCTCTGCGTTGCAGAGAGGTGGTGCAGGCCGTGCCCCTTTTTACACCTCTCTGCAATGGTGCTTACTGGACGTACCTAGTGGGCTATTTTGCCCCTAGGTACCCTCAGGATTCAAGGGGACTTAATCTCCCAACTTAAAAAATGGCCACAAGGCGTGTTTACACAGTGGGGAAGGGAGGGGACGGGGCCTGAGGTGACGTGTGCACACACGCCCTATGGCGCGTTTTAAGTTTGGGAAATAATTCCCCTTCAATCCTGAGGGCCCCTGGGGGCTAACTAGCCCACCAGGTGCTTCCAGTAAGCGCCACTGAGCTGCGTTGCAGAGAGGTGGTCCAGGCCGTGCCACTTTTTACACCTCTCTGCAACGCAGCTCTGTGGCGCTTACTGGAGGTACCTGATGGGCTAGTTGGACCCTAGGGACCCTCAAGATTCAAATGAACTTAATCTCCCAACTAAAAACGGCCACAGGGCGTGTTTACACAGTGGTGAAGGGAGGGGATGGGGCCTGAGTTAACGTGTGCAAACAAGCCCTGTGGCGCGTTTTAAGTTGGGAAAATAATTCTGCTTCAATCCTGAGGGACCCTGGGGGCCATCTAGCCCACCAGGTGCTTCCAGTAAGCGCCACTGCGCTGCGTTGCAGACAGGTGGTCTAGGCCGTGCCCCTCTTTACATCTCTCTGCAACGCAGCTCTGTGGCGCTTACTGGAGGTACCTAGTGGTCTAGTTGGACCCTAGGGACCCTCAGCATTCAAGGGGACTTCATCTCCCAACTTAAAATGGCCACAGGGCGTGTTTACACAGTGGGGAAGGGAGGGGACGGGGCCTGAGGTGACGTGTGCAAACACGCCCTGTGGCGCGTTTTAAGAGGTAGTTTTAATCCCCTGCCCTATTATATACTAGGGGCTTCCAGAGGAGGTCATGCTAATCACAGGGGGACCCCAACGCATAGTGTTGCCTAGTGTATGTAGGTGTTTTCACTGTATTCTGAGTGTCTTTTAACATAGCACTGGCTCTAGGACTGGTTAGTCAGACTCAGTTACCACCAGTTTCCGTTTGAAAAAGTTAAGGGTACAGGATGATTTTGCAACAAGGCTTCTTTCTGCTCTTCTGTTTGTTCTTTCTGCACGTTATCCTTCTTCCTGCACTTTTCTTCGTCTTTGAGGACTTCTGTTGCTTCTTTCTACATTTGTTTTTTTTCTTTCTGTGCGTTATTTCTTCTTTCTTCACATGTCCTATCTCTGTAGGCATAGTTAGAAATTAGCATTTAAAAAGCCTTTGAAATTCACTGAAAAAACCCATAGCTTTCAGGCACGTTATGGTTAGGCATTAGCATTTAAAAAACCTTAGAAATTCACTGAAAAAACCATAGGTTTCAGGGGCGTTATAGTTAGCTTGAATTTTCACTCGTACAAAACCATTGAAATAACCCCGTTATAGTTAGTTAGTTCAGCTAACTATAACTTGCGCGCCCGCAATGCACTGCTGATGACGTCACATATTACATCACTCATGACATGGTCAGTGACATCACTCATGACATAGGTTTCACACATGTTATAGTTAGATGGACATTTCACTCGTAAAAAACCAATGAAATTCCCCCGTTATAGTTAGTTCAGATAACTATAACTCGCGCGCCCGCAATTCACTGCTCATGACGTTACATCACTCATGACATGGTCAGTGGCATCACTCATGACATCACTGATGACATCATCCTTGTGATAGAGTGGTGGTCGCGCGAGTTATAGTTATCTGAACTAACTATAACGGGGGAATTTCATTGGTTTTTTACGAGTGAGATGTCCACCTAACTATAACATGTGTGAAACCTATGGTTTTTTAAGTGAATTTGCAAGGTTTTTTAAATGCTAATTCCTAACTATAACGTGTGTGAAACCTATGGTTTTTTAAGTGAATTTGTATGGTTTTTTAAATGCTAAGTTATGTATGTATTATTATATTTTTTTTTTAAGGTTTTTCACCGTGCGCGCACCGTATATATATATATATATATTACCTACTGGCGGTCGCCAGTTATAGTTAGGACCGTGTTTCCATAGGAAATCAGCAACATTCTATTTGGAATAACTTTGGCGCCGATTGACGGATCCTGGCCAAATTTTCAAAATAGGTGGGGCGCTCCACTCCGCTCCTACCCTGAAAGTCTCGGGGGATTCGTCAAGCGGGGGCTGAGAAAAAGGGGGGGTCCCAAAACGCGTTTTCCCCATGCATTTTTCCATGGGACCTTTAGTCCAAGCTACAGCCCGAACGGCTGAACAGAATTACTTGAAATTTGGCAAAGAGGTAGTCCTCAGGTCAGGGAAGTGCCTTTTGCAGGTCTGGTGTAAATGTGTTCAGTTTTTGCTGAGAAAATAGCATTTAAATCAATATATATATCTATGGGCGCGCTCCGAGCGCTTACGGTAAGCTTACCGTACGCGCACGCTGTCATGCGCGAGCTCAATTCTGATTGGTGGTTACATGACTGTAAACATTCGAATCGGTCGAAATCAGGAAGTGTCGGCCTCCATTTTGTGTGCGTCACACTGATAAAAAAAAGGAGGAGAACGTGGAAAGGGGGAAACGAAGAGAGTTGCAGACCCCCTAGCGTTTGTCAGGGGGTCCAAGAAGGCCATAAAAGAATGAAAAATACATTTTTTTTTTTTTTTTTAAATCACGGGGTGCACGTACGGTAAGCTTAAAAAAAAAAAAAAAAGAAGAAAAAAACAAATTTAAGTGTTAAGATATTAGGGGGCTCTAAAAAGAGCCGTTGTGTTTTTTGGTACCTACAATTAAGTACCGATGCAGAGTCTAAAGTTCAAGAGGAAGACTCTGTTCCCTTCATCATTGAAATGTACACCGTCTCCTCTATAAATGTCTTGCATGTTGTAACGCAAGTTGTTGTGGTATATAGAACCCATACCATAGTCTCTGAGGAAAGCAGAAACAGATTTGTTGGCGTGCTTTCTTGCTTTGTCAATCTGCGGACAAAATTGGTTGGACCAGTTCCACTTTTGCCTTTGGCATATGTTAGAATATACAAAGGCAGAATGAGGAAAAAGCGACATCAATTGCACAAAGGTGTCCTTAATAAGCATTTCCAGACCTACACCAGTTAAAGTGCCTAGGTCATTTCCACCACAGTGCACAATAATAAGGTTAGGCTGTGGGAGATGTAGAAAGGTTTTCACCAAAGGCATTAATTGGTGCCACTTTAACCCTCTCTGACCAATCCATTTAATGTCTACATTTGGCAAAGCAAGGTCTCTCACCATACCTCTTTTTTCTGCAAATTTTTCACTCCAGAAGACATAGCTGTGACCTACAATCCACACTGTGAACATCTTTCAAGGAGATCTGGATGCACTCTGAAGGTGTCTTTCAGTAGAATGGCAAAATGAAATGAAAGACAGTTTGAAAATGGAGGCATACATATTTTTTTTAAATAAAAAGAACTCATTGGCTGTTTCACACCATTCTACACTAAAACCTAGGCTGTATGTGTACATTTTTAGAAGCATGTTTTGTATTGGTTCAGAAAATTGTCTTCCCACAGAAGAATAGTTTGGATTTGCTGTTAGGTTGGACAGGTGAAGCACTCTTGGTCTTTCGATTTGAAACATTGTGTGGTGAACTTCTGACCTCTCTCCTCACAGCAGTGTTCCATGAGCTGTTGCTATGGTAGCAGGCAGAAGTCAAGTTGGGGGAAGGGAACATTTGGAAAAGGGTTGAAGTTTTCAACCAATAGAAATGTATGATTTCATTTGAAAAAATGTGGGAAGCACTGAGATTTGTAATTAACATGTATATGTGTGAAAAAAGAGAGGGAAACATTGCCATTAATTGGTTCTGCTCAGAGGAGAGAGGTGTACAGCTCTGATATTCTGACTCTGATAGTCTGCTGTTTGAGTGCCACATTTCTTTCTCAACTAACTAATTTTAAAGGTGAGTTATGAGTTTGAGAGGGGATGTATGTGGTGATTTTTGCATGAGTCTGTGAGCACAGAGGAATTGCTGTCAGAGATGTATTTCGTGTCTCTCTGGTTCTTTTGGGAAGTATCCATGCATATGTCTCTTGCAACTGCAAATACACAGTCTGCATAAGCAGACTGTTAGCACACACCCAGCAGTTTATCCTGTAGAATCATGCTTAGTATTCACAAGTGAGTGGTGTTTCAGGTAGCAGTGAGTAACGCTAATACATTCAACATCACTAAGGCTGATTTGATTTGCTGGGGTGTAGTCAGTCATCAAGGTCACACATGTTCATGGTCTCAAAAAGCTGTTTGCACATGTGCTGTTTTCTGTATCTGAAAACTGTAATGAAAATGTATGCGAATGTTAGAGTAATTAATGCTTGCAGGAAAAAACAGTAGTAAGTGTGCTTAGAAATTGGCAAGCAAATTTCATTTTCTGCGTAAAATCACAGCATGAGTCTGTGAGCACAGAGGAATTGCTGTCAGAGATGTATTTCGTGTCTCTCTGGTTCTTTTGGGAAGTAACCATGCATATGTCTCTTGCAACTGAAAATACACAGACTGCATAAGCAGACTGTTAGCACACACCCAGCAGTTTATCCTGTAGAATCATGCTGAGTATTCACAAGTGACTGGTGTTTCAGGTAGCAGTGAGTAACGCTAATACATTCAACATCACTAAGGCTGATTTCTTTTGCTGGAGTGTAGTCAGTCACCAAGGTCACACATGTTCATGGTCTGAAAAAGCTGTTTGCACATGTGCTGTTTTCTGTGTCTGAAAACTGTAATGAAAATGTATGCGACTGTTAGAGTACTTAACACTTGGAGGAAAAAACAGTAGTAAGTGTGCTTTGAAATTGGCAAGCAAATTTCATTTTCTGCCTAAAATCACAGAAAACAGTAGTAAGTGTGCTTTGAAATTGGCAAGCAAATTTCATTTTCTGCGTAAAATCACAGCATGAGTCTGTGAGCACAGAGGAATTGCTGTCAGAGATGTATTTCGTGTCTCTCTGGTTCTTTTGGGAAGTAACCATGCATATGTCTCTTGCAACTGAAAATACACAGTCTGCATAAGCAGACTGTTAGCACACACCCAGCAGTTTATCCTTTAGAATCATGCTGAGTATTCACAAATGACTGGTGTTTCAGGTAGCAGTGAGTAACGCTAATACATTCAACATCACTGAGGGTGATTTCTTTTGCTGGAGTGTAGTCAGTCACCAAGGTCACACATGTTCCTGGTCTGAATAGCTGTTTGCACATGTGCTGTTTTCTGTGTCTGAAAACTGTAATGAAAATGTATGCGACTGATAGAGTAATTAACGCTTGCAGGAAAAAACAGTAGTAAGTGTGCTTAGAAATTGGCAAGCAAATTTCAATTTCTGCCTAAAAACACAGAAAACAGTAGTAAGTGTGCTTAGAAATTGGCAAGCAAATTTCATTTTCTGCGTAAAATCACAGCATGAGTCTGTGAGCACAGAGGAATTGCTGTCAGAGATGTATTTCGTGTCTCTCTGGTTCTTTTGGGAAGTAACCATGCATATGTCTCTTGCAACTGAAAATACACAGACTGCATAAGCAGACTGTTAGCACACACCCAGCAGTTTATCCTGTAGAATCATGCTGAGTATTCACAAGTGACTGGTGTTTCAGGTAGCATTGAGTAACGCTAATACATTCAACATCACTAGGGCTGATTTCTTTTGCTGGAGTGTAGTCAGTCACCAAGGTCACACATGTTCATGGTCTGAAAAAGCTGTTTGCACATGTGCTGTTTTCTGTGTCTGAAAACTGTAATGAAAATGTATGCGACTGTTAGAGTACTTAACACTTGGAGGAAAAAACAGTAGTAAGTGTGCTTTGAAATTGGCAAGCAAATTTCATTTTCTGCTTAAAATCACAGAAAACAGTAGTAAGTGTGCTTTGAAATTGGCAAGCAAATTTCATTTTCTGCGTAAAATCACAGCATGAGTCTGTGAGCACAGAGGAATTGCTGTCAGAGATGTATTTCGTGTCTCTCTGGTTCTTTTGGGAAGTAACCATGCATATGTCTCTTGCAACTGAAAATACACAGTCTGCATAAGCAGACTGTTAGCACACACCCAGCAGTTTATCCTGTAGAATCATACTGAGTATTCACAAGTGACTGGTGTTTCAGGTAGCAGTGAGTAACGCTAATACATTCAACATCACTAAGGCTGATTTCTTTTGCTGGAGTGTAGTCAGTCACCAAGGTCACACATGTTCATGGTCTGAAAAAGCTGTTTGCACATGTGCTGTTTTCTGTGTCTGAAAACTGTAATGAAAATGTATGCGACTGTTAGAGTAATTAACGCTTGCAGGAAAAAACAGTAGTAAGTGTGCTTAGAAATTGGCAAGCAAATTTCATTTTCTGCCTAAAAACACAGAAAACAGTAGTAAGTGTGCTTTGAAATTGGCAAGCAAAATTCATTTTCTGCGTAACATCACAGCATGAGTCTTTTATGGCCTTCTTGGACCCCCTGACAAACGCTAATGCATTCAACATCACCAAGGATCATTATCTTTGCAGGAGTGCAGTCAGTCAGCCAGGTTACACATGTACATGCTCTAAAAAAGCAGATTGCACATGTGCTCTTTTCTGCCTCTGTAAACTATAAAGAAAATGTGTCAGACTGTTAGAGTAATTAACAATTGCAAAAAAAAAAATAAGTGTGCTTTTGAATTGCAAATGAAATATCGTGATCTGCCTAGAATTACACCAAGAGTCTGTTTGCACACAGGAATTGATCTTAGAGATTAAATTCGTGTTGGTTTTCTTGTGTTTTTCACTTGTAGGAAAGGGGTAGATAGTGTAATAAGAAAAGAAAAGATCATAACAAATATAGTAATATATTTAAATTACAAAAAGATATTTTTTTTTAGTTTCTTTCAGGTATTGCTCCAGAGCAGTGAAGGAAATATAAGATGCCTATAAAATCAAGACAGAGAAAACAACAGAAAAAAAATGTTTATTTGAAGACAACTGGAGGACCCAACTTAGTTGAAGATGCTCATGTTGGGAAAAAGAAAAAGTCTTCTGGTAAGCAGACAAAGGAATTCTTTAAAAAAATATTCAAAAAAAGGAAAAATTTAAAAAATGCCCCCATTGGCAAAACTGTTTCAAGTAGAAAACAACAGGAGAATAGTGAGAATTTACTAAATGCTAATGTATGAGCAGAAGCTATAAAAATTAACTTGAAAAGAAAATCAGCATTTAAAGAGATCCGTAGGAAAATGTTTCAGAGAAGAGTGATGTCCAATTTGCTAAAGGATGTGAAAAAATATAAGAAAAGAGCTACATTTTTAAAGAGAAAAAAAGATATTGAAGCCATTCTAGCTAAGGCTTTAGATTTAAAAAAAAAACTATTCATTTTAATTTTGAACAAGATGCGTACATTAGAAAAAATAGTTAATGTAATGAAGTCACAAAGCAAAAAGAAAAGAGTAGTAAAAAGAAATAACTTTTGTAAAGTGTTTTTAGGAGAATGGATGCATAGTTCAAGTACTGAACCATTTTTTAATGAAGAGACTTATCTTCAAAGTAATAGTTTGCTGCATGCAGTTGACACCAGTGGTCGAGCATATGAAGTTAAGGATGGTTGTGTAATGGAAAAGGAGAAAATGGTTCCAAGAAATGAGGAAGAAGTGATTGCAGATGAGGTTATGGGGAGACGTCCTAAAGCCCCAGTGTATACTTGGAATTGTAGTGGTATTTGTACTTTGCGACAGGAATCTATTGATAAATTACGTGAGTTTTTAAGAGAATATAGTAAAAAGAGTGTTAAACAGAAGATTAAGGTGCTTCAAGGACTAGATCCATGCAGAGTGAGAGAGAATACTGGTTTGCAAGGACACTCTCTGGCTTGTTTATCTAGGAAAGTTTGTCAAAGTGTTTTTCACCATTTTAGGATGCTGGCAGTTCATCATACTGAAATTAGGAAATTTGTGAGAAGCTAGTATTTTGCTAAAAGTCCAGCACTAAAGTTAAAGGAGTTGAATAAGGCTCTGTTGCATGGATCTGTATCAGATGTTGAGAAGGTTACTGATGAGATTCAGTTTTGTTACTTTGGTCCAGAACAAGAAAGTGAAGGGAATGACACAGTTATTGACGAAAATGTGGAAGAGAATGTAGAACCCTCCGTAAATAAGAAATTTGAAGATCAAATTGCAAAATTTGCTATCATCTCTAATGAAAGACCAAATATTACTTGTATTTGTTGCCGGAGAAGCCATTACAAAATCCAAACAAGGAATGTTGATCTCTACAAAAAAAGTGAAGAAGAAGATAATTACAAGTGGAAGGATTTTGCAAAATATATATATTTCTTGAAAATTGTTTTGATTTGGGTGAAGATCATCGTATTTGTAAATACTGTTACAACAAGTTGGAAGAAAATAAAATGCCAGCTAGAGCTGTACATAATAATTTAGAATTGGTTGAAGTTCCTGCAGAACTTTCTGATTTAAATACGTATGAGTCTATACTCATTCAATGTGTCCATCCGTTCCAGACCATAGTACGTATGGAGCCAAAAACAGGCAAATTACCTCCTTCAGATTTACAGAGAGGTTTAAAAGGAAGAGTTGTCTATTTGCCGTTGGATTTGAAAAAAAATATGGAAACTATTGATACAGATACTTTGGAAACTGAACCATTAGTTATTCTGGTTAATGGTGTACCTACAAAGAATAAGAAAATTTGGCAGGAGCTGGTAGATGTACGGAAAGTACAAAGAGCAAATTTATATTTGAAAAGGAATAATAAATGGTATGAATCAATTTATATAGATGAAGATGAAGAAGATTTAGTAGGAGACACAGACACACCAACTGGGCAAATTGAAAAAGTAGACAAGTCAAAAGAAGAAGAAATTTATGAACATTTCAGCATACATCCTCTTCATTCAAAAGAAGTAATGGCAAACACCATTGATCTGTTTCAAATGAAAAAAGCACAAGGAACTCCCGTGAGTGTATGGGAGGAGAGTTTGGAAGCTCGTTGTTTTCCCCAGCTGTTTCCTACAGGAGAAGGTGGACGATATGATGAACGTCCAGTCCAGATTCCTGCTTCGGAGTATCGGACTACAAGATTATATGCAGAAGATCCCAGATTTCGTCAAAGTATTCCTTATTTGTTCCATCTGTTATTTGAAAGTAACTTGTCTGCACTATCTTATGCAGTAAACCACATTTTAAAAAGTGGAACACATCTACATAATGTGTCTGCTAAGGATTTTATGAACAAAGTGCAGCAGCGAGATGATCATTTGGAATCACAATTGATCAATCTGATGGCTTGTCAGTGTGGGACGAATGAATATTGGTACCGACGCCATGGAGAATTGAAATGTATGTTACGGAATTTAGGAACTCCAACATGGTTTCTAACCCTAAGCTGTGCAGAGTACGCTTGGGATGATTTACTGGATTTTCTACGAGAGGCAAATTCAAACATTAAAAACATCGAATACAAGACAGCAGGAGAATTGTGCTCATTGGATCCGGTTAATGTTTGCAGATATTTCAATCATAGATTTGAGGCTATGGTGTCCTTTATCTGCAATAAAAAAAATCCACCACTTGGAGAAGTTGTGGATTTCTTTTGGAGAAAAGAGTACCAAGCAAGAGGTGCTCCTCACATTCATATGCTGTTGTGGATCAAGGATGCTCCAAAATTTGGAACAGATGCTGATGAAGCAGTGTTATCTTTCATTGAAGGATATGCAACATGTGCTATACCTAAAAGCACAGAAGAGAAAAAGTTAAAATAGCAAGTTTTACGTTTCCAAAGTCATCGGTGTGGAATATACTGTCGACGGAAGTACAAGACCAAAGATAAATTCTACACAAAATGTCGATTTGGATTTCCACGACCTGTTCTTTCAAAAGGAAGAGTCAACAGTTTTATGTCAGCTGTGCGACATACTATTACAAGAAAATCTCCCAAAAATACGTACAACCTAAGAAGAAAAGAAGAGTCAAAATATATAAATGACTACAACCCAGTCATTTTATCCATGTGGAATACTAACATGGATATTCAGTATGTGGCAGACAATTCTATTGCTGTTGCTCGGTATGTCACATCTTACATTACTAAATCTGAGAAAACGGAATTGAAGGAAATGTGGGAAGAGATTTCTCACGAGAAGACTGTCAGTAAGAAGCTGTACAGTTTCAGTTTAAAGATGTTATCGCATCGAGAAATTGGATCCTACGAATGTTCAGATAGGTTATCATCTGCAAGTCTATACTCGAAATCAAGAAGAATAATTTGGGTCAGTTTAGGCCTTGCAGGAATGCGAAATCGGGTACTGAAATCTGTTGGAGAAATTGAATATTTGGCCGAGAACGACCCAAAAAGTACAGCTATTTTGAAAACAAACATGTTGGACACATATTACCCAAAAAGAAGTCATCATCTTGAGAACATGTGTCTCTATGAAGTGCTGCAGAACTACATATTTTCACGGAAAGCCACAGAAGACATCAACAATGGAAAATATAAAGTCATTGGTGAGGAAGGATGTTTAGTGAAGCAAACAAAAGGAAGTTTGATTAATCACAGGAAGCTGGGTTGTGACACTACTGACAAAAAGGAATTTTACTACTTGGCACTTTTACAGCTGTTTAAACCATGGCGTTCAGAGGACGAACTACTTGGAGAATTTCAAAGCTATGAGGATTCATTTAATGCATGTAAAGATACCATTGAATGCAGTATTTTCAGGAATTATGTCCAAATGTTAAACGAAGAAATTGAACAGGAAGCTACAATTGCAGCTGAAGTAGCTAGAGACAGTTCTCAAGACAGCCAAAGTTCTGGAACGCTCAGTCAAGATCCACTAGGACAGCCAATCTTAGAAAATGAAGCTGCAATAGCCATGACTGAAGTGGAAACGGCTATGAATCAAGCTCAGGAAGATTTAATAGACTTACCAGATTTGGAACAACAACTGAATGAAGAACAACGACAAATTTATGAAGAAGTCAGAAAAAAAATTGATCACGGATTACTACATGAAAATAAAGAGTGCACATGCACATCATTTGAACCAATTAGGTTGTATGTGAGTGGACAAGCTGGAACTGGGAAAAGTTTCTTAATTAAAGTCATCAGAAGCTACCTACAGCAAAAAACTGATTCAACTTTATCTTGTGTTGTTACTGCTCCAACTGGGTTAGCAGCATATAATATAAAAGGAATTACTCTCCATCGCTTGCTAATGTTACCAGTGGAGCATGAGAACAAAATAGAATATCACAAGCTAACTGGCGAAGCATGTTTCGAAGTTTCAAGAGTGTTGAAGAAGATGCAAGTTCTCATTATTGATGAGGTAAGCATGGTATCAAACTTAATGCTTGCCTTTGTGCATTTAAGAATGCTGCAAATTCTAAAAAGAGACTATGACGTGCTATTTGGTGGAAAACATGTTATAGTTTTTGGGGATCTACTGCAGCTCACTCCAGTTAAAGGACAACCAGTGTTTAATACTGTTACACATGAGGACACGAAGAAGTCATTAGGAAGCATTGGTAATGCGAATATTTGGTCATTCTTTGAGTACAAAGAACTCACTACCAATATGAGGCAAGCAAATGATGAAGAATATGGAAGTATTCTGAAAGATATCAGAATTGGACTACTCACAGAAGTAGGCAGAAAAGCATTACAGAGTCGGTTGCTACATAATTTATTTCCAAGTGAAGAAATAGTTGCAGAGAAAATATACAAGAACATTGCAGAAAAAAATACTGTAATCTGCTTAATGCCAACACTACGTGAATGCTCGATATTCAATGAGGAACTTTTGAAATTGGAAAAGGAAGAGATTAAGAAAATGGAAGCAGTGGACAAAATCCAACATGAAAGAATTACTATTACATTAACAGGCGAACTGAAAAAGAAATTGGATTCTCTAGAGAAGAACATTTCGAAAACAGCTGGATTAGAAAAAAATCTATCTCTTTGCATGAACTGTCGAGTATTTCTAAGGAGAAATTTGGATGTTGAAAAAGGTTTAGTGAATGGAGCTATGGGTAAAGTTGTGGGTTTTGTTAACTACCAGAAAAAAGAAGGAATTGAGTTTTTAAAAATAAAATTTGATCAGATTGAAGAGGTAAAAGACATTAGTCGTTGTTCAGTCCGTTTTTTGCTTGTGAAAGACTTATATGTACGTAGGAAGCAGTTTCCATTTTCTCTAGCATATGCTGTAACTATTCACAAGTGTCAAGGATTAACTGTTGATAGTGCATTTGTAAACATTGGATCTACTGTGTTCAAAGAAGGTATGGCATATGTTGCTTTGTCACGAGTGAAAATATTATCTGGTTTATTCATGATAGACTTTGATGACTCAAAAGATAGTGCTGATGCAAATTGTGTTAAGGAGTATAATAGATTAAGAAGAACCTATGCTCCTCATTTAGGTCAGTATCCTGTGTTGGAGAAACGTGTTGTTTGTCAGAAAAGGAGAATTGAGAATATCTGTAATGAGGATGTACAGAAGAGAAAACAAAAAGAGAGTCATATGATTGCAAGCAAAAAGAAAAAGGACAATGTGGAAGAGGTTGTTGGTTGCCATTTTGAAAATAGCTCTGGTGTCAACTGCTACGCAAATGTAGTGCTGAATGTTGTATTTTATCTTGAAAGTTTGCAAGAGCAGATAATAGAAAATCATGAAAAAAGATTCTGTTCTGTGCTAAGTCTTCTTTATGAGAAAGTGAGTGTTGATAAAGCTAAAATAGAAAGTGCGAATGAAATTAGAAATCTATTAGATGTTTGTTCAGGACGAACACAGTTTTCTCAAAATGTCCAGCAAGATGCACAGGAATTCTTGATGTACATCCTTTTGGTACTTGAAGATGAAGGGGTAGAAATAGAAAATATGTTTGGTCTCTCTTATAAATGGGAACATAGTTGTGAAAACTGTTTCTACACATGCAGCTCTAATGTTGATTCTGAAAGGTTTATCTATTTAACATTGCCAGAGACTAAATCAGTGACTTTTAGTAAATTAGTTAAAGATGCCAATCACAACATGGAATGTTCTAAATGTAAATCAGACATGTTTTCAACGTTATTTTTAAAGAAATATGGACAGTATGTAATTTTAATGATGCAACGTTGTAGAGCTGATGGAACAAAATTGGACACTTTAATAAAGAAATTTACAGGACAGCAATTATCAATTTCTGGCAAAACTTTTGTAACAGTTGCAATAATTTTCCATGATGGGCCTTTTGTAACTTCTGGTCATTACACAGTTTTTCTTAAATGTGAAAAAGGCTGGACACTGTGTAATGATTCTGAATTGGTTTTCAAGCAACGTTTGCCTTTTGATTTAGCAAATTCCTATTTAATTTTTCTGAAACCAAAATTTTAGAAAGAAATTGCAACATCTGTAGAAAATATTATTACAATTCAATTGGATTACCATCGGAAATGTCATCAAAAATTATTATAAAAATTACCATTTGGCCTTACGGAAAGGTAATAATTTGCATTGTGGACTTCTTTGACACAAATTATTTTGGTGATTATGCTTATGCAACAGAATTTTCAGACGATATTTACTGAAATTAGTTACTGTTCTTACGTGAGATTTATATTGCAAATGTTTCATTTCTATTACGGTATGTTTTAGTGAGAAGAGATTCTGGGCTTTTTTTAAACAATCTTTCTGATTGGTTTTTTTTTTGCCCGCTGTTAAGTGATGAATGCAATTGCTTTTACGATTTACAGTAAAATGCAATATATTCTGAAAACAGCAAAAAAAGGGCAAAAATATGTTTGTTGAAATATGAAAATATGTGCACTGTATTATAAAAAGTGTTGTTAAATATTAATACCTTTTTCTTTTTTTACAGATTGCGAAAGGAAAAATATAAAAATAAACTTCTTTATAGAAAGTAAAATAAATCACTTATTTTTCTTTAAGTTATTTTCATTGTCAGGTAAGTGTGAAATTTCTGGAATTATCACACATTTACTTTAATGCTCACTTTTTTTCACTACTCTTCTCTATGCTTTTCTCATTTCTGTAGTAGTCCCTGACGGAATCAAAGTAAAAAACTGTAAGTATTTCCTACTGAGGAGACTGCAGTACATGAGGAAATTAGGAAACTTCATAACAAATAAATCTCCCAAGATGGCCACCGGAGACAAAAGAGCCCAAATGTAGCCCAAAATCACCCAGATGTAGCCCAAATATAGCCCAATGACAGAGGTGTGCAAAACACTTATTATTTTGTGTTTTTGCAGTGTTATATAGTGCAGACTTGTCAGGTATTGGAGTGCTTTACATGAGCATTGGTTACATCACACAAGAACAAATTCATTTTGGTTGTAGACATGGGGAGACTAAGTGATTTGACCAGAATCACAGAATGTTGAGCTGAAGCAGAAACTCCAACCTGGTTCCCCATTTGCAAAGTCTGCAGTTCTGGAAGTAACACCACATCCTCTACCCTAAATGAAACATTTAATCAAGTGGTCAACTGGATAAAAAAACATAAAGATAACAAATAATTTAAAAGAGCTTTGTCGCTATTTGAAAACTCAGAAAATATGTCCTTATTTTAGTCTTTTAGAGCACTAACCATAATTTTGATGCCAATGAGACCCTCTCATATATGTAATTTCTAAAGGAAATGCTCTAGGTATTACAGTTTTGATTACATCAAGGTGACGTCAGGCGTTCCACACTTTTGTAATGAATATAGAATGTTAGCAATCTAGTTGTTCATTAGGATACTGTTGAGAGGCAGAGGCTAGGGGCACGGACTCTGATAATTGAAAGCAGGTAGGAGGGTGCAAAGACAACAATTTAACCACACTGAGCAGGCAGGAAGGGCAGTGGCAGCACAACAGACTATGGAGGGCAGTGGAAAGGGGGGCAGGGGCAACAAACCAACAATACAGGACTTGCAAGAGAGGCTGTGGCAATGGAATAGACCATTGTGGGCAGAAGGAAGAGGCAATGGTAGTACAACCATACATGCCAACAGACCCGATTCAGCCAGGAAACGTCCAATGTTTTTAAGCTCAAATGGGCTTTATTTGATCTGTCTCCTGTCTACAATCTCCTCTTTTTCAATGTAACTCAAAGGGGAAAATCAATACCCCAGTTTTTTTCAAAATCTCCCTCTTACCAAGTAAAAATGTTCGCAAGTATGGTACATTGGATCATGGAAGAAAATGGGGTAGGGACATGGACTTGGATAACAGAGGACAGGAGGGACATGGAGAGGTGCACCAAACTGACCCTGCAGGGCAGGCATCAGGGTTTGCAGCAGCACAATACACCACACAGGGCATGCGGGACAGGAGTGCAGCACAACAATCCATAGAAAGCAAGAGGGAGGGGACAGGACCATGCACATGGACAACAGAGAACAGAGGGGCAAGAGGCAATGGTAGCTAGCTGACCATAATGGACAGACAGGAGAGAACAGTCCATAAAGGGCAGGAGGGATGGATCAGGGGCATTACAATGGAACAGACAAGCCAGGAGGGAGAGAGTAGGGGTCTGCACATGTAAACAGAGGGCTGGGGCCAAGGGGGCAGGGCAGTAGCAGCAAGATAGCCATGGAGGTCAGGCAGGATGGGCACTAGAAGCAAGACACACCATGAAGAGCAACAGTGAGACTGTGATGGCATACACACAAACCATGGAGGGAAGGTGGGAGGGGGTCAGGGGCAGCTAACTGACCACACAGGGAAGGTGGGAGGGGCCATGGCAGCACAGAAGACCATGCATGGCAAGTGGGAGGGTTAGTGGCAGCACAATGGCTATGATGGGCAAGAAGGAGGGTGCAGGGGCATGCACAAAGGACGATGGAGGATAGAAGGGAGGGTCAGGATCTGTGCACAGACAAGAAAGTTCAGGGGAAGGGGCCTCACAACAGACCGCACGGGGCAGGCAGGAGGAGCAGTTGCAGCACAACAGACCAGGGAGGGCAGAAGGGTGTGGCAGTACAATGGACCATGTAGGACAGGAGGAAGAGGATAGGGGCATGGCATGTGGACAGGCAGGGTGGAGGTGGCAGGGACAGGTTACAGTCATCTGACAATGCTAGGCAGGTGGGAGGGGAGTGGCAGCTCAACAGAACACTCAGAGTAGATAGGAGTGGCAGGTCCATGGAACATGGTGGGCAAAAAGGATGGAGCAGGGGCATGCACAAAGACATCGGAGGGCAGGGGGAAGGAGAATAGGGGCAGCAAGCTAAGCACAGAGTTTAAGCAGGAGGTCAATGATGGGGCATAGAATTGGGCAATGGAGGGCAGGAGGAGGGGACTGGTACATCATACTAAATTGAGGGCAGTGGCTACACATCAGACCATGCATGGCGGGAGGGAGGAGGCTAGTCCATGGATTCACACAACAGAGGATAGGGAGGAGGGGGATGGGGCAGCAAGCTAACTGTTCAGAGAAGGCGGGTATTAGGAACTTTATTGTTTTTAAAACGTGTGTCTGTGCGAACTACTTAAAATATGAACAAGTATGCAGCATAATCTCACTTTTATTCAGGAAGAAGAGGACGTTTGTGACTGTGACTCCGGGCTCACTTGGCAGAAACACCCCCTGACCCTCCACCCCCTATCGCAAAATGTAATGCCCGTGAAAAGGGTAGGTGAACACAGTGTTATATAGAACATAGTCCTGAGAGCACGATTGAAAATGAAAACTAGATATAGTGTATGGTATAAACTATGCATCAAAAAGTGTGATATAAGATGAACCGGGCGTGAAATATAATATGCAATATATTGTGCGCAATGACAGATTCATTGGAGAGCGTGAGATAGCACAGGCACTAGCGCGTGCTATGCGATGTGCACCTTGGAGTGTAATATGCACAGGGCAGTGTTGTGTAACCTAACTAGTCTCTAAAGTTGTAATATAAAATATGTGCTGGGGAGTGTAACGTTGCATATGCACTGTGACAAAGATATGGATCCCAGATTGTAATATGTATGGCATAGCACTGTGCGTTATAACATAGGCATCGAGGAAGGCACGTTAGATGGGGCAATATAACCCGTGCAAAGACAAGTGTGGCATGACATATTCACGGGGTGGTGTTACAGTGCACATGGGCTAGAGAGTGTCATAGCATATGAACTAGCTGGTGGAATACAACACAGAGGTGTGTGGCACTCGGCAGTTAATGGTGGGTGTAACACAGCATTGGGCTCTGCCAGGAGCGCGCTGTGACTCTCAAGTGATGTTCATCCCCTTTCCAGAGAGTAAAATAAAAATTATTACACATCCGGCAGTGGATGTGTGTTTTATTAACCGTGAGGGGGGTTTCTTACATAGTTTTGGTCAAATTTTTGTCGAATCCCCTTTGAATGGCTTGGTGTGCATGTGTATTAAATGTGCCCGTCGATAGCTACCCATGTTTGTATAATTAAACGACAAGAGTGTCTACCGGGATTAGGCACGGTAGGGCATCAGACATGTCAGAGCTTCACTAGTGGTGTAAATACATTCCACGTGGATTCATTTTATGCATAGTCGCCTTTTAATGAATATCACGCAAATCGTCATGGTGATAGGTACGTACGGTTTGTCCAGCATGTCCTAGGTGTGTCTATAAATATATATTTTTTTAAAATAATAAAAAACAGTGGCCGGCCCTGGGGATTGCGGTCAAAAATATATAATTAGGAGACAGGCCCTGGGGATGGGGTCATCAGGGCCAATAAATTAGAATAAGAAGGGGAACCACACAGCCCCCCTTCTTAAAAATTTAAATAAATAAAAGACTGGCATCGTGCCGGAGGCCACGCCCCCTCCTTGCAGCACTCTGCCAACGAGCCCCCTGGCGAGTTGTAGTTTGGGGAATTAATTCCTCTTCAATACTGAGGGTCCCTGAGGGCCAACTAGCCCAACAGGCATCTCCAGTATGCGCCAGGGATCTGCGCTGCAGACAGGTGTTCTGAGGCCAAGCCCCTTTTTACACCTCTCTGCAACGCAGCTCTGTGGCGCTTACTGGAGGTACCTAGTGGTCTAGTTTGACCCTAGGGACCCTAAGGATTCAAGGGGACTTAATCTCTCAACTTAGAACAGCCACAGGGCACGTTTACACAGTGGTGAAGGGAGGGGACGGGGCCTGAGGTGATGTGTGCAAACACGCACTATGGTAGGTTTTAAATTGGGGATATAATTTCCCTTCAATACTGAGGGCCTCTGGGGGCTAACTAGCCCACCAAGTGCTTCCAGTAAGCGCCACTGAGCTGCATTGCAGAGAGGTGGTCCAGGCTGTGCCACTTTTTACACCTCTCTGCAACGCAGCTCTGTGGCACTTACTGGAGGTACCTAGTGGGCTAGTTGGACCCTAGGGACCCTCAGGATTCAAATGAACTTAATCTCCCAACTAAAAACGGACACAGGGCGTGTTTACACAGTGGTGAAGGGAGGGGACGGGGCCTGAGTTAACGTGTGCAAAAACGCCCTGTGGCCTGTTTTAAGAGGTAGTTTTAATCCCCCTGCCCTATTATATACTAGGGGCTTACAGAGGAGGTCATGCTAATCACAGGGGGACCCCAACGCATAATGTTCCCTAGTGTATGTAGGTGTTTTCACTGTATTCTAAGTGTCTTTTAACATAGCACTGGCTCTAGGACTGGTTAGTCAGACTCAGTTACCACCAGTATCCGTCTGAAAAAGTTGAGGGTACAGGATGATTTTGCAACAAGGATTCTTTCTGCTCTTCTTTTTGTTCTTTCTGCACGTTATCCTTCTTCCTGCACTTTTCTTCGTCTTTGAGGACTTCAGTTGCTTCTTTCTGCACTTCTTTTTTTTCTTTCTGTGCATTTTTTCTTCTTTCTTCACATGTCCTATCTCTGTAGGCATAGTTAGAAATTAGCATTTAAAAAACCTTTGAAATTCACAGAAAAAACCATAGGTTTCAGGCACGTTATAGTTAGGAATTAGCATTTAAAAAACCTCAGAAATTCACTGAAAAAACCATAGGTTTCAGGGGTGTTATAGTTAGCTGGACTTTTCACTTGTACAAAACCATTGAAATTCCCCCGTTATAGTTAGCTCAGCTAACTATAACTCGCGCGCCCGCAATGCACTGCTGATGACGTCACATATTACATCACTCATGACATGGTCAGTGACATCACTCATGACATCACTGATGACATCTCAAATGACATCACTGATGACATCACTGATGACATCATCCTTGTGATAGAGTGGCAGACCTCCTCTCACCCTAATATAACTTTTGATACACACATTCAAAAATAGAGACTAAAATTTTCAAAACAATGGACATACCAATACCAGTTACAACAACCTCTTCAGTAATTCTAAGATCCACATACACATCCACTCATTCACCAACAGTCCTATACAGTCACTCATACATGTACTCACTCATCATATGTACTCATACACCTATACATCCTGTTACACAATGCCACTCATCCATAGAGTTACTCACACACATAGACACTCATGCTAATAAAGAATCAAACATACCTTTACTTGCATATACAGGTATACACAAACCACCAGACTTACTTCTACGGAAACTTACACATACTTAGTCTTTTAAACAATCACTTATAGAAACACATACTTATTCATACAGGAACTCTTTCAATCTCTCACTCTCACATATACTCACTTATATACACCAATAGTCACATATACTAGTTTAAAACATATGTAGTTACTCATAAAGACACTATTGAGACAGTCATTCACTCACTAACACACCCATACACACACTCATCCACCCATACAGTCCTGCACACATGCTGTCTTCAACACATACAAACAGTGAGTCACTCATTCATGCACCTATGCACTACGTAATACCCCCCACCGAACCATGCAGACTGATACTCCAAAAAACCAACTAATAACCTATATAGACACCCATGTAGCTACTCACCAACCCATGCAGCCACTTATACACAAAGTGAGAGACTGATACAGATATTTACATATTTAAATATTACTCACTAAGCCATGTATTCACTATGATACACTTAATCAGTCAGTTACACAATCAATTTTTCAAAAACAAATCATCCATTTAGACACTTATATACCCATTTATTCTTCCATCGACCTTGAGATATACATATATAAAACATATTTAATTTTCAGAAAAACAGACATTCACTGGATGATGTCATCAGTGATGTCATCAGTGATGTCATTTGAGATGTCATCAGTGATGTCATGAGTGATGTCACTGACCATGTCATGAGTGATGTAATATGTGACGTCATCAGCAGTTCATTGCGGGCGCGCGAGTTATAGTTAGCTGAACTAACTATAACGGGGGAATTTCAATGGTTTTGTACAAGTGAAAAGTCCAGCTAACTATAACACCCCTGAAACCTATGGTTTTTTCAGTGAATATATATATGTATGTATGTGTATATATATTCACAGAAAAAACCATAGGTTTCAGGCACGTTATAGTTAGGAATTAGCATTTAAAAAACCTCAGAAATTCACTGAAAAAACCATAGGTTTCAGGGGTGTTATAGTTAGCTGGACTTTTCACTTGTACAAAACCATTGAAATTCCCCCGTTATAGTTAGTTCAGCTAACTATAACTCGCGCGCCCGCAATGCACTGCTGATGACATCACATATTACATCACTCATGACATGGTCAGTGACATCACTCATGACATCACTGATGACATCTCAAATGACATCACTAATGACATCATCCAGTGAATGTCTGTTTTTCTGAAAATTAAATATGTTTTATATATGTATATCTCAAGGTCGATGGAAGAATAAATGGGTATATAAGTGTCTAAATGGATGATTTGTTTTTGAAAAATTGATTGTGTAACTGACTGATTAAGTGTATCATAGTGAATACATGGCTTAGGGACATATGTATCAAACGATTTTTTAATCGCAAACGCTGCGATTCGCAAAATAACAGCGTTTGCGATTAAAAAATCGGTAATCGGGATGTATGAGCCAAATCCCATCGCAAAATTAAGGAATTGCTAATTTAGCGATTTCTTAATTTTGAGTAAGCATTTAAGAAATCGCAATTTGCGATTTCTTAAATGATATGTAAAAAGCACCCAAGTTGTGCAAATTATCCTTAAGAAATCGCAAATTACCACCAACTTCCAGTTGGTGGTAATTTGCGATTTCCTTTCAAAATGCACTTATTTGAATTTTACAAAGTGCCACGTGGCGCTCATACATGCCCTTAGGGCATGTATGTGCGCCATATGCACACACATGCTCATTTCAGGGGTGCATCAGGGTGTCATCATGACACCCTTGCATCTTTGAAATTATTCTCAAATTGCGATTAGCAAATTGCGATTCGCTATTTGAGAATTACTTCCCATTCATTCCTGTGGGTCTCCTGGCCCATAGAAATGAATGGGCAGGTATTCCTTAATTGCGATTTCGCAATTTGCTAATCGCAGTTAAGGAATTTTAAGAAATCGCAAAAAGTTTGCAATTTTTTAAATACATCCCGTTTTGCAATTCTCAAATAGCGATTCTTTAAAAATCGCTATTTGAGAATCGCAAATGGTGATGTTGATACATTACCCCTTAGTGAGTAATGTTTAAATATGTAAATATCTGGATCAGTCTCTCACTTTGGGTATAAGTGGCTGCATGGGTTGGTGAGTAGCTACATGGGTGTCTATATAGGTTATTGGTTGGTTTTTTGAGTATCAGTCTGAGTGTCTGCATGGTTCGGTGGGGGGTATTACGTAGTGCATAGGTGCATGAATGAGTGACTCACTGTTTGTATGTGTTGAAGACAGCATGTGTGCAGGACTCTATGGGTGGATGAGTGTGTGTATGGGTGTGTTAGTGAGTGAATGACTGTCTCAATAGTGTCTTTATGAGTAACTACATATGTTTTAAACTAGTATATGTGACTATTGGTGTATAAAAGTGAGTACATGTGAGAGTGAGAGATTGAAAGAGTTCCTGTATGAATAAGTATGTGTTTCTATAAGTGCTTGTTTAAAAGACTAAGTATGTGTAAGTTTCCGTAGAAGTAAGTGTGGTGGTGTGTGTATAACTGTATATGCAAGTAAATGTATGTTTGATTCTTTATTAGCATGAGTGACTATGTGTGTGAGTAACTCTATGGATGAGTGGCATTGTGTAACAGGATGTATAGGTGTATGAGTACATATGATGAGTGAGTACATGTATGAGTGACTGTATAGGACTGTTGGTGAATGAGTGGATGTGTATGTGGATCTTAGAATTACTGAAGAGGTTGTTGTAACTGGTATTGTATGTCCATTGTTTTGAAAATTGTAGTCTCTATTTTTGAATGTGTGTATCAAAGGTTATATTAGGGTGAGAGGAGGTCTGCCACTCTACCACAAGGATGATGTCATTAGTGATGTCATTTGAGATGTCATGAGTGATGTCATGAGTGATGTCACTGACCATGTCATGAGTGATGTAATATATGACGTCATCAGCAGTGCATTGCGGGCGCGCGAGTTATAGTTAGCTGAACTAACTATAACGGGGGAATTTCAATGGTTTTGTACAAGTGAAAAGTCCAGCTAACTATAACACCCCTGAAACCTATGGTTTTTTCAGTGAATTTCTGAGGCTTTTTAAATGCTAATTCCTAACTATAACGTGCCTGAAACCTATGGTTTTTTCTGTGAATTTCAAAGGTTTTTTAAATGCTAATTTCTAACTATGCCTACAGAGATAGGACATGTGAAGAAAGAAGAAAAAATGCACAGAAAGAAAAAAAAGAAGTGCAGAAAGAAGCAACAGAAGTCCTCAAAGACGAAGAAAAGTGCAGGAAGAAGGATAACGTGCAGAAAGAACAAAAAGAAGAGCAGAAAGAATCCTTGTTGCAAAATCATCCTGTACCCTCAACTTTTTCAGACGGATACTGGTGGTAACTGAGTCTGACTAACCAGTCCTAGAGCCAGTGCTATGTTAAAAGACACTTAGAATATAGTGAAAACACCTACATACACTAGGGAACATTATGCGTTGGGGTCCCCCTGTGATTAGCATGACCTCCTCTGTAAGCCTCTAGTATATAATAGGGCAGGGGGATTAAAACTACCTCTTAAACCAGGCCACAGGGCGTTTTTGCACACGTTAACTCAGGCCCCGTCCCCTCCCTTCACCACTGTGTAAACACGCCCTGTGTCCGTTTTTAGTTGGGAGATTAAGTTAATTTGAATCCTGAGGGTCCCTAGGGTCCAACTAGCCCACTAGGTACCTCCAGTAAGTGCCACAGAGCTGCGTTGCAGAGAGGTGTAAAAAGTGGCACAGCCTGGACCACCTCTCTGCAATGCAGCTCAGTGGCGCTTTCTGGAAGCACTTGGTGGGCTAGTTAGCCCCCAGGGGCGCTCAGTATTGAAGGGAAATTATATCCCCAATTTAAAACGTGCCATAGTGCGTGTTTGCACACATCACCTCAGGCCCCGTCCCCTCCCTTCACCACTGTGTAAACGTGCCCTGTGGCTGTTCTAAGTTGAGAGATTAAGTCCCCTTGAATCCTTAGGGTCCCTAGGGTCAAACTAGACCACTAGGTACCTCCAGTAAGCGCCACAGAGCTGCGTTGCAGATAGGTGTAAAAAGGGGCTTGGCCTCAGAACACCTGTCTGCAGCGCAGCTCCCTGGCGCATACTGGAGATGCCTGTTGGGCTAGTTGGCCCTCAGGGACCCTCAGTATTGAAGAGGAATTAATTCCCCAAACTACAACTCGCCAGGGGGCTCGTTGGCAGAGTGCTGCAAGGAGGGGGCGTGGCCTCCGGCACGATGCCAGTCTTTTATTTATTTTAATTTTTTAAGAAGGGGGGCTGTGTGGTTCCCCTTCTTATTCTAATTTATTCGCCCTGATGACCCCATCCCCCAGGGCCTGTCTCCTAATTATATTTTTTTGACCCCAATCCCCAGGGCCGGCCACTGTTTTTTATTATTTTTAAAAAATATATATTTATAGACACACCTAGGACATGCTGGACAAACCGTACGTACCTATCACCATGACGATTTGAGTGATATTCATTAAAAGGCGACTATGCATACAATGAATCCACGTGGAATGTATTTACACCACTAGTGAAGCTCTGACATGTCTGATGCCCTACCGTGCCTAATCCCGGTAGACACCCTTGTCGTTTATTTATACAAACATGGGTAGCTATTGACGGGCACATTTAATACACATGCACACCAAGCCATTCAAAGGGGATTCGACAAAAATTCGACCAAAACTATGTAAGAAACCCCCCTCACGGTTAATAAAACACACATCCATTGCCGGATGTGTAATACTTTTTATTTTACTCTCTTGAAAGGGGACGAACATCACTTGAGAGTCACAGCGCGCTCCTGGCAGAGCCCAATGCTGTGTTACACCCACCATTGCCTGCCGAGTGCCACACACCTCTGTGTTGTATTCCACCAGCTAGTGCATATGCTATGACACTCTCTAGCCCATGTGCACTGTAACACCACCCCATGAATATGTCATGCCACACTTGTCTTCGCACGGGTTATATTGCCCCATCTAACGTGCCTTCCTCGATGCCTATGTTATAACGCACAGTGCTATGCCATACATATTACAATCTGGGATCCATATCTTTGTCACAGTGCATATGCAACGTTACACTCCCCAGCACATATTTTATATTGCAACTTTAGAGACTAGTTAGGTTACACAACACTGCCCTGTGCATATTACACTCCAAGGCGCACATCGCATAGCACGTGCTAGTGCCTGTGCTATCTCGAGCTCTCCGATGAATCTGTCATTGCGCACAATGTATTGCATATTATATTTCACGCCCGGTTCATCTTATATCACACTTTTTGGTGCATAGTTTATACCATACACTATATCTAGTTTTCATTTTCAATCGTGCTCTCAGGACTATGTTCTATATAACACTGTGTTCACCTACCCTTTTCACGGGCTTTACATTTTGCGATAGGGGGTGGAGGGTCACTGGGTGTTTCTGCCAAGTGAGCCCGGAGTCACAGTCACAAACATCCTCTTCTTCCTGAATAAAAGTTAGATTATGCTGTATACTTGTTCATATTTTAAGTAGTTCGCACAGACACACGTTGTAAAAACAATAAAGTTCCTAATACCCACCTTCTCTGAACAGTTAGCTTGCTGCCCCATCCCCCTCCTCCCTGCCCTCTGTTGTGTGAATCCATGGACTAGCCTCCTCCCTCCTGCCATGCATGGTCTGATGTGCTGCCACTGCCCTCAATTTAGTATGATGTACCAGTCCCCTCCTCCTGCCCTCCATTGCCCAATTCTATGCCCCATCATTGACCTCCTGCTTAAACTCTATGCTTAGCTTGCTGCCCCTATTCTCCTTCCCCCTGCCCTCCGATGTCTTTGTGCATGCCCCTGCTCCATTCTTTTTGCCCACCATGTTCCATGGACCTGCCACTCCTATCTACTCTGAGTGTTCTGTTGAGCTGCCACTCCCCTCCCACCTGCCTAGCATTGTCAGATGACTGTAACCTGTCCCTGCAACCTCCACCCTGCCTGTCCACATGCCATGCCCCTATCCTCTTCCTCCTGTCCTACATGGTCCATTGTACTGCCACACCCTTCTGCCCTCCCTGGTCTGTTGTGCTGCAACTGCTCCTCCGGCCTGCCCCGTGCGGTCTGTTGTGAGGCCCCTTCCCCGAACTTTCTTGTCTGTGCACAGGTACTGACCCTCCCTTCTATCCTCCATCGTCCTTTGTGCATGCCCCTGCACCCTCCTTCTTGCCCATAATAGCCATTGTGCTGCCACTAACCCTCCCACTTGCCATGCATGGTCTTCTGTGCTGCCATGGCCCCTCCCACCTTCCCTGTGTGGTCAGTGTGTATGCCATCACAGTCTCACTGTTGCTCTTCATGGTGTGTCTTGCTTCTAGTGCCCATCCTGCCTGACCTCCATGGCTATCTTGCTGCTCCTGCCCTGCCCCCTTGCCCCCAGCCCTCTGTTTACATGTGCAGACCCCTACTCCCTCCCTCCTGGCTTGTCTGTTCCATTGTAATGCCCCTGATCCGTCCCTCCTGCCCTTTAAGGTCTGTTATGCTGCAGCTTTCTCTCCTGTCTGTCCATTATGGTCAGCTAGCTACCATTGCCTCTTGCCCCTCTGTTCTCTGTTGTCCATGTGCATGGTCCTGTCCCCTCCCTCTTGCTTTCTATGGATTGTTGTGCTGCACTCCCGTCCCGCATGCCCTGTGTGGTGTATTGTGCTGCTGCAAACCCTGATGCCTGCCCTGCAGGGTCAGTTTGGTGCACCTCTCCATGTCCCTCCTGTCCTCTGTTATCCAAGCCCATGTCCCTACCCCATTTCCTTCCATGATCCAATGTACCATACTTGCGAACATTTTGAACTTGGTAAGAGGGAGATTTTGAAAAAAAACTGGGGTATTGATTTTCCCCTTTGAGTTACATTGAAAAAGAGGAGATTGTAGACAGGACACAGATCAAATAAAGCCCATTTGAGCTTAAAAACATTGGATGTTTCCTTGCTGAATCGGGTCTGTTGGCATGTATGATTGTACTACCATTGCCTCTTCCTTCTGCCCACAATGGTCTATTACATTGCCACAGCCTCTCTTGCAAGTCCTGTATTGTTGGTTTGTTGCCCCTGCCCCCCTTTCCACTGCCCTCCATAGTCTGTTGTGCTGCCACGGCCCTTCCTGCCTGCTCAGTGTGGTTAAATTGTTGCCTTTGCACCCTCCTACCTGCCTTCAATTTTCAGAGTCCGTGCCCCTGGCCTCTGCCTCTCAACAGTATCCTAATGAACAACTAGATTGCTAACATTCTATATTTATTACAAAAGTGTGGAACGCCTGACGTCATCTTGATGTAATCAAAACTGTAATACCTAGAGCATTTCCTTTAGAAATTACATATATGAGAGGGTCTTATTGGCATCAAAATTATGGTTAGTGCTCTAAAAGACTAAAATAAGGACATATTTTCAGAGTTTTCAAATAGCGACAAAGCACTTTTAAATTATTTGTTATCTTTATGTTTTTTTATCCAGTTGACCACTTGATTAAATGTTGCACTTAGGGGAGAGGATGTGGTGTTACTTCCAGAACTGTAGACTTTGCAACTGGGGAACCAGGTTGGAGTTTCTGCTTCAGCTCGACATTCTGTGATTCTGGTCAAATCACTTAGTCTCCCCATGTCTACAACCAAAATGAATTTGTTCTTGTGTGATGTAACCAATGCTCATGTAACGCACTCCAATACCTGACAAGTCTGCACTATATAACACTGCAAAAACACAAAATAATAAGTGTTTTGCACACTACTGTCATTGGGCTATATTTGGGCTACATCTGGGTGATTTTGGGCTACATTTGGGCTCTTTTGTCTCCGGTGGCCATCTTGCGAGATTTATTTGTTATGAAGTTTCCTAATTTCCTCATGTACTGCAGTCTCCTCAGTAGGAAATGCTTTCAGTTTTTTACTTTGATTCCATCATGAAGGTATTCAGATATGTCACACATTTGCCATGAATTCTTAAAGTTAGCACTCTAGTTGCTCATTAGATCACTGTAGTAAAACTACTGTTCACCATGGAAGTCTGCTCCTGGTATTAAAAGTGCATGTTTCAGTCTGCATGTCAGAATTTTTTAATGACGTAGAAGAGGATTTGAGAAGTCACTCAAAATGTGCCCTCATTTTCTTTCTTCAGCATTAATCATAATTTGTATAGCAAAATGAAGCCCCTCATTGTGTTCCTTTTAAAATTAAATGTTTTAAGTGTTACCAGTTTATTCCAATGAAGATGGCTTCAGGTGTGCCATACTTTTGTCATAATGAAGACAGTAAGCGCTCTAGTTGTTTTTAAGAACACTCTGGGACATTCTGTCATTGGGCTATACTTGGGCTACATCTGGGTGATATTTGGGCTACATTTGGGCTCTTTTGTCTCTGGTGGCCATCTTGGGAGACTTATTTGTTATGAAGTTTCCTAATTTCCTCATTTACTGCAGTCTCCTCAGTAGGAAATACTTTCAGTTTTTTACTTTGATTCCATCAAGAAGGCATTCAGATGTGTCACACATTTGCCATAAATTCAGAATGTTAGCACTCTTTTTGCTCATTAGATCACTGTAGTAAAGCTACTGCTCACCAGGGAAAACTGCTGCTGGTATTGAAAGTGCATGTTTCAGTCTGCATGTCAGAATTTTTTAATGAAATAAAAGAGGATTTCAGAAGTCAAAATGTGCCCTAGTTTTTCTTTCTGCAGCACTAATCATACTTGTTATGGAAAATTTAACCCCCTCATTTTGTTCCTTTTTAAATTAAATGTTTTAAGAGTTACCACTTTAATCCAAGCAAGATGGCTTCAGGTGTGCCATACGTTTATCATAAGTAGGACTGTTAGCGCTCTGGTTGTTCTTTGGAACACTCTGGGAAGCTGCAGTAGAACACAAAGGAACCAACTGACAGTCTCTGCCCTTGTTGGATGTACATGTTTTACTGAGAATGTCAGACTTCATTCTCACATGACTGAGAAAGATAATGTGAATTTACAGAAAATAAGCTCTCAGTTTAGCTTATAGATCACCTTCCAAACCTCTGTGGGAAAAGCATGAGAAAATATTTTTCTCTCAATCATGATATCCCAGCAGAAGGCTTTTTCACATGGTGAAATCACCTTAGAACATACCACAATTCCTAAAATGAGTATGGTACCATCAACAAATGATTTATAATGTAACTAAAGTCTTAAAACCTTCTATTAACTGCAATGCTTTTTAATGAGGTGCTATCATGTATATTGGTCCCAAGATGGCTGCCAACACTTCTTGGATGAAGTGCTGACAGCCAATCAGATCTCAGGATGAGATGTGTGGTTAGGCTCAGCCCACATATATATATGATTTTACTTTTGATTTTCTCAGGAACTACTGAACAGATTGACACCATACCTGCAAAAGGCACTTTCCTGGGCTGAGGACTACCTCTCTGCCAAATTTCAAGTAATTCTGTTCAGCCGTTCGGGCTGTACCTTGGACTAAAGGTCCCTATGGAAAATTGCATGGCGAAAACGCGTTTTGGGACCCCCCTTTTTTCTCAGCCCCCGCTTGACGAATCCCCCGAGACTTTTAGGGTAGGAGCGGAGCGGAGCGCCCCACCTATTTTGACAATTTCGCGAGGATTCGTCAACCGGCGCCAAAGTTATTCCAAATAGAATGTTGCGGATTTCCTATGGAAACACGGTCCTAACTATAACTATCTACTGGCGACCGCCAGTAGATAATATATATATATATATATATATATATATATATATATATATATATATATATATATATATATATATATATATATATATATATTACCTACTGGCAGTCGCCAGTAGGTAGTTATAGTTAGGACCCCTTTTCCATAGGAAAACCTCAACATTCTATTTTGAATAACTTTGGCGCCGGTCGATGAATCCTCGCGAATTTCTCAAAATAGGTGGGGCGCTACGCTCCGCTCCTACCCTGAAAGTCTCGGGGGGATTCGTCAAGCGGGGGCTGAGATAAAAGGGGGGTCCCAAAACGCGTTTTTCCCATGCATTTTTCCATAGGACCTTTAGAACGAGCTACAGCCCGAACGGCTGAACAGAATTACTAGAAATTTGGCAGAGAGGTAGTCCCTAGGTCAAGGAAGTGCCTTTTGTAGGTTTGGTGTAAATCTGTTCAGTAGATTCTGAGAAAATAGCCTTTAAATCAATATATATATCTGAGCCCGCTTACGGTACGCTTACCGTACGCTTACCGTAAGCGTACGGTGGCGTGCGCGAGCGCGATTCTGATTGGCTCTTAGATCTTAGTAAACATTCGAATCGGCCGAAACCAGGAAGCGGCGGCCGCCATTTTGTCTCTCGCACTGAGTGTTGTTTATCAAACAAGATGGCCAAAAACATGTTACGGGGCTTTTTTGACAACTCCCTCCCACATAGTCATGTTGAGGGAGTCCCCAAACATCCCCCAAGAGCAAAAACGGTTTTATTTTTTTTTTCGGCAATTTCGCCGAGTACGCTTACCGTACGCTTACCGTAAGCGTACGGTAAAAAAAAAAAAAAAAAAAAAACACTATCCACACTTACCCCACCCACTGTGCTTTTGGTGGCCGTAGGCCACCAAATGTACAGGGCTTATTAATAGGTAAAAAAAACTAAATTTTGGCAACATGAAATTATAAAATCGAAATAAAAAAAACACTATCCACATTGACCCCACCCCCTGTGCTTTTGGTGGCCGAAGGCCACCAAATGTACAGGGCTTATTAAAGTTGATAACAACCGTGCACGGAACGAACTGCGTTAAGTGGGCGCGCACGCCTCGAATGGCGTAAAGTAACTTAGCATTTAAAAAACCGTACAAATTCACTGAAAAAACCATAGGTTTCACACACGTTATAGTTAGGAATTAGCATTTAAAAAACCTTGCAAATTCACTGAAAAAACCATAGGTTTCACACATGTTATAGTTAGCGGAAATTTTACTGATAAAAAACCAGTGAAATTGCCCCGTTATAGTTAGTGCTGGCAACTATAACTCACGCGACCGCAATCTTCTGCTGATGACATATGTGTCTTTATGAAAAAAAAATATTTGTAATATATGTATAGCTAAAAATGTATGGAAGAAGACATGGGCAAATAAGTGTCTAAATACAGAATTAGCATCAGCAGAGGATTGCGGTCGCGTGAGTTATAGTTGCCAGCACTAACTATAACGGGGCAATTTCACTGATTTTTTATCAGTAAAATTTCCGCTAACTATAACATGTGTGAAACCTATGGTTTTTTCAGTGAATATATATATATATATATATATATACTGAAAAAACCATAGGTTTTGGGGAAAGTTATAGTTAGTTGGACATTTCAATCGTACAAAACCAGAGAAATTCCCCCGTTATAGTTAGTTCAGCTAACTATAACTCCTGCCCCCGCAATGCACTGCTGATGACGTCACATATTGCATCACTCATGACATGGTCAGTGACATCACTGATGACATCACTGATGACATCTCAAATGACATCACTGATGACATCACTGATGACATCATCCAGTGACTGTGTCTTTCTGTAAAGTTTAAATATGTTTAATATATATAGGGAAAGGCATATTGAAGAATGAGTGGGTGTATAAGTGTCTGAATGGATGATTTAGTAGGTGCGTGACTGACTCTATAAGTGATTGTTTAAACGTATCTTACTGAATGCATGGATTAGTGACTAAACTGTGTGAATGTCTGTATCCGTCTGTCTGTTGGTGTGTAAGCGGCTGCATGAGTTTGTGAATAGCTACATGAATGTCTATATGAGTTATTGATTGGTTGTCTGAGTATCTGTATGGGTGCCTGAGTGTTTGTGTGGGTGGGGTGTGTGTGACTCTGTGCATAGATGTGTGAGTGGGTGATTCACTGTGTGCATGGTTTCAAGAATGCATCTGTGATGGACTATATGGGTGGGTGAGTGTGTGTATGGGTGTGTTAGTGAGTGAATGTATATCTCAGTGGTACATGTGTGAGTAACTACATATGTGAAAGGCAGTATATATGTGTGTTAGAGTATATAAATGGCTATACGTGAGAGTGTGTGATTATGAGAGTAGCTGTATGGATGAGTATGTGCTTGTAACAGTGATTGTATAAGAGCGTAAGAATGTGCTAGTATTTGTATGAGTAAGTGTGCTGGTGTGTGTATAACTGTATAGGTGAGTAAATGGGAGTGTGATTAATTATTTGCATGACTGATTAGGTGTGTGAGTACCTCTATGGATGAGTGGTGGTGTGTGAGTGTCTCTATAGGTGTATGAGTGTATATGATAGTCCTGTACTGAGTGACCGTAAGTATGAGTGACTGTACGGGTGAGTGAGTGGATGTGTGTGTAGACCTAAGAATCAGTGAGTGGGTATGTAGTTATTGATGTTGGAGTGCCTATGGTTTTGAGAGTGGCAGTCTGTAATTTAGAGTGGGTGTATCAAAAGATATATTAGGGTGTGAGAAGATGCATGAAATTATCACATGGATGATGTCATCAGTGATGTCATTAGTGATGTCATTTGAGATGTCATCAGTGATGTCACTGACCATGTCATGAGTTATGTAATAAGTGACGTCATCAGCAGTGCATTGCGGGGGCGTGAGTTATAGTTAGCTGAACCAACTATAACGGGGGAATTTCTCTGGTTTTGGAGTGAAATGTCCAAATAACTATAACTTTCCCTAAAACCTATGTTTTTTTCAGTGACTTTCTAAGGTTCTTTAAATGCTAATTTCTAACTATAACATGCCTGAAACCTATGGTTTTTTCATTGAATTTCAAAGGTTTTTTAAATGCTAGTATCTAACTATGCCTACAGAGGTAGGACATGTGATGAAAGAAGAAACAACGCACAGAAAGAAAAAAAAGAAATGCAGAAAGAAGCAACAGAAGTCCACAAAGACAAAGAAAAGTGCAGAAAGGAGAAGAGATGTGCAGAAAGAACCAACAGAGGAGCATAAAGTCCTGTGCCCACAACTTTTTCAGATGGGTACTGGTGGTAACTGACTCTGACTACGCAGGCCTAGAGCCAGTGCTATGCAAAAAGACACTTAGAATACAGTGAAAACACCTACATACACTAGGGAACACTATGTGCTGGGGTACCCTGTGATTAGCATGACCTCCTCTGTAAGTCCCTAGTACATAATAGGGCAGGGGAATTAAAACTACCTCTTAAAATGCACCACGGGGCGCGTTTGCACACTGGTGAAGGGAGGGGGGGGACCTGAGGTTACATGTGTGCAAACACGCCCTGTGGCCGTATTAAGTTGGGGGATAAAGTCACCTTGAATCCTGAGGGTCCCTGGAGTCTAACTAGCCCACCAGGTACCTCCAGTAAGCGCCACAGAGCTGCGTTACAGAGAGGTGTAAAAAGGGGCATGGCCTGGACCACCTCTCTGCAATGCAACGCAGCAAAGTGGCACTTACTGGAAGCACCTGGTGTGCTAGCTGGCACCCAGGGGCCCTCAGGATTGAAGGGGAATTAATTCCCCAACTTACAACTCGCCAGGGGGCGTGTTTGCACAGTGGTGAAGGAAGGGGGCGGGGCCTGAGGTGACATGTATGCATACGTTTTAAGTTGGGGAATTAATTCCTCTTCAATCCTGAGGGTCCCTGGGGGCCAACCAGCCCACCAGGTACCTCCAGTATGCGCCAGGGAGCTGCGTTGCAGAGAGGTGTTCAGAGGCCATGCCCCTTTTTCCACCACTCTGCAACGAAACTCTGTGGCGCTTACTGGAGGTACCTGGTGGGCTAGTTGGCCGCCAGGGACCCTCAGGATTGAAGAGGAATTAATTCCCGAACTTAAAACGCATTCATACACATGTGTCTACCCTGCCCCCTTTTCTTTTTTTTGCGTTTGTTTTACTGATTTCTTGTGCCTCGGTTCTACCGAGGCACAAGATGGCTGCCAACACTTCCTGGTTTGAAGTGTTGACTGCGGATTAGAATGCAGCTTGTGATCGGGAGGGTGCGCTGATCCTCCGTGCCTCTAAATATCGAAACATTTATTTTTTATTTTCTCAGCAACTACTGAACGGATTTACACAATTTTTACAAAGGTCGCTTTCTGAGCCAAGCAGTACCTTTTTACCAAATTTGGGATAAATCCGTTCAGTAGTTTCGTCTGTATCCTTGCATAAATTTTCCTATGCGAAATTGATTTTTTTACTCTTATTTTTTGAATTTCTCAGCAACTACTGAATGGATTCACACCATTTAAAAAAAAAGGTCTCTTTCTGAACCAAGGGCTACCTTTTTGCCAAATTTGGTGTCATTCCGTTCAGCAGTTCGGGCTGTAGTCGTGTCTGAAGTTTTCTATGGGAAATACCATGGAGAAAAGGCGTTTTGGGACCCCCTCTCTTCTCGGCCCCCGCTTGGCGAATCACCCCAAAACTTTCAGGATAGGAGCTGACCGGAGCAGGACCGACGTTTTGAAAATTTCACGAAGATTCGTCAACCGGCGCCAAAGTTATATATATATATATATAATTCACTGAAAAAACCATAGGTTTCAGGAGTGTTATAGTTAGCTGGACTTTTCACTTGTACAAAACCATTGAAATTCCCCCGTTATAGTTAGTTCAGCTGACTATAACTCGCGCGCCCGCAATGCACTGCTGATGAAGTCACATATTACATCACTCATGACATGGTCAGTGACATCACTCATGACATCACTGATGACATCTCAAATGACATCACTGATGACATCACTGATGACATCATCCAGTGAATGTGTGTTTTTCTGAAAATTAAATATGTTTTATATATGTATATCTCAAGGTCGATGGAAGAATAAATGGGTATATAAGTGTCTAAATGGATGATTTGTTTTTGAAAAATTGATTGTGTAACTGGCTGATTAAGTGTATCATAGTGAATACATGGCTTAGTGAGTAATGTTTAAATATGTAAATATCTGTATCAGTCTCTCACTTTGTGTATAAGTGGCTGCATGGGTTGGTGAGTAGCTACATGGGTGTCTATATAGGTTATTAGGTGTTTTTTTGAGTATCAGTCTGAGTGTCTGCATGGTTCGGTGGGGGGTATTACGTAGTGCATAGGTGCATGAATGAGTGACTCACTGTTTGTATGTGTTGAAGACAGCATGTGTGCAGGACTGTATGGGTGGATGAGTGTGTGTATGGGTGTGTTAGTGAGTGAATGACTGTCTCAATAGTGTCTTTATGAGTAACTACATATGTTTTAAACTAGTATATGTGACTATTGGTGTATATAAGTGAGTATATGTGAGAGTGAGAGATTGAAAGAATTCCTGTATGAATAAGTATGTGTTTCTATAAGTGATTGTTTAAAAGACTAAGTATGTGTAAGTTTCGGTAGAAGTAAGTGTGGTGGTGTGTGTATAACTGTATATGCAAGTAAATGTATGTTTGATTCTTTATTAGCATGAGTGACTATGTGTGTGAGTAACTCTGTGGATGAGTGGCATTTTGTAACAGGATGTATAGGTGTATGAGTACATATGGTGAGTGAGTACATGTATGAGTGACTGTACAGGACTGTTGGTGAATGAGTGGATGTGTATGTGGATCTTAGAATTACTGAAGAGGTTGTTGTAACTGGTATTGGTATGTCCATTGTTTTGAAAATTTTAGTCTCTATTTTTGAATGTGTGTATCAAAGATTATATTAGGGTGAGAGGAGGTCTGCCACTCTATCACAAGGATGATGTCATCAGTGATGTCATCAGTGATGTCATTTGAGATGTCATCAGTGATGTCATGAGTGATGTCACTGACCATGTCATGAGTGATGTAATATGTGACGTCATCAGCGTGCATTGCGGGCGCGCGAGTTATAGTTAGCTGAACTAACTATAACGGGGGAATTTCAATGGTTTTGTACAAGTGAAAAGTCGAGCTAACTATAACACCCCTGAAACCTATGGTTTTTTCAGTGAATTTCTGAGGTTTTTTAAATGCTAATTCCTAACTATAACGTACCTGAAACCTATGGTTTTTTCTGTGAATTTCAAAGGTTTTTTAAATGCTAATTTCTAACTATGCTTAGAGAGATAGGACATGTGAAGAAAGAAGAAAAAAGGCACAGAAAGAAAAAAAAGAAGTGCAGAAAGAAGCAACAGAAGTCCTCAAAGACGAAGAAAAGTGCAGGAAGAAGGATAACGTGCAGAAAGAACAAAAAGAAGAGCAGAAAGAAGCCTTGTTGCAAAATCATCCTGTACCCTCAACTTTTTCAGACGGATACTGGTGGTAACTGAGTCTGACTAACCAGTCCTAGAGCCAGTGCTATGTTAAAAGACACTTAGAATACAGTGAAAACACCTACATACACTAGGGAACATTATGCGTTGGGGTCCCCCTGTGATTAGCATGACCTCCTCAGTAAGCCCCTAGTATATAATAGGGCAGGGGGATTAAAACTACCTCTTAAAACAGGCCACAGGGCGTTTTTGCACACGTTAACTCAGGCCCCGTCCCCTCCCTTCACCACTGTGTAAACACGCCCTGTGTCCGTTTTTAGTTGGGAGATTAAGTTCATTTGAATCCTGAGGGTCCCTAGGGTCCAACTAGCCCACTAGGTACCTCCAGTAAGTGCCACAGAGCTGCGTTGCAGAGATGTGTAAAAAGTGGCACGGCCTGGACCACCTCTCTGCAATGCAGCTCAGTGGCGCTTACTGGAAGCACTTGGTGGGCTAGTTAGCCCCCGGGCCCTCAGTATTGAAGGGAAATTATATCCCCAATTTAAAACGTGCCATAGTGCGTGTTTGCACACGTCACCTCAGGCCCCGTCCCCTCCCTTCACCACTGTGTAAACGCGCCCTGTGGCTGTTCTAAGTTGAGAGATTAAGTCCCCTTGAATCCTAAGGGTCCCTAGGGTCAAACGAGACCACTAGGTACCTCCAGTAAGCGCCACAGAGCTGCGTTGCAGAGAGGTGTAAAAAGGGGCTTGGCCTCAGAACACCTGTCTGCAGCGCAGCTCCCTGGCGCATACTGGAGATGCCTGTTGGGCTAGTTGGCCCTCAGGGACCCTCAGTATTGAAGAGGAATTAATTCCCCAACTTACAACTCGCCAGGGGGCGCGTTTGCAGAGTGCTGCAAGGAGGGGGCGTGGCCTCCGGCACGATGCCAGTCTTTTATTTATTTTAATTTTTTAAGAAGGGGGGCTGTGTGGTTCCCCTTCTTATTCTAATTTATTGGCCCTGATGACCCCATCCCCCAGGGCCTGTCTCCTAATTATATTTTTTTGACCCCAATCCCCAGGGCCGGCCACTGTTTTTTATTATTTTTAAAAAAATATATATTGATAGACACACCTAGGACATGCTGGACAAACCGTACGTACCTATCACCATGACGATTTGCGTGATATTCATTAAAAGGCGACTATGCATAAAATGAATCCACGTGGAATGTATTTACACCACTAGTGAAGCTCTGACATGTCTGATGCCCTACCGTGCCTAATCCCGGTAGACACTCTTGTCGTTTATTTATACAAACATGGGTAGCTATCTACGGGCACATTTAATACACATGCACACCAAGCCATTCAAAGGGGATTCGACAAAAATTCGACCAAAACTGTGCAAGAAACCCCCCTCACGGTTGATAAAACACACATCCACTGCCGGATGTGTAATACTTTTTATTTTACTCTCTGGAAAGGGGACGAACATCACTTGAGAGTCACAGCGTGCTCCTGGCAGAGCCCAATGCTGTGTTACACCCACCATTGCCTGCTGAGTGCCACACACCTCTGTGTTGTATTCCACTAGCTAGTGCATGTGCTATGACACTCTCTAGCCCATGTGCACTGTAACACCACCCCGTGAATATGTCATGCCACACTTGTCTTCGTATGGGTTATATTGCCCCATCTAACGTGCCTTCCTCGATGCCTATGTTATAACGCACAGTGCTATGCCATACATATTACAATCTGGGATCCATATCTTTGTCACAGTACATATGCAACGTAACACTTCCCAGCACACATTTTATATTACAACTTTAGAGACTAGTTAGGTTACACAACACTGCCCTGTGCATATTACACTCCAAGGCGCATATCGCATAGCACGCGCTAGTGCCTGTGCTATCTCGCGCTCTCCAATGAATCTGTCATTGCGCACAATGTATGGCATATTATATTTCAGGCCCGGTTCATCTTATATCACACCTTTTGGTGCATAGTTTATACCATACACTATCTCTAGTTTTCATTTGCAATCGTGCTCTCAGGACTATGTTCTATATAACACTGTGTTCACCTACCCTTTTCACGGGCATTACATTTTGCGATAGGGGGTGGAGGGTCAGGGGGTGTTTCTGCCAAGTGAGCCCGGAGTCACAGTCACAAACGTCCTCTTCTTCCTGAATAAAAGTGAGATTATGCTGTATACTTGTTCATATTTTAAGTAGTTCGCACAGACACACGTTGTAAAAACAATAAAGTTCCTAATACCCGCCTTCTCTGAACAGTTAGCTTGCTGCCCCATCCCCCTCCTCCCTATCCTCTGTTGTGTGAATCCATGGACTAGCCTCCTCCCTCCTGCCATGCATGGTCTGATGTGCTGCCACTGCCCTCAATTTAGTATGATGTACCAGTCCACTCCTCCTGCCCTCTATTGCCCAATTCTATGCCCCATCATTGACCTCCTGCTTAAACTCTGTGCTTAGCTTGCTGCCCCTATTCTCCTTCCCCCTGCCCTCCGATGTCTTTGTGCATGCCCCTGCTCCATCCTTTTTGCCCACCATGTTCCATGGACCTGCCACTCCTATCTACTCTGAGTGTTCTGTTGAGCTGCCACTCCCCTCCCACCTGCCTAGCATTGTCAGATGTCTGTAACCTGTCCCTGCCACCTCCACCCTGCCTGTCCACATGCCATGCCTCTATCCTCTTCCTCCTGTCCTACATGGTCCATTGTACTGCAACACCCTTCTGCCCTCCCTGGTCTGTTGTGCTGCAACTGCTCCTCCTGCCTGCCCCATGCGGTCTGTTGTGAGGCCCCTTCCCCTGAACTTTCTTGTCTGTGCACAGGTCCTGACCCTCCCTTCTATCCTCCATCGTCCTTTGTGCATGCCCCTGCACCCTCCTTCTTGCCCATCATAGCCAATGTGCTGCCACTAACTCTCCCACTTGCCATGCATGGTCTTCTGTGCTGCCATGGCCCCTCCCACCTTCCCTGTGTGGTCAGTTAGCTGCCCCTGACCCCCTCCCACCTTCCCTCCATGGTCTGTGTGTATGCCATCACAGTCTCACTGTTGCTCTTCATGGTGTGTCTTGCTTCTAGTGCCCATCCTGCCTGACCTCCATGGCTATCTTGCTGCTCCTGCCCTGCCCCCTTGGCCCCAGCCCTCTGTTTACATGTGCAGACCCCTACTCCCTCCCTCCTGGCTTGTCTGTTCCATTGTAATGCCCCTGATCCGTCCCTCCTGCCCTTTATGGTCTGTTATGCTGCAGCTTTCTCTCCTGTCTGTCCATTATGGTCAGCTAGCTACCATTGCCTCTTGCCCCTCTGTTCTCTGTTGTCCATGTGCATGGTCCTGTCCCCTCCCTCTTGCTTTCTATGGATTGTTGTGCTGCACTCCTGTCCCGCATGCCCTGTGTGGTGTATTGTGCTGCTGCAAACCCTGATGCCTGCCCTGCAGGGTCAGTTTGGTGCACCTCTCCATGTCCCTCCTGTCCTCTGTTATCCAAGTCCATGTCCCTACCCCATTTCCTTCCATGATCCAATGTACCATACTTGCGAACATTTTGAACTTGGTAAGAGGGAGATTTTGAAAAAAAACTGGGGTATTGATTTTCCCCTTTGAGTTACATTGAAAAAGAGGAGATTGTAGACAGGAGACAGATCAAATAAAGCCCATTTGAGCTTAAAAACATTGGACGTTTCCTGGCTGAATCGGGTCTGTTGGCATGTATGGTTGTACTACCATTGCCTCTTCCTTCTGCCCACAATGGTCTATTACATTGCCACAACCTCTCTTGCAAGTCCTGTATTGTTGGTTTGTTGCCCCTGCCCTCCTTTCCACTGCCCTCCATAGTCTGTTGTGCTGCCACAGCCCTTCCTGCCTGCTCAGTGTGGTTAAATTGTTGCCTTTGCACCCTCCTACCTGCCTTCAATTTTCAGAGTCCGTGCCCCTGGCCTCTGCCTCTCAACAGTATCCTAATGATTAACTAGATTGCTAATATTCTATATTTATTACAAAAGTGTGGAACGTCTGACGTCATCTTGATGTAATCAAAACTGTAATACCTAGAGCATTTCCTTTAGAAATTACATATATGAGAGGGTCTTATTGGCATCAAAATTATGGTTAGTGCTCTAAAAGACTAAAATAAGGACATATTTTCTGAGTTTTCAAATAGCGACAAAGCACTTTTAAATTATTTGTTATCTTTATGTTTTTTTATCCAGTTGACCACTTGATTAAATGTTGCACTTCAGGGAGAGGATGTGGTGTTACTTCCAGAACTGCAGACTTTGCAACTGGGGAACCAGGTTGGAGTTTCTGCTTCAGCTCGACATTCTGTGATTCTGGTCAAATCACTTAGTCTCCCCATGTCTACAAACAAAATGAATTTGTTCTTGTGTGATGTAACCAATGCTCATGTAAAGCACTCCAATACCTGACAAGTCTGCACTATATAACACTGCAAAAACACAAAATAATAAGTGTTTTGCACACTTCTGTCATTGGGCTATATTTGGGCTACATCTGGGTGATTTTGGGCTACTTTTGGGCTGCATTTGGGCTCTTTTGTCTCCGGTGGCCATCTTGGGAGATTTATTTGTTATGAAGTTTCCTAATTTCCTCATGTACTGCAGTCTCCTCAGTAGGAAATGCTTTCAGTTTTTTACTTTGATTCCATCATGAAGGTATTCAGATATGTCACACATTTGCCATAAATTCTGAATGTTAGCACTCTAGTTGCTCATTAGATCACTGTAGTAAAACTACTGTTCACCATGGAAGTCTGCTCCTGGTATTAAAAGTGCATGTTTCAGTCTGCATGTCAGAATTTTTTAATGAAATAGAAGAGGATTTGAGAAGTCACTCAAAATGTGCCCTCATTTTCTTTCTTCAGCATTAATCATAATTTCTATGGCAAAATGAACCCCCTCATTGTGTTCCTTTTTAAATTAAATGTTTTAAGTGTTACCAGTTTATTCCAATCAAGATGGCTTCAGGTGTGCCATACTTTTGTCATAATGAAGACAGTAAGCGCTCTAGTTGTTTTTAAGAACACTCTGGGACATTCTGTCATTGGGCTATACTTGGGCTACATCTGGGTGATATTTGGGCTACATTTGGGCTCTTTCGTCTCTGGTGGCCATCTTGGGAGACTTATTTGTTATGAAGTTTTCTAATTTCCTCATTTACTGCAGTCTCCTCAGTAGGAAATACTTTCAGTTTCTTACTTTGATTCCATCAAGAAGGCATTCAGATGTGTCACACATTTGCCATAAATTCAGAATGTTAGCACTCTTTTTGCTCATTAGATCACTGTAGTAAAGCTACTGCTCACCAGGGAAAACTGCTGCTGGTATTGAAAGTGCATGTTTCAGTCTGCATGTCAGAATTTTTTAATGAAATAGAAGAGGATTTGAGAAGTCACTCAAAATGTGCCCTAATTTTTCTTTCTGCAGCACTAATCATACTTTTTATGGAAAAATGAACCCCCTCATTTTGTTCCTTTTTGAATTAAATGTTTTAAGAGTTACCACTTTAATCCAAGCAAGATGTCTTCAGGTGTGCCATATGTTTATCATAAGTAGGACTGTTAGCTCTCTAGTTGTTCTTTGGAACACTCTGGGAAGCTGCAGTAGAACACAATTTATTTATTTATTTATTTATTTATGAAGCTTGTAAAGCGCACAGCTACCTCCAGCGGAGGTGTCCCGGCGCTAGGATTACAGAATTGTCCCCAAGAAGAGTAGCCAGAGTCATATCCCACAAAGGGACTAGGAAAATGCGAGAGTCTGACAATACCAGGCCCTAACGCTTAGAGAACAACCAGGTCTTAAGTTTGCGTCGAAAAGCTTGCTCAGATTCGCAAAACCTGAGATCAAGGGGAAGGTTGTTCCAGAGCTTTGCGGCAGTGACGGTGAAAGATCTGCCTCCACTCCGAGAAAGCTTGAATCTTGGTACCATCAGAAGACGAAGGTTGTTGGATCTTAGATGCCTAACTGAAACAGAGATTTTGAGACGCTTTCTCAAATAAAGCGGGCCAATTCCATGAATAGCCCAAAATGTCAGGGTCAGGATTTTGAAATCGATGCGACGTGAAATGGGAAGCCAGTGAAGGTCTTCTCGGTAGGCTCTGACTGAAGTACGGGCAGGGATATTACCAATGAGCCGGGCGGCCGCGTTTTGAACTATTTGCAGGCGGTCGATAAGGTATAGAGGGGCACCTGCATAAAGACTGTTAGCATAGTCCAAATGGGTGGTGATAAGAGCCTGGACCACAGTTTTGCGGGAAGATTGAGGAAGGAAGGGGAAGATTTTCCTGATCATACGTAATTTAGAGAAACAGGCCCCTACCACTTTGTTGACTTGTACACTTCCAGACAAAGAGTTGTCAAAAGTGTACCCAAGGTTACGAGCTGCCTGAACGGGGGTGGGAGGAGGATTCAAGATGGTAGGCCACCAAAGGAAAGCAGGGGGGGGGGATTTCTTGCTGGAAAAAAGAACCTCAGTTTTGTCGGTGTTAAGGGCAAGATGATTAGCTGACATCCAGGTGCAGATGTTGCCAAGGCAGTTTCTAAAGTTGGAAAAGAGGGAGTCAGAATGGTCTCGAAAGGAGAAAATAAGCTGAGTATCGTCAGCATAGGAGACCACCCTGACACCCCAGGACTCAACTACCTTGGCCAGAGGAGCCACATAAGCATTGAAGAGTAAAGGGCTCAAAGCGGAGCCCTGGGGCACTCCGCACAAGAGGGGTTTGTCCTCGGATTCAAAAGGGTGCATCAAAACCCTTTGAGAACGAGTAGACAAAAAAGAAGTAATCCAGGCCAACACTGTCCCACCCACCCCTAGCTGTTGTAAGCGGGTGGTAAGTATTTTATGGGAAACAGTATCAAAAGCAGCGGATAGGTCGAGGAGGACCAACATGGCCTCCTCGCCCCTATCCACTGATTCCCTGATGATTTCTGAGACTTCAAGCAGCGCTGTCTCAGTGCTGTAGCCGGTTCTAAAGCCGGACTGGGAGTCGTGTAGTAGTTGGTTTGACTCAAGGTATAGTGCCAACTGTTTCTGTACCACCTTCTCCAGAATCTTGGCAGGTTTAGGCAGAAGCGAAATGGGTCGATAGTTGCTAAAAAGAAAAGGATCGGCACCGGGTTTTTTCAGTATGGGGACAATCCTGGCCTGTTTCCAAACTAAGGGAAATAGGCCACGCGACAGAGAGGCATTCCAGATGGAAAGAAACGGGTTCACTAGAATGGGGGCAAGAGTGCTCATAACTTTGGCCGGGACTGGGTCTAGGGGGGAACCAGACTTGACGTTGTGCAGCAAGACTAACGCAGGGTCTGGAGTTAGCTCGTAAAAAGAATTGAAAGAGCAGGAGAGGGGGCAGGAGCGATCTTCAGAGTGGTCAGGAGTTGTCGCTGCAAAGGAGGAAGAAAGTTTAACTATCTTCTCTTGGAAGAAATCAGACAATCCATTGCAGAGATCTTGAGTGGGGGTACAGAGGGATTTTGAAGCAGTGGGGTTTACGAAAACTTTCACAATGGAGAAAAGGGTTTTAGAGGAATTCTGCGCCTGTTGAATAAGATTGGAAAAGTAAGCTCTCATAGAAGAGCGTTTAAGTTTATGGAAATGATTTAGGGCAGATTTGTAAGCCGATTTGGCTAAAGGATCGTAGTTTACTCTCCATTTGCGTTCCAGCTGCTTACACTTGCTCTTTTCCACACGCAGCAGAGGGGAAAACCAAGGGGCAGAAGGGCGAGATCTGAAGGAAGTAAGAGGAGCAAGAGGGGAAACAGAGTCAAGCGCATCGGAGAGAGACGAATTAAATCTCAAAGTTTCAGAATTAAGGTCATTTAAATGGTTAAAACGAAAACGGAGATGAGCTTCCACAGAGTCACAAGTAACTTTGGCCCATTTACGTCCTTTAACTCGATTAAGGGGGATAGTGGGAGGAGGGGTGGGAGCCAAGAACGAAAAAGGAATGAGAAAGTGATCGGTCCAAATCAAAGGAGTGGGGGGGAGGGTGGAGAGGGTAGGAAGATTAGAAAAAATGAGGTCAAGTGTGTGGCCAGCTATATGAGTCGAGTCTGTCACAAATTGGGACAGGGTGAGTCCTTGTAGAGTTTCTAACAAAGAGGAGGCTAGAGTACAGGAAGGATTATCAATATGTAAATTAAAATCTCCTAAGACAGTAAAATGGGAGTGTTTAAGAGAAAAATCAGCGATAGAATGCATCAAGGTAGTAAGAGAGGAAGAGGTAACGGCAGGGGGGTTATAAACCAAAATGCCAGCACAGATGGTCCTGGCAGTGTCCAAGATTGTAAAGTAAGCGGCTTCAATGAGACCTAGATTTGGAATTTTAGTGAGGTTTAATTTGAAATGGGATTTAGCAATAATCGCAAGACCCCCACCGGTCTTAGAATTGTCTCGATTAATGCCAGTAAAACAATAACCAGGGGGAGTAGCTAGAGTGATATCCGGTTTAGAAGAGTCTTTTAACACAAGGAATCAACTGACAGTCTCTGCCCTTGTTGGATGTACATGTTTTACTGAGAATGTCAGACTTCATTCTCACATGACTGAGAAAGATAATGTGAATTTACAGAAAATAAGCTCTCAGTTTAGCTTATAGATCACCTTCCAAAACTCTGTGGGAAAAGCATGAGAAAATATTTTTCTCTCAATCATGATATCCCAGCAGAAGGCTTTTTCACATGGTGAAATCACCTTAGAACATACCACAATTCCTAAAATGAGTATGGTACCATCAACAAATGATTTATAATGTAACTAAAGTCTTAAAACCTTCTATTAACTGCAATGCTTTTTAATGAGGTGCTATCATGTATATTGGTCCCAAGATGGCTGCCAACACTTCTTGGATGAAGTGCTGACAGCCAATCAGATCTCAGGATGAGATGTGTGGTTAGGCTCCGCCCACATATATATATGATTTTACTTTTGATTTTCTCAGGAACTACTGAACAGATTGACACCAGACCTGCAAAAGGCACCTCCCTGACCTGAGGACTACCTCTCTGCCAAATTTCAATTAATTCTGTTCAGCCGTTCGGGCTGTACCTTGGACTAAAGGTCCCTATGGAAAATTGCATGGGGAAAACGCTTTTTGGGACCCCCCTTTTTTCTCAGCCCCCGCTTGACGAATCCCCCCAAGACTTTCAGGGTAGGAGCGGAGCGCCCCACCTATTTTGAAAATTTTGCGAGGATTCGTCAACCGGCGCCAAAGTTATTCCAAATAGAATGTTGCGTATTTCCTATGGAAACACGGTCCTAACTATAACTATCTACTGGCGACCGCCAGTAGATAATATATATATACACTTGCGTCTGTAAACTTTAAGGATTTCGTTTTTCCTCGTTTTGAGGATTTTGAAGTCTTCTGTTTATTTCACTGCTCGAACAGCGAGCCACACTTGGTCCATTTTCTATGTTTATGTATGTTTTAAATGGAGGACGAGTGTTTTACTTTTCGTGGCCAGTGAAGAAGAGCGTCTGCTCGAAACGCGTAGCCAATAAAACTTTATTGAAATACTGGACCTTGGAGTGCGAGTGTTCCTTGATCAATTGCGGTGGAATCTTCATCAATATATATATATATATATATATATATATATATATATATATATATATATATATATATATATATATATATATATAAAATATGATACTTGTTTTTAACTCATAAAATTGTTGTAGATTATTCATACTTACTCCACGGGCTCCTTCCCAGTCGGGGAGAAGCGAGTTGCTGTGGCCTTTCTTCCCTGATCACGGTCCAAGTGTCCCCATATTACTTTTCTTTGTTTCTCATTCACCCAAGCTGGCCAGCAACACGGTTGTGCCAGGTGTGTTAACTATACCTCGATGCCTTCCCTAATCGGGCCTAAGATTTCTCTGCTGAGCCTTGGAACGTGCGTAGCCCCATTAGGTTGTGTATTTGTGCTCATTTGGGCTACGCGACATCCCCTTTCTATTTGTATGCCTCCTCGCCATAGCGTTCTTTTAACACTCAGCTTCCCACTGTTTATAATTGCTTCAATCAATCAATCAATCAGGGTTCTTATAAAATTCAACTACTCACTCGTTAGGTTCTCAAGGTGCTGAGTGGGAGGGGGTGGAACTGCAATTCAGTCAAAGAGCCCAGTCTTAAGGTCCTTCCTCTCACAGCGCAGCAGAAACTCTGGCTGCCAAAATCGAGTTGCCAAAGTGAGCAGTGTGCATCCTACTGTAACAATTAAGGCTCTAGATGCCCTTTGAAATGCACAGGCTGCAATAAGTTATTTAGGGCATCTGCTGAGGCGCCTGTGCCTATTTATTAATGGTTTACTTGGGGTTTTGGCTCCCCACGAACTGACCCATTGGGATAGACTTGGCATATTGATATCTTTATAGTTTTCAATCAATACTGGGAAGTTGGGCGCCCTTGGGGGGGCGTGGCCTGCTGTGCGGCGAAATGGCCGCTTCTTGAGCGAGCTCCGCATGCCGGAAAACGATCCTGTACTAATCCTGCACATCGGGGCGATGCTGGGCTGCCCGGACCGGTAGCGATCGTTGCTGAGACGGTGGGGGTGCGGCGGAGGTGCACTGAGTTCGCCTTCCCCCGGTCGGAGCTGTGATATAGCCTGCGGGGCCTGCGGACGGTGCTGGAGGTGGAGCCTGTGGGAGCGCCACTGCGGGGAACGGGCACTTGAGCCCGTGGCTGCATCGCTGGATCGGGCCTAGCCGCGTGGAGGAGGAGAGACCCGCTGCCGCTGGCTTGTATAACCCTGGCGCCAGGTGCCCCCCCCCCGCACCCTGGTGTGGGTTGAGACGAGGTGGTGTGAGCCGTACCTGCTGTTGGGTGTGTGGCCCGAGGGGGTGAGGCTCCGTGGCTGCTGGACCCGGTGGGTGCTGCCTGCCGCCCCGGTCGGAGTGCATCGGCGGAGCTGCCCGGCTCCGAGACCCCCTGCTGGCTGCGAGGGACGTGGTGAGTGCTGCGTGGCTGCCTGCATTTGGCTGACGGGCGACCTGCTGTGCCCCTGTGGCTGGAGACCGGCGGAGGTGGTGAGCACCATTTTGTGGAGTGCGGGCAGAGATAAGGTGGTGCGGTGCGACTGCGGGAAGCGTGGTGTGTGAGGAGGTGGTGCTGCCAGCGACTTCGGAGGCTGTGGTGGATTCCCTTTAGAGACTCGTCTCTGCTGCGGCGCTGCCCGTGGGCTGAGCTGGCTGGTCCCTGGCGCACTATAGAAGCGGATGGTCCTCGAGGCAGAGGCGCCCCAGTACGTGTGGCGGCGAGTGGGCTGCAGGCCCGGAGGCGGCACACGCATCGCAGAAATCGGGGGCTGCGCAGCCTGGGGCATCTCAGCTGTATAGGGATATTGGACATTGCCCCCCCACCTCTCGTGCTTTGGGGGTGTGAGCCGATCTCTTGGGGGCCCGACTGTGACCTGGCTCTGGTGGGTGGCGGCACCCTATGTTTGACTGCTGGTGGAGCTGGCGCTGGCTGCAGAACTGTCGGTGGACGGCCCGATCCATGGAGCGGTGTGAGGTGGCGGCGGATTACCCCATGGTTAGCTACAGCCTACGTGTGCAGCTCCTGGGTGGTGGCGGCGACATACTGTGAAGCGCCTGATCAGGAACTAGTGTATGGCACTGGTTGGGGAGTGGAGGCGGTTTGCGGAGGAGATCTACTGATCATGGGGAAGCACGACTCCAAGCAGCCGAAGCTGCATTTTGACCAGAAGCGCTCCACGAGGCAGGTTGAGTCGGAAGTGGAGTCTCAACCGGAGGAGCAGCGCGACCAAGTGCCGGAGGACCATGGCGAGGACTTGCGCACGCTTATGCTTGAAATGCGTTCTAGCTTGCGCACCATTGACACTAAATTGGACACCCTTACAAGTCAGTTAGACTCTGTGAAGACGCAGGTGGCGACGCATGAAGCGCGGCTGGACACTGTGGAAACTCGCCAGTCGGAATTCCATGACTTCCAGGTTGAGACCAAAGGCCAGCTCCTCCACATGGATAAACTGTTGAGTATAATTCGCGCAAAAACGAAGATTTAGAAGCGCGGTCCCGGCGCAATAACCTCCGCGTCACTGGCATTCCGGAGACCACTGCCATATCCAAAATGGAAACCTATATCACTGATCTCTTGAGCGAGCTGTTTGACCCTAACCTATCTGCGATTTTTGCTGTGGAGAGGGCGCACAAATCTTTGGGCCAAAAACCCCCGGTGGGGGCGCCGCCCCGGCCTATCATTGCGCGACTACTGAACTACCAAGATCGGGATCAGATCCTAAAACTGGCCAGGGAACGTGGGAGCATCATGCATAAAGGCAATAGTATCTCCTTCTACCCTGACTTCACCCCGGCGGTGCAGGCTGCCCGACGGGAGTTTCTCCCGGCGAAACTTGTTCTTCTGCAGGCACAGGTGCTGTACTCCCTCCTCTATCCGGCTAAACTAAAGGTGTCCTTTGAGGGGACCGCCCACGTCTTCACGGACACAAAAGCGGCACTGAAGTTCGCCAAACATGTGGGTGGTAAATCCGCGAACCGTCCCCGCGGTGGAGCGGAGGCGGTCGAGACCCGGCTGAGTGACAATGATTGACCATAAGTACTGTACGGTGGACTTATAGGGGTTGCCTCTCCTGACTCTTGGTGGGCTCCTGTATGGCCGGGTGGGAGGTGGATTCGGGCACCCTGTAGCTTCACGCACCACTGTCTGCTATATTGTTTTCTTTCTTCTTCTCTCTCCTCACACGCTCTGGTTTGGGCGGCTCGTATCCCCTGCAGTTCTTCTGGCCACCCTGTTCAATGCAGGGCTGAGGCCGGCATAGCTGCTCCCCCTTAGGAATGTTCCCTTATTCTCTCAATGGCTGTTTGGGGTTCATGGGGTGGGTGATTTCTCTGCGACCCGGTTGGGGGGTTGGAGTGGGTGGGGGGGAAGGTTGGGGTTGTAAGTTTGTTGTCTGCCAGAATCTACACTGTATGCTCAGGGATAGATGTTCTATGTTTACTGGGTGGCCTTCGTACACATGTGTTGCTATGCCCTTGTTTTGCTAGTGGGTGATGCCCATGGTTGATAGACCGTTGAACTGTCTGACCTGGAATGTTCGAGGGCTCAATGATCATCGTAAAGCACGATTGGTGCACGCCTACCTGGTGCGTCATGGGGTGGATGTCTGCCTGCTGCAGGAAACACACTTGAATACTGCTCTGGCTCCGTGATTGCGCCACACTAGGTGGGGAAATGTCTATTCGGCCATTTACTCTAACTATGCCCGCGGGGTTGCGGTCTTGATCCGGCGGGGACTAGACTGGAGGGAGGGCTCTGTGCAGTGTGACCCGGAAGGCAGATATGTTTTAGTGCAGGGCCTGCTATGCGGCGTCTCCGTGGTGTTTGTGGCTGTGTATGGTCCCAATGTCGACTCTCCCTTGTTCTTTCATAAGCTTTGGGGGCAGGTGAAGGCTACTGGGTGCAGTACAGTGGTGTGGGGTGGCGACTTCAATGCGATACTCGATGACAAGGCTGATAGACGAGGGGCAGCCCGTACACTGAACCCGCTGGCTAGCGCTGCATTAAGGGAGATAATAGCGGACGGCGCGCTGGTTGATGTGTGGCGTAGCAGGCATGAGGCGCTAAGGGAGGGCACCTGTATATCAGCGCACTGTGGCGCTTGGTCGCGACTGGACTACTGGCTAGTGTCACGAGACGTGGCCTTGTGGACTGTGCAGATCGAGCATATGCCCCGGTCCCTGTCTGATCACGCACCTTGCATGTTGAAATTGCTAATTCCTGGGGGTTCGTGCCCACCCTGCTCGTGGAGACTCCCGCCTCACGCATTACTGGATGATGCCTTTCGGGAGGAGATTAGGACTGACATTACTGACTACTTCGAACTTAATGCGGGATCGGTGGCCACAGAGGCTTCGCTATGGGAAGCATTTAAAGTTGTTATTCGGGGCAAATGCATAGCCAAACAGGCTGGGGTGCTGAAGGCAATATGGGGGACCCTGGCGGCATTGGAAACTGACATAAAGCAGCTCGAACACACTTTTTTTGCCACAGGAGAACCTGAGGGGGCGGGGATGTTGAAAACTAAGCTCTTGGCCTACGAAGAGGAGGCGATGAGGGAGGTGAAATTCCTAGGGAAATACACAGAAGCTCGTCGATATGGTTAGGGCGGGAGACCCGGGAAAGCCTTGGCCAACATGATTAGACCGCCGCGCCCCGCGACTTACATTCACGAACTGCGCACTCAGTCTGGCGAGCTGATTCATGGCAGAGGAGATATTGTGGAGGCTTTTTCTGGGTTTTACTCCAATCTCTATGCTAGCACCCAGGAGCAGTGCCCGGAGGGGCTGGAATCCTTTTTGGATTCAATTGTGCTGGTGTGGTTTAACAATCGTCACAGGGAATATATGGACCTTCCAATAGATGCGAGTGACGTGGCGCAGGTCATCAAGAGTCTGCTGTCTGACAAGGCACCGGGACCCGATGGTCTGACCACGGCATTTTATAAGGCGTATGTGGAGGAGCTGTCGCCCCGGTTGCTGGCGGTATATGAGGAAGCACTGGAGAAGGGGATACTGCCCGCGACCATGCGAGAAGCCCTAATCATTACACTGCTGAAGCCGGACAAGCCGGCCGACGACCTGAATTCCTATCGGCCCCTATCCCTGATTAATGTTGATGTAAAGATACTAGCTAAATTGCTCGCAAACTGGGTGCAGCCTCTGCTGCCAGTGATAGCACTCCCTGACCAATCGGGATTCATACCGGGTAGATCGACCTCATACAACCTGCGAACGATTTTCTCCGCTCTGCATTACCTGCACCCCGATGTCAGGGCTGCGGTGGTTTTTCTGGTCGCCACCAAAGCCTTTGATTCCCTACCTCTTTACTATACTGGAGAGGATGGGCTTCAGTGCACTGCTAATCAAGAAAATCCGCTTGCTCTACACTCTTTCCAAAGCCAGGGTGCGGGTAAATGGTATGGTTTCGGAACCGTTTTTCATCTCGCGGGGCACGCGGCAGGGCTGCCCCCTTTCCCCGCTACTGTTCGCTATTGCTATGGAGCCGCTTGCGGCCCGAATCCGCCAACATCATACGGCGCGAGGAATCGGCTTTAGCTCTAGGAATCTCCTTATATCGCTGTACGCGGACGATGTGACTCTGTACCTCATCAATCCCGCAGACAATTTGGACCCCGTGTTGCGGGAGTTTGTCCGCTTTGAAGGTCTTGCGGGAATCGCTGTGAATTGGTCGAAGTCAGTGATCTTCCCCCTGACTGATGGTACCATCGCGGTGTCCTCCGAATACCCCTTACGTTGGGAGGCTGATGAGGTCAAATATTTGGGGGTTTGGATAAGTCGTGACCTCCAGGCACTCTGGACTCTTAACTTCGGCAGGGCGATGATGTGGCTGGGTGAGAAAGTAAGGCTTTGGGCTTCCTTGCCGCTGTCCCTCACGGGGAGGATTGCGCTGACTAAGATGATTGTACTTCCAAAATTCCTTTATCTCTTTGTCAATATACCCATCCCACTTACGTCGCATTTTTTTGCCACCCTGAGATCCCATCTGGTGTCGTTGGTGTGGGCGGGCAGACAGGCTAGAGTGGCTTGGGATATTTTGACGCTGCCTTTGACACAGGGCGGCCTGGGAGCTCCAGATATGAGGCTCTATGGCCTCAGTGCCCAGGCTCAATTCCTGCATTTTTGGACCCACCCTACTCCCTTCCAGCCGCACGTGGTGGTGGAGCGAGACGCTGTGGCGCCCCTCCCCCTGAATGTGGCGATATGCGCCACGGCGAGGCGCCCCAGAATGGATGTGGACACGGCGGGGGCTTTACAATGGGCATGGGAAGGGTTGCGTACAAGGGCTGGGGTTCCACGGATGTATGCCCCCTCGCTCCCACTGGCCCATAACCCGATGCTGCCGTGTATGGCGGATGGAGTGGAGAGGCGCCTTGTTGAGAAGCTACATCTTCGTACCTTTGCCGATCTTTTCCCTGAGGGCAGGTTCCTGTCCCCCCCGGTGCAGGCGGAGGGCGAAACGGTGCCCTTCTCCAAACTTTTTTTGTATCATAAACTGAAAGCAGCCTGCCGAGCATTGAGTGGGGACTTTCCTGATGCACCGCCGACCTTTACAGCATTGGAGGTGGTGGTGGGATCCCCATCCCCCCGTAAGCTGGTCACTCGTGTATATCGTCAGATGCAAAACATGGCGCCGGTGGTAACGCCTAAATCCCTCCAATACTGGAACGAAGAGCTCCAGCCAGAGATCTCTGAAGAGCAATGGGAATTTTGCTGTGGGCAGCTCACTGAGCTCTCACCCAACTATAAGCTGCGCCTAATACACTTTAAATACCTGCACAGGTTCTATAGAACCCCCATCAGCCTGAAAAGGATGGGGCTTAGGGAGACAGATGAGTGTTGGAGGTGTGGGCATGCTTCGGCCTCTTTTCTTCACGTGGCGTGGTCCTGCCTGGAGTTGGAAAGTTATTGGTCTCAAGTGTTCCATTTGACAAACCAGATAGTGGGCCGGGCGGATGCCCCGTCCCCTCTGCTTGGGATACTGGGTTATGTCAGGGATACCCCGCCGACATCGCGTAAGCTGCATGCGCTGCTCCTATTGTTCGCTAAACGACAGGTGGCGATGCATTGGGGTAGACGTAGGGTGCCCGCGGTGAAGAGCTGGCTAGCGGATGTCACATATGGTCATTCGCAGCTCTCCACGTTCTGGGAGCTGCTGCCTTCTACATCGCGTCCTCGTGATATTTGGGATCCATTTGTGAACTGGGCCCGGGAACGTCAAAGCTTGGAGGCAGAAGAGGGTGGTTTGCCTGGCTGATCTCACTGGGGGGATTGGGATGTGGGAGAGATGCATGGAGGGTGTTGCTGTCTTATTTCCTCCCGTGTGATTGTGTGGCGCTTCTGCTACTAGAATAGTTGTGTGTCGGGCCTATGCGGTCCTTTTGTTGTCCACCTTATCAAAAATGTTCAATTAAAAAAAAAAAAAAGTTGGGCGCCCTTTGAGGCGGTGAAATACGAATCCTACTATGAGGAACAACCACTGGGGCGCTATTTGGAGAACAGTTTGGTTGCTGCTCTGTATGTCTGTGCAACAGTCTTTCAACAGTGCAATTAAGAAAGCTGTTCTTATCACAGTTAATCAGTCTCTGGAGGCTACACAAAAACTGGATACAGCTCAACTAGAAAACATTACCAGACAACATGGTTATCACCAACCAGTGACACTGAATTCTAATGACGGTAATTCAGATGTGCTGGGCTGATGTATTAAACCCAGATCCTTGTGACTGGGGGTGAATGGTTGCATTGTCCATCATTCCGTCCATCAATTGTTTCTTTTGCATATGTCGCCCTAAATAGGAAGGGTATGCCCAGATGTGGGTCCCGTGCTCACTACACCACTGGATTCAAGCTAGCCTGCCTGATGAAGGGTGATGCCCTGAAAGTGCTCTCAGGATGCTTGCTTGCGGTCAAGGGAGAACCTGGCTTGGCAGTTCCGGCTGGACTGTTCCCATAATGTACAGGGTCAAGGCTGTTTTGCATATGGCTGGGTCCAAACTGAGGTTGTGTGGTGAGCAAAATAATGATGGATTAAACCCAGATCCTTGTGACTGGGGGTGAATGTTTGCATTGTCCAGCATTCCGTCCATCAATTGTTTCTTTGCATATGTCGCCCTAAATGGGAAGGGTATGTCCAGACATGGGTCCTGTGCTCACTATACTACTGGATTCAAGCTAGCCTTGCTGATGAAGGGTGATGCCCTGAAACCGGTCACAGGATGCTTGTTTCCAGTCCAGGGAAGACCTGGCTTGGCAGTCCGGGCTGGACTGTTCCCATAAGGAACAGGTCAAGACTGATTTGCATAAGGCTGAATCCAAACTGGGGTGGTGTGGTGAGCAAAAGAATGATGGATTAAGTCCAGATCCTTGTGACTAGGGGTGAATGTTTGCATTGTCCAGCATTCCGTCCATCAATTGTTTCTTTTGCATATGTCGCTCTAAATGGGAAGGGCATGCCCAGACTTGCGTCCCCTGCTCACTACACCACTGGATTCAAGCTAGTCTGGATGATGACGGGTGATGCCCTGAAACTGGCCCCAGGATGCTTGTTTCTGGTCCAGGGAGGACCTGTCTTGGCAGTTCGGGCTGGACTGTACCCAAATGGAACAAGGTCAAGACTGATTTGCATATGGCTGGGTCCAAACTGGGGTGGTGTGGTGAGCAAAATGATGATGGATTATACCCAGATCCTTGTGATTGGGGGCAAATGTTGGCATTGTCCAGCATTCCGTCCATCAATTGTTTCTTTAGCATATGTCACCTTAAATGGGAAGGGTATGCCCAGATGTGGGTCCCGTGCTCACTACAACACTTGAATTAAGCTTGCCTGACTGGTGAAGTGTGATGCCCTGAAACTGGTCCCAGGATGCTTGTTTGCGGTCCAGGGAGGACCTGGCTTGGCACTCTGGGTTAGACTGTTCCCATAAGGAACAGGGTCAAGACTGATTTGCATATGGTTGGGCCTAAACTGGGGTGGTGTGGTGTGGAAAAGAATGATGGATTAAACACAGATCTTTGTGACTGGGAGTGAATGTTTGCATTATCCAGCATTCCGTCCATCAATTGTTTCTTTTGTATATGTCGCCCTAAATGGAAAGGGCATGCCCAGAAGTGGTTCCCGTGCTCACTACACCACCGGATTCAAGCTAGCCTGGCTGATGAAGGGTGATGTCCTGAAACCGGTCCCAAGATGCTTGTTTCCGGTCCAGGGAGGACCTGTCTTGGCAGTTTGGGGTGGACTGTACCCATATGGAACAGGGTCAAGACTGATTTGCATATGGCTGGGTCAAACTGGGGTGGTGTGGTGAGCAAAATAATGATGGATTACACCCAGATCATTGTGACTGGGGGCAAATGTTTGCATTGTCCAGCATTCCGTCCATCAATTGTTTCTTTTGCATATGTTAAATTAAATGGGAAGCGTATGCCCAGATGTGCGTCCCGTGCTCACTACACCACTGGATTTAAGCTTGCCTGTCTCGTGAAGTGTGATGCCCTGAAACCGGTCCCAGGATGCTTGTTTGCGGTACAGGGAGAACCTGGCTTGGCAGTTCGAGTTGGACTGCTCCCCTAAGGAACAGGGTCAAGACTGATTTGCATATGGTTGGGTCTAAACTGGGGTGGTGTGGTGAGGAAAAGAACGATGGATTAAAAACAGATCCTTGTGACTGGGAGTGAACGTTTGTATTATCCAGCATTCCGTTCATCAATTGTTTTTTGTTAATTTGTTGCCCTAAATGGAAAGGGCATGCCCAGAAGTGGTTCCCGTACTCACTACACCACCAGATTCAAGCTAGCCTGGCTGATAAAGGGTGATGCCATGAAACCGGTCCCAGGATGCTTGTTTCTGGTCCAGAGAGGACCTGGCTTGGCAGTTTGGGCAGGACTGTTCCCATAAGAAACAGGGTCAAGACCGATTTGCATATGGCTGGGTCCAAACTGGGGTGGTGTGGTGAGCAAAAGAATGATGGATTAAACCCAGATGCTTGTGACTAGGGGTGAATGTTTGTGTAGTCCAGTATTCCGCCCATCAATTGTTTCTTTTGCATCTGTCGCCTTATATGGGAAGGGTATACCCAGACGAGGGTCCCATGCTCACTACACCAATGGATTCAAGCTAGCCTGGCTGATGAAGGGTGATGCCCTGAAACTGGTCCCAGCATGCTTGTTTCCGGTCCAGGGAGGACATGGCTTGGCAGTTCGGGCTGGACTGTTCCCTTAATGAACAGGGTCAAGACTGATTTGCATATGGCTGGGTCCAAAATAGGGTGGTGTGGTGAGCAAAAGAATGATGGATTAAACACAGATCCATGTGACTAGGGGTGAATGTATGCATTGTCCAGCATTCCGTCCATCAATTGTTTCTTTTTCATATGTCGCCCTAAATGGGAAGGGTATGCCCAGACGTGCGTCCTGTGCTCACTACACCACTGGATTCAAGCTAGCCTGGCTGATGAAGGGTGATGCCCTGAGACCGGTCCCAGGATGCTTGTTTCGGTCCAGAGAGGACCTGTTTTGGCAGTTCGGGCTGGAATGTACCCATAAGGAACAGGGTCAAGACTGATTTGCATATGGCTCGGACCAAACTGGGGTGGTGAGCAAAATAATTATGGATTAAACCCAGATCATTGTGACTGGGAGTGAATGTTTGCATTGTCCAGCATTCCGTCCATCAATTGCTTCTTTTGCATATGTCGCTCTGAATGGGAATGGTATGTCCAGACGTGGGTCCTGTGCTCACTATACCACTGGAATCAAGCTAGCCTGGATTACGAAGGGTGATGCCCTGAAACCGGTCCCAGGATGCTTGTTTCCAGTCTAGGAAGGACCTGGCTTGGCAGTTCGGGCTGGACTGTTCTCATAAGGGACAGGTCAAGACTAATTTCCATATGGCTGGGTCCAAACTGGGGTGGTGTAGGGAGCAAAAGAATGATGGATTCATCCCAGATCCTTGTGACTGGGGGTGAATGTTTGCATTGTCCAGCATTCCATCCATCAATTGTTTCTTTTGAATCTGTCGCCTTAAATGGGAAGGGTATGCCCAGACGTGGGTCCCGTGCTCACTACACCACTGGATTCAAGCTAGCCTGGCTGATGGAGGGTAATGCCCTGAAACCGATCCCAGGATGCTTGTTTACGGTCCAGGGACGACCTGTCTTGGCAGTTCGAGCTGGACTGTACCTATAAGGAACAGGGTCAAGACTGATTTGCATATGGCTGGGTCCAAACTGGGGAGGTGTGGTGATCAAAATAATGATGGATTAAACTCAGATCATTGTGACTAGGGGTGAATGTTTGCATTGTCCAGCATTCTGTCCATCAATTGTTTCTTTTGCATATGTCACCCTAAATGGGAAGGGTATGTCCAGACGTGGGTCACGTGCTCACTACACCACTGGATTCAAGCTAGCCTGACTGATGAAGGGTGATGCCCTGAACATGGTCCCAGGATGCTTGTTTCTGGTCCAGGGAGGACCTGGCTTGGCAGTTCGGGCTGGACTGTTCCCATAAGGAACAGGATCAAAACTGATTTGCATATGGCTTGTTCCAAACTAGGGTGGTGTGGTGAGCAAAACAATGATGGAATAAACCCAGATCCTTGTGACAGGGGGTGAATGTTTGCATTGTCCAGCATTCCGTCCACCAATTGTTTCTTTTGCATCTGTTGCCTTAAATGGGAAGGGTATGGCCAGATGTGGGTCCCGTGCTCACTACACCACTGGATTCAAGCTAGCCTGACTGATGAAGGATGATGCCCTGAAACCGGTCCCAGGATGCTTGTTTCCGGTCCAGGGAGGACCTGGCTTGGCAGCTTGGGCTGTTCTGTTGCCATAGTAACAGGGTAATGACTGATTTGCATAAGGCTGGGACCAAACTGGGTTGTTGTGGTGAGCAAAAGAATCATGGATTAAACCCAGATCCTTGTGACTGGGGGTGAATGTTTGCATTGTCCACCATTCCATGCATCAATTGCTTCTTTTGCATTACTCGCTCTAAATGGAAAGGGTATACCCAGACGTGGGTCACGTGCTCTCTACACCACTGGATTTAAGCTAGCCTGGCTGATGAAGGGTGATCCCCTGAAACCGGTCCCAGGATGCTTATTTCTGGTCTAGGGAGGACCTGGCTTGGCAGTTCGGGTTCAGCTGTTCCCATAAGGAACAGGGTCAAGACTGATTTCCATATGGCTGGGTCCAAACTGGGGTGGTGTGGGGAGCAAAAGAATGATGGATTCATCCAAGATCCTTGTGACTGGGGGTGAATGTTTGTATTGTCCAGCATTCCATCCATCAATTGTTTCTTCTGAATCTGTCGCCTTAAATGGGAAGGGTATGCCCAGATGTGGGTCCCGTGCTCACTACGCCACTGGATGCAAGCTAGCATGTCTGATGAAGGGTGATGCCCTGAAACCGGTCCCAGGATGCTTGTTTCCGGTCCAGGGAGGGCCTGGCTTGGCAGCTTGGGCTGGACTGTTCCCATAGTAACAGGGTCATGACTGATTTGCATATGGCTGGGTCCAAACTGGGGTTGTGTGGTGAGCAAAAGAATGATAGATTAAACCCAGATCCTTGTGACTGGGGGTGAGGTTTGCATTGTCCAGCATTCCGTCCATCAATTGCCTCTTGTTAGAAATGGCGATTTCTGGTTGGCTAGGGCTTGCGCCAAAGCCAGACAGAAACCACCACTCTAGTCAGGGCTGGGGAGTTACACACCAAAGATAACCCCTGCTCACCCCCTTGGTAGCTTGGCACGAGCAGTCAGGCTTATCCCTGAGGCGATGTGTAAAGCGTTTGCGCGCGCACCCAGCAACAACACCCAAGGCCCACCACAAAGGAAACTCCACACAAGGTATTCTATAAAAATAGCCTTTGTATTATACACAACACATTAGATAAAAACACACACTCTACAATGTGCCAACAGGCACGGGCAGAATTTACAAGGGATTATATATACAGGGGACAGGGCCACATGGACCACTGTCAGGAATTAGCACTTTGTAGGAATAGCAATTAGAACGTAGGAATAATATTTTAGAACATAGCACATACAATCACTGTAGCACTAAATTACACCTAGCACACAACCAGTCACTACTGGTATCAGGTAAGTACCACCTACGCAACCCTAACCACCTTAGGAAAATATTGCGCAGGGAATCAGGACCTCACTAGCACCACCTGTACTAGGGAGAAAACAACCACCTAAGTATCACAATACCTGTAGGGGTCTAAGCACATAAACACATGATGCAGAACATTCAGAGGTGTAAAGCAAAGCACATGACGCATAACCACATTCAGAGGTGCAGGAAAGGTACAATGGCGCCAGAAACTCACATTAGCCACCACCTGTGGCAGTCCCTAGGCCAACTGGCCTCTCATGGGCTCAAGCGCCCGTGGTCCACAGAGTCAGGGCAAGATTGCGCAGGATGCACAGTCTAGAACATAAAGCAACAGGGCACAACCTAAACGCTGCAGCTACGTTTTCTATCTTGTATATGCTCTAAATGATCTCCAATGTATGTACGCTTTTTAAGATATTTTATGTCGAAATAAAGCCTATTTGACTTGACTAAACGCTGCAGCTGCCCACTAAGTGCTGGGCAGCTGGGAAAAAGAACCTGGCACCGGCGTGCCTCTTGAGCCCTCTCTGGGCTCTGGACGATCAAGCAATGCCCCCGTTAGAGCCTCACAGGCTCAATAAACAAATGTGCCCCTCTGCATAACGTCGGAGCGGCCCACTGCCTTCCGGGGCCGCTCTGGTCATGGACGGAATGCCCCCGTAGGTTTAGAGCCTCCCTGGGCTCTTCTAAAAAACAAGGAGTGCCTCGTTGGAGCCTCTCGGGGCTCGGGAGCACTGCGTTCCTCGGAGTCCCACTCGGGGGGCTCTCTAAAGACACCACTGCCCCCCCTGAGCCTTGCCGGCTCTGAAATACCTGGGGGGGGGGCGCGTTGGAGCCTCGCAGGCTCCTTGAATCGGGTGGGAGCGCTCGAGCGCTCAAACCAAGCACCCCAAGCTCCCGCTGGTCAGAGCCTTTGCCGGCTCGTGACCGGAACACTCCGCCCCCTCACTCACCGGGTTGGTCAGACCGGCGAGGATCCTCCTCGGACTCGATCCGACGCTCGGCCCAGTGCGGGGTAGGCTCCCGCCTGGGTCGCGGGGGTGCTGCTTCTTTTCCGGGCTGGCCCAGCGCGGGGTAGGCTCCCGCCTGGGTTTTGAGGGGGATTGGGATTTCAGACCAGCCACGAGTCTTGGAAGGAGGCGGGGTAGGCTCCCGCCCTCCTACTTCCGGTTGTCCCGGAGTCCCGCCTGCAGCCTGCCTGACTTCCTCTGGGAGCCCGGCGGCGGCGGTGATTTTCAATCTTGGCAATGAGAGGGGTAGGCTCCCTCGTAGATGCGGCATACGGCGGGGTGGACACCCGCCGTAAGAATAAGCAAATTAGCGGCGTGGGCACCCGCGAGCACACCACAATGCGGGGTGGGCTCCCGCTCGATCAAATAATTAAATAAGCGGGGTCAACGCCGGGTGGGCACCGGCTGGCATCAATAAAGCGCTCCTGAGCGCTAGAGGCAAATCCAAGCGCGTTGGGGGAAAGAAAAGCGCTTCCAGGCGCTTAGGGGACCCAAACAAAGCGCTCCCAGCGCTATGAAGCCAAGAAAAGCGCTCCCAGCGCTATGAGGGAAAGGAAAGCACTTCCTGGTGCTTTAGGATAAAAAGAACCACAAAGTCCAGCAAAGTTCTTCCCTGCATGCAGCAGGGCAGGGGTGGGGGGCAAGGCTGGACCCAGAGCCAGCTCACTGGGCCTCCAGGCAGGGAGGTAGTCCAAGTGGCGGTCCTCTGGTCCAGCGGCAGCAGCAGCAGCCCCCCTCAGGTAAGATCCTGGCAGAGAACAGTTTCTGTGGGGACACAGCCCCATTTTTATACAGGCATACCCTTTGTTCTGGGTTCAGGGTGAGGGGGAAAACCAGTCGCAGCTGGTTGGGGAGCACCCTTGATGTGCTCAGCCCCTCATTCTATTCACTGGAAGGGCTAGGGTCGTCAGTCGCACCACAGGGGGCGGGGCCAGCATTGTGTTTGGAAAACCCTGTCCTATTCAGGACCCAGGTGGACTCCTCCCACCCATCTAGCTGCTGATCTCCCCATTCACCACTGGGTGACTCATCCTGACTCTGGGGAATCCCTAGCCCGTCACATGACACGACCAGCCAATCACGCGACAGACACACTGCACACAGAAGTGCCCACTTCTAGAAGTGGCACTTCCACACTAGGTACATGCACGCCGCACACATCATCGCGCAGCATTCACTTCCACGAGTCTGCACATACCAAACTCGGGCCTGCACACCCCACGCATCAGGAACTACTAGGGACACATACATTCCCCATGCATTCCTATGGGAGGGCAGGCCTATCTCACCACATGCACTCAGAGCACGCACGCACTTTACCCTGGGACACAGGGAAAGTGCGCAGAAACCAAAAAAATCACCACACCAAGTCACCAATAAAGAGCAAAAAGTTCAGGGGTGAACCTGCCAGAAGGGCCAAGTCCAACACAACCCCCTTCCAGCCAAAACGCAGGGCAGACCAATCACCACCGTGATGGACTTTCCTGCTTGGGGCGATAGAACACGGACGCGGGCCCGCAACTGCATGGACACCCTCCGGTTCTACGCCACGGTGAACCCATGGAATTCTTTTTAACACCACTGTCTGGACCAACTGGGCTACCCCACTGGTACTCCCAAGCTGTCCGCGGCCAAGACCAGGCCCTAGGCCACCCAGGTGCCACTGGTCTTTGCCTAACCACAGAGTGGGGGGTAGTAACCCCTGGCACATAGCGGCCATTCTCCACTCTTCCTCTCTGAAAGACAGGACTAGACTGCCACTGGTTCTCCAGCCTAGGGTCTACACCCTCAGGCGGACCAGGAGTCTCAGGGAAGGCTCTCCTCCCCCTACCTCTTCTCCTAGGGTTCCTCCTCCTCTGGCGAGGGGTACACCTAGATCGCCATTCCAACCCAGGGTTTAACCCCTCAGGTTGTACCGGGGGCAGAGGTGGGCTCTCCCACCCTCTGCACCCCCTTCCAGAGCCCTGCTCCCTACCAACTGGGGCGGTACCTCTGGAAGAAGAACTGGTCGGGACGCTGGTTACAGACGTCCCACCCTTCAGGTCAGGCTGATCCTGAACCTGGCCTCCCAACCTCCGGCCTAGAACCTTTGGTGGAATAATTGCCTGGCACTCCAGGACTTCTGGGGATTTCCACTCCATCCCCCTGAGGCTATCAAAGGACACATATGCCGAGCGACTGTCTGTCTGGCGCTGATCTCCCGTCCCCTGTCCACCTGACAGTGCGCGGAGATCCCCCAGAACAGAAGTGGTGCCACCCTGGTCACTACACGGGATCCTAGCCCAACTGGGTAGTCCCTGACCCACAGGCTCTTCCACTGGGAAACTCATCCCCCAATCACTCCTCACACTGGACTCCTGTACCCTCCCTACCGGAGCGGTACTGCCAGAATCTAGAACCACAGGAGCCCTGGTTACAGGTGCTCCAGGTCCTCTACTCACCAGGAGATCTCCCTCAAATGGGCTAACAGGACAGCCTAGGTCCCCAACTTGGTGTTCCCTCATGGAACCATCCAAGTCCTGAGGCAGGGTTTCGTACGTCAGGGGACCCTCGGTCACCCTCTCACTCCTGCTCCACTGAGCCAGGCGGTGAGCCCCTACACCCTCCTCGCTATCCTGGGACCTAGCTGGGCTACACTGAGCCTCTTCCACCACGCTGGGCTGGAAGATACCTGACCCACTACTTTTGGAGTCACTCCCTAATGACTCTAGAGAACCTCTAGCCCTTTCCCAGCGCTCTGCCTCATCCGCAAGGTCAAATGGCTCAGCCAATCCACACCCCAACAGGTGTTGGCGCAACCCTGGCACACAACAACTGAGCAGGTGTTCTTTGAGAACCAGATTACACAGTATATCAAAATCACTTGCTGTGGAAATCCAATCAAACATTGCCTCCTCACATCCATCCACAAACTCCTCCCAAGTCTGGTGAGACAGTTTCCTACTGCCCCTGAATTTCAACCTTAACTCCTCCTCCTGGGGAACAGGTACCAGACTGGGGGAACTGGGACTGGAATTTCCTACACTGGAATCTATCTGGCTGCTACCACTGGACTCAACCCTCCCTGGGGAGTCCAGAAAATTAAAACTGCGCGCAGGGGATAGTCTACCCTCCAGAGCTACTTTGCCTCTGGTGGAGGCCCTCTCAGCCTCCTCTACCCTCTCCCGCGCCAAGACCCACTCAGTCTCTCGCTGTTGCTTCCTGGCCTCCAGCTGCGCCATAGCCTGAGCATGCTCTAACCTGAGCTTCTCTAACGCCAGCTGGTGCTCCCTTTCTTTCCTCCTATCTTCCCACTCCTCTGGGGACAGGGAAAGGGATGAGGCGCTGCCTCCTACGCTGGACCCAGCAAGGGACGCCCTACCTATGGGGTCCTCACTCTCTACTGGCGTCCAGGTATTGTCATCCTCTACCTCCTCTTCTGACTCTTCCTCTGTACAGTACCTTTCTAACTCCTGCCTCTGGCGCCAAGCTAGCTCATAGGGATCACAAGCAGGCTCCATTCTGGCGGACGTTATGGTAACAATTATACAGGGAACCTAGGGGTCTGAGTTTCACACAGGAGCACAATTCACAAAAAGATTCAGCAAGCTCTCTAACCCAGAGAACTCACACTCACTTGCCTAGTGCCACACACCATTCATCCACACACACAACCCTCCCCTCGGACTGGTAAGGCAGTTTCTACCACCCCTGATTCCTCAACCTGACCACCACGTGACACAGGTACCAACTCTGGGCGCAGGGCGGGGGACAAATGTACAGGACACTATTACGCTGCCACCACTGGATCCCACCCTCTGGTGAATCCAGAAACACAATGCACTAAGGGGGATGATCTACCCTCCCGAGCTAGGGACACCTAACTCACAGTGCACAAAACCACATTTCCAAAGAAATGACAATTAAAAACAAACTTAGAACAATAATCCCTATACCATGTGATTTATCTAAATGCAGAGTTTTGTAGTGCGGCCAGTTGCCGCTGCGGTACAGCGCAAACGCAAGTCCAAATCCCACCGCTGATCACCAATGTTAGAAATGGCGATTTCTGGTTGGCTAGGGCTTGCGCCAAAGCCAGACAGAAACCACCACTCTAGTCAGGGCTGGGGAGTTACACACCAAAGATAACCCCTGCTCACCCCCTTGGTAGCTTGGCACGAGCAGTCAGGCTTATCCCTGAGGCGATGTGTAAAGCGTTTGCGCGCGCACCCAGCAACAACACCCAAGGCCCACCACAAAGGAAACTCCACACAAGGTATTCTATAAAAATAGCCTTTGTATTATACACAACACATTAGATAAAAACACACACTCTACAATGTGCCAACAGGCACGGGCAGAATTTACAAGGGATTATATATACAGGGGACAGGGCCACATGGACCACTGTCAGGAATTAGCACTTTGTAGGAATAGCAATTAGAACGTAGGAATAATATTTTAGAACATAGCACATACAATCACTGTAGCACTAAATTACACCTAGCACACAACCAGTCACTACTGGTATCAGGTAAGTACCACCTACGCAACCCTAACCACCTTAGGAAAATATTGCGCAGGGAATCAGGACCTCACTAGCACCACCTGTACTAGGGAGAAAACAACCACCTAAGTATCACAATACCTGTAGGGGTCTAAGCACATAAACACATGATGCAGAACATTCAGAGGTGTAAAGCAAAGCACATGACGCATAACCACATTCAGAGGTGCAGGAAAGGTACAATGGCGCCAGAAACTCACATTAGCCACCACCTGTGGCAGTCCCTAGGCCAACTGGCCTCTCATGGGCTCAAGCGCCCGTGGTCCACAGAGTCAGGGCAAGATTGCGCAGGATGCACAGTCTAGAACATAAAGCAACAGGGCACAACCTAAACGCTGCAGCTGCCCACTAAGTGATGGGCAGCTGGGAAAAAGAACCTGGCACCGGCGTGCCTCTTGAGCCCTCTCTGGGCTCTGGACGATCAAGCAATGCCCCCGTTAGAGCCTCACAGGCTCAATAAACAAATGTGCCCCTCTGCATAACGTCGGAGCGGCCCACTGCCTTCCGGGGCCGCTCTGGTCATGGACGGAATGCCCCCGTAGGTTTAGAGCCTCCCTGGGCTCTTCTAAAAAACAAGGAGTGCCTCGTTGGAGCCTCTCGGGGCTCGGGAGCACTGCGTTCCTCGGAGTCCCACTCGGGGGGCTCTCTAAAGACACCGCTGCCCCCCCTGAGCCTTGCCGGCTCTGAAATACCTGGGGGGGGGGGCGCGTTGGAGCCGCGCAGGCTCCTTGAATCGGGTGGGAGCGCTCGAGCGCTCAAACCAAGCACCCCAAGCTCCCGCTGGTCAGAGCCTTTGCCGGCTCGTGACCGGAACACTCCGCCCCCTCACTCACCGGGTTGGTCAGACCGGCGAGGATCCTCCTCGGACTCGATCCGACGCTCGGCCCAGTGCGGGGTAGGCTCCTGCCTGGGTCGCGGGGGTGCTGCTTCTTTTCCGGGCTGGCCCAGCGCGGGGTAGGCTCCCGCCTGGGTCTCGAGGGGGATTGGGATTTCAGACCAGCCACGAGTCTTGGAAGGAGGCGGGGTAGGCTCCCGCCCTCCTACTTCCGGTTGTCCCGGAGTCCCGCCTGCAGCCTGCCTGACTTCCTCTGGGAGCCCGGCGGTGATTTTCAATCTTGGCAATGAGAGGGGTAGGCTCCCTCGTAGATGCGGCATACGGCGGGGTGGACACCCGCTGTAAGAATCAGCAAATTAGCGGCGTGGGCACCCGCGAGCACACCACAATGCGGGGTGGGCTCCCGCTCGATCAAATAATTAAATAAGCGGGGTCAACGCCGGGTGGGCACCGGCTGGCATCAATAAAGCGCTCCTGAGCGCTAGAGGCAAATCCAAGCGCGTTGGGGGAAAGAAAAGCGCTTCCAGGCGCTTAGGGGACCCAAACAAAGCGCTCCCAGCGTTATGAAGCCAAGAAAAGCGCTCCCAGCGCTATGAGGGAAAGGAAAGCACTTCCTGGTGCTTTAGGATAAAAAGAACCACAAAGTCCAGCAAAGTTCTTCCCTGCATGCAGCAGGGCAGGGGTGGGGGGCAAGGCTGGACCCAGAGCCAGCTCACTGGGCCTCCAGGCAGGGAGGTAGTCCAAGTGGCGGTCCTCTGGTCCAGCGGCAGCAGCAGCAGCCCCCCTCAGGTAAGATCCTGGCAGAGAACAGTTTCTGTGGGGACACAGCCCCATTTTTATACAGGCAAACCCTTTGTTCTGGGTTCAGGGTGAGGGGGAAAACCAGTCGCAGCTGGTTGGGGAGCACCCTTGATGTGCTCAGCCCCTCATTCTATTCACTGGAAGGGCTAGGGTCGTCAGTCGCACCACAGGGGGCGGGGCCAGCATTGTGTTTGGAAAACCCTGTCCTATTCAGGACCCAGGTGGACTCCTCCCACCCATCTAGCTGCTGATCTCCCCATTCACCACTGGGTGACTCATCCTGACTCTGGGGAATCCCTAGCCCGTCACATGACACGACCAGCCAATCACGCGACAGACACACTGCACACAGAAGTGCCCACTTCTAGAAGTGGCACTTCCACACTAGGTACATGCACGCCGCACACATCATCGCGCAGCATTCACTCCCACGAGTCTGCACATACCAAACTCGGGCCTGCACACCCCACGCATCAGGAACTACTAGGGACACATACATTCCCCATGCATTCCTATGGGAGGGCAGGCCTATCTCACCACATGCACTCAGAGCACGCACGCACTTTACCCTGGGACACAGGGAAAGTGCGCAGAAACCAAAAAAATCACCACACCAAGTCACCAATAAAGAGCAAAAAGTTCAGGGGTGAACCTGCCAGAAGGGCCAAGTCCAACACCTCTTTTGCATTAGTCGCTCTAAATGGCAAGGGTATACCCAGACGTGGGTCCCGTGCTCACTACACCACTGGATTCAAGCTAGCCTGGCTGATGAAGGGTGATGCCCTGAAACTAGTCCCAGGATGTTTATTTCCGGTCCAAGGAGGACCTGGCTTGGCAGTTCGTGTTCGACTGTTCCCATAAGGAACAGGGTCAAGACTGATTTGCATATGGCTGGGTCCAAAATAGGGTGGTGTGGTGAGCAAAAGAATGATGGATTAAACGTAGATCCTTGTGACTGGGGGTGAATGTTTGCAATGTCCGCGTTACAACAAACAAATGATGGACGGAATGCTGACAATGCATACATTCTCCCCCAGTCAAGAGATCTGGGTTAAATCCATCGTTCTTTTGCCCACTACACCACCCCAGTTTAGACATGGCCATATGCAAATCAGTCTTGACCCTGTGCCTCATGGGAACAGTCCAGCCCGAACTGCCAAGCCATGTCTTCCCTGGACCGGAATCAAGCATCCTAGGACCGGTTTCTGGCTATCAGCCGTCATCAGCCAGGATAGCTTGACTCCAGTGGCGTAGTGAGCACGGGTCCCACGTCTGGGAATACCCATCCCACTTAGGGCGAAAAGCGTTACAACAAACAAATGATGGACGGAATGCTGACAATGCATACATTCTCCCCCAGTCAAGAGATCTGGGTTAAATCCATCGTTCTTTTGCCCACTACACCACCCCAGTTTAGACATGGCCATATGCAAATCAGTCTTGACCCTGTGCCTCATGGGAACAGTCCAGCCCGAACTGCCAAGCCATGTCTTCCCTAGACCGGAATCAAGCATCCTAGGACCGGTTTCTGGCTATCAGCCGTCATCAGCCAGGATAGCTTGACTCCAGTGGCGTAGTGAGCACGGGTCCCACGTCTGGGAATACCCATCCCACTTAGGGCGAAAAGCGTTACAACAAACAAATGATGGACGGAATGCTGACAATGCATACATTCTCCCCCAGTCAAGAGATCTGGGTTAAATCCATCGTTCTTTTGCCCACTACACCACCCCAGTTTAGACATGGCCATATGCAAATCAGTCTTGACCCTGTGCCTCATGGGAACAGTCCAGCCCGAACTGCCAAGCCATGTCTTCCCTGGACCGGAATCAAGCATCCTAGGACCGGTTTCTGGCTATCAGCCGTCATCAGCCAGGATAGCTTGACTCCAGTGGCGTAGTGAGCACGGGTCCCACGTCTGGGAATACCCATCCCACTTAGGGCGAAAAGCGTTACAACAAACAAATGATGGACGGAATGCTGACAATGCATACATTCTCCCCCAGTCAAGAGATCTGGGTTAAATCCATCGTTCTTTTGCCCACTACACCACCCCAGTTTAGACATGGCCATATGCAAATCAGTCTTGACCCTGTGCCTCATGGGAACAGTCCAGCCCGAACTGCCAAGCCATGTCTTCCCTGGACCGGAATCAAGCATCCTAGGACCGGTTTCTGGCTATCAGCCGTCATCAGCCAGGATAGCTTGACTCCAGTGGCGTAGTGAGCACGGGTCCCACGTCTGGGAATACCCATCCCACTTAGGGCGAAAAGCGTTACAACAAACAAATGATGGACGGAATGCTGACAATGCATACATTCTCCCCCAGTCAAGAGATCTGGGTTAAATCCATCGTTCTTTTGCCCACTACACCACCCCAGTTTAGACATGGCCATATGCAAATCAGTCTTGACCCTGTGCCTCATGGGAACAGTCCAGCCCGAACTGCCAAGCCATGTCTTCCCTGGACCGGAATCAAGCATCCTAGGACCGGTTTCTGGCTATCAGCCGTCATCAGCCAGCGCTATGAAGCCAAGAAAAGCGCTCCCAGCGCTATGAGGGAAAGGAAAGCACTTCCTGGTGCTTTAGGATAAAAAGAACCACAAAGTCCAGCAAAGTTCTTCCCTGCATGCAGCAGGGCAGGGGTGGGGGGCAAGGCTGGACCCAGAGCCAGCTCACTGGGCCTCCAGGCAGGGAGGTAGTCCAAGTGGCGGTCCTCTGGTCCAGCGGCAGCAGCAGCAGCCCCCCTCAGGTAAGATCCTGGCAGAGAACAGTTTCTGTGGGGACACAGCCCCATTTTTATACAGGCAAACCCTTTGTTCTGGGTTCAGGGTGAGGGGGAAAACCAGTCGCAGCTGGTTGGGGAGCACCCTTGATGTGCTCAGCCCCTCATTCTATTCACTGGAAGGGCTAGGGTCGTCAGTCGCACCACAGGGGGCGGGGCCAGCATTGTGTTTGGAAAACCCTGTCCTATTCAGGACCCAGGTGGACTCCTCCCACCCATCTAACTGCTGATCTCCCCATTCACCACTGGGTGACTCATCCTGACTCTGGGGAATCCCTAGCCCGTCACATGACACGACCAGCCAATCACGCGACAGACACACTGCACACAGAAGTGCCCACTTCTAGAAGTGGCACTTCCACACTAGGTACATGCACGCCGCACACATCATCGCGCAGCATTCACTCCCACGAGTCTGCACATACCAAACTCGGGCCTGCACACCCCACGCATCAGGAACTACTAGGGACACATACATTCCCCATGCATTCCTATGGGAGGGCAGGCCTATCTCACCACATGCACTCAGAGCACGCACGCACTTTACCCTGGGACACAGGGAAAGTGCGCAGAAACCAAAAAAATCACCACACCAAGTCACCAATAAAGAGCAAAAAGTTCAGGGGTGAACCTGCCAGAAGGGCCAAGTCCAACACCTCTTTTGCATTAGTCGCTCTAAATGGCAAGGGTATACCCAGACGTGGGTCCCGTGCTCACTACACCACTGGATTCAAGCTAGCCTGGCTGATGAAGGGTGATGCCCTGAAACTAGTCCCAGGATGTTTATTTCCGGTCCAAGGAGGACCTGGCTTGGCAGTTCGTGTTCGACTGTTCCCATAAGGAACAGGGTCAAGACTGATTTGCATATGGCTGGGTCCAAAATAGGGTGGTGTGGTGAGCAAAAGAATGATGGATTAAACGTAGATCCTTGTGACTGGGGGTGAATGTTTGCAATGTCCAGCATTCTGTCCATCAATTCCTTCTTTTGCATTAGTAGCTCTGAATGGGAAGGGTATACCCAGACGTGGGTCCCGTACTCACTACACCACTGATTTTAAGCTAGCCTGGCTGATGAAGGGTGATGCCCTGAAACCGGTCCCAGGATGCTTATTTCCGGTCCAGGGAGGACCTGACTTGGCCGTTCTGTTTCAGCTTTTCCCATAAGGAACAAGGTCACGACTGATTTGCATATGACTGGGTGCAAAATAGGGTGGTGTGGTGAGTAATAGAATGATGGATTAAACCCAGATCCTTGTGACTGGGGGTGAATGTTTGCATTTTCCAGCATTCCATCCATCAATTGCTTCTTTTGCATATGTCGCTCTGAATGGGAAGGGTATACCCAGACGTGGGTCCTCACTACACCACTGGATTTAAGTTAGCCTGGCTGATGAAGGTTGATGCCCTGAAACCGGTCCCAGGATGCTTGGTTCCAGTCCAGGGCGGACCTGGCTTGGCAGTTCAGGCTGGACTGTCCCCACAAGGTATAGGATCAAGACTGATTCGCATTTTGCGGGGTCCAAACTGGGGTGGTGAGGTGAGCAAAAGAATGATGGATTACACCCAAATCCTTGTGACGGGGGGTGAATGTTTGCATTGTCCAGCATTCTGTACATCTATTGTTCTTTTTCTTTTCCACAAGGCCAAAGCCAAGTCGCCTGAGTGGCTTGATACTGACGCTTTGCCCAATCTCCACCAAGGTCCGCTTGTGGATCATGGATACTCTGACCCCTCTGCGTCCAATTGTAAAGATGATAAGGACACTGACTCTACACATACAGATTCCACCTATTCAGACCATGACACTATTCCTAAACGAAACGAAAAAAGGCTAACTTGTCTACCTCAGCCAAACCTCTAGCCCCTTTTAGATCCCCCTCTAATCTTTTTACCTATAAACCAAAGGGCATTGTCCACACAAGATCATCTGATTGGGCTGCTGCTCCGGTGGTGTCAGAATACTTGGACAAGAATTTACATAAAGGGTTTGACAAAGAAGTTCATAACCATCTTTGGAGGGCATGCCCCAGACCTGATTTTCCTGACAAGGCTGCTAGAGTCTCCTGAGATCGACCCTAGTATGTTGACATTCCTGAAGAAATTTGACAAAGACCCTAAGAAGGGCATAGACTGCGCCTGGCACTGGTGTCAAGACAAGATGCTGGCCCTTGCAGGACCCCTCACAAAGATTCTAGAAATGGCCTTCCTGGCAAAAGAAACTAGTTCTCCAGTTGACCCCTATATACTAACAGGCTGGACCCAGCAAGCTATTTGATGTTTGGAAATGCAAATTGCTCTATGTCCTCTGAGAGACGCATGTTCCTTCTCATGAGCATGGACTCAAACCTGACAGCTCGCTTCGGCCGAAGCTGGGCCCTTAACCGAGTTCCATCTCTACAGAGAAAAATGTGTGAAGAACATATCCAAGTACTTTTACATCCCTAGATCAGAGGTCTTCAATCTGTGTGCCGTGACCCCCAGAGGGGCGTGTAGTCCTGGGAAGGGGTCGTGCATTCCTTAGCCTCACTTGTCCCTGGAATCCAAAATGTTTGCTTTCATTTTGTAAAAAGACAGCTGTCTTCGGGACAGCTAATTTCGATCGTTAAAATGCTTCAGCTGAGTCTCCTGTGCTGTGAAAAGCTTTTGTGCAATTGTGCCTGGTCACCTGAAGCAAATGCAAATGTGCCTTATTAGTTAATCTGCAAGTGTAAAGGGTGCTTGGGACCCCGTGAATAACTCCAAGCTTTGTGAGATCAGAGGGGTCTATTAGTATGGCGGGCGGAGGCACCACCGTGTTGCCGGCGGTGTCGGAAAAGGCTTTTTTCCGCATGCCAGCAGCGGTCCTCACTCCGCCATATTAATATGGCCAAACATAGCCCATTTTCCGACTGCCGTGGTGCGACGCGAACCGCCATCAAAGTGTGCCTGCCACCGTGGCGGTGGGAGCCAATGGAGACTCACCGCCGTGCAGAATGACGTCCCGACCACCGTACAAATCAGGATGCCCCAAACAGCCAGTCGCACCGCAGCAGAGAAACCGCCCACCCAGAGACGGCGGAAGCACCACAGCGGAACGCAAAACTAGAGTCCTGGTCCCTTTCACCCGGTCCCGACCGCAATGGATCCAGCTCTACATGTCTTCCCAGTGCTGTACCTGATACATTACCAGCAAGTCATGAATCATCGCGGACAACACCGCAGGTACAACTCCACACACAACCACAACACACAACTCATGGGCCAATAAACGGTTCCTGTCCACACCAGACACCCTGGTGTGGACAGGAACACATCCACAAGTGTACCCACACATGTCCTACCTGTCACCAAATCATCCCTCCGCATACAGGTCACCCATCTACCGTGATCATGAAGTAATGTCCCGGTCACGTCACCACAGTGGAGAAGACGCGGGAAAACCTGCGCATAATGCAGAAGGCAGGGCCAGCGCCAGGCATGGGCAGTGCACAAAGACCACAGGGCCACACCTCCACCCTTCACACACCATGCCCCCCCTGAAGGGACATGCCATGTGCCCCTCCTGTGCTCCACCATGCACAACAAGAAGCCAGGTGAACCCACCCCTGCACCACACACCAAACAACTAGGGAGACAGCCACAGCAGGAGTGGCTGCAGATGAACACACAGCACAAGAGCACAGGGTCAGGGCAACACATACACCACAACAACACCACACACATGGCAAGAAAACTGAGTCCAAGCAGAAAATGAACACACACAGATAATGAACAATCACTCCACTGGACACACATCCTGCAAAGTCACATAGACATATTCCACACTGACACATACACAGACCACATGTCAGCCACAATGGAGTACAACATATAGGAAAGCTAAAGTGAGGTGCCCACAAATGGAAGGCCAAGGAGCTAACTACCAAGCATGTGTACATCACATGCAAGACAATGTACAAATAACAACACCCTCAGCCCATCAAATCACACATGGCTGGCACAGTGAGTCAAGTCAAATCACAGTCACCTCAGTGCAACAACTCAGGGAGACAGCAAGGCAACCCATGTATAGGCACAGGGATGAAAGGAAGGCCCTGAAGTCAAACAGTGAACAGCCACACATATGTATCCAACTACTTGATAGGAGTATGTCAGCAGCAAAACACACAGGGCCCATTGACACACACCATGACTGTCAAACACAAGTAGGAATCTTCACACATACCCCTCATCACAACTGCAGCACACAACACCAGTGTCAGACACACAGAAGGGTATCAATAATGTCCAGTCAATGCACAGACAAACAATCACACTCCCTGGGGGTATCCACAAACATCACATACACACAGGGATGCCAGAACCAATGTCTGCACAAAAACCACAGCCGTACACATAACTCAACAAAAACACACACAGAAGCACAACAAGACCAGACATGACCTGTGCAGCCAAACTGTGGAATGGCAGTGGGAGCCCAGACAGAACAGGAGTGCACAACCTCATCAATCAGGAACAATGCACAGACAACATGCCACAACACAGACAAGAAGTGCACAATCACAAAACAATCATGGACACAAACTGGGACCAATGGACATACCACACCACCCATCAAGTCAACATGATTTCACAGTGTACCACATGCCTGCACATGCACAAGAATGACAAGAGACAGCTCAAATATGAGAGGAGACAACACCAAGGATGCACCTAACACAAGCACAGGAACTAGAATAGACCTAAGTTCATGTGACAGACACACAAGTAAGGCACATCACACTGGCACACACATCTGAATGAAACACATCACACCAACAAAACACACACACTGACATGCAAATAGAACACCACACACAGAGCATCTGTCAGCTGCAAGAGACAACACGGCCCAAACACTTTACAATGAAGAACAGCCACATCAAACACACAACAGATGCACTGTTGGACAGGCCACATGAAGGGCTTGCTCCCTCCCTGCATGACAGGGCCCAAGCCCCGGACCCCCAGGTGTTACCCACAAGAGCAACCCGCACCCCGTCTCCCGACGGAACTCCTGCCCCCGGACATCCATGTATCATGGGGCCGAACCACTACCGGCTCCCCCGGCCGGACCAGCCGCCATCTTGGACACTGCACCATGAGGCCGCGTGGCCTCAGCTCGACCCTAACCCTGGGCCTGGCCAGGCCCCGACATCCCGGCACCACCATCCACCCAGGAGGTGAACGGACCACTTGGCAGGTCAAGGGGAGAAAGAAATGTCGATGGCTCTCCCCCGCCAGGTGCCGATCGCCCTCCAGCTCCCCCGGGCGCTGGCTCCACCCCCCTGCTGGGTGTCTGGACTCCCTCATCCCGGACCTTCCGACCTCCAAGCGCGAGGGTCCGGACATCAAAGGGCGCCAGACCTATAACTAGGGCAGCTCCAGAGCAGGAAGGCAGTTGTATCCTGGAGTCGAGAGACACCGAGAAGAACTCAGCCTTGACGGACTACCGGCGCTGCCGTAGCCCTGCCTTGTGAACTATCGTCCTGCCTGCTGGCGCTGCCGCGGCCTTCTGCATCCTCCATCCTCGTCGGGACCTGCTGGCGCTGCCGCGGACCGTTTTAACGACCACCTTCATCGGGACCTGCTGGCGCTGCCGCGGACCGTGTAACGACCACCTTCATCGGGACCTGCTGGCGCTGCCGCGGACCGTGTAACGACCACCTTCATTGGGACCTGCTGGCGCTGCCGCAGACCGTTTAACGACCACCTTCATCGGGACCTGCTGGCGCTGCCGCGGACCGTGTAACGACCATCTTCACCGGGACCTGCTGGCGCTGCCGCGGCCCGTCCAAAGCTAGAACATCGAGCTCGAGGATTGTGAGCTATCCATCATACCATCTCAGCTACCAGATTGGTAACCAGACTGTCCTGCTACCCCCTTTCCCAAACCAAGAGACTAGAATCGAGGGGACCCCTGAGTCCAGACCTCCTTGTACCATTCCATCGTACCTTAAGAAATCGCTTATAAAGAACGTTAAATCCTATCCTTGTGTGGTGTATATCTGTGGGGGGGAAGTTACTCGTCTGTACGATCGCTGGAGACGGCTCTCCCCAGAGACCTCTCCCCTTGTCCTCGGCCGACCCTCCCGGTCCGTCTAACATTGGTGGCAGCGGTGGGATCCGAATCAATGCGTAATCGTACAGAGAGTAGCTCACCCCACGACAAAACCACAATGTCAACCAAAGAGAGCGGATCCACCGAGAAATTCCAGATGGATAAATTACAGCCATCGTGAATTGAAACAATTCTGCATGGAACTAGGCATTGCTACCACCGGCCTGAGTACCAAAGACGATTTTAAGCACGCCATTGAGTCGTGGGCAGAAACCGGGGTCGCCAGATCCCCAGACCGAAACGGTGCAGCGTCAGAGAGGAACGCCACGGCTCCCGAGGAGCGAGGAACGGGCCTCTCACAGGAAGAGATCCAAGAAAGAGAAAAAAACAGACTACATGAGTTAGAAATGGCACGGCTCAAAATGGACGGTGAACTAAAATTAGCCGAGCAAAAACTGAACCTAGAACATCTGCGGCTCCGAGAAGAACGGGAAGAAAACCAGAGGCAGAGAGAGCTCGAAGAAAAAAGATTAGCATACGAACACGAGCGCAAACTGGCAGAAATAGAACTACGGAAGCAGAACAAAGAACCGGAGGTGCCCGAGCGACCGCGCACCCCGGGAGCAACAGTAAAGAAAGTCCACATCCCCAAGGATGTCGTCCGAGAGTATGTCCGAGAGGACGACATACAATAGTGGTTCAAGGCCTACGAGATCGCCATGACCTCCCACCGGATCGATCGAAGTGACTGGGGAGCCGGCCTATGGGGGAGGTTCGTCAACGAAGGCCGCGATGCCCTGCTACAGCTCCCAGACCATCAGATGTCATCCTATGACCACATGAAGGCTGCCCTCCTCACCCGATATGGGCTCACACCCGAAATGTACCGCCAGAGGTTTCGGGACTGCACCCGGATCCCGGGTACAACTTGGGTGGAATATGTCAACTATTTCAGCCGAGCCTTTGAGGGTTGGATCAAGGGAAGCCACGTAACGACCTACGAGCAACTTTTTAACCTCATGGTGTGGGAGCACCTCTCTAACAACTGCTTCATCGAGCTCAGGCAGCACCTCCTCGACAGTAAATTGACTGACCCACGGCAACTCGCCGCCGAAGCTGACCGGTGGGAAAGCACCCGAGTGGGCCGGAGAGGGCCACACGAGCAGAACCGGAACAACCAAGGTCAGCACCGTCCCCGAGGAGGAGGAGGCCAGGGGCGAGGGAGAGACACCGTCCCGGCCGCTCCCGCTGCCAGCACCCCGCCCCTGGCCAGCCGGGGGAACCCCCCGATGCGCCCGGGGTTCCGAGCCAACGTCACGTGTCACCGATGCCAGCGAGTCGGCCACTACGCCAATGACCCGAACTGTCCACAGAACCAAACTCCGAAACCCCGCCAGGTAGCTGCCGCCGCCCTGGGGGGAGAACAAATCTCCGAAGAACAAGAAGAATACGAGCAGGTACAACAAGAGTGGGAACCGGCTGCCATGGTTCTAGCGTGCCTAGGGGGAAAAGACATGGTCCCGCGGGACCCCTACCCGCCAACACCAGAAAATATAGCCAGTGGGTGAACATTAATGGGCGCCGGGCCGAAGCCCTACGTGACACAGGGGCCAGTGTGACGGCCGTCCGCTGTCACCTGGTAAAACCAGAGCAGATCCTGCCGAACATTCTCTGCCCCGTCCGCTCAGCCGACAATTCAGAGAGTCTATGTCGGATGGCCTGCGTCCCCTTCGAATGGGGAGGGGTCTCCGGCATGTTGAAGGTGACGGTCCGGGATGATGCCCCCGTGGACTGTCTCCTGGGGAATGATCTTGAGAGTTCCCCGTGGGCCGCCGTCGAAAGAAGAGAGCACCTGGGGATGCTGGGCCTCCCGGACTGGGCGTGCGTAACCACCCGGTCCATGGCCGCCCGTGCCATCCCCCGACCAGAAGAACCAGAATGGCCTGCACCTCCTCCCCCGATCGCTCCAGTAGAGGACACCGACTATACCGACCCCCCAGAGCAAACCCCCGAAGGGGTCGCCCAGCCCCAGGACCTTCCCGACCTGGCTCAGTGGCGTCAAGAAGGGGGGCCCACCCAGGAACAGTTCTGCCAAGAGCAGAAGACCTGTCCCTCCCTCGAGGGACTCCGCCAGCAAGCCATCGCCCAGAGCGCAGGGGGTCACCACCGGAGCCCATTGGGTCTATTGGGATAACGACCTGTTATACAGTGAACAGAGAATCGCGGAGTTAGGGGCCAGTCGAGTGCTGGTGGTGCCCCTCCGTTTCAGAGACTTCCTGTTAAATTTGGCCCACGATGTCCCTCTGGCTGGACACCTGGGCCAGGACAAAACCTACAGTCGCCTGGTGACCAACTTTTTCTGGCCGAGGATGCGAAACGACGTCCTCAACCACTGCCGGTCCTGCCCCACGTGCCAGGCCAGCGGGAAGAGCGGCCGCAAGCTCAAAGCACCTCTGCAACCCTTCCCAGTTGTCACCACCCCGTTCGAGAGGGTGGGAATAGACATTGTGGGGCCCCTGGACCCCCGCACAGCACAAGGACATCGGTTCATCCTGGTACTGGTGGACCACGCCACCCGCTACCCCGAGGCTGTGCCCCTGCGAACTGTAACAGCTCCGGTGGTCGGCCGGGCCTTAATGGGGATCTTCTCCCGGGTGGGCTTCCCCCGAGAAGTCGTCAGCGACCGAGGCACAAACTTTATTTCGAAATATATGAAGTCCCTCTGGCAACAGTGCGGGGTCACCTACCGATTCACGACCCCCTATCATCCTCAAGGAAACGGACTAGTTGAGCGATTCAACCGCACGCTCAAGGGAATGATTGGGGGATTGGAAGAGCCCCTCCGTCGCCAGTGGGACGTACTACTTCCGTGCCTCCTCTTCGCCTATCGAGAAGTTCCCCAGAAGTCCCTCGGTTTTAGCCCTTTCAAACTCTTGTACGGGCACCCTGTGCGAGGGCCCCTCAGCCTAGTCAAAGAAGGTTGGGAGATGGCCCCCCTAAAGACCCCTCCAGACGTCTTCAAGTACCTCCTGGCACTACGCAATCAGACCCGGCGATTCAGGGAAATGGCAAAAGCGAATCTTGAGGCCAGTCAGGAGGACATGAAAAAATGGTACGATCAAAATGCCTCCTCCGTCGAATTCGAACCTGGTCAACAAGTGTGGGTGATGTCCCCCACCGAACCATGTGCCTTGCAGAACAAGTGGACGGGGCCCTTCAAAGTGGTCGAACGCCAGAGCCCCGTCACCTATCTCATCGATATGGAGTCTCCCCGGAACCCCCTCCGGGTCCTCCACACCAACAGACTCAAACCCCACTTTGTGCGCTCGGAACTCAGCCTCCTGATGGCTACAGACAGTGGGGCGGAAGAAGACTCCGAGCCTCTCCCTGATCTCCTGAAGACTCAGGAGAAAGATGGTTCCGTGGACGGGGTCCGGCTCTCCGAGGCCCTCACCCCAGAGCAGCGCCAAGGCTTCCGGGACCTCCTGCTGCAGTTTGCTACTTTGTTTTCCCTCACCCCAGGGGTCACCCCCTGGTGCTTGCACGACGTGGACACTGGGGACAGTCCCCCTATCAGACACCGGGCATACCGCGTACCAGATCGGGTGCGGGCCTGCATCCAAGAGGAAGTGTCCAAGATGCTCACGCTCGGGGTCATCGAGCCCTCAGACAGCCCCTGGGCCAGCCCGGTCGTGCTGGTCCCCAAAGCTGCTGCCCCCGGCACCACTCCTGAACTCCGATTCTGCGTCGACTATCGGGGCTTGAATGCTGTCACCAGGACCGACGCTCATCCCATCCCCCGAGCGGACGAATTGATCGACCGCATGGGGGCTGCCCGCTACCTCAGCATCTTCGACCTAACAGCGGGCTACTGGCAGATCGGTCTCACACCCCGAGCCCAAGAACGGTCCGCCTTTTCTACCCCCGATGGCCACTACCACTTCAAGGTCATGCCCTTCGGCATGAAGAATGCCCCAGCTACTTTTCAGCGACTAGTGAACCAGGTCTTGGCGGGGCTCGAAGAGTTCAGCGCCGCCTACCTGGACGATATCGCTGTGTACAGCCGCCACTGGTCCGACCACCTCCACCACCTCCGAGAGGTCCTACAGGCCCTCCAGCGGGCCGGCCTCACAATCAAGGCCGGCAAGTGCCAAATTGGTCAGGGATCCGTGACCTACCTCGGACACCAGGTGGGAAGCGGTCTGGTGGCCCCTCTGCAACTCAAAATCGCTGCCATCCAGTCCTGGCAGCCCCCAGTCACGCAGACCGAGGTCCGAGCCTTCTTGGGACTCACCGGCTACTACCGGCGGTTCATGAGGGACTATGGCAGCATTGTGGGGCCCCTCACGGGTCTCACGTCCAAAAACCACCCGAAGAAGATTAACTGGACCCCCGACTGTCAAGCGGCCTTCGAGAAGCTGAAAGCCGCCCTGTGCACTGCCCCTGTGCTCCAGGCCCCCGATTACAGTCGGGAATTCATTGTGCAAACGGACGCCTCCGACCACGGCATCGGGGCGGTTCTCTCCCAGCTGAACCCCGAGAGTCTTGACCAGCCGGTGGCCTTCATCAGCAGACGCCTCCTGGCCCGAGAACAGCGCTGGAGCACAATCGAGAGGGAGGCCTTCGCAGTAGTGTGGGCCCTCAAAAAGCTCCGGCCCTATCTCTTCGGTACCCACTTCCGGGTGCAAACCGATCATCGACCCCTGCAGTGGCTAATGCAGATGCGGGGGGGAAACCCAAAACTATTGCGCTGGTCCATCTCCCTGCAGGGGATGGACTTCACTGTGGAACATCGACCGGGCCAAGACCACGCCAACGCAGATGGCCTGTCACGCTTTTTCCGCCTCGACGAGGAGAGTCCCCAAGAGGATGGGTGACTCTCCCCGCCTTCAGCTGGGGGGGACGCATGTTGGACAGGCCACATGAAGGGCTTGCTCCCTCCCCGCATGACAGGGCCCAAGCCCTGGACCCCCAGGTGTTACCCACAAGAGCAACCCGCACCCCGTCTCCCGACGGAACTCCTGCCCCCGGACATCCATGTATCATGGGGCCGATCCACTACCGGCTCCCCCGGCCGGACCAGCCGCCATCTTGGACACTGCACCACGAGGCCGCGTGGCCTCAGCTCGACCCTAACCCTGGGCCTGGCCAGGCCCCGACATCCCGGCACCACCATCCACCCAGGAGGTGAACGGACCACTTGGCAGGTCAAGGGGAGAAAGAAATGTCGATGGCTCTCCCCGCCAGGTGCGGATCGCCCTCCAGCTCCCCCGGGCGCTGGCTCCACCCCCCTGCTGGGTGTCTGGACTCCCTCATCCCGGACCTTCCGACCTCCAAGCGCGAGGGTCCGGACATCAAAGGGCGCCAGACCTATAACTAGGGCAGCTCCAGAGCAGGAAGGCAGTTGTATCCTGGAGTCGAGAGACACCGAGAAGAACTCAGCCTTGACGGACTACCGGCGCTGCCGTAGCCCTGCCTTGTGAACTATCGTCCTGCCTGCTGGCGCTGCCGCGGCCTTCTGCATCCTCCATCCTCGTCGGGACCTGCTGGCGCTGCCGCGGACCGTTGTAACGACCACCTTCATCGGGACCTGCTGGCGCTGCCGCGGACCGTGTAACGACCACCTTCATCGGGACCTGCTGGCGCTGCCGCGGACCGTGTAACGACCACCTTCATCGGGACCTGCTGGCGCTGCCGCAGACCGTGTAACGACCACCTTCATCGGGACCTGCTGGCGCTGCCGCGGACCGTGTAACGACCATCTTCACCGGGACCTGCTGGCGGTGCCGCGGCCCGTCCAAAGCTAGAACATCGAGCTCGAGGATTGTGAGCTATCCATCATACCATCTCAGCTACCAGATTGGTAACCAGACTGTCCCGCTACCCCCTTTCCCAAACCAAGAGACTAGAATCGAGGGGACCCCTGAGTCCAGACCTCCTTGTACCATTCCATCGTACCTTAAGAAATCGCTTATAAAGAACGTTAAATCCTATCCTTGTGTGGTGTATATCTGTTGGGGGGAAGTTACTCGTCTGTACGATCGCTGGAGACGGCTCTCCCCGGAGACCTCTCCCCTTGTCCTCGGCTGACCCTCCCGGTCCGTCTAACATGCACATGCCAATAAATCACATTGGAAATACAGCACAACATCAGGGGATGTACACCAGGCAAGGACGAGGCAACATACACCCACAGCACTGCATGCACACCAAGAAGTGTGTGCACACCAAACATACCAGTCCCACACAGATATGAGTAACACCATGAACACCCACAACAACAATCAAAACAGCACACTAACAACATCACACTCAGGAAGTAAAGCAGTACCTCAGCAAACACACATACACCTAACCCAACACGAACAGATGCACAAGTCTGGGACACCAAAGTGGAAACAACCTGACCAGAGGACTGTGCAGCACAAACAGTTGAACTGCATATGAGCAACCATGACTGCTAAACAGTACACAAGAAAATCACATATAACCAATTTGGAAAATGTCCTGAGTGGCACATTGATCCTGTGCAAATATCTGCACCACAAAGCACAGTGTCACAAATGAAGTGATGGGGAGGCGCACACACAGGTAACCCAAGGGGACAGCTGACATGAAAGTGAAGTGGTATGTACATCAGTAGTGGACATGTCAGGAGTGTACCATACACAAATAGATGGAGTGCAGACTCACAATGGGTAGGCATCTGAAGCACAGATAGGGGATGGTATGACACCACACACCACATGCCATACTGGAGGCAATAAAGCCCCATGTGACAGCAATGCATGAGAAAACACACCCACAATGTCAGTGTGGCTGGTATGCACAGTGACCACAAACAGCATCAAGACACATGGATGATCAACAAAACACAACACTGACTTGCCAGTCACATACTCTGCATACTCACAATTGCCAAAAACAACAAGTAGGAGTCAGCCAGAACTGCAAGGACACACCAACATACTGCACAGTGCACAATATAAAACACAAACATGTGCACACAATCACAATCACAGGGCTGAACAATCACACAAACAGGCACTGCAGGGGCACACACACATCCACACTCCCAACAAATTCACTCCCTTCACACGGCACACTTCTTGACCACCCAAGGGGACACATAAAGTAGGATCACACAGACATGATGACCCTGGCCAGCCTGCCTGCAATCCTGTTGATGGAATCCCACTCTGTGCTGGCAGTGCCTCCAAACCTGACATGTGTACAACATAGCTAACATGATCAAAGAATGATAATAACAACAGTATTTCATCTAAAACTACCATCATTGCACCCACAAGTATCAGAGTCAGGAAGAACTGTCCCTATCCCCCCTGTAAAAACTAGAAAAAGTGAGACAAGCCATTGGCAATGTTGAAGTGGCATACAGAGTATGTGGCACAGTTAACCATACACACACAGAAAAAACTTTAATCAGTAAGGACACTGACAAAACAGACAACAGGAGCAACTATCTTTATTCACATATTGCACACATAGGCACCAATATTAGACAAGAGCAAGGCCAGTGGCCAGCACAAAGTGCAGAGTAGTTACATGAGAAGCTGCACAGGCAAGTGGCAAACAGCAGTGAACAACAAGGCCAGTGGCCAGCACAAAGTGCAGAGTAGTTACATAAAAAGTTTCACAGGCAAGGGGCAAACAGCAGTGAACAACAAGGCCAGTGGCCAGTCCAATGTGCAGAGCAAGTCCATGAGAAGCTGCACAGGCAAGTGGCAAACAGCAGTGAACAACAAGGCCAGTGGCCAGCCTAATGTGCAGAGTGAGTCCATGAGACGCTGCACAGGCAAGGGGCAAACAGCAGTGAACAACAAGGCCAGTGGCCAGCACAAAGTGCAGAGTAGTTACATGGAAAGCTGCACAGGCAAGGGGCAAACCAGTGAACAACAAGGCCAGTGGCCAGTCTAATGTGCAGAGTGAGTCCATGAGAAGCTGCACAGGCAAGGGGCAAACAGCAGTGGACAACAGGGCCAGTGGCCATTCTAATGTGCAGTCCATGAGAAGCTGTACAGGAAATGTGTGTGACTGTACCCTGCCATGGTCAGCAACACAGTCATTGCGGAGACAATGGGCAGTACAGGCACCGCTGTGGGAGACACAGGTGTGTGAGGGTGACTACCACTCAGACTTGGCTGTAAGTCGGACTGGGAGCTAACTGTGTCGGGGACAGTTGGAGGACTTGACCGGGGAGAGAGAGGCCCAGCTGACATGGAGGCATCAGTGGCTTGGGAAGCCGGAGAGCTGCTTGGACCAAGTGATGTAGTGGCACGTGGAGGTGGAGTCATGCTGCCATGAGACACAGTGTGGGTGGGAGATTGTGGAGGGGTGCCTTTCCACTTCTTGGGGATTCTAAATGTCTTCCCTGTCTTGGGATTAATGGAAAGTGGTGTGGAGACAACAGGCACACTCACCACCAAAACTGCATCAGGTGCAGATGGTGGCCCTCCCTCTGGGGACGTGCTGGATCCAGTGGTACGCTTGGCTTGGCCTTGCTTTACCCCTCCATCCCCTGTTTACCAGGTGTTCCCCCTACAGTGCCCTCCTTTCCCTGCTGCACTGGGCTTTGGATGGGAGTCGAGGTTGTGGGTGAATCTTCCTTGGAGCTCTTCTTATGTGTACTCTTAGCAGGCACCACCTCCTCATTGGGCACAGAAACTGTCTGCTTGTTTTTGCGAGATGCTTTTGGAACAGGAGAGTCCTTGGCTGAGGATGCCTCTGAGGCATGTGACCCTGAGGTCTGCTCCTTGGCTTTGTGGCCCTTGGTGTTGCCTGATGAGCTTTTGTCTCTGCGATCTGGGGTGGCTTTAGTTTTCTGTGGGGATGGTGTCTGCGCCCTGGACCATTTGGGCTGTTGCTGCTGTGTGCTGCGTGTGCTGTATCTTGACCTTGAGGTCTGTTGTGCGTGGTCACTATCATCAGATGTGGCCACTGGCAGGGGGGTGGAGAAACGGACTGGAGCTGGACTCCGAGATTGTGCCAGGTGAAGGGCTGCCGTCACCGCGGAGGACAAAGACTGAACAGTCCGGTGTAGCCCACCCACGTCTCAATGTATGCACTCCATGAAAGCAACCACCTGTGCCACCTTTTGGTCGTGGTCTATGAAGGAATTGAGGAGAGCTGTCTGGCCCACACACAGCTGGCACAAAAGGTCCACAGACTCAGCACTGATGGCAGCAGGGGGGGCAGGGGCAGGGGCAGCGGTGCCTGGGGTGAAGGACACTCTACACTTCTTACTGGTGCGGACACGGGCAGCGCTAGTGAAAGTAGCTGGGAGGGTGGGCACTGTACACTGTGTGGTGAAGGAGGAGGCAGAGTCCCCGTTACCTGTTCCCGCCAACATGGATGCGTCACCGCTGGCGTCAGATGACGTTGAGCTTTGCGTCTCTGGCTGTCATTACTCCTGCAGACTCCTGTCCCCCTCCAAAGCGCTGGTCACATCTGTGTCACTGTGTTCATGTGAAGCTGGTGTGCTTGATGCCTCACCACTGGTGTCCATCACCTGTCCTTCTGTGCCCACGGGAGATGCTGCATGAGAGAGAGATGCAGGGTTATTTCATTGGCATCAACAGAACAAACATATGCTAGCAAAGCATCACTGAAGATGATGAAATCTACGTGTTGCACACCACCCTGTGCAATAACATTGTGCGACCTCAATTTTTAACTTAAACAGTGCGTGTCAACAAGCAAACCAGGCATAAGTGAGCCATGTGATGACCACACAGCACAATATCCTCCCAGTGGCTCCGTTCAACCAGACACACAAATAGCTCTGAGCACACCTAGGGCCCTGATGGAGGCAAGGATGAACCCCACAACATGTTGCCACTGTCAGATATGGATGGAGCAGAAGGTGACAACACGGATACAGACTCCAACATAACATTCCACAATAGCCATGAGCTCATGCCAGCCACCATGTTGTACTTTAGGGCACAACTACTGTTGCACATTGGCGTCAGATGTCTAAGCCTCACAAATCTAAGGTAAGGCAAAGCACGCATTGATGAAAGCACACTCAGATTAGGCACAATGCCGTTCCCTTCCATGTGATTTACCAGACTACCTCAATGCAGACAACCTGAAGCCCACCACTCAGAATGCTATGTAAATGCCCAATACTCAAATTACATTAGGAACTACAGGTAGGGCAAATGCATGACAGCTGCACCCAGCACATAGGCCACTTACAAGCCACTGCATCACACTACCAACATCACATAGCCCAGCGCTGGTCCAGGCTGTGTACACATGCAACCACTCACAGCCAAAGTCACCCTTCCCAGAAAACTCACACCTAGATTGCTGCTGATGCTCTTTCAAACGTGCATCCAGCTCAGGCTGTGTCACGGCCAAGATGCGGGCAATTAGTGATGTTATACTGCGCCGGGCCAACCTGCCAGTCCGCGGGATCAGCCCCAGTGTCATCTCAGCCACGTCCTTGCTCAGCCGGCAGATGTCTTCCCAACTCTTGTGACAGTGGGTGCGCCGTCGGTTTGAGACACCCAGAGCCCGCAGCTTGCATTCAATGGCCCTCCACATGGCCTTATGCTGGTGTACTTTGAGCTGCAGGCATAGGAGACAAGAGGGGGAAAACATCAGTGACACTGTTATGTACCAATATCTCTCAGTACAGTAGCATGATACTGACTCATCCAAAATCCACAGATATGTCTAACAGAGAAAAGAATGCATCTCACATGGTACATCAGCATGGGAGAACCACACGTAAATGCACGCAGGTGTGAGGGTGGACACAGTACCTGCCCATCTCATACACATGCAGGATGCCAGCACATGAAGCCATGTGTAGTCTGCCCACATATACTGTTCATTTTTAGGTAGAGCAAGACATACATTGCATATCAACATATGTTTGGGGGTAGACTCACTGTGTCCAACACTGCGCAGCCCTCAATGTCCTTGCCCTGTGAATGGCTCAGTGTGTCATGGATGTCACATTGAGGGACATGATCTCACAAACCCACACCCTTCTCACAAGCCCTGTTGTGTGCAATCTACAGGGCTGAGATGGCTCATTGATGTAGAGTAAGGACAACAAGACACATGTAACACTCTGTACATTCAGTGATGTTGGGTGGTGACTGTGCGGGCCTAGTGGGTTCACACTGAGAAGGACAACAGGGACCCACACATCCATTCACACAAGCAATCACTGTCCTGACTCCTACATTACCAATTTGCTGCATCACTATATGGCTGACAAGACAATACCTGTTCCTCAAATCTTAATGTGCAGGCAGGGAAATGTGTGAAATAGGCTACATATCCCTTCCCCCTGGAGGATGCATGCTAGGCAGTACATGACAAAACCCCACAGTCTCAGTCACATACTACAGCTGCTCAACTTCATGTGTGCCCCCCTGCACCTCGTCCACCAGGACCTCCACCTCCTCGCTGGTGAAGGGACTGGCCCGGATCTTCTCAGTCCTCGCCATCACTGTGGGCAGGGGACAGCAGCAGGTGAGGGGTCTCATGCAGGATGCTCTGGAACCTGTGGAAATGTGAGGCTCTCTCCCACACATATATAGCCCTCTGGGGAGGTTTCAGTGGTTCCAAGCATCTGCAATTGGTGTTCCAGGTCAGCCTTTTTCAAATGCATCCAATGATCGGCTCCGCGGTGGCGGAGCACGCCTACCGCGATTTTCAAAATTTGCATTTGGCTACAGCGACTGCGGTTCCCATTGGCTCTAAGGGCATGGTCCATGGCGGTGACACACCGCAGGAGCCAGGCCGGCGCTACCACGGTGGTGCATCTTTCAATTGTATCCAATGACCGGCCCCACTGTGGCAGAGCACGCCTACCGCAATTGTGGTTCCCATTGGCTGTAAGAGCATGGTCCATTGCGGTGACACACCGCAGCGGCCTGGCGGTAGCTACCGTGATTTGGGTGCCATACATTGATATGTGTGACCGTGATTTGGATGGCGGAGCATGCCAACCGCCATTTGAGCATGTGTACATGCCTATCACTACCGCAATTGCGTTTTGGGCATTGGCGGTGACACACCGCTGCTGCCAGGCGGCAGCTACCACAATTTGGGTGCCATACATTGATATGTGTGACCGTCATTTGGGTGGCAGAGCACTTTGACACCACCTATGGACACATCATGCTGTGCTGATAGCCAATGGGCAGTCATCAACAGTGCACAGTGGCCACATGATTAATGGCACATCATTGTACACACAATGCCAATGTCACATTTAACTCACTGCTGACAACGCATGCCATGTTTGTGTATGTGATTTTGTACATTGGCATGTACTCCCTCATATGTCACTTGTGATATTGATGGGCATGTACACAGAACAGTGTTGTTATGGACTCTCCAATTTGTACACATGTCAATGTGTGAAAGTGCTGTGAAACTCACAGTGATGTATGTCTTAATGAACAATATGCATATGTGTCTGCCTTCTTTTCTTGGATCATGTACACACGTGTTGTTTATGCTCAGCCTGTGGTCATTGTGTTGTTGATGTGTGCCATGTTCAACTTACGCCTTATGGTGTGTCAGATACAGCAGCTAGATATGAGACAGTAGTGTTGCAGTTTTACACATATGCTAGATTAAATACTCTCAGGCGTGCTCATGCTAGGTGAGGCCATATCCCTATGTGCATTCCCATGGTCAGATGTTGTTTCGGAGGTACTAGTTGTGTTTAAAGGGGACAAGTGTATGAGTAGTGTAGCTGAAGGTGTCCCTACATGTGAGCTGCTCTGGAACTCAATTGTGATGACTACATTGTTGGCGTTGTGTCAGTCAAAACATAAGATGTTGTGCACATCTCATAGTGTATTGCATTGACATGTGTCCACTTTCATCTCAACTAGGAGGAGGCCAAATCTGTATAATCCCTTCACAGTGCTGGCAGACACGGAGAATGAGGAGATCATCCAGAAATTTCGTCTGGATTGAGCCACCCTACAGAACCTTTGTGCAATGTTGGAGCCCCACCTGCAGCCTTGCAGAACATATCCAACAGCTTTCATACCAACGTCTAAAGTGATGGCGGCCCTGCATTTTTTTGCCACTGGATCATTTCAGAACACAGTGGCCAGTGCAGGTGGGATGTCACAACCTATGTTCAGCATGGTGCTGCATGATGTCCTGTCCCCCATGATGATCTACAAGGACAGATATATCCATTTCCCCAGGGGGCCTGAATTGGCGGTTGTGAAAGGAGATTTTTATGCCCTTGGACACATTCCCCATGTTGTTAGTGCCATTGATTGCACTCATGTTGGGCTTGTTCCACCACAGGCATGTGAGCACATCTATAGGAATTGTAAACACTTCCACTCCATAAATGTGCAAGTGGTGTACCAGGCGGATATGATCATCTCTCATGTGTGTGCCAAATTTCCAGGCTCAGCCCATGACTCATACATCATGCGTAACAGCATTGTACCACAGCTGATGGCTAATCTGCTTGCTGAGCGTGCATGGATTGTGGGTGAGCATGCTGAGTCAATTAGCGTGCTGTGTGTGTGACATGCTGTCCTCTGCCACAGTTGTATTACAAAGTAGGTCTGTGTAACTCACACCTCGGTGACTCTGTGTATCCCAACCGTCCTTGGTTGCTGAGCCCACTGCGGAATCCCCGGACACCAGCTAATGTCTGCTATAATGATGCCCATGGGAGGACCCGTCTTGTGGTGGAAAGTACTTTTGGTCTCCTCAAGTCATGGTTTCGCTGCCTGGACAAGACCGGAGGTGCCCTGATGTACTTGCCCAAAAAGGTGTGTTAGATCGTTGTCTCATGCTGCATGCTCCACAACCTGGCCTTGTGCAAGGAGATCCCACTGCTCCTGGACGGTGATAAGCAGCCGAGGCCCCCGCCTGCAAACCAACCCATGTCCAGTGACGAGGATAGTAGAGAGGAGGAAGGTGTGGACCTGCGACAACAGCTCATCAACCGCTACTTCACTTGAAGGTGAGTATCAATGTACAACGGGGCCATTTTCTGCTGATGTTGTTGTTGTTGAAAAGGTCGATGTGAGCTTTGTGAATGCAGCATGTTGTTGATTCAGTGCTGGCTGCCAATGTTTAGGGAACAGGGTAGATATACACAGCTACAGGATGTCTATGTTGGTACTGTTGCTCATTGTAATGTGTGCAGATTGGAGTACCTTGATGACAAGTGTTGTGTGATGGCTGTGATGCCACTACCTGACTAGTGACTTTTGTTCTGTTGTGTTTTCCTAGGTCCCTTCAGCCTCTCCTTGCCTACGGACTATCCGTGCTCCTGTGACATTGTAATCATGGTGAACATTGCACATACTGTGATAAACATGGAGCTGACACAACGACATTAGTGTGTAAGGAGTGTTTATTTACAATGGGTATATGTGACAGGGGAGTGAATATTTTCAGTATAGTGAAGGGTGGAGCAATGAGTTGTCAGTAATGGTAGATGAGACAATTGATTCCTTACCACATTGATGTGGTGACCCAGTTCAACAGACGGATGCCATTGACATGGCTGTGTGGGGAAAGACAGTTGACAAAGTCAATGGCAGGGTGAGGAGGTGTGGCATCATGGCTGGCTCCTTGGATGGCATTTGGGAGGTGCTTTGCCACGGGTTACTCCCAAGGGTTTCTTCGGATGGCCCCTTTGTTTTTTGGCAGGGGGGGCCACAGCTGCTGGGCCAGTGGGGTCTGAGGAGTCACCCCTTTCCGTGTCCGCAGGGGAGGAGGGGGAACTGGCATCCTGCGTGACAACAGAGGGAGGTGGAGGTGTTGTCTGTGCCTCAGGCCTGACCCTCAGTACTTCCACTAGCTGGGCCAAGATGTCCACGATTTGGCCCATGCGGTTGTCTATGGACCTCTGCAGCTGTTGGAGTTCACGGGCATCTTGATGAGCCTGGCCTGTTTGTCCCTGGACCTCTTCATTGGCCCCAAGGATCTGGTGATGTTTGCCAGGGCTTCTGTCCCAGGGTCCTGTTGTCTTTGACTCGTTCTTGGCCTCCCATCTGCTCTGCTGTCACGGACCTGTTGCCGCACCACTGTATGCACACACTTACTCTCCCTGCCCTCTGCATTTGTTGGTGTGGGGTGGTCATCCTCTGGGGCAGTGCGAGTGTTGCAGCCAGCACTGGTGATCCTGCTGTTGGTGTCTCTGTTGCTGCTGCTGGTGGTGGTGGTGGCCACACAGGTCGTTCCAGCAGGGGTCAGCGTTGTTGTTGTTGCTGAGGGGGCGGGGATGGCAGTGGTGTCCTGGGACCTGTTGCGCCCTGCCACACCAGATGGGCCGGCTTGGAGCTCAAAATCCTCAAAATCCAGGGAGTCCGCATCAGAGAGTCCATGTTCCGGGGGAGGAGACTGGCTCTGCCGGTTAATGTTGTCGTCCTCTGCAGTCAGTTCTTGGTCACCTGTGGGACAGAGGGGAGATGGTCATTGACGTGCACCCCTCAAGTTTGCTGTTCAATGTCTCTTATATACAGGTAATGCAACACACATTTAACTATTTCACACATTGTAAATCTGCACAGTGATGTACATCATGACATGATGTGGGTGTACATACATTATTTTTCACTGGTGTGACATGTCAATGGATACCAGGCCTCACGTGCAGATTTTAAGATTACGATGAAAGGTTGTTCATCTGACAACTGGCGGATATACAACTTGATGTGAAGCATCTTTGCTGATTACTCTGACTGGCAGCCGTTACATCTGGTAATCTCACAAAAAGGTCACAGTGGAGAATTAACAACCATACGCGGTACTACTCCTAATCAAGAAATTCACAAAAAATACCGCAATGGGAAAATGTTAGAAAAATTTAGGGTAAGGAAAACTTTAAAAAGTATATATCCAAAAACTATCAGAGAAAACCTGTGGACAGTGTAGAGTTTAAAGACGAGAACCCTCACTCACCGGAATGGTGACATGCTTCATCACTGGGTCCCCTCTTGTACACAGTGTCCGCAAGGTACTCTGTGTAAGCTACAACTCTCCCACAGGAGAGGAGCACACTCTATTCTCCAATGTGAGTGTGTGAATAAGGGGCAGAGTGCAAAAATAATAACTAATGTGAATTTTAAAATCATCTCAAGTGGGAGAAAAATTATTTATTGGCTCTCCCTAATGGATGGTTTAAAATAAGTGGTGTGACGATAAGAATACAACATTTCTTATCTGACTAGGTCAGGTCAACATGTTTCTGCCTGATGAAACAAATTCATGGCATTCTTCAGGACCATTGTCTTGTCGCTCTGCTTAAAATGAATAACAAAACACCATACTCAGAATATGTAGGTCTCTAAAATGACCAGCGTCATTGGGTCTTCTTTCTGTAATACATGAATATAACAATCTTTAATGTCTCACAATGTCTTTCCCAACATCTATCACCAAGTGTATATACTTATAGTGCCAAAAAACACCCAAGTGGCACACAAGTGAATATAAAATTAAGAATATTGTCCTCACCATTAAGCAGTAATTTACCTGCCAATACCCTTCAATGGTCTTTACGAACGGGTGTCTAAAATATATAAAAATAGGCAAGGACACACAAATTAACACATCATATACAATTACAAGAGGACACGCATCATGTTCATAGGGATATGCTCAAATCACCTATTAAAGCATTCCTCATGTAAATTCACAATGTTTCATCGCCCATGTAGGTATTGTGACAAGTGGAACTAATCGATGGTTCAACACACTCGTCAATCGTAACTGTTTGGGGCTGTCCTAGCCCGCATGAATACTGCCTCTCAAAGCAGTTCAAATAATATCTGTTAACAACAGGGGCACTACAAACGAGTGTTTGCTGCGACAGCGTACTTTTATATCATGGCCACTCGCTGTCAGACATGCGAGAATTATCTTAGATAACGGAAAAACAAGCGGGTCTCAAAGAAAAAGAAGCGGGTCTCCAAGAAAAACAAGCGGGTCTACAAAAAAACGGGACTCAAAGAAAAGGAACCAAAACGAAGGAAACTGGCTTACCTACTCACGCCGTACGTCTCTCCCGAATGGATCAGACGCTGATCAATGGGACGTTCTTTTAAATACCCATTGACTTCGCTCCGTACATGAACGTGACCCGGAAGTTGATGAAAAAACTTCCGGTATACGGTAAACTAAAAAAGTTAAAAAAGTTCCATGAAAGCTTCGTAATTATAATGGGCATCACCAGTGTCGATTATTTTAAATAATAACGTTATTTAAACTAGTGAGCCCATAATTATTAGACAAAGAGCTGCAGCTGTAAAAACAGATATATAACTCAATAATATCTGTTCGTCCCACCAGTAAGATGCATTCTGGGACATCTAGTTTGTATGTCTGGCAGCTATATCATGGTAACCCGGGTGACCAGATACACAAAGTATATACAGTCTAAAGGGATCGCGGGTCTCATGAAACTAGTTTCAAAACATGCGTGTACCTATGCGTATAGGGCATCACAAACTAGTGTTATATGAATTATAAAAATTGAAAAACTAAATAATTTAAAAAAAATGCTTGTTATCTTTTAGGAGTAACTCTCGCGATCAAGACAACCCTGAGACCAGTCTAAAAAGATAAGGGCTAGAAAATGGCTTATAACGTGTAGATATGGAGTGGAGATAAGTCTCAAGGCACACCATCATCATTCCGAACTACACACAGATCCCAAGGGAGGTCAGGATTAAGATACAGAGATGTGAAGAAACAACAACCCAATAGGATTGTAAATGTATCAACCAACCTCACAATGTATTCCAAAGTATATCTTCATTCAACCCAGTAACATGACTTTTTAAACGAAACACCCATCTCTGTTCTCTGCGGAATAGTACTCTCTCTAAATGGCCCATGTTTATATTGTATTTCGGTTTGTCGATGATCACCCAGGTAAAGTCATCTTCTTTGTGTGATTTATCAAAAAAGTGCTTAGTCATACACGTATTAGTCTTTTTACAATGGAAGGCACTACGATGTTCAATCATTCTCTGTTTAACCTTCCTTGTAGTCATGCCTATGTATATAAGTAAACATGGGCATCTGATCATATATATAACACCACTCGTGTTACAATTAGTGTGTGTATGCAAAATCCAAGGAGTTTCAAGGCCTAACTCAAGCTGTGTCACTTTTTGTGTGAGAGGACAAACTGAGCATGACCCACACGGAAAATGTCCAACCACTGGTGTAGTTCCCCATATAGTTGGTTGTCTCATTTCATGTACATTGGATCTTGGTCTAGTATGTACCAACATGTCCCGTAGGTTACTACTCTGCTTAAAAGCGAAAAGAGGTCTTTCTAGAGACAGATTTCCTGTTTTCAAAATGTGCCAAGCTTTATTGACAGCCTTTTTCACACGTTACATCTGCACATGAACTAGCCATTGTCACCTCATGCATACCTTTGTCCTGTCCTGTGCTTTGATTTCTTTGTTCAACAGACCATGCTTGTTTACTTTTCCTATGGTCCTTCATGCTCAGTCCCCATGTAAGTTACATAGAGCATTCGTTGCTGTGCATGTTTGAGCCCTCATTTGCTTCAACCTGGGATTTGGTGAGTCACACTTCTGTTGCTGTGACAGTTACATACGCTTAGCTGTATGCACACTGTAAATTAGGATTTTATCTGTGTCAGTGTTTGTGTTATGTGGGGCCTTGTGTTGTCATATGTCTCCATGCTGTTCTTGATGAATGCTGGGGTGCATGCACTGTCTGCTTACCTGTCCTGTTGTCACATTGTGGTGGACTTTCTGGCACATGCTACTGGGTGTGGTGGAGTTCTCTATCCTGCTCAGGGGTGGGACTGGGGTGCCTGGTGGGAGTTGTGGTGCAGGCCTCCCACCCACAGACAGAACAACCTTGGTAAATGTCTGCCTACCTGTGAGTTTGTTTGTAGTGATCTAATGGCTGCCACATGCTTCTGGGTGGGAGGGAGTGCTCCATCCTGCTCAGGGATTGGACAGGGGTGCCTGGTGGGAGTTTTGGTGCAGGCCTCCCACCCCCAAACAGCCCTCCCTGTGGCTACCTACTTGTGAGTTTGTTTGATGAGATACAATGGCTGTCACATGCTTCTGGGTGGGAGGGAGTACTCCATACTGCTCAGGGGTGGGATAGGAGTGCCTGGTGGGAGTTGTAGTACAGGTGTCCCAACCCCAAACAGCCCTCCCTGTGAAGATGGCTACCTACCTGTGAGTCTGTTTGATGAGATACAATGGCTGCCACATGCTTCTGGGTGGGAGGGAGTGCTCCATCCTGCTCAGGGGTAGGACAGGGGTGCCTGGTGGGAGTTGTGGTGGTGGTTGCCTGGACACATGCCACCCTGTAAATGTTGTGTGGCTTTGGTGACAATCAGATGGAGTGAATGTTACATCTGTGAGACCTGTGTTGGGTATTGTGGTGCAGATGGATGGACTTGGGCCTAGGAGGTGTAGCTTTGTAATTGTGCAAGGCAGTACATAGCAGTGTGATGGTATACATTTGTTTGTACTTACCAGCCTGCACTCCCCCGACTATTCCTGTGAGACTCTCTGGATGCAGTATGGAAAGCACCTTCTCCTCCCATGAAGTTAATGTTTTTAGTGGAATGGAAGGGCAGTCCTCTGAGCCAGCTCACGGTTCTTGCTCCTCTTCTTCATCACGACTGTCTTCAGGTCATGCCATCGCTTCATGATTTCATTTCTGTTGCGCGGGGTGGTCCCTACTGCATTGACCATGTCAACTATCCTTGCCCACATTTGATTTCTGGTGGCTAATGGTGTCTGTTAGACCAGGTTACCAAACAATTGTGGTTCAACTCTGATTACCTAATCTACCATAACCTTCAACTCACTCTCTGTGAATGTTGGCATTTTCTGTGGTGCCATGGTGTGTGATGTGCAAATGGGTTAGAGGTGCAGGTGTGGAAGTGGTGGTTGTGGTGGTGATGTGTATGGTGTGTAATGTGCAAAGGGGTTAGAGGTGCGGGTGTGGAAGTGGTGGTGATGTGTGTGTGGTGTGATGATTTGCCTCTTCTTTCAGCTGTGGAGTTTGTCCCTTCACTTCTGGATTATTGCAAAGGATTGTGGTCAGGGAAGGGGCTAGTTTTATAGGTGTGTTGTGTGGGTTGTCCTGGGATTTGTACTTTTTGATTTTGCCATGGGGGTGTGTCTTTGGGATGTGTTAGGTGTTTTTGGGGGCAGGTCTAGTTTGCTGTGTGCACTTGGTGGCCTTGTTGTTTATTTTCATTTCGACCGCAATTTTTTTCACGGAGCGTCCGCAGCAGTGGCTATGATGCAGCCCTTCCGCCATCCCTCCCATTCATCACTGTTTTCAACCGCGGCGGTCGGAAACAGCAGAATGTACCGCGGTCACATAGGGGATATCCTAATTTTCTGGCCAGTGTCTCCGCTGTCCTGGCAGCAGGTTGGTGTGTTTCTGCCGTGAATCCGACAGCCGCGGACGGGTTTTCACCTTCTCCGCCCACTACGGGCAGTTTTTCGGTAGCTCTTACCGCCGCGATCGTTTTTTTGGGCGGTAGATCCTAATCTGACCGCTGGTGTTGCCACGGTACCGGCAGGCGGTTGTTTTCCGCTACCATGGCGGTTGGGGTGGTTTTCTGACCGCCATCCTAATGGGCCCCATAGATTTGGGGTTTTTTGAGCGATAGTGCAAAGAGTTAACAACTGGGCTGTGAAGTGCTTGCTTTTAATCAAGGCTGATGGTTTTCTGTTTTTGCTGATTTTTACAGATAAATACAGACAGAAAACAATGTTTTTCCTGTCTGTATTTATGTTTAAAAGTGGAAAAATACAGAAAATGATGCTTCTTGTGGGTGACTCTCCATGCTGTCTTTTATGCTTTCTATGATATAGCTGAGCAGATACACAGAATGGGAAGTTAAAAAACAGGTTCTGATTTCCCAGAATACAGGCATGTGCTAGCATATATTTATATTATAATACTGATATTTACCTGCAGGTGTAAGGTTTGGCTATATTTGGCTACTTAGTTTGCTAAAACGCGACTAGCAGCAAAGTATGGGTGCAAGTTTATCAATTAAATAAATGTGAAAAAATACTGTGTTATGACTCTATTTATTCTCAAAACACAAAATAAATATGGATATGTACCAATAAGATGGTAAAAAAAATAATATGGATAAATAAAGATGGAAATGTTAAAAAGATAAATACCATAAAACCGGGAGCCCTAATCGTAACTGTATTTACACAGCCCTTAGTACTCCTAAAGGGGTGTTGAAGGGACAGTTCTGTAAAGAAATTACATTACAGTGCATTTCCCACCAAGTAACAACTTTTTAATTTATTTTTCAATTACGCTGGCCATCATTTTATATGTAGGGACCTGAAGGTGAAAGAACTAAAAAACGTACATAATATTTTGGGGCTTATTAAAGAGAGGCTTGTGCCACCAGAGCATCACTTGTTTGGATGCTCCAACAGCGCAAGCGTCTCAACCATATCTATGAGGCCGCTCAAAGTCACCCTTCATGGCTTTGCTTGGCCTCATAGATATGGGGTAAGACAAAGCAGCGCGAGTCACTGCGTTGCCTTACTCTGCGTCAAGGTGTTCCATGGGCGTTGCATGGGGGTTCCCACGGTGACAGAATATCGAGTTTTTTATATCGGTTGGCAGAAAAATCGAGTCATAAATATCGTGCGTGAGAAATATCGTCAGCAAATATACCGTGGTTAAGAGTATCAACTTAAGGTAAGTAATATTGATTTTCAAAATACTGACGTGTTTAATATCGTTTGCGAAAATATAATTGTTAAAAATATCGATTTTTTAATTAATGTTATGTATTTTAGTATATGTTTTAAATGTATATGATATATTTTTTTGTATAAGAATTGTTTACATTTTTTAATATATGTGTTACATTTTTAGTAGTTATAACATTTCATTTTTTTATTTGAAATTTCTGTTTTTAAGTTCCGTAGAGGGTTGTGGGATTATAGGGGAATAGGGGAGTAAGTAATTTAATTATATTAAATTAATGATTGTTTTTTATTTTATAATATTTATATAATTGAGATGTTATAGTGTTGAATGTGTAGAGTAATTTATTATTAATTAATTAATAATTAGTTGTTAATTAATAGTAATTAATTGATTGTAATTAATTATGGTAATTGTGTAATTAGTTTTAGGTGTGTGTTTTGGAGTTTTAGGTGCAAAGGGTGGAAAGGATTTTTGTTTTATTGATGAATTAATATAATTTGTTTTTAATTAATTAATTGGTAATTAATTATTTTGATTGTGCAATTAATTTAGATGTGTGTTTTGGGGTTTATGGGGTAAAGGGCAGCAAGTAATTTTTATTAAATTATTATTTGTTAATTGATATTATGTAAAGTAATTTAAAAATAATTATGGTAATTGGGTAATTAATTTTAGGTGTGTTTTGTCATGTTTATAGGGATAAAGGGCAGGAAGTAATTTGTGTTTAATTATTTAATATATAGTTGTTTATTAATGTTAATTATTTAATTTTTATTTTGTGTAACTTTATTTTTTGATGTGTAGTTTTTACTTTTAAATGGGTAAAGGGTGGGTTTAAAAGAAATGTTACTTACTTCAGAATTAGTTGTTTAAAAATAATAGTTTTTAATTTAAAATCAATTTGATTTGTGCAATTGATTATTTTACAGTTTAATTTAGGTGTCTGTTGTGGGGCTTATATAGGTTAAAGTGTGGGTAGTTAATGAATTTGTATTAGTTTAATTTTTTTATTAATATTATTTTTTTAATTGATAAATAATTATGTTAATTGTGGAAGTACTTTTTTTTATTTAGAAGTGTGTTGTGATTGGTGTGTAGGGTAGGATATAAAATAAATACATGTATTTTATAATAAATGTTTTAGTTTGCAAATCTTTTCCAGTTGAAAATACTTGTTTTAAAAACAAATATTTTATGTTATATAATATTTGTTGGTATTTGTTATATGTAATTAACATTATAATTTTTTTATATATTACATATTTTTTTATAGTTTTTAAAATATTTATATTGTCTTTAATTATTTACTTTTATTAAAAAAAAATGATTTTGCAATATTTATTTTGATTTTATTTTTAACTGACTGAAGTGTGAATAATACATTTTATCCCTCCGCTATCCAACACTTTCCCTACTGTTGCATTCACTGGAGTGGAAATAGTAATTTTTACCCCGTCGCTATCCAACACTTTCTCTACTGTTGCACTCACTGGAGTGGAAATAGTAATTTTTACTCCTACGCTATTCAACACTTTCCCTACTGTTGTACTTACTACAGTGGGAAAAGTAATTTTTACCTCTACGCTACCCAACACTTTCCCTACTGTTGCACTTACTGGAGTGGGAATAGTAAATTTTATCCCTCCGCTATCCAACACTTTCCCTACCGTTGCAGTCACTGGAGTGGGAATAGGCATTTTTACCCCTTCGCTATTCAACACTTTACCTACTGTTGCACTTATGGGAGTGGGAATAGTAAGTTTCACCACTCCGCTATCCAACACTTACTCTATTGTTGCACTGACTGTATCGGGAAATTCAAGTTTAGATATCTTTTTATTGTTCAAAGTTGTAATTTATTATAGAATGTTTATTTCCTTATCTGTTAAATTACTGATATATATATATATGTTTCTATATAATTTTTAACTTTTAAAATAAATTAAAAATAATAGTTTATTTATTCATCATCATCATCATCAAAAAACTTTATTTCAATCGTTTTGACCATAAAAGAACATGTGCAATACAGTAACATTTCATAAAGATGGTTCGTAAGGGCACGGGTCAATGTTACTCATAATAGTGTGTGTGCATTACATTGATATTTCATAGAAACAATCTATATAGGCACATGCCCATACTCAGTGACCTGGGCTTGGGTTGCCATCACAGAAACCATAACATCCATGCCAATTCAAAAATGTGCACATATATGAAGCATTTCTAAAAACAAGTATACATCAGATTACAATCAGTAAAAACACGTTAAAAATCATGAATTTTAAAAGCAGATTAAAATAATCCAGATCCAGTTACAAAATATTGTGAGGTAAACAGATAGTTCCTATGGATTGGTCTTCAGGAACGTTCTAGGTACACACCACATGGAAAATAGAAAAGCGTGATACTGAAAATACAATAGGTAGATGGGTGTTATATTTCAGAATCCTAAAAGCATCTACGCAGCGCTTGATTCCCAGGTTTCTGCATAACTGAATTAACCATCAATGCCTCGCCTTCCTATAACCTGAACGGGAAAAAATACATGGTATTCTGACTCCACCGTATTGTTACAAGCCAAACATTCCAAGAGGGGTAAACCCGCCCATCTGTTTGTAAAAGCATGGAGCGGAAGTGCCCCATGCCTAAATTGCAGGTATAGCTTCCTGGCAAGGGCTGGTTGAATGTCATCCAATACAGGCTCTAGGCTATACTGATCTTTGATTCCTAGAAACACTGTAGTGAGCGAGCCAGTTGTAGAGCTCCCCTGCAGGTGGGTACGTTTGCTCTCCCTATAGCTCCATATCAAGTCCTTCCTAGATGTTGTAGGGCAGGTTACCTCAGCATTATACCATAGGTTAGCCCTTCCTATGGCCACAAGTGTGTCCCTGACAAAGGCCAACCATGGTAGTTATCTTGCACCCTTGAGACTCAGAACCTCTCTCAGCTCCATCCTGTTGTGGGGTAGCCCACAGGTGATGCCAGAATGTAAGGGGTCTGAGAGCAACTTCATCTGCAATTGGTCTAACCCTGAGGTGCAGGCAAAGCAGTGTAAGAGGGGAGCTAGTGGGAAGGCCAAATAATTGCCTGGAAAAGGTATTCTCAATCTTAGTCATATTGCCAGATGGTCAATGGCCCCAGATTTCGTACCCGTACAGGGCAGCACCCCTGGCTTGCACTTTGTACATGTTGGCCACGGGCCAACGGTTTTGTGAGTGGAGTTCCTCAATACCTTTGTCAGACCCTCCCATGGTCTGGGCCCGCTTTAAGCTAGCTTATATTGATTTGGGCACCCCAATCCATTTTTTCCAAAACCGTGATCCCAAGAAATTCAAATACGGGCACCCTCTCCAGGGGGCTGCTTTGTAGACAATGGTTTGGTCAAGTTCTACTGATTGAATTGAATACCATATATTTGGTCTTCTGAGTATTAATCTCTAGCCCCCTACATTTACAAAAGGCATTGAAGTTGTCGAGGACCCTCTGATTGCCCATAGGTGTTTTTGAGAGCAAGTGTATCGTCAGCAAACATCATAGCTGGTACTTTACGATTCGCCAACTTGAGTGCATCTATGTCCTTCCCTGCACTCAATACCTCTACAAGTCCATTTATAAAAAGACAGAAAAGGGTGGGGGCAGGGCACAGCCTTGTCGAACACCTCTGTCTATAGGTATGGGAGCAGTGAGTCCTCCGTGTTTGCCAAACCTGATTTGGGCATAATTACCTTCTTGTAGCCATTTCAGCAGGTGGCAAAGATAAGCTGGGGCCCCTAGATCCCTTAATGCTGCCCTCAGTTTGTCTCTCTGCACCAGCTCAAATTAGGATTTTAGGCCCACAAAAATGAAATAGAGGCTGCCACTCTCTATGGACACTTAGGGGGCCATTACAATGGCGGAAGGACTGCCACCACCAGCAGTGTGGTGGCGGGCCTTCCGCCATCGGACCGTGATTTACCCTTGTCACATTACGATGGCAGGGGGATCCAGTCTGCGACCATGGTGGACGCAAAGACCGTCCGCCACGGAACTGCCACAGGAAATCATTACGATTGCCTGGTGGACGGTCCAGAGAGGCTAAATTGGTGGTGGTGCCTAGCAGTCACCGTCCATCAAATTAGGATGCTGTCTTCAGCATGCCTTTCCATGGCGGCGAAACTGCCATGAAAAGGCTGGTTGGGATTGGTTTTGGAGGCTTGTTGTGGACCCATTGGGTTGGGGGAGGTGTGGGTTGCACTCATTTCATAGCACCAAGTGGCAGGCACCGTGTGGTGCCTGCCGCGTAGTGCAGTGAAATACACAACATGCATTTTGGACATCGCAGCGGGTGCTGCAGTCAGCAGCACCCGCCGCAATGTTAAAGTGCAAAAGTCGACCGTCATGGTGGCGGTCGCATCCTAATTGGGTCGGCGGGACCGCCGCATAAATTGTGGACGGTCCCGGCCACCACCACTATGGCGGATGAACGTAATCGCCCGTTATTGTTTTATACATATATACATATATATATATATTACCATGGGAAAAGCGTTTTTTTGTTTCCCCAATAACTTTGGCACCGGTTGATGAATCTTCACGAAATTTTCAAAACTAGTGATCAGCTCCGGTCAGCTCCTGTCTTGAAAGTTTCGGGGTGATTCGCCAAGTGGGGGCAGAGAAAAAAGGGGGGCCCAAATCGCATTTTTCCCATGTTATTTTCCATAGGAAACTTTAGACAAAGCTACAGCCCGAACTGCTGAATGGAATTACACCAAATTTGGCACAAAGGTAGCCCTTGGTTCAGAAAGAGTCCTTTTTGTTAAATGGTGTAAATCCATTGAGTAGTTGCTGAGAAATCCAAAAAATAAAAGTGGACTTAATCCCCCAACTTAAAACACGCCACAGGGCACTCTTGCACATTTGTCACATCAGAGCCCTCCCCCTCCCTTCACCACTGTGCAAAGGAGTCCCATGGCGCCTATTAAGTTGGGGGATTAAGTCCCCTTCAATCCTGAGGGTCCCTGGGGGCCAAATAGCCCACCAGGTACCTTCAGTAGGCGCCACAGGGCTGTGTTGCAGAGGGGTGGTCCGAGGCCACGCCCATTTTTTACACCTCTCTGCAACGCAGATCTGTGGCACTTACTGGAGGTACCTGGTGGGCTAGTTGGACCAGGATTTAAGGGGACTTAATCCCCCAACTTAAAACAAGCCACGTGGCACGTTTGCACAGTGGTGAAGGCAGGGGGCGGGGCCTGTTGTGACAAGTGTGCAAACGCGCTCTGTGGCGCGTTTTAAGTTGGGCGATTAAGTCACCTTGTATCCTGAGGGTCCTGGGGGCCAACTAGCCCTCCAGATACCTCCAGTAAGCGCCACAGAGCTGTGTTGCAGAGAGGTGTAAAAAGGGGCATGGCCTTGGACCACCTCTCTGCAACGCAGCTCTCTGGCGCTTACTGGAGATACCTGGTGGGCTAATTGGCCCCCAAGTACCCTCAGGATTCAAGGGGAATTAATCCCCCAACTTAAAACCCGCCAGGGGGCACGTTTGCACAGTGGTGAAGATAGCGGGCTGGCCTGATGTGACATGTGTGTACTTATCCAATCACTCTGCCAAAACCCAAGCACTTATAAATTCACCATGCACTCTCCTTGCAGTACTCCAATCATTCAGTCAGTACCCATGTACTCATGCAATGACCCAGGCACTAACACATGCAGTGCTACAATCACATGTGCACTATCCATGCAGTCCTCTAACCACCTACACACTACTGATTCACTCCTCCAATTACCCAGGTAGTACCCATGCAGTACAGCAATCACCTTGGCACTACCCGTGCACTCCTCCAATCACCCAGCCAGTACCATGGACTTATCCATTCACTCCGCCAATACCCAAGCAGTTATAAATTCACCATGCACTCTCCTTGCAGTACTCTAATCATCCAGTCACTACCCATGTACTCATGCAATGACCCAGGCACTAACACATGCACTGCTACAATCACCTGAGCACTACTGATGCAGTCCAGCCATCTCCTTGTCACTACCCATGAACTCCTCCAATCACCCAGATAGTTCCATGTCCTTATCCAATCACTCTGCCAAAACCCAAGCACTTATAAATTCACCATGCACTCTCCTTGTAGTACTCTAATCATCCAGTCAGTACCCTTGTACTCATGCAATGACCCAGGCACTAACACATGCACTGCTACAATCCCCTGAGCACTACTGATACAGTCCAGCCATCTCCTTGTTACTACCAATGCACTACTCCAATCAGCCAGCCAGCACCATGTACTTATCCAATTACTCTGCCAAAACCCAAGCACTTATAAATTCACCATGCACTCTCCTTGCAGTACTCTAATCATCCAGTCAGTACCCATGTACTCATGCAATGACTGAGGCACTAACTCATGACAAATACAGAGGAGGTCATTCTAATCACAAGGGTACCCCAACGCATAGTGTTCCCTAGTGTATCAGGGCTCGAAAAATGTACTCGCCCGCTCGCAAATGCGAGTCAATTTCTTCCAGGGCGAGACAGTTTTCAGGCCTACTTGACCGGCCTGGCGAGTGAGCTTTGTCGCTGTGCTAAAGTGCAGTGCCGGTTGAAGGCTCTCGAGGGCAGATGGGTGAAATATTCAGGAACTGCCGTGACAAAATGCGGGAAAAGCAAAGGTGTTGATTGGCTGATTGCCACTCGGTCTGCTGAGGCCTAGTTGCAATCAACCAATCAGATCGTAGCTAATCTCCTAATCTCCACACAGTAAAGTATACACGCTTCTCATCGGCTGATTACAATGAGCCGCAGCAGGATATACTGACGGAGAAGCATGTAAACTGCCTTTGCCAACCCCTGTGCCCAATTCACTTGACCGGAGGCAGACCATTAACGACACTGGTGCCCTAGAGAAGCACCTTGAGTGTTTAACCATGTTTCTGGGAGCCCTGCGAGTGGAGCTCTGCCCGTGATGTAAGCCTGCGCCTGCCGAGGACAGCTCGATATCTCTGCGGGGGACCCTACGGTAGGTCCGCTTGGATGGGAACACCGCCGCGGGTCAGGGGTTCTTGCTCCGATTGTTGGGGAGAGTGGCTTTGAAGGGGATTGACACACAGCGGGGGCTATTGTTACGCTTGTTATTGTTTCAGACTTCAAATCTTCTATCCTGTAAAAACACAAACCTACCGGCAACGTAAATAAACCTAGTTGACTAGAAATTAGGTATTAGACATAATTATAATTAACGTGTGCGATCACATTAGCACTGCGACCTGCCTGTGATCAGAAGGTTGATAGTGCTCAGAGAACCACAGCTAGATGAGGCACATGAAAAAGGTTTGAGATTTCAAAACTGCAAAGCATTCATGGACTCTAATAGAGGGAGGCCAGAGGGCACTCACTGCGCGTGCCTCATCCAATGGTAGCTCGCGAGGTGACAACAAGCTGCCTGCGGTGCCCATCAAGGCGCCAGATGGAAGCGCATGAAATTTTGTATTTTCTCACAGCTTAGATGTTGGATTACCCAGCTCTACAAGGCGGGTGCAGTCGGGGGTGCACCGGCGGGATGCAGAGGGTAAACAGCGCCCCAGGATTCCCTTTATTTTAATTACAAAAGTATTTAGCTGCATAATACGATCTATAGTAAGGAAGGAGTGAATGGGTGGGTTGGCAAAGATAAAAGAGGTAAAAATATAAGGAGGCTGGAGGAAAGTAGACAAGAACGAAAATATATGTCCACTCCAAATTGTACAACCAATCACGTTAAACGCCTATCTTTTTATTTCCCTGGGTGATTTTTAATTAATTGTATATGAAGCACGGCCGTTCACAAGGAGGATCTGGCTGGCGCCGACTTCATTAACTTGAAAGGCCAGGCCGTGGGGCCCACCAGTAAGTGAAACAGATGTATGAGCAGGTTGTAATCACAATCTATGGTGTGAAATCACACTGAAAGGCTTCACCGTTGCTTGACAGACAGGTCCCCACGTCAACGACCTGGAAAGGAGTGATGGAAAATGACGATATCATGTCATGTTCAAGCAGGGCAGTTTTGCATACGTGGCCCTAGTTGTGCTTACACAGCATGCCTGGTCTGATAGCTGGGACATAAAATACAAATGCAAGAGCCCGTAAAAACGTTCCAGTCATACAGTTACTTCTGTCCCAAGCCATGGTGCTATCTGCCCTTTCCTAGGCTGTGCTCTAGTATGTTTAAGGTACAGCGGTGTCCCCGAGTACTGGGAAGTGTGTTTATCCGGGGCCGTACTCTAATATGTTTAAGGTACAGCGGTGTACCCGAGTACTGCTAAGAGATTTTGTTTTGCAGATTTAAATAGCGCTTACTCGACCTGAAGGTATTGGAGTGTTTTACATGAGCACCAGTTACTTTACACAAGGCGACACTCTTTTTTGTTAGGCACGTGGAGATTAAGTGATTTGCTAGGAATCACAGGATGCTGAGCCACTGGAGCTGTACTCTAGTATGTTTAAGGTACAGCGGTGATCCTGAGTTCTGCTAAGAGTATTCATCCAGGGGCCATGCTCTAGCATGTGTAATGTACCGTAGTGTACCCGAGTACTGCTAAGAGTGTTTATCTGAGGCTGCACTCTAGTATGTTTAAGGCTCAGTGGTGTACCCGAGTACTGATGAGTGTTTATCCAAGGCCATGCTCGTAACTTTCAAAACATTGCAGTGAGAATGGTAATGAGGCTAAAAAATGTGATCATGTCTTACTGGTCACTGATCAACTACGCTGCAAATGTTTTGAAGAAAATTTGTATGCAACCAATTTGTGGGTCGAGTACATTGATGTTAGGTCGAGTAGAAAATGCTAGTCACTAGACCTGCAGGTCAAGTACGATTTTTAAGATTTGTCGAGCCCTGTGTATGTAGGTGTTTTCACTGTATTCTAAGTGTCTTTTAGCATAGCACTGGCTCTTGGCCTAGTTAGTCAGCGTCAGTTACCACCAGTACCCGTCAGCAAAATGTTGGGGGCACAGGAGGACTTTCTGCTCCTCTGTTGGTTCTTTTTGCACATCTCTTGCTTCTTCCTGCACTTTTCTTCATCTTTCTTGACTTCTGTTGCCTCTTTCTGCATTTGTCATGCTTCTTTCTGCGCTTTTCTTCCTCTTTCTTCCTCTTTCTTCACATGTCCTACCTTTGTAGGCATAGTTAGAAATTAGCATTTAAAAAACCATAGAAATTCACTGAAAAAAACACAGGTTTCAGGGACGTTGTAGTTAGAAATTAGCATTTAAAAACCTTAGAAATTCACTGCAAAAACCATAGGTTTCAGGGACATTATAGTTAGTTGGACATTTCACTCGCATAAAACCAGAGAAATGTATCCGTTATAGTTAGTTCAGCTAACAATAACTCGCGCCCCCGCAATGCACTGCTGATGACGTCACATATTACATCATTCATGACATGGTCAGTGACATCACTGATGACATCTCAAATGGCATCACTGATGACATCATCCATGTGATAATTTGATGAACCTTTGATACATACACTCTAAAATACAGACTACCATTTTCGAAACAATAGACACACCAATACCAGTTAGTACATAGCCACTCACTAATTCCTAAGTCTACACACACATCCACTCATTCACCCATACAATCACTCATACATGCAGTAAACCATCAATATGGCATTATCATATGCACTCGCATATCTATACAGACACTCAGACACCGCCACTCATCCATAGAGTTACTCACACACCTAGTTAGTCATGCAAAGAATCAATCACACTCCCATTTACTCACCTATACAGTTATACACACACCACCTCACGTATTCAAACATATACTAACACATACTTACACTCTCATATAATAACTAATACAAGCACACACTGATCCATACAGACACTCTCACAATCAGTCACTCTCACATATAGTCATTTATACACTCCAACACTCACATATACTGCCTTTCACATATGCAGTTACTCACACATGTACCACTGAGGCATCCATTCACTCACCAACACACCCATATACACACTCACCCACCCATACAGCCCTTCATAGATGTACTCTTGAACCCATACACCCAGTGAATCATCCACTCACACATCTATGCACAGAATCACAGACCCCCACCCAATCACACAGACACTCAGGCACCCAAACAGATACTCAGACAACCAATCAATAATCCATATAGACCCTAATTTAGCTACTCACCAACCCATGCAACCGCTTCACACCAACTGACAAACTAAACTGTGTGGATGTCTGTATCAGTCACTAACCCATGCATTCAGTAAGACACTTAATCACTCACTTATACAGTCAGTCACGCACCTATTAAATCATCCATCCAGACACTTATACACCCACTCATTCTTTATTACATCTTTATTATATATATATATATAGGGCAGAAATGGAACGTTCCACTCCAATTGTGACACGCAGCAAACGGGGGGGGGCGGTGGAATTGAGTGAGAAGGAGCAAACTGTAATCAACCTGTCAGATAGAAACTTGACAGACATTGAACTAAGCATTCTTCAATTAGGCCTTACATTCTGCCCCACACCGACTTTTGATTATACGCAGACACGTATCGACATTTACAAATTCATCAGTAAAATTAAATTGATGAAGCTGCATTCATTATATCCCAAGAAAGACCATTCACAAATATCGGAGGAAAAGGAATATTTGGAAGAAGTGACAGGAACGGATCTACAAACTATCCTGTTACTACATGAACTTGAGGATGAACAACAAGATATGGGTACTACCCAAAGGTTGGAACAAAGTGGCATCACACAGAAAGGATGCAAGAGTAATTTAAAAATCAAGTCCAAAACCATTCCAAGAACAGCATATGATGCGATCGACACGTTCCATGATGTGGTCATTGAGGAGTTAAAAAATCTTCAAAAAGAGAATTTCAATGCCAGAAGAAAGAACTTGACGCGACAACAATGGGAAGCGATTGAGGAATTAAAAGGAGACCAAACGATCATCATTAAGCCCTCAAATAAAGGGGGCAACGTAGTGATCCTCAAGAAGACACAATATGAGGATGAAGCATTCTCCCAACTCAACAAAAGGGAGCATTACACTCCCATAAATAAACAACAGTATGATAGGAGCATATTGGACTTCCATGAGCTGATCACTAAATGGAGAGATGAAGGGACTCTCGATCAGGATGATTAGAACTTCCTAAGATGTGAGCACCCGGAACAGGCGACTTTTTACCATCTGCCTAAAGTGCACAAGAGTACAGTGTGGCCTCCAGGACGGCCGATCGTATCGTCAAAGAACAGTTTATTGGAGAACACTTCAATATATATTGACCATTTTATTGCTCCTATGGTGAGAGACTTGACCTCGTACCTACATGATACGAAAGATTTTTTGCGCATCATAGAGGGTATATCATGGGAGCCCAATATGTTATTGATAACATTGGATATTGCCAGCCTATACACCTCTATAAATCATGTAAAAGGCTTAGAAGCAATTGATTTCTTCTTGAGTAAGAGACCATTGAAATATCGGAAACACAATGAGATGTTAATGGAGCTAACTGAATTCTGTTTAACACACAACATCTTTGTATTTTCTGGACAAATCTATTTGCAAAAGCAAGGTACGGCGATGGGAACGTGCTTCGCCCCCAGCTACGCGAACTTGTTCGTAGGCTGGTGGGAGAAGCACGTGGCCTGGACAGGTACCAATGAAAAGTGGATGGACAATATCGCTCTGTGGACGCGGTACATTGATGACTTGTTCATCTTGTGGCGTGGTCCACAGAGCGATGCAGAAGAATACATCAAAGCTTTGAATACCAATTACCAAAATTTGCAATTTACGAGCTGCATCAGCAAGGAGGAGGTAGTGTATCTAGACTTGAGGGTATACATAGAAGGAAATAACATAGAGACAACACTTTATCGAAAGCCCACGGCAGGAAATACCATCCTCCATGCAGGAAGCTGTCATCCGAGAAGTGTAGTTAATAATGTACCCCTAGGAGAGTTTCTTAGAATGAAACGTAACTGCTCTACCACCTCCGAATATAACAAAGCAGTTAGCCAGGCCAAATTTAGATAAAAAAAGGGGCTATTGTAAAGGCATCCTAGACAAAGCTGAACTCCAATGCAATTTCATAGAGAGACAACATTTACTCGTGGACAAGGAAAGATGCAAAGATGAAAAAATCAGAATGATCACTAATTTTAGTGAGAAATCTTCTCAAGTGTTTCAGATTCTCAGAAGGAATTGGAGGATACTGAAATCCGATCATGTAGTGGGAAGTAAATTAACTGATAACCCCCTAGTAACGTATAGAAGAGGGAATTCCCTGAAAGATCATTTGGTGAACAGCCATTACCTACCTAGAAAGAAGAAACCGATATCCATCAAGGGTTTCTTCCCTTGCATGAAATGCAAGGCATGTAAACATAGCCACAAAGTAAAAGACTATCAGATACCAGGAAAGAAAGGAAGAACCCCAATTTCAAAACTTTTAAACTGCAATTCAGATTTGACAGTTTATTGTTTAGTGTGCCCATGTGGCAAGCAATATGTGGGCAGTACGATCCACCCCACAAAGAAAAGAATCTTAGAACATCTGAGGGCGATAAATAACAGAGATCAGAATTATCCCATTGCTCGCCACTTTGAGAGGGAACACAACAGCAACAGCAATCTTCTCGCGTTCTTCTGTCTAGATCAGATTGTAAAATCTGAGAGGGGAGGAGATCGAGTGAAGAAATTGCGCATACTGGAATCGAAATACATTATTAAAATGCAAACTAAGACTCCTAAAGGACTCAATAATGAAGAAGAGATGTGGGTCCATATAGGTTAGATATGGGGTTCTACAGAATCTAAGTGATAAGTTGACCGTATGAATTGAAAAGATGGTATTTTGGTTATTGAATTTCTATGTAAATAGTAGGTATAGTCATACATGCAAATGATGCAAAAATGTATACATATAGGATTATCGATATAATGAAATTTGTTTTATGATTGCTTATTTTCATGCCCTTGAGATACAAAATCACATAGATTAATGCTGCGGAATAGCCACCCATACAGGGCTTAATAAAAAGTAATATGGCAGGCAATGGTAACACTCAAAGTTGAAAGTGTTGAAATAAATTGTCATGTGCTGCTGATTCAAAATAGAAAGTAATATATGAAGAGGGTGAATTATCATGTACATTTAGGGGCCGATCACGATCCGGTAAAAACCGGGTTCGAACCGTCGGACGGAGCATAATCTCCGTCCGACGCGTACCCGGGCTCAAAAATATACAAACATGGAATTACGATTCGCACGGAAACACCATTTCCGTACGAATCGTACAAAACCCCGACCGACGAAAATAAACATACAAATGTGATCCGGGAAAGCGCCGACGTGACGTCGGGATGCACGCAGCCTGCCATTCACGAACCAGGAATTACGATTCGTACCGACGTCATCCCGCACGGACAATATTTTCCGGCAGGCAAAAACTGCCGGGAAATCAGGACGACGCGAACAAGGAGTACCTGCACGCGACGGACAGACATGGACCCGAACCTACGTGTCATCCCGGCCCTCATAGCAGTCGACCTCCTCTACAGGTTATGACGCAGACGCCACAGAAGGTCAGAACAACAAAGGGAGGGGGGAAAGGGGGGGGCAGGAGCAGGGGCAGGCCACAAAACCCCCACCAAAGTCACACAACACACATGCCCTGGACATACCTGACCCCCAGGCCCTGGTCACTACGAGGGGGTGGGGGCGTGTCCAGCAAAGCCAGTGTCCACCACAACGGAAGTGCTTGACGACGCGAACCGGCAACACAACAATACAGGTACGTCCCGTACCCACGCCTTAAGAGCGTGGGTACGAGTCGTACCACGCCCACACCTACGTCACCCCAGCAATGGTGGGATGGCTGTACCCACACGGCAAAGGCCTGGGTACGGCCCGCGCAAGCATTCCATAGCATGGGTACGGATATGTACGGACCGTACCCCCACCCCGTATGCATGGAGCGTACCCCCCACCCCAACAGTGTAAGTATCACCCGTTCCCTCACCCGCGTATGTCTGGATCGTACCCCCCACCCCAACAGTGTAAGTATGACCCGTACCCTCACCCGTGTACGTATGGAGCGTACCCCCCACCCCAACAGTGTAAGTACGACCCGTACCCTCACCCACGGACGTATGGAGCGTACCCCCACCCCAACAGTGTAAGTACGACCCGTACCCTCACCCGCGGACGTATGGAGCGTACCCCCACCCCAACCGTGTATGTACGGCCCGTACCCACACCCGCGTATGTATGGAGCGTACCCCCACCCCAACAGTGTATGTACGACCCGTACCCTCACCCGTGTACGTATGGAGCGTACCCACACCCCAACAGTGTATGTACGACCCGTACCCTCACCCCAACCGTGTATGTACGACCCGTACCCTCACCCGCGTACGTATGGAGCGTACCCCCCACCCCAACAGTGTAAGTACGACCCGTACCCTCACCCGCGTATGCATGGAGTGTACCCCCACCGTGTATGTACGACCCGCACCCTCACCCGCGTACGTATGGAGCGTACCCCCACCCCAACAGTGTATGTACGACCCATACCCTCACCCCAACCGTGTATGTATGACCCGTACCCTCACCCGCATACGTATGGAGCGTACCCCCCACCCCAACAGTGTAAGTACGACCCGTACCCTCACCCGTGTATGCATGGAGCGTACCCCCACCGTGTATGTACGACCCGTACCCTCACCCGCGTACGTATGGAGCGTACCCCCACCCCAACAGTGTATGTACGACCCGTACCCTCACCCCAACCGTGTATATACGACCCGTACCCTCACCCGCGTATGTATGGAGCGTACCCCCCACCCCAACAGTGTAAGTACGACCCGTACCCTCACCCGCATATGCATGGAGCATACCCCCACCGTGTATGTACGACCCGTACCCTCACCCGCGGACGTATGGAGCGTACCCCCACCCCAACAGTGTAAGTACGACCCGTACCCTCACCCACGGACGTATGGAGCGTACCCCCACCCCCAACAGTGTATGTACGGACCGTACCCCCACCCCAACCGTGTATGTACTGCCCGTACCCACACCCATGTATGTATGGAGCGTACCCCCACCCCAACAGTGTATGTACGACCCGTACCCTCACCCACGTATGCATGGAGCGTACCCCCACCGTGTATGTACGACCCGTACCCTCACCCGCGGATGTATGGAGCGTACCCCCACCCCAACAGTGTAAGTACGACCCGTACCCTCACCCGCGGACGTATGGAGCGTACCCCCACCCCAACAGTGTATGAACAGACCGTACCCCCACCCCAACCGTAAATGTACGGCCCGTACCCTCACCCGCATATGTATGGAGCGTACCCCCACCCCAACAGTGTATGTACGGACCCTACCCCCACCTCGTATGCATGGAGCGAACCCACACCCGTGTATGTTCTAAGCGTACATATCCAGAGACAGGAGGGGTGTGTGCAGAGTCCTCCCAGCAGTGCCCAGAGACAGGAGGGGTGGGTGCAGAGTCTTCCCAGCAGTGCCCAGAGACAGGAGGGGTGGGTGCAGAGTCCTCCCAGCAGTGCCCAGATGCAGGAGGGGTGTGTGCAGAGTCCTCCCAGCAGTGCCCAGACACAGGAGGGGTGTGTGCCTATCACTCCCAGCAGTGCCCAGACACAGGAGGGGTGTGTGCAGAGTCCTCCCAGCAGTGCCCAGACACAGGAGGGGTGTGTGCCTATCACTCCCAGCAGTGCCCAGACACAGGAGGGGTGTGTGCAGAGTCCTCCCAGCAGTGCCCAGATGCAGGAGGGGTGGGTGCAGAGTCCTCCCAGCAGTGCCCAGAGACAGGAGGGGTGTGTGCAGAGTCCTCCCAGCAGTGCCCAGACACAGGAGGGGTGTGTGCCTACCACTCCCAGCAGTGCCCAGACACAGGAGGGGTGGGTGCAGAGTCCTCCCAGCAGTGCCCAGACACAGGAGGGGTGGGTGCAGAGTCCTCACAGCAGTGCCCAGAGACAGGAGGGATGTGTGCAGAGTCCTCACAGCAGTGCCCAGACACAGGAGGGGTGTGTGCCTATCACTCCCAGCAGTGCCCAGACACAGGAGGGGTGTGTGCAGAGTCCTCCCAGCAGTGCCCAGATGCAGGAGGGGTGGGTGCAGAGTCCTCCCAGCAGTGCCCAGATGCAGGAGGGGTGGGTGCAGAGTCCTCCCAGCAGTGCCCAGAGACAGGAGGGGTGTGTGCAGAGTCCTCCCAGCAGTGCCCAGACACAGGAGGGGTGTGTGCCTACCACTCCCAGCAGTGCCCAGACACAGGAGGGGTGGGTGCAGAGTCCTCCCAGCAGTGCCCAGACACAGGAGGGGTGGGTGCAGAATCCTCACAGCAGTGCCCAGAGACAGGAGGGATGTGTGCAGAGTCCTCACAGCAGTGCCCAGACACAGGAGGGGTGTGTGCCTATCACTCCCAGCAGTGCCCAGACACAGGAGGGGTGTGTGCAGAGTCCTCCCAGCAGTGCCCAGATGCAGGAGGGGTGGGTGCAGAGTCCTCCCAGCAGTGCCCAGACACAGGAGGGGTGTGTGCCTATCACTCCCAGCAGTGCCCAGACACAGGAGGGGTGTGTGCAGAGTCCTCCCAGCAGTGCCCAGATGCAGGTGGGGTGGGTGCAGAGTCCTCCCAGCAGTGCCCAGACACAGGAGGGGTGTGTGCCTATCACTCCCAGCAGTGCCCAGACACAGGAGTGGTGTGTGCAGTGTCCTCCCAGCAGTGCCCAGACACAGGAGGGGTGTGTGCCTATCACTCCCAGCAGTGCCCAGACACAGGAGGGGTGTGTGCCTATCACTCCCAGCAGTGCCCAGACACGGGAGGGGTGGGTGCAGAGTCCTCCCAGCAGTGCCCAGACACAGGAGGGGTGGGTGCAGAGTCCTCCCAGCAGTGCCCAGAGACAGAAGGGGTGTGTGCCTATCACTCCCAGCAGTGCCCAGACACGGGAGGGGTGGGTGCAGAGTCCTCCCAGCAGTGCCCAGACACAGGAGGGGTGGGTGCAGAGTCCTCCCAGCAGTGCCCAGAGACAGGAGGGGTGTGTGCAGAGTCCTCCCAGCAGTGCCCAGACACAGGAGGGGTGTGTGCCTATCACTCCCAGCAGTGCCCAGACACAGGAGGGGTGTGTGCAGAGTCCTCCCACCAGTGCCCAGATACAGGAGGGGTGGGTGCAGAGTCCTCCCAGCAGTGCCCAGACACAGGAGGGGTGTGTGCCTATCACTCCCAGCAGTGCCCAGACACAGGAGGGGTGTGTGCAGAGTCCTCCCAGCAGTGCCCAGATGCAGGTGGGGTGGGTGCAGAGTCCTCCCAGCAGTGCCCAGACACAGGAGGGGTGTGTGCCTATCACTCCCAGCAGTGCCCAGACACAGGAGGGGTGTGTGCAGTGTCCTCCCAGCAGTGCCCAGACACAGGAGGGGTGTGTGCCTATCACTCCCAGCAGTGCCCAGACACAGGAGGGGTGGGTGCAGAGTCCTCCCAGCAGTGCCCAGAGACAGGAGGGGTGTGTGCAGAGTCCTCCCAGCAGTGCCCAGACACAGGAGGGGTGTGTGCCTATCACTCCCAGCAGTGACCAGACACAGGAGGGGTGTGTGCAGAGTCCTCCCAGCAGTGCCCAGATGCAGGAGAGGTGGGTGCAGAGTCCTCCCAGCAGTGCCCAGACACAGGAGGGGTGTGTGCCTATCACTCCCAGCAGTGCCCAGACACAGGAGGGCTGTGTGCAGAGTCCTCCCAGCAGTGCCCAGATGCAGGTGGGGTGGGTGCAGAGTCCTCCCAGCAGTGCCCAGACACAGGAGGGGTGTGTGCCTATCACTCCCAGCAGTGCCCAGACACAGGAGGGGTGTGTGCAGTGTCCTCCCAGCTGTGCCCTGACACAGGAGGGGTGTGTGCCTATCACTCCCAGCAGTGCCCAGACACAGGAGGGGTGTGTGCCTATCACTCCCAGCAGTGCCCAGACACAGGAGGGGTGGGTGCAGAGTCCTCCCAGCAGTGCCCAGACACAGGAGGGGTGGGTGCAGAGTCCTCCCAGCAGTGCCCAGAGACAGGAGGGGTGTGTGCCTATCACTCCCATCAGTGCTCAGACACAGGAGGGGTGGGTGCAGAGTCCTCCCTGCAGTGCCCAGACACAGGAGGGGTGGGTGCAGAGTCCTCCCAGCAGTGCCCAGAGACAGGAGGGGTGTGTGCAGAGTCCTCCCAGCAGTGCCCAGACACAGGAGGGGTGTGTGCCTATCACTCCCAGCAGTGCCCAGACACAGGAGGGGTGTGTGCCTATCACTCCCAGCAGTGCCCAGACACAGGAGGGGTGGGTGCAGAGTCCTCCCAGCAGTGCCCAGACACAGGAGGGGTGTGTGCCTATCACTCCCAGCAGTGCCCATACACAGGAGTGGTGTGTGCAGTGTCCTCCCAGCAGTGCCCAGACACAGGAGGGGTGTGTGCCTATCACTCCCAGCAGTGCCCAGACACAGGAGGGGTGTGTGCCTATCACTCCCAGCAGTGCCCAGACACAGGAGGGGTGGGTGCAGAGTCCTCCCAGCAGTGCCCAGACACAGGAGGGGTGGGTGCAGAGTCCTCCCAGCAGTGCCCAGAGACAGGAGGGGTGTGTGCCTATCACTCCCAGCAGTGCCCAGACACGGGAGGGGTGGGTGCAGAGTCCTCCCAGCAGTGCCCAGACACAGGAGGGGTGGGTGCAGAGTCCTCCCAGCAGTGCCCAGAGACAGGAGGGGTGTGTGCAGAGTCCTCCCAGCAGTGCCCAGACACAGGAGGGGTGTGTGCCTATCACTCCCAGCAGTGCCCAGACACAGGAGGGGTGTGTGCAGAGTCCTCCCACCAGTGCCCAGATGCAGGAGGGGTGGGTGCAGAGTCCTCCCAGCAGTGCCCAGACACAGGAGGGGTGTGTGCCTATCACTCCCAGCAGTGCCCAGACACAGGAGGGGTGTGTGCAGAGTCCTCCCAGCAGTGCCCAGATGCAGGTGGGGTGGGTGCAGAGTCCTCCCAGCAGTGCCCAGACACAGGAGGGGTGTGTGCCTATCACTCCCAGCAGTGCCCAGACACAGGAGGGGTGTGTGCAGTGTCCTCCCAGCAGTGCCCAGACACAGGAGGGGTGTGTGCCTATCACTCCCAGCAGTGCCCAGACACAGGAGGGGTGGGTGCAGAGTCCTCCCAGCAGTGCCCAGAGACAGGAGGGGTGTGTGCAGAGTCCTCCCAGCAGTGCCCAGACACAGGAGGGGTGTGTGCCTATCACTCCCAGCAGTGCCCAGACACAGGAGGGGTGTGTGCAGTGTCCTCCCAGCTGTGCCCTGACACAGGAGGGGTGTGTGCCTATCACTCCCAGCAGTGCCCAGACACAGGAGGGGTGTGTGCCTATCACTCCCAGCAGTGCCCAGACACAGGAGGGGTGTGTGCAGAGTCCTCCCAGCAGTGCCCAGATGCAGGTGGGGTGGGTGCAGAGTCCTCCCAGCAGTGCCCAGACACAGGAGGGGTGTGTGCCTATCACTCCCAGCAGTGCCCAGACACAGGAGGGGTGTGTGCAGTGTCCTCCCAGCAGTGCCCAGACACAGGAGGGGTGTGTGCCTATCACTCCCAGCAGTGCCCAGACACAGGAGGGGTGGGTGCAGAGTCCTCCCAGCAGTGCCCAGAGACAGGAGGGGTGTGTGCAGAGTCCTCCCAGCAGTGCCCATGGGGAAAAAAGGGTGGAGTACCCACAGATCCAATTGCCACAATTGTCAGTCAGGTACACAAAGACCCTGCAGTACATGTAACACATGTGTGCGAGGCTGGGAGTACACACATGCATACAGCCTAAAAGGGAACATGTCCACATGAAGTCATGTCAACAGACTACATACACAAGTACAGTGATCACCAAGGATGCCACGAATGATGCAGGTGGAGACATCGCTCTGCATGCATGGCCAAAGTTGAAGGCGTCCGTCACACACCCAGCTAATGTAGACACAGCTCAGCGCTAAATATTGGGAACACCCTGCAGGGAAGATGTCAGGGTACACAGAGGAAGGAACACACCTTGGGACAATTTCACCATGCAGTAACTGCTTACATGAACAGAGAAACCTAGCTAACACCTTGTGATGGCACACAGATACCAGGGTACCCCCTATGACCAGCACACTACTACATTTCCCACACACCCAACACATGATCACCACCCAAAATCATGTAGCAGCCCCACCAACAGCAATACCACAAAAGCAGTAGTGTTCTAAGGGAAAAAAGGCTTTATTCAGCATTTCCAAATAAAGTGTGTGTGGATAAAGTTCAATATTTACAAAGCCCATAGGGCAGTCCATGAGTCACAGCTGGATGGGGGACACAGTGGGACGCGTGTCCCCTAGCTTGCCTGCACAGTCAGACTCCTTCGTCTTCCACAGCGGGGAGGGCATCATGTGGGGGGGAAGGACCAGGCACCGCAGGGACATGAGGGCGAAGGGTAGGCGTCGTGGGTGCAGGGATGGAGGACTCCACCACAGGGGGTGGGGCAGGGCCAAAGGCGGAGGCCAGGATGTTGCTGCACACCTTAGCAAGGTCCTCCAGTGACTCCCCTGCACCCGAAGGAACCACAGGCCCCAAGGAGGGGGGGGGGGCGGAGGGATGGGTCGCAGCGCCACTGGGGGAGGGTGTGGACAGGGGGGGGACTCAACCACCCTGACCGGGGACTCCCTTGACCGCTTGCGGGGTGGTGTCACAGTGGGGCTCAGGGAAAGAGCGCCCATGAAGGAGTCCTTGCCGGATATGTGGCCAGGAGGGCTGAGGGGAGGGGATTTGGAGGGAGTGGATTTGGTGGAATGCGGACTCCCACTCTGGCTGCGTGACTTACGTTTGCCCCCCGACCCAGTGGGTGTGCCTACTTCACCCTGTGTGTGCGTGCCAGGAGGTGTGCGTATGACCTTCCCTGCTGGTGTGGTGCCTGTGTCTGTTGTGGTGGGTGCATGCTGACGTCTGGGTGTACGTGGGACAGGCATGGGAGTGGGAAGTGTGGATGGGTCAGGGGTAGGGGGTTGGATGTAGCGCTGCAGGAGACCCACTGCTGCAGTCAGTGTCGAGTCAATGGACCTCAGCAAGTTGCGTTGGTCAGCCTGCAATGAAAAAATGCCCTCCAAGTATGCCTCCATGTTGTTCAGCACTTGGCTGTGGCCATGGAGGACATTAAGCATCGCAGCCTGACCAACCTGCAACTGCCGCTGGATGTCCACAGACTCGGCATTGGCGGCAGCAGTGGAGACAGGGGCAGGGGGTGCGGTGCCTGGCAGGAAGGAGACATGTGGTGACCGGGCACTCTGGGAAGGGACACGAGCAAGTGGGAGGCGGCTGATGGCAATGGAGGGGGCGGGGTGAGATGTTGTGCCGCTGTCAGCTGCTGGTGCAGCCTCCGCCCACTCGGAGAGATCATCCTCAGACCCGTCAGCCTCATATTCTGTCGTGCCAGTGGACAGGTCCTCGGCCTCACTCTCCTCCGCCTCAGTACCACTCAATGTGCCAGCCACGATGTCAACGCTGGCACTGGTGCTCGGTCCCTCCGCTCCGTCTGTGCTCATGTCTCCCTCCGTGTCCCCCGACGATGCTGTGGGCAAGGTGAAGAGACAGCAATTAATCACACACCTGTATACATATGTCACATGAGTCCAATCTACATAGGTTACAGTGCATAGCCTGAAAAGGAAGATCAGTAACATCTACAAAACAAGGTACAGATGTAGGGCATGCAACACACAGTTGGTTGACCCACCATGCCACTGAAAATCCATGGAGAGCATGACACAATAGCAAATGACTTGAAATGGAGTTTGACATAGGAGCCAGGCCCTGGGGACAATCCAGCACTGCATCTGCACCACACAGCGTTGCCGAAAATAGGGATGAGCAGGGACCATATCCATGAACTTGAGGCACATGCTGCATAGGTAATACTGAAAACATGCCCACCATGACTGGCTCACTGCACCTTGAGTGTATGTCCAGACAAACATCACACACTGCCCAGACCTAGCTAGGAGAATTCTGGTTCTGACATGTAGGCTTGGCCCGCACCAACCACCCCTACATGAGAATATTTGTTGAGACACAGATGGCACTTACATCTCTTAGTCTGGGTGAAATACACAGGGGCTGCATAAATGCAAGATTGGACGCCAAATACCCAAGGTTCGCCTGTCCAAATAATCATGTACAAATGGCCATCATCAGATGATTGTAACAAGACACACAGGCACTGGCCACCGTGAGTATGAACAAGGAAAATCAGGTCAGGCTGTACAGTGTACACTTGTACTACATTTTACGTCAATATACATGGTGCCAGGGGACAATGGCACAGAGCACAACCTATGCTGTAGACACTGAGAGTGTCCACGTTTTGTGATGACACACATGACACCTTGGAAAATATGCCCCAGGGGACAGTAGTGGCCACACAACTCCATGGTCCTGAATGGGAATGACTGCAACACACGCCACCATCCCTGCACTATGTGTATCGCACACTCATGCACATCATGTCACAGGCCACAACATAGGACATGCGTGCTGTAAGGCATGACACTTGAGAGAATAACTCCCATGTCTGGACTCAGCATCAGTGCCAACTGACATGGAACCCACATGTACTGAACTGGACAGGGCACAGGCAAGGTCCCAAAACCTGTTACACACCACCCCCACACATGATGCTACAGGCATAGTTCACGTGGAGACAGCACCAGCCTACATTACCTTGTGAAGGAGTGACTACACACAGACCAGGGAACACATTGCAAGGAGGGGAAGGGAGGCAGGAGAGCACCGCTATACTGTGGGTAACAGGATCTGCGCAGCACCTTTAAACCCTGGCAGTGTATCCATGCAACTGTGCACTTACAAATGCTGGTGACACAGAACAAACACACATGTACCTACCCCCTTCCTGCTGCTGCTTCTCCTGTAAGCACCTCTCCAAGTCTGGAAATACCACCGCCAGCACACGCTTGTGGATGTGGGTCAGACGGCGGCGCCCGCGGTTCTTATGGGTCTCAGGTGAGTCCCCCAGCAGGACCCGTGCGATCCTCCACGTCCAGCACCGGATATCCTGCCAGCGTTTCCTCACCTGGGCCAGGCGCCGCTTGCGACCATCCGCACTCCTCACGGCACTGACGGCGGTCAGCCATATCTAATTCTTGGCAGAGGCGCCTACCTGTGAGGATGAACAAGTGACACTACATCAATACACCAGGCACATGTTACAGAGAGACATATTAGAACAAACTTGCTGTTTACAACAAGGCATAGTATGCATCCAACGCATTGCACCATTGTCATAGGGACATGATCCTCTGGGGAAGGGCAAAAGCAGTACGTGCCATTGAAAGTACACAGGTGGAATGAGGGCAACTACACAAGCAATGATCCAGGCTCACACTGTGCATCACAAGCTACACCAGGATAATGTGCAGCACCTCTAAGCAGTCACATGCCACAGGCCACTGACGCTACCGCAGCAGAGTACACAGACACACACAGGCACAGGACATTCACCTGCCATTGCCAAATTCAGCGACAAACCTCACTCTGCACATGTGCCACTAGATGGGGGGGGGCTCACAGGTGTGGGGCTGGCCCTGCACATCAGACACACAGCACTGCTCCCTGCTCACATCACATGGGCAGGGTATATCCATCCCTCATGCAGCCCGGGTGCCACACTCCACATTAGGGGTGGGCGGAATTTGCGTAATCGCGTTACGCAAATCTCCGCGAAACGGTAAAAAATCTCCGCGAACATGCAGAAATTCCGCGAACACGCGGAATTGCTTGTTCGCGATGCTTTTTCCCTGTTCACAGTTGCTGTTTGCGTGCTCGGGGAGAAATATCTCGCGAACACGCATTTTGAGAACGCTAACAAGAAAAAACTTTCGCGAAGTCGCGGAAAGCAGAATTTTGGGCAATTTCGCGTTCTCCGCGGAACGCGAAATTACCGAAATTCCGCAAATTCCGCGAGCGGAACGGGATTTACTGCCCAGGCCTACTCCACATATGCACCCACCCACATGACAGGGGATGTTGGACAGGCCACACGAAGGGCTTGCGCCCTCCCCGCATGACAGGGCCCAAGCCCCGGCCTCCCAGGCGCGGCCCACGAGAATCACCCGCACCCCGTCTCCCGACGGAACTCCTGCCCTCGGACCTCCCTGTAGCACGGGCCCAGGCCACCACCGGCTCCCTCGGCCGGGTCAAGCCGCCATCTTGGGCCCTGCGCCACGAGGCCGCGTGGCCTCCCCCCGACCCTAACCCTGGGCCTGGCCGGCCCCGACATCCCGGCACCACCATCCACCCAGGAGGTGAGCGGATCACTTGGCAGGTCAATGGGAGGACGAAGTGCCAAGGACTCTCCCCCGCCAGGTGACGATCGCCTCCAGCTCCCCCAGGCACCGGCTCCACCCCCCCGCTGGGTGTCTGGACACCTTCATCCCGGACCCTCCGACCCCCAAGTGCGAGGGTCCGGACATCAAAGGGCACCTGCCCTATAACTGGAGCAGCTGCGGAGCAGGAAGGCAGTTGTATCCTGGAGTCGAGAGACACCGAGAGAACTCAGCCTTGACGGACTACTGGCGCTGCCGTAGCCCTATCTTGTGATCTATCGTCCTGCCTGCTGGCGCTGCCGCGGCCTTCTGCAACATCCATCCTCGTCGGGACCTGCTGGCGCTGCCGCGGCCCGTTGTAACGACCATCTTCACCGGGACCTGCTGGCGCTGCCGCGGACCGTACATCGACCATCGTCTCTGGGACCTGCTGGCGCTGCCGCGGCCCGTGTATCGACCATCTTCACTGGGACCTGCTGGCGCTGCCGCGGCCCGTACCAGCTAGACCACCTAAGCTCGAGGATTGTGAGCTACCCACCATACCACCTCAACTACCAGACTGGTAACCAGACTGTCCCGCTACCCCCTTTCCCATCTTGAGAGACTTGAATCAAGGGGACCCCTGAGTCCAGACCTCCTTGTACCTTTTCATCGTACCTTAAGAAGTGCTTATAAAGAACGCTAACTCATCTCCTTGTGTGGTATCTGTCTGTGGGGGGGAAGTTATTTGTCTGTACGATCGCTGGAGACGGCTCTCCCCGGAGACCTCTCCCCTTGTCCTCGGCCGACCCTCCCGGTCCGTCTAACAGGGGACTTACACACACACCGATGTCCAGGGTACGAACACATCATGTGGACACTCTCAGCACAGGTACACAGAACTAATACACATCTGTGGGTACAGTCACCTGTCACACTGGGCTGACCACATAATCACATGAGGACTGTAGAGGCCACATTCCCAGGAGGACAAGACAGGCAGAATGTGGCATGCACCATGCAGTGATTGTCACAGTAAACACAATGCAAGTGAGCACGGCAGACATGCACCACAGCATGCACTGGCTGGGAGACATCAGGCATTCCCCCCCCTGGGATCCCCCCTACAGTACATAGCATGTGTGCCACACCTGGACACAATGCCAGAAGTCACAGTCACAAACAAGGGACACAGTCTGTGCCAGTAGACTCTGCACTCACCTGATACCCTGGTCGGCCATACAGCAGGGGGTACTGTGGGAGGATCACATCCAGCAAAGCCAGGTTCTCCTCCAGGGTGAAAGGCTGTGACTTCTCCACAGACCTTGACATGGTTCCAGGGAATCAGTAGCAGCAGCTGGGTCGTCGAATCCAAAGATGTGCAGGCAAGTGCTCCCTCATGGGACCTGGCTGCCTTATATCTGCCTTGCTGGCCTGTTTCATGCACAGGAGTACAGAGTGATTGGTCACTCACATTTGCATCCTATGTTTCCTCCAATCCCTTCAAACCTAGCACAGTCAGTGGGTTCTTATTGTGTTTTTTTCTTGAGCATGATGTCAACTCCAGAACCACATTGCAACAAAGTAGATTCATTCAAACTGACTACTGCTGTGCACCTGCTTAAAAAAATTCAACCTTTAAACTTGGTCTCCATGACAACCAGCATGCATGTAGGCCTTTCTACTTGTCCCTCATGTGTCCCCTATGTAATTTGGAGTTTCACACACAGGTACGGTGCGTCCCGGGGCCCTAGGGCACCACAATTGCATAGCAACGGCCCGTACAGGCTTGTGTACGGTCCGTATCACTATGGGTATGCTTGCGTATGCGTACCCATAGTGAAAGTGAGCGTACGCACGCGTGTACGGTCCGTATCACTATGGGTACACATACGCGAGAACACCCATAGTGATAGTGAGCGTACAGGCGTGTGTACGGTCCATACCACTATGAGTACGCATACGCGAGAACACCCATAGTGAAAGTGAGCGTACGCACGCGTGTACGGTCCGTATCACTATGGGTACACATACGCGAGAACACCCATAGTGATAGTGAGCGTACAGGCGTGTGTACGGTCCGTACCACTATGAGTACGCATACGCGAGAACACCCATAGTGAAAGTGAGCGTACGCACGCGTGTACGGTCCGTATCACTATGGGTGTTCTCGTGTATGCGTACTCATAGTGGTACGGACCGTACACACGCCTGTACGCTCACTTTCACTATGGGTGTTCTCGCGTATGCGTACTCATAGTGGTACGGACCGTACACACGCCTGTACGCTCACTTTCACTACGGGTGTTCTCGCGTATGCGTACTCATAGTGGTACGGACCGTACACACGCCTGTACGCTCACTTTCACTATGGGTGTTCTCACGTATGCGTACTCATAGTGGTACGGACCGTACACACGCCTGTACGCTCACTTTCACTATGGGTGTTCTCGCGTATGCGTACTCATAGTGGTACGGACCGTACACACGCCTGTACGCTCACTTTCACTATGGGTGTTCTCGCGTATGCGTACTCATAGTGGTACGGACCGTACACACGCCTGTACGCTCACTATCACTATGGGTGTTCTCGCGTATGCGTTCCCATAGTGGTACGGACCGTACACACGCCTGTACGCTCACTATCACTATGGGTGTTCTCGCGTATGTGTACCCATAGTGATACGGACCGTACACGCGTGCGTACGCTCACTATCACTATGGGTACACATACGGCAGCACTCCCATAGTGATAGGGAACGTACACAGGCCCTCTGAGCGAAAGTACGGTGCCTTTCACACATCACAGTGGTGACAGGCAGCACACAGGAAGGAATAGGGCTGACATACTTGTCCATGGATGGACATCAAGGCATTGTCTGGGCAGTACTACATGTGTGGGGCACAGGTGTGAAAGGCTGTGATGTGGCACATTACTCCTGAGTCGAGAAGGCACCAGATGTATGATGAGATGTGTACAGATGTTATGTGTGACGGTGCAATGTGTGCCAGGCATGCCCTTAACTCCTTTGACATGTGTGCATGTCGTACTGCACACTTGTGATGAGCGTCACTGGCATGGTACGGTCAACAACACACGCAAGTGTCCCCTGATGTCCGCTACAGGGGTTACCACACCAGACATGTCACTACCCACGGTGCACGATGTGACAATGTCATGTATGTGTGGGGGGTTCCCATTAGCTTGATGTTGGAGCTCCCTCAAAAGCATCAGCTGTTGCAGCAACCAACATGTGTCTGTGTGTAGATGGACATGGCACACTGTTCCGCACACCAGGCCACATGTGGTATCGGATGTGAGGTGCGTATGTATGCATGGGACACGGAGTAGCGTAACAAGGACCTGTCTGCATCCTCTCTATGAATGTGTGGTGAGTCATTACATGTACACCTTCATGGCAAGGTGTGTGGGCTGTCCTAGTGTAATGTCATGTGACCTGTGGCTCTAGTGTTCCGCTACCAGTCTCTGCAATCGACATCCTACTTCTGCTGATGTGTGGATGTAAGTCACTCCTGTATTGCGTCTGGCTGTTCACTTACACTGGGACACAGCTAATCCCATGCCATGGCATGTGGAGGTTCACAATCTCTGTGTGTAGCTGGGTCTTGGTAGGAGTGTCACCTGGCAGCCATACGTGTCCAGGGCATGTGGCACATACCTGACTCCGTATGTCGCATATGTGTATTGACAGATTAACATGTGCTCAGCACCAAAAAATTGTTGTAGTAGTGCACTCACTCTTCCTTGTCACTTCCAAATTACTGCAGAGCGCCGCCTCTTCCCCGACCAATTCCAGACTTGGCTGACATGCGGGAGAATGACTGTATCCGGTGCTACCGCTTCCCCCAACCGTTGATTGTGGAGTTGACGGCGAGGCTGGCACCACACCTGCAACCACTGCACAGGTATCCTACGGCACTGACACCCAAGCTGAAGGTAATGGCAGCCCTACATTTTCTTGCCACGGGTACCTTTCAAAATACCATAGCTCATGTTGGTGGCATGTCCCAGAGCATGTTCCGCCGTGTGCTGCATGATTTCTTAGAGGCCATGTTGCTTCACCTGGATGAGTTCATCCATTTCCCAACCCCTGAAATGTTGACTGGTGTCAAGCGTGGATTCTATGCCCTGGGAGGGATGCCCCATGTCATTGGGTCCATAGATGGGACACATGTGGCTTTGGTCCCACCACAGGCACAGGAGGTAGCGTACAGGAATCGCAAGCACTACCACTCCATCAATGCCCTTGTCGTGTGTTTGTCCAACATGGTGATTTCACATGTCTGTGCTCGTTTTCCAGGATCAGCACACGATGCCTACATCATGAGGCGTAGCAGGGTGCCTGAAATGATGACGCAGCTGCGCAACGAACGAGCATGTGTTGTTGGTGGGTACACTCTGTCTGTCCTGTATTTTGCGTAGACTTCCAGCACGACCGCTTCTCCTGTCCTACTTATGTCCATGTGCTTTCCATGTAGGGGACGCTGGCTATCCCAACATGCCATGGCTGATCACACCTCTCCGCAACCCCATGACGCCGGCCCAGCTCCGCTACAACACCGCCCATGGCCGGAAAAGGCGAGTGATAGAGAGGACATTTGGCCTCCTGAAGAGCCGATTCCGATGCCTCCACAAGACCGGCGGCGCCCTCCCATATGCCCCGGCGAAGGTCTGCAAAATCTTCATGGTCTGCTGCATGCTGCACAACATGGCAGTTGAGAAAGCTGTGCCACTCATCCTGGATCAAGATGATCAGGACCATCCACCCGTGGAGGACCAAGGTCTTGGCAATGGGGCTAGTGATGTGGAGGATGTGGTTCCGCAAGAGGACATCCGGACTCGGCTCATACGCGACTTCTTTGCTTAGTGGTGAGTACCAGTGTCTGTGTGTGCACGCATTGGTCCCCGTGTGGCATGTGTTGCGATGTGTGTGTCCATCTGCATGTATGGCACGTGAGTCAGAGGTGTGTGTGGATGTGTCACTGGAGTGATGGTGCCAGTGAGGTGTATTTCCCCAGTCATAATTGTGACCTAGCATGTTGTCATCCTTACATATGTCGAGTACATGCACATGCAAGTGGCTGTGCTTTTTGTGGCTGACTTCTTGTGTGTCTCTCTTCCCCAGGTACTTGCGCATGCCATCTTCTGGTTGCATTGTTGTGGCACTGCTATTCCTCATGGACACGTCATCGTGTGCTGACTCAGCGTTACACGCACGGACAAGTTTGGAAGTCTCCTTAGGGTAAGGGATGCATCAGGGGTGTATTGGGTGTGGCAGTTGTTTACGATGTATGCACACTGCCCCTGTCGATGTTTGGTTCCTCTGCAGACATGTCGCATCACCATGGTACACATGACATGCAGCTGGGTACACCTGAATAGATGGTCAGACTTGTTGACAGTCATCAGTGATGGGATTGTGGAATGTGATGATGGCATCAATGTGTGTTACACTGCCCTCGGACACATACAGTTTGCATTGGCTTGACATGGTGTGGGACTTCCACATCAGCGGATCAATGGTGTATGGCAGTCTCTCCGTGAGCAGCAGGGGGTGTTTAGCTGTTAGCTGACACTTGTGTGCCAGTTCCATGGCTATCACGCATTTGTGCTGCAGAAGGGGTGTTCCAGTGTTGGACCCACATGTTACTCCACATGACCCGTTCATGTGTACTCCGAGTTGCCTCTGCAATCCCGAATACATGACTAATAAAGGTGTCCCTATGCCTCCAAGGTGCCTCTTCTCAGTCAATGCTGGTGTGTTGCCACGGTGCATCCGGCATGTCTGGCATGGTTTTCCGTGATAGTGGCTATGTGTCTATGTGTAGAGTGGCAAGATGCAAGCTGTTTGTGTGGGATTAGACTGTGTATTGTGCATGATGTCCATGACTGTGTGGGTATTGTGACATGTGCCATCCCCATGCATCCAACGTTGGCCAGGCCACCATTCTCTGCATCCACCTAACTCAAGCTTGCAGGACATGGTTCTGCCACCTGTCCACACATACCTGGGTGCCCCCAGGACACTCCACATGATCCCTGACCTCTGCGCATAGCTGTCGCTGTACTCAAAATGTCTGTCGCCACGGTTGCGCGGCCACCCCCTCAGCTGGTTGGGCCCATCACGGGTGTGTATGGTGTTCCATGTCTGTCTTGCCTAATACAATGTGACCCATGTGTGTCCTGTGCCAGACTCAGGCCCCAGGGTGTGGATGGTTGAAGTCAAATGAGAACTCAGGCATGGTTAGACTTTACAAGACACATGTGAGGTAATAATGCAAAAGGTAGGCATCTTCTCTTTATGGTGTATCTTTTTATTTTGGTTGGGGTACCGGGGGGGGGGGGGGGGGGGGTATGACATGAGGGGCTTTCCGGGTGTGTGGAATCCAAAGTTCACTAGGGGAGTTGGTGTCCTTGCCATTTGAAATCCTCAGAGTCCATGCCACAGTCTTTGTCAACATTGGTCAGACAGTGACCAGCAAGTCCATGTGGCAGAGAATGTCTTTTGCTGCTCTGCTGCTGTTGCTCCAGTGGGCCAGGTGCCAGGCCAGGTGTCCTGGGAGATGGTGCTGTTGCGCTGACCCTCACGGTCTTTTCCGTGGATGACCCGCCCTCCTGCGGGGACCCTCAGAAGCAGGCCGTGACGATGTTTGGGATGCTCCATCGGATGTCTCTTACTCCTCCTCCTGATCCCTCCCTGTGGGTGGTGATGTTCTACGCCTGATGGCACAGGGAGGGTTGCCCATGTTGTCGGCTATCCGACGGAGTGTACTGTGAATTCCCGTGAACACCGTCACGAGCTCAGCCTGTCTGTCCTCCATCCACCCTTGGTGTCGCAGTAGACAGGCATGTTGCTCCGCATGTTGCTGGGCCTGCTGGGTCTTGATCTCCTCGAGGATGGACATAACCTGGGCCATGCCCGTGGTGTCCTGCTGGTATGTCTCCAGGCTGTTTCGGACATGGGAATATACCGGTTCCCCAGCCAACTGGTCAGGCTTGCGCCTCCGCCGTCCTCCACTCCCACCACCCCTGCCCACTTGCACCTGGCCTGCCCTTGTGGGCACATCGGGTCTCCGGGACTTCTGAGGGGTGGCATTGGCGTTGTCGCCTGCCTCCTCCTGGGAGCCCGGTATACCGTGTCCCTCCTGGCCAGCCTGGCTGCATTGTGGTGGTGGGGCAGGGATCCTGGGTGTCTCCTGGGATGTGGCAGGAGTGGAGGTGGTGGTTGGCCCAATTGTACCTGACGCAGGTGCTGCAGGTCGTTGGACACCAGAGGGGCCAGGTTGGTCGGGGTCGGGTTCGTCCACAGAGTGGTGAGAGTCGTCGTTGCCGGTGGCTCCGTCATCCCGCCGAGCCGGGTCCTGTGAGTCTTCCCCCCCAGTGTTGGGGGGTGATCCACGACGTTGACCTGTGTGTGAGAGAGACAATGTTAATTTGGTTCCATGCAACATCCATGTTTCATTGGTTTCTAAGTTGGCACATTTCCTCTGGGAATTTGGATATGTCTTGCATTCCACTCACAGTGCACTTGTGCATGGGTATGTCCCTTGGCCACAGCTTTTGCGACTTTACCTATGTGTGGCACAGTCTTACTTGCTGCGTCAATTGTGACTGCAGTCAGCAGTGGAGTGGGCAGGTGTGGCGAGCCATGCATTGGCGCCTTCCGTGTTGCACTGTACGTGGGCACATGGAGTGGTTGCACACACTTAGATAATGCAGGTAGCTGGTGTTCTGCTCGTGCACAGGTTGTGACATGGCCCTGTGTTTTGCCATGGAGAAGAGGGGGTTCTGGCACTGGCCACCCTTGTCTACATGCATGCAGTCCACCTGCTGACGAGCAGACATTCCCACACCCCACAAGGCTGATTTGGTCTCCCTGTGTGTCCCTTTCTCGCTCCCTCTCTGTCCCCCACTCCCTCCCTCCGTGTGTCAGCCTCCTCCCTCTGTCCGTCTCCCTGTGTCTCCCTCCCTCTCTGTCCCCCTCTCCCTCCCTCTGTGTGTCACCCTCTGTCACCTCAGCCCATCTTCCTGGGCACACACTGTTAGCAGATCTTTGAATGGCCCTTGGATTGTTGATGTGAGTTTGTTTCTGATCTCCAGGCACCCATTGGGTGTAGTGTCTGTGTCTGCGCTGCTGCTGTGGTGGTGTGTGCTGCCACTCTTTCACAGTGTTGGCTGTTCATTAGCTGCTGTCATGTGCAAGAACGTGCCGTCACCCCCATGTGTTAATGCAAGGCGTCCGCCATTTGCTGGCAAGTCTTTCCTGTGTGGGGACACACTGTTTGTCTGGCTGTGACCTAGGCCATATGGGCAGGGGGCATTGTTGTCTGCTTCTGAGTTGCACTATGTGATTTTTGGGGCCCACACTCCCGCCATCCGGCTTACCGTGTCTTGTGTTGGTGTTTTCTGTGGCCTGTGACTTGGCATTGTCCAGCTGGGTGCATGGGGCATGGTGGCGCCAGTGGCATGTGCGTGTTCATGGAGTGTGGTTGAGTCATGCGATAGCTTGGGGTGGTTGCGTGCCTGTTTGTGAGTTTGGTTGTGGATGACGTTCCCCCCATGTGAGGTGAGTTGTTTGTGTACTCACCCGGGTCTCGGAGTCCTTCTAATCAGTCCACTGCCACCACCGGCAGTATGGCCATCACCCTCTCCTCCCAGGGATGGTATTCTATGCGTCTGCGGGGCGGCCCTCCTCCAGTGACGTTGGCCTGGTTATGTTCGTCGGTCATTTTGGCTCGGACCCTCCTCCGCAGATCGTACCACCTGGCTTGGCATTCATGCCTGGTCCTTCTGGTGTCCGCAACAGCATTCACAGCATCGACAATCGTCTGCCACATGGCTGTTTTTTCAGAAATGCTGGTCTGTCTGACCAATGTTCCAAAGAGGTGTGGCTCGACTCTGAGGATTTCATCACAAGGACCTCCAACTCTCGGCTAGTGAACTTTGGATTCTTGTTAGTGGGCATGGTGAGGGGTGTGGGTGTGGATGGTTGTGGGTGTGTGGGTGTGGTTGTGCAGGGTGTGGTTGTGCAGGTGTGTGTGTGAATGTGATGAGGGGGTGTTTGTGCAGGTGTGTGTGTGAATGTGATGAGGGGGTGTTTGTGAAGGTGTGTGTGTGAAGGTGTGCAAGTGTAAGGTGTAGTAAAGGTTCTAGTATGGTGCTGTAGGTTGTCTGTGGGGTCTGGCAGCAGTGAGTCTGTTGCAAAGGCTGTGTGTGTGGGCCCTTTTTATTGGTCCATTGGTGGGTGTGGCTGTGTTTGAAGTTTGGGTGGGTGTGTTATAAGGAGTGGTTGTGTTTTGGGCCTCTGTTTGGGATTTTGGCAGTTGCAGGTCAGTGAATGTGTTTTTTTTGTGCTTGTTGGACATGTTTTGTGGCTTTGTGCCATTCGAATGGTGTATTCTTGTGTTGTTTTGCTTTGTCCTGGTTGTGTACGTGTGTTTTTAACATGTGTACGGTGTGTACTTCGGGCATTTTGTTGTACAGTGCTGTTCTTGTGTCTGGCTTGGTACGACTCGTACATGCACGATGTTGTGTGAAGGTGCTGGTGTTGGGGCCTGGGGTGCGCTCCGTACTTCGAATGTTGTGGTGGGGGTACGCTCCATACGTACGCGGGTGAGGGTACGGATCGTACATACACGGTTGGGGTGGGGGTACGCTCCATACGTACGCAGGTGAGGGTACGGGTCGTACATACACGGTTGGGGTGGGGGTACGGGTCGTACATACACGGTTGGGGTGGGGGGACCGGTCGTACATATACGGTTGGGGTGGGGGTACGCTCCATACATACGCGGGTGAGGGTACGGATCGTACATACACGGTTGGGGTGGGGGTACGCTCCATTCGTACGCGGGTGAGGGTACGGGTCGTACATACACGGTTGGGGTGGGGGTACGCTCCATACATACGCGGGTGAGGGTACGGGTCATACATACACGGTTGGGGTGGGGGGCCGGTCGTACATACACGGTTGGGGTGGGGGTACGCTCCATACGTACGCGGGTGAGGGTATGGGTCGTACATACACGGTTGGGGTGGGGGGACCAGTCGTACATACACGGTTGGGGTGGGGGTACGCTCCATACGTATGCGGGTGAGGGTACGGATCGTACATACATGGTTGGGGTGGGGGTACGCTCCATACGTACGCAGGTGAGGGTACGGGTCGTACATACACGGTTGGGGTGGGGGGACCAGTCGTACATACATGGTTGGGGTGGGGGTACGCTCCATACGTACGCGGGTGAGGGTACGGATCGTACATACAGGGTTGGGGTGGGGGTACGCTCCATACATACGAGGGTGAGGGTACGGGTCGTACATACACGGTTGGGGTGGGGGTACGCTCCATACGTACGCGGGTGAGGGTACGGGTCGTACATACACGGTTGGGGTGGGGGTATGCTCCATGCATTCACGGGTGGGGGTACGTCTCATACATACACGGGTGTACATACACGGGTGGGGATTCGACTCGTACATAGGAGGGCTGGGGGGGTGTTGGGCGCGTATGCGGGCACATGTCTCCATGGTTGCTATGGGAGTTCGGTGCGGACGGTGTTTTTTCCATACGGTTGTAACATCGGACACACGGGATGGATCGTGATTCCGCGGTCGGACTTCACTTTTCACATTTGTACGGTAAATCGTCCGAGGACGTGTCGGACTCATTTTCCGACCCGAGGACGTGTGGGGAATAATTCCCAATGCGGGTTCGTATGGACTTTTTACCATGCGAATCATGATTAGCAGTTTGTACGGCACTTGTACGATTCGTACGGTAAAAAGACCGGATACGAGTCGTACGGGGAAATTTTTTACCGGATCGTGATCGGCACCTTAATGTAATTAATGTTAATATATATGACAACATAGGCAGTCGTGATAAAATGAAATATTTGGTCTGCCTCATCTAGTGAAAATTAAGACAGAATATCTGTTCCAAAATGTCCGCCGCAGAAACGATAGTTTTGTTTTCATTTGTGCTTTCTTTTATTTTTATCATTATTTCAAAACACGAATCACTTTCTATTTTTATTAGTTACATGGCACAACTTTATTTAAAATGCACATTTTGAAGTGGCTAAGTTGACACTGACGAAGACGGTCACGCCGAAACGCGTTTGTCGACTTTATGCAAAAAGGACGAAAATAAATTGAAAACTTGCTTGTAAATTGCAGAAGGCTCCCGTGTGCGCTCTATTGAAAAAGGTTCCTTTGATGAGAGAGCTTGTGGTTTTGGGATTGAATTGCGCAAACCTCCATGCGCTGAGCAGCACCCGTGGCGTTGAGGAGCAACGGCTGGTGGACCTGTGTTTTTGAATATATATATATATATATATATATATATATATATATATATACTGTGCTAATCCTATGCTTAAAGATTTTGATAGAAAAACAGACATTTGAGGTGAGCAGATCTAGAGTGTCGCTGGTGTTGAGAGTGCTCCATACAGGAGCTGCTTTCCACCTAAACTTGAGAACTACCCAGAGATCTCTGCTTCTTTTTTGCATATATATATATATATATAAATAGATAGATAGATAGATAGATAGATAGATAGATAGATAGATAGATAGATAGATAGATAGATAGATAGATAGATAGATAGATAGATAGATAGATAGATAGATAGATAGATAGATAGATAGATAGATAGATAGATAGATAGATAGATAGATAGATAGATAGATAGATAGATAGATAGATAGATAGATAGATAGATAGATATATTATCTACTGGCGGTCGCCAGTAGATAGTTATAGTTAGGACCGTGTTTCCATAGGAAATCTGCAACATTCTATTTGGAATAACTTTGGCGCCGGTTGACGAATCCTCGCTAAATTTTCAAAATAGGTGGGGCGCTCCGCTCCGCTCCTACCCTGAGAGTCTCGGGGGGATTCGTCAAGCGGGGGCTGAGAAAAAAGGGGGGTCCCAAAACGCGTTTTCCCCATGCAATTTTCCATAGGGACCTTTAGTCCAAGGTACAGCCCGAACGGCTGAACAGAATTACTTGACATTTGGCAGAGAGGTAGTCCTCAGGTCAGGGAAGTGCCTTTTGCAGGTCTGGTGTCAATCTGTTCAGTAGTTCCTGAGAAAATCAAAAGTAAAATCATATATATATGTGGGCGGAGCCTAACCACACATCTCATCCTGAGATCTGATTGGCTGTCAGCACTTCATCCAAGAAGTGTTGGCAGCCATCTTGGGACCAATATACATGATAGCACCTCATTAAAAAGCATTGCAGTTAATAGAAGGTTTTAAGACTTTAGTTACATTATAAATCATTTGTGGATGGTACCATACTCATTTTAGGAATTGTGGTATGTTCTAAGGTGATTTCACCATTTGAAAAAGCCTTCTGCTGGGATATCATGATTGAGAGAAAAATATTTTCTCATGCTTTTCCCACAGAGGTTTGGAAGGTGATCTATAAGCTAAACTGAGAGCTTATTTTCTGTAAATTCACATTATCTTTCTCAGTCATGTGAGAATGAAGTCTGATCTTCTCAGTAAAACATGTACATCCAACAAGGGCAGAGACTGTCAGTTGATTCCTTTGTGTTCTACTGCAGCTTCCCAGAGTGTTCCAAAGAACAACTAGAGCGCTAACAGTCCTACTTATGATAAACATATGGCACACCTGAAGCCATCTTGCTTGGATTAAAGTGGTAACTCTTAAAACATTTAAATTAAAAAGGAACAAAATGAGGGGGTTCATTTTTCCATAAAAAGTATGATTAGTGCTGCAGAAAGAAAAATTAGGGCACATTTTGAGTGACTTCTCAAATCCTCTTCTATTTCATGAAAAAATTCTGACATGCAGACTGAAACATGCACTTTCAATACCAGCAGCAGTTTTCCCTGGTGAGCAGGAGCTTTACTACAGTGATCTAATGAGCAAAAAGAGTGCTAACATTCTGAATTTATGGCAAATGTGTGACACATCTGAATGCCTTCTTGATGGAATCAAAGTAAAAAACTGAAAGTATTTCCTACTGAGGAGACTGCAGTAAATGAGGAAATTAGGAAACTTCATAACAAATAAGTCTCCCAAGATGGCCACCAGAGACAAAAGAGCCCAAATTTAGCCCAAATATCACCCAGATGTAGCCCAAGTATAGCCCAATGACAGAATGTCCCAGAGTGTTCTTAAAAACAACTAGAGCGCTTACTGTCTCCATTATGACAAAAGTATGGCACACCTGAAGCCATCTTGATTGGAATAAACTGGTAACACTTAAAACATTTAATTTAAAAAGGAACACAATGAGGGGGTTCATTTTGCCATAGAAATTATGATTAATGCTGAAGAAAGAAAATTAGGGCACATTTTGAGTGACTTCTCAAATCCTCTTCTATTTCATTAAAAAATTCTGACATGCAGACTGAAACATGCACTTTTAATACCAGGAGCACACTTCCATGGTGAACAGTAGTTTTACTACAGTGATCTAATGAGCAACTAGAGTGCTAACATTCAGAATTTATGGCAAATGTGTGACATATCTGAATACCTTCATGATGGAATCAAAGTAAAAAACTGAAAGCATTTCCTACTGAGGAGACTGCAGTACATGAGGAAATTAGGAAACTTCATAACAAATAAATCTCCCAAGATGGCCACCAGAGACAAAAGAGCCCAAATGTAGCCCAAAATCACCCAGATGTAGCCCAAATATAGCCCAATGACAGAAGTGTGCAAAACACATTATTTTGTGTTTTTGCAGTGTTATATAGTGCAGACTTGTCAGGTATTGGAGTGATTTACATGAGCATTGGTTACATCACACAAGAACAAATTCATTTTGGTTGTAGACATGGGGAGACTAAATGATTTGACCAGAATCACAGAATGTCGAGCTGAAGCAGAAAATCCAACCTGGTTCCACAGTTGCAAAGTCTGCAGTTCTGGAAGTAACACCACATCCTCTCCCCTAAGTGCAACATTTAATCAAGTGGTCAACTGGATAAAAAAACATAAAGATAACAAATAATTTAAAAGTGCTTTGTCGCTATTTGAAAACTCAGAAAATATGTCCTTATTTTAGTCTTTTAGAGCACTAACCATAATTCTGATGCCAATAAGACCCTCTCATATATGTAATTTCTAAAGGAAATGCTCTAGGTATTACAGTTTTGATTACATCAAGATGACGTCAGGCGTTCCACACTTTTGTAATAAATATAGAATGTTAGCAATCTAGTTGTTCATTAGGATACTGTTGAGAGGCAGAGGCCAGGGGCACGGACTCTGAAAATTAAAGGCAGGTAGGAGGGTGCAAAGGCAACAATTTAACCACACTGAGCAGGCAGGAAGGGCCGTGGCAGCACAACAGACTATGGAGGGCAGTGGAAAGGGGGGCAGGGGCAACAAACCAACAATACAGGACTTGCAAGAGAGGATGTGGCAATGTAATAGACCATTGTGGGCAGGCAGAAGGAAGAGGCAATGGTAGTACAACCATACATGCCAACAGACCCGATTCAGCCAGGAAACGTCCAATGTTTTTAAGCTCAAATGGGCTTTATTTGATCTGTCTCCTGTCTACAATCTCCTCTTTTTCAATGTAACTCAAAGGGGAAAATCAATACCCCAGTTTTTTTCAAAATCTCTCTCTTACCAATTTCAAAATGTTCTCAAGTATGGTACATTGGATCATGGAAGGAAATGGGGTAGGGACATGGACTTGGATAACAGAGGACAGGAGGGACATGGAGAGGTGCACCAAACTGACCCTGCAGGGCAGGCATCAAGGTTTGCAGCAGCACAATACACCACACAGGGCATGCGGGACGGGAGTGCAGCACAACAATCCAAAGAAAGAAAGAGGGAGGGGACAGGACCATGCACATGGACAACAGAGAACAGAGGGGCAAGAGGCAATGGTAGCTAGCTGACCATAATGGACAGACAGGGGAGAAAGCTGCAGCATAACAGACCATAAAGGGCAGGAGGGACGGATCAGGGGCATTACAATGGAACAGACAAGCCAGGAGGGAGGGAGTAGGGGTCTGCACATGTAAACAGAGGGCTGGGGGCAAGGGGGCAGGGCAGGAGCAGCAAGATAGCCATGGAGGTCAGGCGGATGGGCACTAGAAGCAAGACACACCATTAAGAGCAACACTGAGACTGTGATGGCATACACACAGACCATGGAGGGAAGGTGGGAGGGGGTCAGGGGCAGCTAACTGACCACACAGGGAAGGTGGGAGGGGCCATGGCAGCACAGAAGACCATGCATGGCAAGTGGGAGGGTTAGTGGCAGCACAATGGCTATGATGGGCAAGAAGGAGGGTGCAGGGGCATGCACAAAGGACGATGGAGGATAGAAGGGAGGGTCAGGATCTGTGCACAGACAAGAAAGTTCAGGGGAAGGGGCCTCACAACAGACCGCACGGGGCAGGCAGGAGGAGCAGTTGCAGCACAACAGACCAGGGAGGGCAGAAGGGTGTGGCAGTACAATGGACCATGTAGGACAGGAGGAAGAGGATAGGGGCATGGCATGTGGACAGGCAGGGTGGAGGTGGCAGGGACAGGTTACAGTCATCTGACAATGCTAGGCAGGTGGGAGGGGAGTGGCAGCTCAACAGAACACTCAGAGTAGATAGGAGTGGCAGGTCCATGGAACATGGTGGGCAAAAAGGATGGAGCAGGGGCATGCACAAAGACATCGGAGGGCAGGGGGAAGGAGAATAGGGGCAGCAAGCTAAGCACAGAGTTTAAGCAGGAGGTCAATGATGGGGCATAGAATTGGGCAATGGAGGGCAGGAGGAGGGGACTGGTACATCATACTAAATTGAGGGCAGTGGCTACACATCAGACCATGCATGGCGGGAGGGAGGAGGCTAGTCCATGGATTCACACAACAGAGGATAGGGAGGAGGGGGATGGGGCAGCAAGCTAACTGTTCAGAGAAGGCGGGTATTAGGAACTTTATTGTTTTTAAAACGTGTGTCTGTGCGAACTACTTAAAATATGAACAAGTATGCAGCATAATCTCACTTTTATTCAGGAAGAAGAGGACGTTTGTGACTGTGACTCCGGGCTCACTTGGCAGAAACACCCCCTGACCCTCCACCCCCTATCGCAAAATGTAATGCCCGTGAAAAGGGTAGGTGAACACAGTGTTATATAGAACATAGTCCTGAGAGCACGATTGAAAATGAAAACTAGATATAGTGTATGGTATAAACTATGCATCAAAAAGTGTGATATAAGATGAACCGGGCGTGAAATATAATATGCAATATATTGTGCGCAATGACAGATTCATTGGAGAGCGTGAGATAGCACAGGCACTAGCGCGTGCTATGCGATGTGCACCTTGGAGTGTAATATGCACAGGGCAGTGTTGTGTAACCTAACTAGTCTCTAAAGTTGTAATATAAAATATGTGCTGGGGAGTGTAACGTTGCATATGCACTGTGACAAAGATATGGATCCCAGATTGTAATATGTATGGCATAGCACTGTGCGTTATAACATAGGCATCGAGGAAGGCACGTTAGATGGGGCAATATAACCCGTGCAAAGACAAGTGTGGCATGACATATTCACGGGGTGGTGTTACAGTGCACATGGGCTAGAGAGTGTCATAGCATATGAACTAGCTGGTGGAATACAACACAGAGGTGTGTGGCACTCGGCAGTTAATGGTGGGTGTAACACAGCATTGGGCTCTGCCAGGAGCGCGCTGTGACTCTCAAGTGATGTTCATCCCCTTTCCAGAGAGTAAAATAAAAATTATTACACATCCGGCAGTGGATGTGTGTTTTATTAACCGTGAGGGGGGTTTCTTACATAGTTTTGGTCAAATTTTTGTCGAATCCCCTTTGAATGGCTTGGTGTGCATGTGTATTAAATGTGCCCGTCGATAGCTACCCATGTTTGTATAATTAAACGACAAGAGTGTCTACCGGGATTAGGCACGGTAGGGCATCAGACATGTCAGAGCTTCACTAGTGGTGTAAATACATTCCACGTGGATTCATTTTATGCATAGTCGCCTTTTAATGAATATCACGCAAATCGTCATGGTGATAGGTACGTACGGTTTGTCCAGCATGTCCTAGGTGTGTCTATAAATATATATTTTTTTAAAATAATAAAAAACAGTGGCCGGCCCTGGGGATTGCGGTCAAAAATATATAATTAGGAGACAGGCCCTGGGGGATGGGGTCATCAGGGCCAATAAATTAGAATAAGAAGGGGAACCACACAGCCCCCCTTCTTAAAAAATTAAAATAAATAAAAGACTGGCATCGTGCCGGAGGCCATGCCCCCTCCTTGCAGCACTCTGCAAACGCGCCCCCTGGCGAATTGTAAGTTGGGGAATTAATTCCTCTTCAATACTGAGGGTCCCTGAGGGCCAACTAGCCCAACAGGCATCTCCAGTATGCACCAGGGAGCTGCGCTGCAGACAGGTGTTCTGAGGCCAAGCCCCTTTTTACACCTCTCTGCAACGCAGCTCTGTGGCGCTTACTGGAGGTACCTAGTGGTCTAGTTTGACCCTAGGGACCCTTAGGATTCAAGGGGACTTAATCTCTCAATTTAGAACAGCCACAGGGCGCGTTTACACAGTGGTGAAGGGAGGGGACGGGGCCTGAGGTGAAGTGTGCAAACGCGCTCTATGGCACGTTTTAAATTGGGGATATAATTTCCCTTCCATACTGAGGGCCCCTGGGGGCTAACTAGCCCACCAAGTGCTTCCAGTAAGCGCCTGTAGCGGAGTTGTACCGTCGGGGCCGGGGATAGTGGACTGGTGGTCCCATGTGCTCTTCTTACCCCCTCTTGTTCCCTTACCGCAGGACGAGTGGGTGACTGCCTCGGATGCCTCTTCCACGGATCACCGTGAAGGTGAGGAGCCCTTTAACTGGGCTGACATCCCCACGGGAGACACGCCCCCTACTGAAGTCAGGAAGGACGATACGTCAAAAACTCCCGAGACCTGGAAAGCGGCGGACGGCGATCCCAGAAGGTACAGAGGAGGCGAACAGTGCGGAGCAGAGGAGGAGACCGGCGAAAGCGAAGGAAGATCCAGGAGAGCGGAAGCAGATGAACGGCGAGGACCAGGAGAGCGAAGGAGCGGACGGCAGGGAGGCCAGGAGCACCGCGAAGCGCCCAGCCACGTTCCCAGGGGAGGAGCGTGGCTCGGACAGGTACGCGACCGCATAGCGGGTTGGGTAGGAAGGAGGGAGCAAGCACCTCCGTAACCAGTTTGAATCCCAGGGAGTGGGGGTGTGATCCTCGCCGGTGTGTGTGTATTCACGAACCTCGTTGTGTTACTACCCTTTCCCTCACCCCGTATCCTCACTTCACCATGTGCACGTCCTGAGAGTTCAAGGGGAGGGTGGGTCACAAGAGCACCAGTAGGGGATTCCTCACTCCCGGTCCCGGTTTCAAGTAGAAAGCCTCTAGAGGAGCATAATCCTGACAGTGCTTTGTCTTTACTTCCTTTTTGGGCCAACACGTACCTGGGGACTCCGAGGAGCCTAACTCTGGGGAGGACGAGGGAAAGGAAGAAGAGATTACCCCAGGCGGCAGCAGACCTTCAAGCCCCACGACGGACAACGCCACCTTTGCCCGAGAAAGGATCACGAGTAGACTTAAAAGACGCTGTTATAAAATAAAACCACAGTTACCTCGAACACTGTCTCCGTCTGTCCCTGAGCCCCCGTTACAGCGCCACTGAGCTGCATTGCAGAGAGGTGGTCCAGGCCGTGCCACTTTTTACACCTCTCTGCAACGCAGCTCTGTGGCACTTACTGGAGGTACCTAGTGGGCTAGTTGGACCCTAGGGACCCTCAGGATTCAAATGAACTTAATCTCCCAACTAAAAACGGACACAGGGCGTGTTTACACAGTGGTGAAGGGAGGGGACGGGGCCTGAGTTAACGTGTGCAAAAACGCCCTGTGGCCTGTTTTAAGAGGTAGTTTTTATCCCCCTGCCCTTTTATATACTAGGGGCTTACAGAGGAGGTCATGCTAATCACAGGGGGACCCCAACGCATAATGTTCCCTAGTGTATGTAGTTGTTTTCACTGTATTCTAAGTGTCTTTTAACATAGCACTGGCTCTAGGACTGGTTAGTCAGACTCAGTTACCACCAGTATCCGTCTGAAAAAGTTGAGGGTACAGGATGATTTTGCAACAAGGCTTCTTTCTGCTCTTCCTTTTGTTCTTTCTGCACGTTATCCTTCTTCCTGCACTTTTCTTCGTCTTTGAGGACTTCTGTTGCTTCTTTCTGCACTTCCTTTTTTTCTTTCTGTGCATTTTTTCTTCTTTCTTCACATGTCCTATCTCTGCAGGCATAGTTAGAAATTAGCATTTAAAAAACCTTTGAAATTCACAGAAAAAAACATAGGTTTCAGGCACGTTATAGTTAGGAATTAGCATTTAAAAAACCTCAGAAATTCACTGAAAAAATCATAGGTTTCAGGGGTGTTATAGTTAGCTGGACTTTTCACTTGTACAAAACCATTGAAATTCCCCCGTTATAGTTAGTTCAGCTAACTATAACTCGCGCGCCCGCAATGCACTGCTGATGACGTCACATATTACATCACTCATGACATGGTCAGTGACATCACTCATGACATCACTGGTGACATCTCAAATGACATCACTGATGACATCACTGATGACATCATCCTTGTGATAGAGTGGCAGACCTTCTCTCACCCTAATATAACCTTTGATACACACATTCAAAGATAGAGACTAAAATTTTCAAAACAATGGACATACCAATACCAGTTACAACAACCTCTTCAGTAATTCTAAGATCCACATACACATCCACTCATTCACCAACAGTCCTATACAGTCACTCATACATGTACTCACTCATCATATGTACTCATACACCTATACATCCTGTTACACAATGCTACTCATCCATAGAGTTACTCACACACATAGTCACTCATGCTAATAAAGAATCAAACATACATTTACTTGCATATACAGTTATACACACACCACCACACTTACTTCTACGGAAACTTACACATACTTAGTCTTTTAAACAATCACTTATAGAAACACATACTTATTCATACAGGAACTCTTTCAATCTCTCACTCTCACATATACTCACTTATATACACCAATAGTCACATATACTAGTTTAAAACATATGTAGTTACTCATAAAGACACTATTGAGACAGTCATTCACTCACTAACACACCCATACACACACTCATCCACCCATACAGTCCTGCACACATGCTGTCTTCAACACATACAAACAGTGAGTCACTCATTCATGTACCTATGCACTACGTAATACCCCCCACCGAACCATGCAGACACTCAGACTGATACTCAAAAAACCAACTAATAACCTATATAGACACCCATGTAGCTACTCACCAACCCATGCAGCCACTTATACACAAATTGAGAGACTGATACAGATATTTACATATTTAAACATTACTCACTGAGCCATGTATTCACTATGATACACTTAATCAGTCAGTTACACAATCAATTTTTCAAAAACAAATCATCCATTTAGACACTTATATACCCAATTATTCTTCCATCGACCTTGAGATATACATATATAAAACATATTTAATTTTCAGAAAAACACACATTCACTGGATGATGTCATCAGTGATGTCATTTGAGATGTCATCAGTGATGTCATGAGTGATGTCACTGACCATGTCATGAGTGATGTAATATGTGACGTCATCAGCAGTGCATTGCGGGCGCGAGAGTTATAGTTAGCTGAACTAACTATAACGGGGGAATTTCAATGGTTTTGTACAAGTGAAAAGTCCAGCTAACTATAACACCCCTGAAACCTATGATTTTTTCAGTGAATATATATATATATATATATATATATATATATATATATATATATATATATGTGTATTATCTACTGGCGGTCGCCAGTAGATAGTTATAGTTAGGACCAAGTTTCCATAGGTAATCTCAAAATTCTATTTTGAATAACTTTGGCGCCGGTTGGCGAATCCTCGCGAAATTTTCAAAACTAATGGGGCGCTCCGCTCAGCTCCTACCCTGGAAGTCTCGGGGTGATTCGTCAAGCGGGGGCTGAGAAAAAGGGGGGGTCCCAAAACACGTTTTCCCCATGGATTTTTCCATAGGGGCTTTAGTCGCAGCTACAGCCTGAACGGCTTAACATAATTATGTGAAATTTGGCAGAGAGGTAGCTAAAAGGTCCATGAAGTGCCTTTTGCAGGTTTGGTGTAAATTTGTTCAGTATTTCTAGAGAAAAAAGCATTTAAATCAATATATATATCTGTACGCGTGCAGCGTACGCGCTGGGTGCGTGCACTCGGCAGTGCACGAGCGCACTTCTGATTGGTTGTTAGAAGTAAGTAAACATTCGAATCAGTGGAAATCAGGAAGCGGTGGCCGCCATTTTGTCTCTCGCATTTAGAGGGGGTGAGAAACAAAGGGGGAGAACGTGTAAAGGGGGCAGAGTGGGGAGATATTGACCCACTAGGCATTGTCAGGGGGTCACAGTAGGACCTTGTAGGGCAAAAAAAAAATTTAGATTTTTTTTTTAAATATATCGCCAAGTGCGCGCACCCAGCGCGCACCCGAAAAAAAACTTTTAAAAAAAGAATAAAAAATCGCATTTAAGTGTTTAGATATAAGGTGGCTCTAAAAAGAGCCCTTGTGTTCATTGTGTGTTTTTTTGGTACCTACAAGTAAGTACCGATGCAGAGTCTTAAGTTCAAGAGGAAGACTCTGTTGCCTTCATCAGTGAAGTGTACACCATCTCCTCTATAAATGTCTTGCATGTTGTAACGCAAGTTGTTGTGGTATATAGAACCCATACCATAGTCTCTGAGGAAAGCAGAAATAGATTTGTTGACGTGCTTCCTTGCTTTGTCAATCTGTGGACAAAATTGGTTGGACCAGTTCCACTTTTGCCTTTGGCATATATTAGAATATTCAAAGGCAGTTTGTGGAAAAAGCGCCATCAATTGCACAAAGGTGTCCTTAATAAGCATTTCCAGACCTACCCTAGTTAAAGTGCCTAGGTCATTACCACCACAGTGCACAATAATACGGTTAGGCTGTGGGAGATGTAGAAAGGTTTTCACCAAAGGCATTAATTGGTGCCACTTTAACCCTCTCTGACCAATCCATTTAATGTCTACATTTGGCAAAGCAAGGTCTCCCACCATACCTTTTTTTTCTGCATACTTTTCACTCCAGAAGACATAGCTGTGACCTACAATCCACACTGTGAACATCTTCCAAGGAGATCTGGATGCACTCAGGAGGTGTCTTTCAGTAGAAAGGCAATATGAAATGAAAGACAGTTGTAAAATGGAGGCATAGATATTTTATTAACATAAAAAGAACACATTGGCTGATTCAAATCTTTTTACAGTAAAAAGTAGGCTGTATGTGTATTTTTTTAGAAGCATGTTTTGTATTGGTTCAGAAAATTGTGTTCCCACAGAAGATTAGATTGGATTTGCTGTTAGGTTGGACAGGTGAACCACTCTTGCTCTTTGGATTTTTAACATTGTGTGCTGAACTTCTGACCTCTCTCCTCACAGCAGTGTTCCATGAGCTGTTGCTATGGTAGCAGGCAGAAGTCAAGTTGGGGGAAGGGTACATTTGGAAAGGGGTTGAAGTTTTTAACCAATAGAAATGTGTGATTTCATTTGAAAAAAAGTGGGAAGCACTGAGATTTGAAATTAACATGTATATGTGTGAAAAAAGAGAGGGAAGCATTGCCATTTACTGGTTCTGGAGAGAAGAGAGAGGTCTAGAGCTCTGATATTCTGACTCTGATAGTCTGCTGTTTGAGTGGCACATTTCTTTCACAACTAACTAATTTTAAAGGTGAGTTATGAGTTTGAGAGGGGATGTATGTGGTGGTTTTTGATATAAATATTAGAATTGTGAATCTTCTTTAAAAGTTATGTTTTACATTTTGAGGTTTGGGAGATATTTAACTGTCTTTAACTATTTAAATATTATGAAGTATGTTTTCATCATAAGTTAATGTGTACTGGTGACAATGAGGAATACTGTTTTGTGCCTACCATCAAACCATGAGACTGTGTGCAGATAAGAATTGTTGACAGAGATTTAATTTGTGTTGCTGTTGAAAAGTAAGACTTGCAGTTGAAAGAAAAGGACAGCTTCTTTTTAACTGTGATGGTTAGGATTTAGCAGAAATCACTTTGAAAGAAATGAGAGGAAAATGGCAACACATTTGAAATTAGCATTAGTTCTGTAAGAATTGCAGTCCCAGGAAAGGGGCAGCCTGTGTTTTGTGCGTAAAATCACAGCATGAGTCTGTGTGCATATAGGAATTGTTGTTCTGTAAGAATTGCAGACCCAGGAAAGGGGCAGTCTGTTTTCAAAACTCAAATTAACCCTTACCACACATGCACTGTTACATACATCCCAGCAGTCTTCATGCAGTTTTGGAAGTCTCTTTGCTCATTTCTCTTGCACCAGACAATACACAGTCTCCAGAAACACACTCTTGGCACACACGCAGCAGCTTCTCCAACACTCCCATGCGTAGTACTCAGCTCTGTGTGGTGTTTCAGATAGCATTGTGTAACGCAAACACATTCAACGTCACCAAGGCTCATTTCCTTTGCTCTAGTGTAGTCACTCACCCAGGTTGCACATGTTCATGGTATGAAGTAGCTGTTGGGACATGTGCTCTTTTCTGCCTCTGTAATCTACAAGGAAAATGTGTCAGGCGGTAACAGTAATTATCACTTGCTCTACCACAGTAGTAAATGTGCTTTGAAATTGCCAATCCAATTCTGTTTTCTGCTTAGAATTACACCATGAGGCTGTGTGCGCACAGGAATTGTGGCCAGAGATGTAATTTGTGTTGCAGTTGTTCTGTAAAACATGCACTTGCAGGAAAGGGACAGCTTGTTTTCTTCAAATGTGGTGGTTAGCACTCAGCAGAAATCACTAAATCGCAAATGAGAGGCAAATGCTAAAACATTTGAAACCAACAGGGTAGATTTTCATTTCAAAATAGCAAAGGCACAGGTAGTTGCCATATGTTCAAAACTCAAATTAACCCTTACCACACATGCACTGTTACATACATCCCAGCAGTCTTCATGCAGTTTTGGAAGTCTCTTTGCTCATCTCTCTTGCACCAGACAATACACAGTCTCCAGAAACACACTCTTTGCACACACGCAGCAGCTTCTCCAACACTCCCATGCGTAGTACTCAGCTCTGTGTGGTGTTTCAGATAGCACTGTGTAACGCAAAGACATTCAACGTCACCAAGGCTCATTTCCTTTGCTCTAGTGTAGTCACTCACCCAGGTTGCACATGCTCATGGTATGAAGTAGCTGTTAGGACATGTGCTCTTTTCTGCCTCTGTAATCTACGAGGAAAATGTGTCAGGCTGTAACAGTAATTATCACTTGCTCTACCACAGTAGTAAATGTGCTTTGAAATTGCCAATCCAATTCTGTTTTCTGCTTAGAATCACACCATGAGGCTGTGTGCGCACAGGAATTGTGGCCAGAGATGTAATTTGTGTTGCAGTTGTTCTGTAAAACATGCACTTGCAGGAAAGGGACAGCTTGTTTTCTTCAAATGTGGTGGTTAGCACTCAGCAGAAAACACTAAATCGCAAATGAGAGGCAAATGCTAAAACATTTGAAACCAACAGGGTAGATTTTCCTTTCAAAATAGCAAAGGCACAGGTAGTTGCCATATGTTCAAAACTCAAATTAACCCTTACCACACATGCACTGTTACATACATCCCAGCAGTCTTCATGCAGTTTTGGAAGTCTCTTTGCTCATCTCTCTTGCACCAGACAATACACAGTCTCCAGAAACACACTCTTTGCACACACGCAACAGCTTCTCCAACAGTCCCATGCGTAGTACTCAGCTCTGTGTGGTGTTTCAGATAGCACTGTGTAACGCAAAGACATTCAATGTCACCAAGGCTCATTTCCTTTGCTCTAGTGTAGTCACTCACCCAGGTTGCACATGCTCATGGTATGAAGTAGCTGTTAGGACATGTGCTCTTTTCTGCCTCTGTAATCTACAAGGAAAATGTGTCAGGCTGTAACAGTAATTATCACTTGCTCTACCACAGTAGTAAATGTGCTTTGAAATTGCCAATCCAATTCTGTTTCCTGCTTAGAATCACACCATGAGGCTGTGTGTGCACAGGAATTGTGGCCAGAGTTGTAATTTGTGTTGCAGTTGCAGCTTGTTTTCTTTAAATGTGGTGGTTAGCACTCAGCAGAAATCACTAAATCTCAAATGAGAGGCAAAAGCTAAAACATTTCAAACCAACAGGGTAGATTTTCCTTTCAAAATAGCAAAGGCACAGGTAGTTGCCATATGTTCATATGTTCATAACTCAAAATAACCCTTAGCACACATGCACTGTTACATACATCCCTGTAGTCTTCGTGCAGTTTTGGAAGTCTCTTTGCTCATCTGTCTTGCACCAGACAATACACAGTCTCCAGAAACACACTCTTGGCACACACGCAGCAGCTTCTCCAACACTCCCATGCGTAGTACTCAGCTCTGTGTGGTGTTTCAGATAGCACTGTGTAACGCAAAGACATTCAATGTCACCAAGGCTCATTTCCTTTGCTCTAGTGTAGTCACTCACCCAGGTTGCACATGCTCATGGTATGAAGTAGCTGTTAGGACATGTGCTCTTTTCTGCCTCTGTAATCTACAAGGAAAATGTGTCAGGCTGTAACAGTAATTATCACTTGCTCTACCACAGTAGTAAATGTGCTTTGGAATTGCCAATCCAATTCTGTTTCCTGCTTAGAATCACACCATGAGGCTGTGTGTGCACAGGAATTGTGGCCAGAGTTGTAATTTGTGTTGCAGTTGCAGCTTGTTTTCTTCAAATGTGGTGGTTAGCACTCAGCAGAAAACACTAAATCGCAAATGAGAGGCAAATGCTAAAACATTTGAAACCAACAGGGTAGATTTTCCTTTCAAAATAGCAAAGGCACAGGTAGTTGCCATATGTTCAAAACTCAAATTAACCCTTACCACACATGCACTGTTACATACATCCCAGCAGTCTTCATGCAGTTTTGGAAGTCTCTTTGCTCATCTCTCTTGCACCAGACAATACACAGTCTCCAGAAACACACTCTTTGCACACACGCAGCAGCTTCTCCAACAGTCCCATGCGTAGTACTCAGCTCTGTGTGGTGTTTCAGATAGCACTGTGTAACGCAAAGACATTCAATGTCACCAAGGCTCATTTCCTTTGCTCTAGTGTAGTCACTCACCCAGGTTGCACATGCTCATGGTATGAAGTAGCTGTTAGGACATGTGCTCTTTTCTGCCTCTGTAATCTACAAGGAAAATGTGTCAGGCTGTAAAAGTAATTATCACTTGCTCTACCACAGTAGTAAATGTGCTTTGAAATTGCCAATCCAATTCTGTTTCCTGCTTAGAATCACACCATGAGGCTGTGTGTGCACAGGAATTGTGGCCAGAGTTGTAATTTGTGTTGCAGTTGCAGCTTGTTTTCTTCAAATGTGGTGGTTAGCACTCAGCAGAAATCACTAAATCGCAAATGAGAGGCAAAAGCTAAAACATTTGAAACCAACAGGGTAGATTTTCCTTTCAAAATAGCAAAGGCACAGGTAGTTGCCATATGTTCATATGTTCATAACTCAAAATAACCCTTAGCACACATGCACTGTTACATACATCCCTGTAGTCTTCATGCAGTTTTGGAAGTCTCTTTGCTCATCTGTCTTGCACCAGACAATACATAGTCTCCAGAAACACACTCTTGGCACACACGCAGCAGCTTCTCCAACACTCCCATGCGTAGTACTCAGCTCTGTGTGGTGTTTCAGATAGGACTGTGTAACGCAAAGACATTTAACGTCACCAAGGCTCATTTCCTTTGCTCTAGTGTAGTCACTCACCCAGGTTGCACATGCTCATGGTATGAAGTAGCTGTTAGGACATGTGCTCTTTTCTGCCTCTGTAATCTACAAGGAAAATGTGTCAGGCTGTAACAGTAATTATCACTTGCTCTACCACAGTAGTAAATGTGCTTTGAAATTGCCAATCCAATTCTGTTTTCTGCTTAGAATCACACCATGAGGCTGTGTGCGCACAGGAATTGTGGCCAGAGATGTAATTTGTGTTGCAGTTGTTCTGTAAAACATGCACTTGCAGGAAAGGGACAGCTTGTTTTCTTCAAATGAGGTGGTTAGCACTCAGCAGAAATCAATAAATCACAAATAAGATTCAAATGCTAAAACATTTTAAATTATTGAAAAGCTACAAAAAATTTTTAATGAATTATAATTACAAAAAGGTATTTTTTTTAAAGTTTCTTGCAGGTATTGCCGAGCAACAGTGAAAAAATAAAAAAATGCCTTTAAGGACAAGAAAGAGGAAAGAAAAGCAACAACAACTATATCTGGACAAAACTGGAAAAAAAAATAGGAGGAAAAGCTGGTGATGGCAAAAAGAAAAAGTCTACTGGTAAGCAAAGTAGAGATTTCTTAAAAAAGATCTTCAAAAAAAAAAAATGAAAAAAATAAATGTAAAACAAACAGTGTTTTAGGTACAAAGCAACAACAGAGTCAACAGCAAAAAACAAAAGCTAATGTACAATCAGAAGTAAGTAAAAGTGATTTAACACGAAAATTAGATTTTAAAAACATTCGTCGAAAAATGTTTCAGAGAAGAGTGATGTTAAATTTGCTAAAGGATGTGAAAAAATATACGAAAAAAACAAAATATTTTTTTTTATAGAAAATATTGTAAGTAAGGCTTTGGAAATAAAAAGAAAACTTTTTATTTTAATTTTGAATCGGATGCGTAGATTAGACAAATTAGTCAATGCAATGAAGTCACAAAGCAAAAGGAAAAGAGAAGTGAAAAAAAGTAACTTTTGTAAAGTGTTCTTGGGAGAATGGAAGCACAGTTCAAGTACTGAACCATTTTTTAATGAAGAGAGTTATCTTCAAAGTAATAGTTTGTTGCATGCAGTTGACACCAATGGTAGAGCATATGAAGTTAGAGATGGTTGTGTGATGGAAAAAGAGAAAATGGTTCCAAGAAATGAGGAAGAAGTGATGGCTGCTGAGGCTATGGGGAGACGTCCAAAAGCCCTAGTGTACACTTGGAATTGTAGTAGTATTTGTACTGTGCGTCAGGAATCTATTGATAAATTACGTGACTTTCTAAGAGAATATAGTAAAAAGAGTGTAAAACAGAAGATTAAGGTGCTTCAAAGACTAGATCCATGCAGAGTGAGAGAGAATACTGGTTTGCAAGGACATTCTCTGGCTTGTCTATCAAGGAAAGTGTGTCAAAATGTTTTTCACCATTTTAGGATGCTGGCTGTTCATCATACTGAAATGAGAAAGTTTGTGAGAACATTTTATTTTGCTAAAAGTCCAGCAGTAAAGTTAAATGAGTTAAATAATGCTCTGTTCCGTGGATCTGTATCAGATGTAGTGAAAGTTACCGATGAGATTCAGTTTTGTTACTTTGGTCCAGAACAAGAAAGTGCAGAAAAGGACACAGTTAATGAGGAAAATGAGGAACAGAATGTAGAACTCATTATTACTAAAAATTTTGAGTATGAAATGACAAAATGTACTATCATCTCTAATGAAAGACCAAATATTACTTGTATTTGTTGCCGCAGAAGCCATTATAAAATTCAAACAAGGAATGTTGATCTGTATAAAAAAAGTGAAAATGAAGATAATTATAAGTGGAAGGATTTTGCAACATATATATTTCTGGAAAATTGTTTTGAATTGGGTGAAGATCAGCGTATTTGTAAATACTGTTATAATAAGTTAGAAGAAAATAGAATGCCGACCAGAGCTGTACATAATAATTTAGAATTGGATGCTATTCCTGCCGAACTTTCTGATTTAAATACATATGAGTCTATACTCATTCAATGTGTTCATCCGTTCCAGACCATAGTACGTATGGAGCCCAAAACTGGTAAATTACCTCCTTCAGATTTACTGAGAGGTTTAAAAGGAAGAGTGGTGTATTTGCCATTGGATTTGAAAAAAAATATGGAAACTATTGATGCAGATACTTTGGAAACTGAACCATTAGTTATTCTGGTTAATGGTGTACCAACAAAGAATAAGAAGATTTGGCAGGAGCTGGTAGATGTACGGAAAGTACAAAGAGCAAATTTATATTTGAAAAGGAATAATAAATGGTATGAATCAATTTATATAGATGAAGATGAAGAAGATTTACAAGAAGACACAGAAACACCAACTGGGCAAATTGAAAAAGTGGACAAGTCAAAAGAAGAAGAAATTTATGAACATTTTAGCATACATCCTCTTCATTCAAAAGAAGTTATGGGAGACACTATTGATCTGTTTCAGATGAAGAAAGCAAAAGGAACTCCCGTGAGTGTATGGGAGAAGAGCTTGGAAGCTCGATGTTTTCCCCAGCTGTTTCCTACAGGAAAAGGTGGACGATACGATGAACGCCCAGAACAGATTCCAGCTTCTGAGTATAGGACTACAAGATTATATGCAGAAGATCCAAGATTTCGTCAAAGTATTCCTTATTTGTTTCATCTTTTATTTGAAAGCGACTTGTCTGCACTATCTTATGCAGTAAATCACATTTTAAAAAGTGGAGTACATCTACATAATGTATCTGCAAAGGATTTTATGGACAAAGTGCAGCACCGAGATGATCATTTGGAAACACAATTGATCAATCTGATGGCTTGTCAGCGTGGGACAAATGAATATTGGTACCGACGCCATGGAGAATTAAAATGCATGTTACGGAATTTAGGAACTCCAACATGGTTCCTTACCCTAAGCTGTGCCGAGTACGCTTGGGATGATTTACTGGATTTTCTTCGAGAGGCAAATACTAACATTAAAAACATCGAATACAAGACAGCAGGAGAATTGTGCTCATTGGATCCGGTTAATGTTTGCAGATATTTTAATCATAGATTTGAGGCTATGATGTCCTTCATCTGCAATAAAAAAAATCCACCTCTTGGAGAAGTTGTGGATTTCTTTTGGAGAAAAGAGTACCAAGCAAGAGGTGCTCCTCATATTCATATGCTGTTGTGGATCAAGGATGCCCCAAAATTTGGAACAGATGCAGATGAAGCAGTTTTAAGTTTCATTGAAGAATATGCAACATGTGCTATACCTAAAAGCACACAAGAGAAAAAGTTAAAAGAGCAAGTTCTACGTTTTCAAAATCATCGGCGTGGAAAATACTGTCGGCGAAAGTACAAGAGCAAAGATAAATTCTACACAAAATGTCGATTTGGATTTCCACGACCTGTTCTTTCAAAAGGAAGAGTAAACAGTTTTATGTCAGCTGTGCGACATACTATTACAAGAAAATCACCTAAAAATACCTACAACCTACGAAGAAAAGAAGAGTCAAAATACATAAATGACTACAACCCAGTCATTTTATCCATGTGGAATGCTAACATGGATATTCAGTATGTGGCAGACAATTCTATTGCTGTTGCTCGGTATGTCACATCATACATCACTAAATCTGAGAAAACAGAATTGAAGGAAATGTGGGAAGAGATTTCTCATGAGAAGACTGTCAGTAAGAAGCTATACAGTTTCAGTTTAAAGATGTTATCGCATCGAGAAATTGGATCCTACGAATGCTCAGATAGGTTATCATCTGCAAGTCTTTACTCGAAATCCAGAAGAATAATTTGGGTAAGTTTAGGCCTTGCAGGAATGAGAAATCGGGTACTGAAATCTGTTGCAGAAATTGAATATTTGGCCGAGTATAACCCGGAAAGTACAGATATTTTGAAATCAAACATGTTGGACACGTATTACCGAAAAAGAAGTCGTCATCTTGAGAACATGTGTCTCTATGAAGTGCTGCAGAACTACATTTTTTCACGGAAAGCCACAGAAGACATCAATAATGGAAAATATAAAGTCATTGGTGAAGAAGGATGTTTGGTGAAGCAAACAAAGGGAAGTTTGATTAATCACAGGAAGCTCAGTTGTGATACAACTGAGAAAAAGGAATTTTACTACTTGGCACTTTTACAGCTGTTTAAACCATGGCGTTCAGAGGACGAACTACTGGGAGAATTTCACAGCTATGAAGATTCATTTAATGCGTATAAAGAAACAATTCAATGCAGTACTTTCACGAATTACGTGCAAATGTTAAATGAAGAAATAGAACAGGAAAGTACAATTGCAGCTGAAGTAGCTAGAGACAGTTCTCAAGACAGCCAAAGTTCTGGAACACTCAGTCAAGATCCCCTAGGACAACCTATTGTAGAAAATGAAGCTGCAATAGCCATGACTGAAGTAGAAACTGCTATGAATCAAGCACAGGAAGATTCTATAGACTTACTAAATCTGGAACAACAACTGAATGAAGAACAAAAACAAATTTATGAAGAAGTCACCAAAAAAATTGATCATGGATTACTACATGAAAATAAAGAGTGCTCATGCACATCATTTGAACCAATCAGTATGTATGTGAGTGGACAAGCTGGAACTGGAAAAAGTTTCTTAATAAAAGTCATCAGAAGCTACCTACAGCAAAAAACAGCTTCCACTTTGTCTTGTGTTGTAACTGCTCCAACTGGGTTAGCAGCCTATAACATAAAAGGAATTACCTTACATCGCTTGCTAATGTTACCAGTGGAGCATGAGAACCAAATACAATATCACAAGCTAACAGGAGAAGCATGCTTCGAAGTTTCAAGAGTGTTGAAGAAGATGCAAGTTCTCATTATTGATGAGGTGAGCATGGTATCAAACTTAATGCTTGCCTTTGTGCATTTAAGAATGTAACAAATTCTAAAAAGAGACTATGACGTGTTATTTGCAGGAAAACACGTCATAGTTTTTGGGGATCTTTTACAGCTCACTCCAGTAAAAGGACAACCCGTGTTTAATACTGTGACACATGAAGACACGAAGAAGTCATTAGGAAGCATTGGTAATGCGAATATTTGGTCGTTCTTTGAGTACAAAGAACTCACTACCAATATGAGGCAAGCAAACGATGAAGATTATGCAAGTATTCTGAAAGATATTAGAATTGGACTTCTCACAGAAGATGGCAAAAAAGCATTACAGAGTCAGATGCTACATAATTTATTTCCAAAAGAAACAATAGTTGCAGAGAAAATATTCAAGAACATTGCTGAAAAAAATACTGTAATCTGCTTAATGCCAACACTACGCGAATGCTCAATATTCAATGAGGAACTTTTGAAATTGGAAAAAGAAGAGATTAAGAAAATGGAAGCAGTGGACAAAATTCAGCATGAAGGAATTACTATTACATTAACAGGCAAACTGAAAAATAAATTGGATTCACTAGAGAAGAACATTTCAAAAACAGCTGGATTAGAAAAAAATCTATATGTTTGCATGAATTGTCGAGTGATTTTAAGGAGAAATTTGGATGTAGAAAAAGGTTTAGTAAATGGAGCTATGGGTAAAGTTGTGGGTTATGAGAAGTACCAGAAAAAAGATGGAATTGAATTTAAAAAAATTAAATTTGACCAGATTGAAGAGGTTAAAGACATTAGTCGTTGTTCAGTTCGTTTTTTGCTAGTGAAAGACTTGTATGTACGTAGGAAGTAGTTTCCATTTTCTCTAGCATATGCTGTAACTATTCACAAATCTCAAGGATTAACTGTAGATAGTGCTTTTGTAAACATTGGTTCTACTGTATTCAAAGAAGGTATGGCATATGTTGCTTTGTCACGAGTGAAAACATTATCTGGTTTATTTATGATAGACTTTGATGACTCAAAAGTTAGTGCTGATGCAAACTGTGTAAAGGAGTATAATAGATTAAGAAGAACCTATGCTCCTCATTTAGGTCAGTATCCTGTGATTGAAAAACATGTTGTTTCTCAGAAAAGGAGAATTGAGAATATCTGTAATGAGGATGGACAGACGAGAAAACAAAAGGAGAGTGAAGTGAATGTAAGCAAAAAGAAAAAGGACAGTGTTCAAGAGGTTGTTGGTTGTCATTTTGAAAATAGATCTGGTGTCAACTGCTACGCAAATGTAGTGCTGAATGTTGTATTTTATCTTGAAAATTTGCAAGAGCAGATAAAAGTAAATCATGGAAAAAGATTCTGTTCTCTGCTGAGTTTCCTTTATGAGAAGCTCAGTAATGATAAAACTAAAATAGAAAGTGCTTCTGATGTTAGAAATCTTTTAGATGTATGTTCAGGATCTACGCAGTTTAAAGAAAATGTTCAGCAAGATGCACAGGAATTCTTGATATATATACTGACGGTACTTGAAGATGAAGGAGTACAAGTAGAAAACTTATTTGGTGTCTCTTATAAATGGGAACATTGCTGTGAAAACTGTATGAACACATGCAGTAGTAATGTTGATTCTGAAAGGTTCATATATTTACCATTACCACAAAGTAAATCAGTGACTTTTAGTAAATTAGTTAAAGATGCCAATCACAACATGGAATGTTCTGAATGCAAATTTGACATGTTTTCCACGTTATTTTTACAGAAATACGGTCAGTATGTAATTTTAATGATGCAACGTTGTAGAGCTGATGGTTCAAAATTGGATACTTTAATAAAGAAGTTTATAGGACAACAATTATCAATTTCTGGAAAAACTTTTGTTACAGTTGCAATAATTTTTCATGAAGGACCTACTGTAACTTCTGGACATTACACAGTTTATCTTAAATGTGAAAAAGGCTGGACACTGTGTAATGATTCCCAATTGATTTTCAAGCAACGTTTGCCTTATGATTTACCCAATTCTTACTTAATTTTTCTGAAACCTAAATTTTAAAAACTAAAAACTGCATCTGAAGAAAGCATTTTTTTTTAATTTTAAAGGATTATAATTGAAGATTTCACTTAAAAAGGATTTTGAAATTACTATTTGGCCTAAAGGAAAAGTAATAAAAACAAATGTGGACTTCTTTGACAGATATTATTTTGGCATATGTGCTTTTGCAACAATGTTTAAAGATGGAATATCTACAAAATTTGTATTCATCTAGAAAGGTATTTGTAATATGTATGTAATATTTCTATCAAAGTATATTTTAGTGTGGATAGTTTTGGGGCTTTTTTAAATAATCTTTCAAATTGTTTTTTTTTTGCCCGCTGTTAAATGATGAATACAATTGTTTTCACTATTTTAAGTGAAAATTAAAAAATTCTGAAAACAGCAAAAAAAGGGCAAAAAATTGCTTTGTAAAATATGTAAAAACATGTACTGCTTTATAAAATGTATGATTGAAAATTAATACTTTTTTTCTTTTTTTGCAGAACTTGAAAGAAAAATAAAAAAATGAAATTGTGTTTCCTTGCAAATTAGTAAAAATGTTTTTTATCAAAATAAGTTATTTTAAAAATAAGATAAGTTAAAAATATTTGTATTTCTTAATCCTTCCTTTTCATGATTCCATTTCTTCACCTCTCTTTGTTCATTAAAATTAAAAAAAAAAATTAAAAATTTTAAAAACCTCCTCGGGTGCGCGAAGCGTGCGCGCACCCCAAAAAAAAAAATTTAAAAAAAAATCCCCCAAAAATATTTTTGGGTTTAGTTTTTAGGTGGCTCTGAAAAGAGCCCTTGAGTTAATGTAGGGAAACAAGAAGAGAAAAACGAAAAAACGAAAAAACATCTATGGCCTAGAGCAATGATGCGCATCAAATTTTCGCTGAAGGAGATCAAGACTGGTCTCCCCCACAGAAATAAGACTACCACAATCAGTGCACCGTGTAGACAACCTCGCCAAACAAGGTGGACCAACAAGAGGTGTAGAAAAAGGTGAAGGCACCATCGCAGTAGAAGTGCTTGCCTGAGCTGCCGAAGATGTGCTCGGCTGAGCTGCTGCAGATGTCGTCGGTTGAGCAGGTGGAGGGTTTGCTCCAGAAGCTCGACGAAAAGTCACTGGATGCATTGCCTCTACATGCCTCATCATTGTGTGTATGCTAAAAGAATACTTCTTGTTAGCATTCCCACGTGATAAGACTTTTTGACACAATACACAAGTAACTTTCGGTGCATTCACTTTTTTTTGTCCCTCAGGGAAAGTAAAAAACTGCCATATAAAGCTGTCTTTCTGCTTCCTGTTCCTCTGTCTCTCAAGAGTGTCCTGTTCACTCTCTGAAGATGGTTGCTGCTCAGCCATTGTCCCTCAACAACAGATTAGCTCCTTCTCCAAGGGAATCAGAACTAATAATGAAGAAAGTGGGAGTGGTGTTGGAAGAATCTGGAACTGAAAGTACTTCAAACCAATCAAAAGTGATTATTGTTGATCACATGACTTGCAATGAGGGGATTGGATGTGGTGTTGAAACAATCAGAAACTGAAAGTAATGAAAACCAATTAGAAGTGTTGTTTTATTAAGAACATAACCCGAGGTGCGCGCACGGAGCAAGCTCGGAGCGCGCACCGGGCAATTACGCATGCGCGAACGCGTACGAGCGCATGCGCATACGTGGTATGCGCGTACGTAACACGCATACATAGCACACGCGTATACGCGAACGACAGCGCGCGTACTCTACGCGTATACGGAAGTGTTCCGCGTGGAGCACGTACGACGCACGCACGCATGCGTACGTACGCATGCGTACTGGGTGCACGCGCGAAAAAAACCGTATGTATGCGTACGTAAATAACGTAAAACGGAATTCATAAAACCTTACGCAAATGTACTAGGTGCGCGCTCTGGGCGCGCACCCTAAGAATTAATATATAAAAAAAAAAAGGACATAACTTAATAGAAAATATTAACTATGCTGTACAACTTTATCCTAATTGAAAAATTTTTAAAAAATGAGCCAAAAAAAATTAAAGGATAAAGATAACATATAAATGAATACATAGGAAATTTAAAAAAAAAAAAAATTTAAAAATATAAATAAAAAATACATAACTTAGCATTTAAAAAACCTTGCAAATTCACTGAAAAAACCATAGGTTTCACACACGTTATAGTTAGGAATTAGCATTTAAAAAACCTTGCAAATTCACTGAAAAAACCATAGGTTTCACACATGTTATAGTTAGCTGGACATTTCACTCGTACAAAACCAATGAAATTCCCCCGTTATAGTTAGTTCAGCTAACTATAACTCGCGCGCCCGCAATCCACTGCTGATGACGTCACATATTACATCACTCCTGACATGGTCAGTGACATCACTGATGACATCACTGATGACATCTCAAATGACATCACTGATGACATCATCTAGTGAGTATGTGTTTTAGAAAAATTTGAATATGTTTAATATATATAGGGAAAGGCCTGTTTAAGAATGAGTGGGTGTACAAGTGTGTAAATGGATGATTTTCTGTGGTGCTTAACATGATTCTTTAAGTTAGTCATTAAATGTATCTTACTGCAAAAACTGCGAAATGCGCGCAGGGTGCGCGCATCCTATCACGTTGGGTGCATGGATTCTCTCACGTTGGGTGTGCGGATCCAAGGAAAAAAAAATTGGAATTGTTGGGAGATAAAGATCAAGCTTAAGTGTTTTGTTCTTGAGTGGCTCTAAAAAGAGCCGTTGTGTTCATTGAGAGTTTTTGGTACTTATAAGTAAGTACCTATACAGAGTCTAAAGTTGTTGAGGAAGACTCTGTTTCTTTCATCAGTAAAGTGTACTCCATCTCTCCTATACATCTCTTGCATATGAAAGCGCAGATTGTTATTGTAAATGGACCCCATTCTATTGTCTCGGAGAAAAGCAGAAACAGATTTATTCACATGTTTCCTAGCTTTCTCAATCTGTGGACAAAAATGATCGGACCAGTTCCATTTCTGCCTTTGGCATATGTTAGAATACACAAAGGCAGTTTTGGGGAAAAGTGAAATCAGTTCTGCAAAGGTGTCCTTCATAAGCATTTCCAGACCTACCCCAGTCAAAGTGCCTAGGTCAATGCCACCACAGTGCAGTATTATGAGGTCAGGGTGTTGGATTTGCATGAAGCATTTCACCAATGGCATCAATTGGTGCCACTTTAACCCTCTCTGTCCAATCCATTTAATGTCTACATTTGGCAAACCTAGGTCTTTGTGAATGCCTTTGTTTTCTGCATACCTTTGGCTCCAGAAAATATAGCTGTGTCCCACAATCCACACTCTAAGCATCTTGAAAGGAGGTCTGGATGCACTCAGATGGTCTCTGTAAATGAAATGGCAGTTTGGAAAGTAAGATGTTTCTAAAATGGTCGCTAAGATGCATTTTGAAAAAAGACAAGAAATCATTGGTTGTTTGACAACCTTCTAAACTGAAAGGTAGGGTGTATATTTCTGTTTTTTAAACGCATGATTCTTATTGGTTAACAAAAACTGATTGTAAGGAACATTATATATGATAAGCTGATATGTTGAAAGTCAAGCACACTTGCTGTCTTGATTAGCAACATTGTGTGCTGAACTTGTGACATGTGTGCTCAGTACAGTGTTCCATGACCTGTTTCTATGGTAACGGGCAGAAGGCAGATTGGGGGAAGGGTTCAAATTTATGTCATTTGGAAAGGGTTGAAATGTTTCACCACTAGAAATGTGTGTTTGCTTTTGAATTTATGTGGGAAGGAATGTGATTTGATGTTTACATGTATATGTGTGGAAAATGAGAGGGAAACTTTGCCATTCTTTGGTTTTGCTGAGAGGTGCACAGTGCAGAGATTCTGTATAAGAAAATCTGGTGTGTGACTGATATCTGCTGTGTGACTGATATACTTCTTAATCTACAAAACAACTTGAAAGGTGAGTTATTTAATTGTGAGGGGATGTATGTAGACTATTTAGATTTTAATCAGACTAATGTATTTCTCCTGCTAAAGTGGAGGGAGTACTTTTTTTCTCTACAATCTTATTGACAGTGTGTGTGCATGTAGAAACCATTCTGTGATAAGCATTGGTGTTTTTCATGTGTTTGTAGACAGATAACTGTGCTGTTTTTATATTTTGGTAGAATTGGAAACCAGTCATTGTTTATGAATTTGTGAAATGAGTTATGTTTCTACACTAAAATGTAGTACTCCTTCTAGATGAAGAAATGTGTTTTGGTATAGTGCAAGGGATAGTGTTGCTTGTCTAGAATCACACAGTGAGTCTGTGTGCATTTGGGAACCACTGTGAGAGAAGCATTTGGTAACATTGTGTATTTGCTGACAGAGAACTGTTTTAAAACCAGTCTTGTTGTCAAGTTTTAGTAGCATTAGAAGGCAGTATTTGCGTATGCTTTGATTAAACGAGTCAGGCTTTGACTCTAAAGTACAATTCTGAAATATGTAGTTTGTGTGCATTCCCCTTACCTCTTCCACTGTAGTGAATGAGTTTTCGTAAACTCCTAGGGATAGTGGTGCTTGTCTAGAATTACACTGTGAGTGTGTGTGCTTTTGGGAACCACTGTGAGAGAAGCATTTGGTAACATCATGTATTTTCTGACAGATAACTCTTTTAAAACCTGTCATATTGTCAAGTTTTAGTAGCATTAGAAGCCTGTCTTTGCTTATGCATTGATAAAATGAGTCATGCTTTGACACTAATGTGTTGTACTTTCATATGTAGATTGTGTGTAGTCTCCTTATCCCTTGCACAGTAGTGAATGAGTTTTGGTAAACTCCTAGGGATAGTGGTGCTTGTTTAGAATCACACTGTGAGTGTGTGTGCATTTGGAAACCACTGTGAGAGAAGCATTTGGTAACATAATGTATTTTCTGACAGATAACTCTTTTAAAACCTGTAATGTTGTCAAGTTTTAGTAGCATTAGAAGCCAGTCTTTGCTTATGCGTTGATTAAATGAGTTAGGCTTTGACACAAAAGTGCAGTCCTGAAATATGTACATTGTGTGCATTCCCCTTACCTCTTCCACTGTAGTGAATGAGTTTTGGTAAACTCCTAGGGATAGTGTTGCTTGTCTAGAATCACACAGTGAGTCTGTGTGCCTTTGGGAACCACTGTGAGAGAAGCATTTGGTAACATCGTGTATTTGCTGACAGAGAACTGTTTTGAAACCTGTCTTGTTGTCAAGTTTTAGTAGCATTAGAAGGCAGTTTTTGCTTATGCTTTGGTTAAATGAGTCAGGCTTTGACTCTAAAGTACAGTTCTGAAATATGTAGTTTGTGTGCATTCCCCTTACCACTTCCATAGTAGTGAATGAGTTTTGGTAAACTCCTAGGGATAGTGGTTGTTGTCTAGAATCACTCTGTGAGTCTGTGTGCATTTGGGAACCACTGTGGGAGAAGCATTTGGTAACATCGTGTATTTGCTGACAGATAACTGTTTTAAAACCTGTCATGTTGTCAAGTTTTAGTGGTATTCGAAGCCAGTCTTTGCTTATGTATTGATAAAACGAGTCATGCTTTGACACTAATGTGCTGTACTTTAATATGTAGATTGTGTGTAGTCTCCTTACCCCTTGCACAGTAGTGAATGAGTTTTGGTAAGCTGCTAGGGATAGTGTTGCTTGTCTAGAATCACACTGTGAGTCTGTGTGCATTTGGGAACCACTGTGAGAGAAGCATATGGTAACATCGTGTATTTGCTGATAGATAACTGTTTTAAAACCTGTCTTGTCGTCAAGTTTTAGTAGCATTAGAAGGCAGTTTTTGCTTATGCTTTGATTAAATGAGTCAGGCTTTGACACAAAATTGCAGTCCTGAAATGTGTAGATTGTGTGCAGTTCCCTTACCACTTCTACTGTAGTGAATGAGTTTTGGTAAACTCCTAAGGATAGTGGTGCTTGTCTAGAATCACACTGTGAGTCTGTGTGCATTTGGGAACCACTGTGAGAGAAGCATTTGGTAACATCGTATATTTTCTGACAGATAACTGTTTTAAAACCTGTCATGTTGTCAACTTTTAGTAGCATTAGAAGCCAGTCTTTCCTTATGCGTTGATTAAATGAGTTAGGCTTTGTCACAAAAGTGCAGTCCTGAAATATGTAGATTGTGTGCAGTTCCCTTACCACTTCCACAGTAGTGAATGAGTTTTGGTAAACTCCTAGGGATAGTGGTTGTTGTCTAGAATCACACTGTGAGTCTGTGTGCATTTGGGAACCACTGTGAGACAAGCATTTGGTAACATCATGTATTTGCTGACAGATAACTGTTTTAAAACCTGTCATGTTGTCAAGTTTTAGTAGCATTAGAAGCCAGTCTTTGCTTATGCATTGATAAAATGAGTCATGCTTTGACACTAAAGTGCAGTACTTAAATATGTAGATTGTGTGTAGTCTCCTTATCCCTTGCACAGTAGTGAATGAGTTTTGGTAAGCTGCTAGGGATAGTGTTGCTTGTCTAGAATCACACTGTGAGTCTGTGTGCATTTGGGAACCACTGTGAGAGAAGCATTTGGTAACATCGTGTATTTGCTGACAGATAACTGTTTTAAAACATGTCTTGTTGTCAAGTTTTAGTAGCATTAGAAGGCAGTTTTTCCTTATGCTTTGATTAAATGAGTCAGGCTTTGACACAAAATTGCAGTCCTGAAATGTGTAGATTGTGTGGAGTTCCCTTACCACTTCTACTGTAGTGAATGAGTTTTGGTAAACTCCTAGGGATAGTGGTGCTTGTCTAGAATCACACTGTGAGTCTGTGTGCATTTGGGAACCACTGTGAGAGAAGCATTTGGTAACATCGTATATTTTCTGATAGATAACTGTTTTAAAACCTGTCATGTTGTCAACTTTTAGTAGCATTAGAAGCCAGTCTTTGCTTATGCATTGATTAAATGAGTTAGGCTTTGACACAAAAGTGCAGTACTTAAATATGTAGATTGTGTGTAGTCTCCTTATCTCTTGCACAGTAGTGAATGAGTTTTGGTAAGCTGCTAGGGATAGTGTTGTTTGTCTAGAATCACACTGTGAGTCTGTGTGCATTTGGGAACCACTGTGAGAGAAGCATTTGGTAACATCGTGTATTTGCTGACAGATAACTGTTTTAAAACCTGTCATGTTGTCAAGTTTTAGTAGCATTAGAAGCCTGTCTTTGCTTATGCATTGATAAAATGAGTCATGCTTTGACACTAATGTGTTGTACTTTAATATGTAGATTGTGTGTAGTCTCCTTATCCCTTGCACAGTAGTGAATGAGTTTTGGTAAACTCCTAGGGATATTGGTGCTTGTTTAGAATCACACTGTGAGTGTGTGTGCATTTGGAAACCACTGTGAGAGAAGCATTTGGTAACATAATGTATTTTCTGACAGATAACTCTTTTAAAACCTGTCCTATTGTCAAATTTTAGTAGCATTAGAAGCCAGTCTTTGCTTATGCGTTGATTAAATGAGTTAGGCTATGACACAAAAGTGCAGTCCTGAAATATATACATTGTGTGCAGTTCCCTTACCACTTCCATAGTAGTGAATTAGTTTGGGTAAACTCCTAGGGATAGTGGTTGTTGTCTAGAATCACACTGTGAGTCTGTGTGCATTTGGGAACCACTGTGAGAGAAGCATTTGGTAACATCGTGTATTTGCTGACAGATAACTGTTTTAAAACCTGTCATGTTGTCAAGTTTTAGTAGTATTAGACGCCAGTCTTTGCTTATGTATTGATAAAACGAGTCATGCTTTGACACTAATGTGCTGTACTTTAATATGTAGATTGTGTGTAGTCTCCTTACCCCTTGCACAGTAGTGAATGAGTTTTGGTAAGCTGCTAGGGATAGTGTTGCTTGTCTAGAATCACACTGTGAGCGTGTGTGCATTTGGGAACCACTGTGAGAGAAGCATTTGGTAACATCGTGTATTTGCTGACAGATAACTGTTTTAAAACCTGTCTTGTTGTCAAGTTTTAGTAGCATTAGAAGGCAGTTTTTGCTTATGCTTTGATTAAATGAGTCAGGCTTTGACACAAAATTGCAGTCCTGAAATGTGTAGATTGTGTGCAGTTCCCTTACCACTTCTACTGTAGTGAATGAGTTTTGGTAAACTCCTAGGGATAGTGGTGCTTGTCTAGAATCACACTGTGAGTCTGTGTGCATTTGGGAACCACTGTGAGAGAAGCATTTGGTAACATCATGTATTTGCTGACAGATAACTGTTTTAAAACCTGTCATGTTGTCAAGTTTTAGTAGCATTAGAAGCCAGTCTTTGCTTATGCATTGATAAAATGAGTCATGCTTTGACACTAAAGTGCAGTACTTAAATATGTAAATGTACAGATATTTATATAGCGCAAATCACCAACCGGTCTCTAAGCGCTTGCTTAGGGAACCCGTCCTGGTATTCCCCTGTGAGATAACCCAGCAGGGCATCTACAAGGTGAAAGCCAGGCATCCCGCCGCGAGGGGCCATTGTGGAGATTAAGCAAGCTATTGCCCAGAGTCGCAGAGTGTGAACCCATGAATCGAGTATGCACTGGAGCAAGAATTATCGAGTCCATGGACAATTTATGGACTCAAGACTCAGCCGAGCCAGGAATTGAACCCTGGTCCTGGGCTGACCTCTGCTTCCAGGTCTGCCTACTCTAACCAGTGAGCCACACTTCTCCACATATGTAGATTGTGTGTAGTCTCCTTATCCCTTGCACAGTAGTGAATGAGTTTTGGTAAGCTGCTAGGGATAGTGTTGCTTGTCTAGAATCACACTGTGAGTCTGTGTGCATTTGGGAACCACTGTGAGAGAAGCATTTGGTAACATCGTGTATTTGCTGACAGATAACTGTTTTAAAACCTGTCATGTTAAGTTTTAGTAGCATTAGAAGCCTGTCTTTGCTTATGTATTGATAAAACGAGTCATGCTTTGACACTAATGTGTTGTACTTTAATATGTAGATAGTCTCCTTATCCCTTGCACAGTAGTGAATGAGTTTTGGTAAACTCCTAGGGATATTGGTGCTTGTTTAGAATCACACTGTGAGTGTGTGTGCATTTGGAAACCACTGTGAGAGAAGCATTTGGTAACATAATGTATTTTCTGACAGAAAACTCTTTTAAAACCTGTCCTATTGTCAAATTTTAGTAGTATTAGAAGCCAGTCTTTGCTTATGCGTTGATTAAATGAGTTAGGCTTTGACACAAAAGTGCAGTCCTGAAATATATACATTGTGTGCAGTTCCCTTACCACTTCCATAGTAGTGAATTAGTTTTGGTAAACTCCTAGGGATAGTGGTTGTTGTCTAGAATCACACTGTGAGTCTGTGTGCATTTGGGAACCACTGTGAGAGAAGCATTTGGTAACATCGTGTATTTGCTGACAGATAACTGTTTTAAAACCTGTCATGTTGTCAAGTTTTAGTAGTATTAGACGCCAGTCTTTGCTTATGTATTGATAAAACGAGTCATGCTTTGACACTAATGGGCTGTACTTTAATATGTAGATTGTGTGTAGTCTCCTTACCCCTTGCACAGTAGTGAATGAGTTTTGGTAAGCTGCTAGGGATAGTGTTGTTTGTCTAGAATCACACTGTGAGTCTGTGTGCATTTGGGAACCACTGTGAGAGAAGCATTTGGTAACATCGTGTATTTGCTGACAGATAACTGTTTTAAAACCTGTCATGTTGTCAAGTTTTAGTAGCATTAGAAGCCTGTCTTTGCTTATGCATTGATAAAATGAGTCATGCTTTGACACTAATGTGTTGTACTTTAATATGTAGATTGTGTGTAGTCTCCTTATCCCTTGCACAGTAGTGAATGAGTTTTGGTAAACTCCTAGGGATATTGGTGCTTGTTTAGAATCACACTGTGAGTGTGTGTGAATTTGGAAACCACTGTGAGAGAAGCATTTGGTAACATAATGTATTTTCTGACAGATAACTCTTTTAAAACCTGTCCTGTTGTCAAATTTTAGTAGCATTAGAAGCCAGTCTTTGCTTATGCGTTGATTAAATGAGTTAGGCTTTGACACAAAAGTGCAGTCCTGAAATATATACATTGTGTGCAGTTCCCTTACCACTTCCATAGTAGTGAATTAGTTTTGGTAAACTCCTAGGGATAGTGGTTGTTGTCTAGAATCACACTGTGAGTCTGTGTGCATTTGGGAACCACTGTGAGAGAAGCATTTGGTAACATCGTGTATTTTCTGACAGATAACTGTTTTAAAACCTGTCATGTTGTCAAGTTTTAGTAGTATTAGACGCCAGTCTTTGCTTATGTATTGATAAAACGAGTCATGCTTTGACACTAATGTGCTGTACTTTAATATGTAGATTGTGTGTAGTCTCCTTACCCGTTGCACAGTAGTGAATGAGTTTTGGTAAACTCCTAGGGATAGTGTTGCTTGTCTAGAATCACACTGTGAGCGTGTGTGCATTTGGGAACCACTGTGAGAGAAGCATTTGGTAACATCGTGTATTTGCTGACAGATAACTGTTTTAAAACCTGTCTTGTTGTCAAGTTTTAGTAGCATTAGAAGGCAGTTTTTGCTTATGCTTTGATTAAATGAGTCAGGCTTTGACACAAAATGGCAGTCCTGAAATGTGTAGATTGTGTGCAGTTCCCTTACCACTTCTACTGTAGTGAATGAGTTTTGGTAAACTCCTAGGGATAGTGGTGCTTGTCTAGAATCACACTGTGAGTCTGTGTGCATTTGGGAACCACTGTGAGAGAAGCATTTGGTAACATCATGTATTTGCTGACAGATAACTGTTTTAAAACCTGTCATGTTGTCAAGTTTTAGTAGCATTAGAAGCCAGTCTTTGCTTATGCATTGATAAAATGAGTCATGCTTTGACACTAAAGTGCAGTACTTAAATATGTAGATTGTGTGTAGTCTCCTTATCCCTTTCACAGTAGTGAATGAGTTTTGGTAAGCTGCTAGGGATAGTGTTGCTTGTCTAGAATCACACTGTGAGTCTGTGTGCATTTGGGAACCACTGTGAGAGAAGCATTTGGTAACATCGTGTATTTGCTGACAGATAACTGTTTTAAAACCTGTCATGTTGTCAAGTTTTAGTAGCATTAGAATCCTGTCTTTGCTTATGTATTGATAAAACGAGTCATGCTTTGACACTAATGTGTTGTATTTAAATATATAGATAGTCTCCTTTTCCCTTGCACAGTAGTGAATGAGTTTTGGTAAACTCCTAGGGATATTGGTGCTTGTTTAGAATCACACTGTGAGTGTGTGTGCATTTGGAAACCACTGTGAGAGAAGCATTTGGTAACATAATGTATTTTCTGACAGATAACTCTTTTAAAACCTGTCCTATTGTCAAATTTTAGTAGCATTAGAAGCCAGTCTTTGCTTATGCGTTGATTAAATGAGTTAGGCTTTGACACAAAAGTGCAGTCCTGAAATATATACATTGTGTGCAGTTCCCTTACCACTTCCATAGTAGTGAATTAGTTTTGGTAAACTCCTAGGGATAGTGGTTGTTGTCTAGAATCACACTGTGAGTCTGTGTGCATTTGGGAACCACTGTGAGAGAAGCATTTGGTAACATCGTGTATTTGCTGACAGATAACTGTTTTAAAACCTGTCATGTTGTCAAGTTTTAGTAGTATTAGACGCCAGTCTTTGCTTATGTATTGATAAAACGAGTCATGCTTTGACACTAATGTGCTGTACTTTAATATGTAGATTGTGTGTAGTCTCCTTACCCCTTGCACAGTAGTGAATGAGTTTTGGTAAGCTGCTAGGGATAGTGTTGCTTGTCTAGAATCACACTGTGAGCGTGTGTGCATTTGGGAACCACTGTGAGAGAAGCATTTGGTAACATCGTGTATTTGCTGACAGATAACTTTTAAAACCTGTCTTGTTGTCAGGTTTTAGTGGCATTAGAAGGCAGTTTTTGCTTATGCTTTGATTAAATGAGTCAGGCTTTGACACAAAATTGCAGTCCTGAAATGTGTAGATTGTGTGCAGTTCCCTTACCACTTCTACTGTAGTGAATGAGTTTTGGTAAACTCCTAGGGATAGTGGTGCTTGTCTAGAATCACACTGTGAGTCTGTGTGCATTTGGGAACCACTGTGAGAGAAGCATTTGGTAACATCGTATATTTTCTGACAGATAACTGTTTTAAAACCTGTCATGTTGTCAAGTTTTAGTAGCATTAGAAGCCTGTCTTTGCTTATGCATTGATAAAATGAGTCATGCTTTGACACTAATGTGTTGTACTTTAATATGTAGATTGTGTGTAGTCTCCTTATCCCTTGCACAGTAGTGAATGAGTTTTGGTAAACTCCTAGGGATATTGGTGCTTGTTTAGAATCACACTGTGAGTGTGTGTGCATTTGGAAACCACTGTGAGAGAAGCATTTGGTAACATAATGTATTTTCTGACAGATAACTCTTTTAAAACCTGTCCTATTGTCAAATTTTAGTAGCATTAGAAGCCAGTCTTTGCTTATGCGTTGATTAAATGAGTTAGGCTATGACACAAAAGTGCAGTCCTGAAATATATACATTGTGTGCAGTTCCCTTACCACTTCCATAGTAGTGAATTAGTTTGGGTAAACTCCTAGGGATAGTGGTTGTTGTCTAGAATCACACTGTGAGTCTGTGTGCATTTGGGAACCACTGTGAGAGAAGCATTTGGTAACATCGTGTATTTGCTGACAGATAACTGTTTTAAAACCTGTCATGTTGTCAAGTTTTAGTAGTATTAGACGCCAGTCTTTGCTTATGTATTGATAAAACGAGTCATGCTTTGACACTAATGTGCTGTACTTTAATATGTAGATTGTGTGTAGTCTCCTTACCCCTTGCACAGTAGTGAATGAGTTTTGGTAAGCTGCTAGGGATAGTGTTGCTTGTCTAGAATCACACTGTGAGCGTGTGTGCATTTGGGAACCACTGTGAGAGAAGCATTTGGTAACATCGTGTATTTGCTGACAGATAACTGTTTTAAAACCTGTCTTGTTGTCAAGTTTTAGTAGCATTAGAAGGCAGTTTTTGCTTATGCTTTGATTAAATGAGTCAGGCTTTGACACAAAATTGCAGTCCTGAAATGTGTAGATTGTGTGCAGTTCCCTTACCACTTCTACTGTAGTGAATGAGTTTTGGTAAACTCCTAGGGATAGTGGTGCTTGTCTAGAATCACACTGTGAGTCTGTGTGCATTTGGGAACCACTGTGAGAGAAGCATTTGGTAACATCATGTATTTGCTGACAGATAACTGTTTTAAAACCTGTCATGTTGTCAAGTTTTAGTAGCATTAGAAGCCAGTCTTTGCTTATGCATTGATAAAATGAGTCATGCTTTGACACTAAAGTGCAGTACTTAAATATGTAAATGTAAATGTACAGATATTTATATAGCGCAAATCACCAACCGGTCTCTAAGCGCTTGCTTAGGGAACCCGTCCTGGTATTCCCCTGTGAGATAACCCAGCAGGGCATCTACAAGGTGAAAGCCAGGCATCCCGCCGCGAGGGGCCATTGTGGAGATTAAGCAAGCTATTGCCCAGAGTCGCAGAGTGTGAACCCATGAATCGAGTATGCACTGGAGCAAGAATTATCGAGTCCATGGACAATTTATGGACTCAAGACTCAGCCGAGCCAGGAATTGAACCCTGGTCCTGGGCTGACCTCTGCTTCCAGGTCTGCCTACTCTAACCAGTGAGCCACACTTCTCCACATATGTAGATTGTGTGTAGTCTCCTTATCCCTTGCACAGTAGTGAATGAGTTTTGGTAAGCTGCTAGGGATAGTGTTGTTTGTCTAGAATCACACTGTGAGTCTGTGTGCATTTGGGAACCACTGTGAGAGAAGCATTTGGTAACATCGTGTATTTGCTGACAGATAACTGTTTTAAAACCTGTCATGTTAAGTTTTAGTAGCATTAGAAGCCTGTCTTTGCTTATGTATTGATAAAACGAGTCATGCTTTGACACTAATGTGTTGTACTTTAATATGTAGATAGTCTCCTTATCCCTTGCACAGTAGTGAATGAGTTTTGGTAAACTCCTAGGGATATTGGTGCTTGTTTAGAATCACACTGTGAGTGTGTGTGCATTTGGAAACCACTGTGAGAGAAGCATTTGGTAACATAATGTATTTTCTGACAGAAAACTCTTTTAAAACCTGTCCTATTGTCAAATTTTAGTAGCATTAGAAGCCAGTCTTTGCTTATGCGTTGATTAAATGAGTTAGGCTTTGACACAAAAGTGCAGTCCTGAAATATATACATTGTGTGCAGTTCCCTTACCACTTCCATAGTAGTGAATTAGTTTTGGTAAACTCCTAGGGATAGTGGTTGTTGTCTAGAATCACACTGTGAGTCTGTGTGCATTTGGGAACCACTGTGAGAGAAGCATTTGGTAACATCGTGTATTTGCTGACAGATAACTGTTTTAAAACCTGTCATGTTGTCAAGTTTTAGTAGTATTAGACGCCAGTCTTTGCTTATGTATTGATAAAACGAGTCATGCTTTGACACTAATGTGCTGTACTTTAATATGTAGATTGTGTGTAGTCTCCTTACCCCTTGCACAGTAGTGAATGAGTTTTGGTAAGCTGCTAGGGATAGTGTTGTTTGTCTAGAATCACACTGTGAGTCTGTGTGCATTTGGGAACCACTGTGAGAGAAGCATTTGGTAACATCGTGTATTTGCTGACAGATAACTGTTTTAAAACCTGTCATGTTGTCAAGTTTTAGTAGCATTAGAAGCCTGTCTTTGCTTATGCATTGATAAAATGAGTCATGCTTTGACACTAATGTGTTGTACTTTAATATGTAGATTGTGTGTAGTCTCCTTATCCCTTGCACAGTAGTGAATGAGTTTTGGTAAACTCCTAGGGATATTGGTGCTTGTTTAGAATCACACTGTGAGTCTGTGTGCATTTGGGAACCACTGTGAGAGAAGCATTTGGTAACATCATGTATTTGCTGACAGATAACTGTTTTAAAACCTGTCATGTTGTCAAGTTTTAGTAGCATTAGAAGCCAGTCTTTGCTTATGCATTGATAAAATGAGTCATGCTTTGACACTAAAGTGCAGTACTTAAATATGTAAATGTAAATGTACAGATATTTATATAGCGCAAATCACCAACCGGTCTCTAAGCGCTTGCTTAGGGAACCCGTCCTGGTATTCCCCTGTGAGATAACCCAGCAGGGCATCTACAAGGTGAAAGCCAGGCATCCCGCCGCGAGGGGCCATTGTGGAGATTAAGCAAGCTATTGCCCAGAGTCGCAGAGTGTGAACCCATGAATCGAGTATGCACTGGAGCAAGAATTATCGAGTCCATGGACAATTTATGGACTCAAGACTCAGCCGAGCCAGGAATTGAACCCTGGTCCTGGGCTGACCTCTGCTTCCAGGTCTGCCTACTCTAACCAGTGAGCCACACTTCTCCACATATGTAGATTGTGTGTAGTCTCCTTATCCCTTGCACAGTAGTGAATGAGTTTTGGTAAGCTGCTAGGGATAGTGTTGTTTGTCTAGAATCACACTGTGAGTCTGTGTGCATTTGGGAACCACTGTGAGAGAAGCATTTGGTAACATCGTGTATTTGCTGACAGATAACTGTTTTAAAACCTGTCATGTTAAGTTTTAGTAGCATTAGAAGCCTGTCTTTGCTTATGTATTGATAAAACGAGTCATGCTTTGACACTAATGTGTTGTACTTTAATATGTAGATAGTCTCCTTATCCCTTGCACAGTAGTGAATGAGTTTTGGTAAACTCCTAGGGATATTGGTGCTTGTTTAGAATCACACTGTGAGTGTGTGTGCATTTGGAAACCACTGTGAGAGAAGCATTTGGTAACATAATGTATTTTCTGACAGAAAACTCTTTTAAAACCTGTCCTATTGTCAAATTTTAGTAGCATTAGAAGCCAGTCTTTGCTTATGCGTTGATTAAATGAGTTAGGCTTTGACACAAAAGTGCAGTCCTGAAATATATACATTGTGTGCAGTTCCCTTACCACTTCCATAGTAGTGAATTAGTTTTGGTAAACTCCTAGGGATAGTGGTTGTTGTCTAGAATCACACTGTGAGTCTGTGTGCATTTGGGAACCACTGTGAGAGAAGCATTTGGTAACATCGTGTATTTGCTGACAGATAACTGTTTTAAAACCTGTCATGTTGTCAAGTTTTAGTAGTATTAGACGCCAGTCTTTGCTTATGTATTGATAAAACGAGTCATGCTTTGACACTAATGTGCTGTACTTTAATATGTAGATTGTGTGTAGTCTCCTTACCCCTTGCACAGTAGTGAATGAGTTTTGGTAAGCTGCTAGGGATAGTGTTGTTTGTCTAGAATCACACTGTGAGTCTGTGTGCATTTGGGAACCACTGTGAGAGAAGCATTTGGTAACATCGTGTATTTGCTGACAGATAACTGTTTTAAAACCTGTCATGTTGTCAAGTTTTAGTAGCATTAGAAGCCTGTCTTTGCTTATGCATTGATAAAATGAGTCATGCTTTGACACTAATGTGTTGTACTTTAATATGTAGATTGTGTGTAGTCTCCTTATCCCTTGCACAGTAGTGAATGAGTTTTGGTAAACTCCTAGGGATATTGGTGCTTGTTTAGAATCACACTGTGAGTGTGTGTGCATTTGGAAACCACTGTGAGAGAAGCATTTGGTAACATAATGTATTTTCTGACAGATAACTCTTTTAAAACCTGTCCTATTGTCAAATTTTAGTAGCATTAGAAGCCAGTCTTTGCTTATGCGTTGATTAAATGAGTTAGGCTATGACACAAAAGTGCAGTCCTGAAATATATACATTGTGTGCAGTTCCCTTACCACTTCCATAGTAGTGAATTAGTTTTGGTAAACTCCTAGGGATAGTGGTTGTTGTCTAGAATCACACTGTGAGTCTGTGTGCATTTGGGAACCACTGTGAGAGAAGCATTTGGTAACATCGTGTATTTTCTGACAGATAACTGTTTTAAAACCTGTCATGTTGTCAAGTTTTAGTAGTATTAGACGCCAGTCTTTGCTTATGTATTGATAAAACGAGTCATGCTTTGACACTAATGTGCTGTACTTTAATATGTAGATTGTGTGTAGTCTCCTTACCCGTTGCACAGTAGTGAATGAGTTTTGGTAAACTCCTAGGGATAGTGTTGCTTGTCTAGAATCACACTGTGAGCGTGTGTGCATTTGGGAACCACTGTGAGAGAAGCATTTGGTAACATCGTGTATTTGCTGACAGATAACTGTTTTAAAACCTGTCTTGTTGTCAAGTTTTAGTAGCATTAGAAGGCAGTTTTTGCTTATGCTTTGATTAAATGAGTCAGGCTTTGACACAAAATGGCAGTCCTGAAATGTGTAGATTGTGTGCAGTTCCCTTACCACTTCTACTGTAGTGAATGAGTTTTGGTAAACTCCTAGGGATAGTGGTGCTTGTCTAGAATCACACTGTGAGTCTGTGTGCATTTGGGAACCACTGTGAGAGAAGCATTTGGTAACATCATGTATTTGCTGACAGATAACTGTTTTAAAACCTGTCATGTTGTCAAGTTTTAGTAGCATTAGAAGCCAGTCTTTGCTTATGCATTGATAAAATGAGTCATGCTTTGACACTAAAGTGCAGTACTTAAATATGTAGATTGTGTGTAGTCTCCTCATCCCTTTCACAGTAGTGAATGAGTTTTGGTAAGCTGCTAGGGATAGTGTTGCTTGTCTAGAATCACACTGTGAGTCTGTGTGCATTTGGGAACCACTGTGAGAGAAGCATTTGGTAACATCGTGTATTTGCTGACAGATAACTGTTTTAAAACCTGTCATGTTGTCAAGTTTTAGTAGCATTAGAAGCCAGTCTTTGCTTATGCGTTGATTAAATGAGTTAGGCTTTGACACAAAAGTGCAGTCCTGAAATATATACATTGTGTGCAGTTCCCTTACCACTTCCATAGTAGTGAATTAGTTTTGGTAAACTCCTAGGGATAGTGGTTGTTGTCTAGAATCACACTGTGAGTCTGTGTGCATTTGGGAACCACTGTGAGAGAAGCATTTGGTAACATCGTGTATTTGCTGACAGATAACTGTTTTAAAACCTGTCATGTTGTCAAGTTTTAGTAGTATTAGACGCCAGTCTTTGCTTATGTATTGATAAAACGAGTCATGCTTTGACACTAATGTGCTGTATTTTAATATGTAGATTGTGTGTAGTCTCCTTACCCCTTGCACAGTAGTGAATGAGTTTTGGTAAGCTGCTAGGGATAGTGTTGCTTGTCTAGAATCACACTGTGAGCGTGTGTGCATTTGGGAACCACTGTGAGAGAAGCATTTGGTAACATCGTGTATTTGCTGACAGATAACTTTTAAAACCTGTCTTGTTGTCAAGTTTTAGTGGCATTAGAAGGCAGTTTTTGCTTATGCTTTGATTAAATGAGTCAGGCTTTGACACAAAATTGCAGTCCTGAAATGTGTAGATTGTGTGCAGTTCCCTTACCACTTCTACTGTAGTGAATGAGTTTTGGTAAACTCCGAGGGATAGTGGTGCTTGTCTAGAATCACACTGTGAGTCTGTGTGCATTTGGGAACCACTGTGAGAGAAGCATTTGGTAACATCGTATATTTTCTGACAGATAACTGTTTTAAAACCTGTCATGTTGTCAAGTTTTAGTAGCATTAGAAGCCAGTCTTTGCTTATGCGTTGATTAAATGAGTTAGGCTTTGACACAAAAGTGCAGTCCTGAAATATGTAGATTGTGTGCAGTTCCCTTACCACTTCTACTGTAGTGAATGAGTTTTGGTAAACTCCTAGGGATAGTGTTGCTTGTCTAGAATCACACTGTGAGTCTGTGTGCATTTGGGAACCACTGTGAGAGAAGCATTTGGTAACATCGTGTATTTGCTGACAGATAACTGTTTTAAAACCTGTCTTGTTGTCAAGTTTAAGTAGCATTAGAAGGCAGTTTTTGCTTATGCTTTGATTAAATGAGTCAGGCTTTGACACAAAATTGCAGTCCTGAAATGTGTAGATTGTGTGGAGTTCCCTTACCACTTCTACTGTAGTGAATGAGTTTTGGTAAACTCCTAGGGATAGTGGTGCTTGTCTAGAATCACACTGTGAGTCTGTGTGCATTTGGGAACCACTGTGAGAGAAGCATTTGGTAACATCGTATATTTTCTGACAGATAACTGTTTTAAAACCTGTCATGCTGTCAACTTTTAGTAGCATTAGAAGCCAGTCTTTGCTTATGCGTTGATTAAATGAGTTGGGCTTTGACACAAAAGTGCAGTCCTGAAATATGTAGATTGTGTGCAGTTCCCTTACCACTTCCACAGTGGTGAATGAGTTTTGGTAAACTCCTAGGGATAGTGGTTGTTGTCTAGAATCACACTGTGAGTCTGTGTGCATTTGGGAACCACTGTGAGAGAAGCATTTGGTAACATCATGTATTTGCTGACAGATAACTGTTTTAAAACCTGTCATGTTGTCAAGTTTTAGTAGCATTAGAAGCCAGTCTTTGCTTATGCATTGATAAAATGAGTCATGCTTTGACACTAAAGTGCAGTACTTAAATATGTAGATTGTGTGTAGTCTCCTTATCCCTTGCACAGTAGTGAATGAGTTTTGGTAAGCTGCTAGGGATAGTGTTGTTTGTCTAGAATCACACTGTGAGTCTGTGTGCATTTGGGAACCACTGTGAGAGAAGCATTTGGAAACATTGTGTATTTGCTGACAGATAACTGTTTTAAAACCTGTCATGTTGTCAAGTTTTAGTAGCATTAGAAGCCTGTCTTTGATTATGCATTAATAAAATGAGTCATGCTTTGACACTAATGTGTTGTACTTTAATATGTAGATTGTGTGTAGTCTCCTTATCCCTTGCACAGTAGTGAATGAGTTTTGGTAAACTCCTAGGGATATTGGTGCTTGTTTAGAATCACACTGTGAGTGTGTGTGCATTTGGAAACCACTGTGAGAGAAGCATTTGGTAACATAATGTATTTTCTGACAGATAACTCTTTTAAAACCTGTCATGTTGTCAAATTTTAGTAGCATTAGAAGCCAGTCTTTGCTTATGCGTTGATTAAATGAGTTAGGCTTTGACACAAAAGTGCAGTCCTGAAATATATACATTGTGTGCAGTTCCCTTACCACTTCCATAGTAGTGAATGAGTTTTGGTAAACTCCTAGGGATAGTGGTTGTTGTCTAGAATCACACTGTGAGTCTGTGTGCATTTGGGAACCACTGTGAGAGAAGCATTTGGTAACATAGTGTATTTGCTGAAAGATAACTGTTTTAAAACCTGTCATGTTGTCAAGTTTTAGTAGTATTAGACGCCAGTCTTTGCTTATGTATTGATAAAACGAGTCATGCTTTGACACTAATGTGCTGTACTTTAATATGTAGATTGTGTGTAGTCTCCTTATCCCTTGCACAGTAGTGAATGAGTTTTGGTAAGCTGCTAGGGATAGTGTTGTTTGTCTAGAATCACACTGTGAGTCTGTGTGCATTTGCGAACCACTGTGAGAGAAGCATTTGGTAACATCGTGTATTTGCTGACAGATAACTGTTTTAAAACCTGTCATGTTGTCAAGTTTTAGTAGTATTAGACGCCAGTCTTTGCTTATGTATTGATAAAACGAGTCATGCTTTGACACTAATGTGCTGTACTTTAATATGTAGATTGTGTGTAGTTTCCTTACCGCTTGCACAGTAGTGAATGAGTTTTGGTAAGCTGCTAGGGATAATGTTGCTTGTCTAGAATCACACTGTGAGTCTGTGTGCATTTGGGAACCACTGTGAGAGAAGCATTTGGTAACATCGTGTATTTGCTGACAGATAACTGTTTTAAAACCTGTCTTGTTGTCAAGTTTTAGTAGCATTAGAAGGCAGTTTTTGCTTATGCTTTGATTAAATGAGTCAGGCTTTGACACAAAATTGCAGTCCTGAAATGTGTAGATTGTGTGGAATTCCCTTACCACTTCTACTGTGGTGAATGAGTTTTGGTAAACTCCTAGGGATAGTGGTGCTTGTCTAGAATCACACTGTGAGTCTGTGTGCATTTGGGAACCACTGTGAGAGAAGCATTTGGTAACATCGTATTTTTTCTGACAGATAACTGTTTTAAAACCTGTCATGTTGTCAACTTTTAGTAGCATTAGAAGCCAGTCTTTGCTTATGCGTTGATTAAATGAGTTAGGCTTTGACACAAAAGTGCAGTCCTGAAATATGTAGATTGTGTGCAGTTCCCTTACCACTTCCACAGTAGTGAATGAGTTTTGGTAAACTCCTAGGGATAGTGGTTGTTGTCTAGAATCACACTGTGAGTCTGTGTGCATTTGGGAACCACTGTGAGAGAAGCATTTGGTAACATCATGTATTTGCTGACAGATAACTGTTTTAAAACCTGTCATGTTGTCAAGTTTTAGTAGCATTAGAAGCCAGTCTTTGCTTATGCATTGATAAAATGAGTCATGCTTTGACACTAAAGTGCAGTACTTAAATATGTAGATTGTGTGTAGTCTCCTTATCCCTTGCACAGTAGTGAATGAGTTTTGGTAAGCTGCTAGGGATAGTGTTGTTTGTCTAGAATCACACTGTGAGTCTGTGTGCATTTGGGAACCACTGTGAGAGAAGCATTTGGTAACATTGTGTATTTGCTGACAGATAACTGTTATAAAACCTGTCATGTTGTCAAGTTTTAGTAGCATTAGAAGCCTGTCTTTGCTTATGCATTGATAAAATGAGTCATGCTTTGACACTAATGTGTTGTACTTTAATATGTAGATTGTGTGTAGTCTCCTTATCCCTTGCACAGTAGTGAATGAGTTTTGGTAAACTCCTAGGGATATTGGTGCTTGTTTAGAATCACACTGTGAGTGTGTGTGCATTTGGAAACCACTGTGAGAGAAGCATTTGGTAACATAATGTATTTTCTGACAGATAACTCTTTTAAAACCTGTCATGTTGTCACATTTTAGTAGCATTAGAAGCCAGTCTTTGCTTATGCGTTGATTAAATGAGTTAGGCTTTGACACAAAAGTGCAGTCCTGAAATATATACATTGTGTGCAGTTCCCTTACCACTTCCATAGTAGTGAATGAGTTTTGGTAAACTCCTAGGGATAGTGGTTGTTGTCTAGAATCACACTGTGAGTCTGTGTGCATTTGGGAACCACTGTGAGAGAAGCATTTGGTAACATCGTGCATTTGCTGACAGATAACTGTTTTAAAACCTGTCTTGTTGTCAAGTTTTAGTAGCATTAGAAGGCAGTTTTTGCTTATGCTTTGATTAAATGAGTCAGGCTTTGACACAAAATTGCAGTCCTGAAATGTGTAGATTGTGTGGAGTTCCCTTACCACTTCTACTGTAGTGAATGAGTTTTGGTAAACTCCTAGGGATAGTGGTGCTTGTCTAGAATCACACTGTGAGTCTGTGTGCATTTGGGAACCACTGTGAGAGAAGCATTTGGTAACATCGTATATTTTCTGACAGATAACTGTTTTAAAACCTGTCATGCTGTCAACTTTTAGTAGCATTAGAAGCCAGTCTATGCTTATGCGTTGATTAAATGAGTTGGGCTTTGACACAAAAGTGCAGTCCTGAAATATGTAGATTGTGTGCAGTTCCCTTACCACTTCCACAGTGGTGAATGAGTTTTGGTAAACTCCTAGGGATAGTGGTTGTTGTCTAGAATCACACTGTGAGTCTGTGTGCATTTGGGAACCACTGTGAGAGAAGCATTTGGTAACATCATGTATTTGCTGACAGATAACTGTTTTAAAACCTGTCATGTTGTCAAGTTTTAGTAGCATTAGAAGCCAGTCTTTGCTTATGCATTGATAAAATGAGTCATGCTTTGACACTAAAGTGCAGTACTTAAATATGTAGATTGTGTGTAGTCTCCTTATCCCTTGCACAGTAGTGAATGAGTTTTGGTAAGCCGCTAGGGATAGTGTTGTTTGTCTAGAATCACACTGTGAGTCTGTGTGCATTTGGGAACCACTGTGAGAGAAGCATTTGGTAACATTGTGTATTTGCTGACAGATAACTGTTTTAAAACCTGTCATGTTGTCAAGTTTTAGTAGCATTAGAAGCCTGTCTTTGCTTATGCATTAATAAAATGAGTCATGCTTTGACACTAATGTGTTGTACTTTAATATGTAGATTGTGTGTAGTCTCCTTATCCCTTGCACAGTAGTGAATGAGTTTTGGTAAACTCCTAGGGATATTGGTGCTTGTTTAGAATCACACTGTGAGTGTGTGTGCATTTGGAAACCACTGTGAGAGAAGCATTTGGTAACATAATGTATTTTCTGACAGATAGCTCTTTTAAAACCTGTCATGTTGTCAAATTTTAGTAGCATTAGAAGCCAGTCTTTGCTTATGCGTTGATTAAATGAGTTAGGCTTTGACACAAAAGTGCAGTCCTGAAATATATACATTGTGTGCAGTTCCCTTACCACTTCCACAGTAGTGAATGAGTTTTGGTAAACTCCTAGGGATAGTGGTTGTTGTCTAGAATCACACTGTGAGTCTGTGTGCATTTGGGAACCACTGTGAGAGAAGCATTTGGTAACATCATGTATTTGCTGACAGATAACTGTTTTAAAACCTGTCATGTTGTCAAGTTTTAGTAGCGTTAGAAGCCAGTCTTTGCTTATGCATTGATAAAATGAGTCATGCTTTGACACTAAAGTGCAGTACTTAAATATGTAGATTGTGTGTAGTCTCCTTATCCCTTGCACAGTAGTGAATGAGTTTTGGTAAGCTGCTAGGGATAGTGTTGCTTGTCTAGAATCACACTGTGAGACTGTGTGCATTTGGGAACCACTGTGAGAGAAGCATTTGGTAACATCGTGTATTTGCTGACAGATAACTGTTTTAAAACCTGTCATGTTGTCAAGTTTTAGTAGCATTAGAAGCCTGTCTTTGCTTATGTATTGATAAAACGAGTCATGCTTTGACACTAATGTGCTGTACTTTAATATGTAGATTGTGTGTAGTCTCCTTACCCCTTGCACAGTAGTGAATGAGTTTTGGTAAGCTGCTAGGGATAGTGTTGCTTGTCTAGAATCACACTGTGAGTCTGTGTGCATTTGGGAACCGCTGTGAGAGGAGCATTTGGTAACATCGTGTATTTGCTGACAGATAACTGTTTTAAAACCTGTCTTGTTGTCAAGTTTTAGTAGCATTAGAAGGCAGTTTTTGCTTATGCTTTGATTAAATGAGTCAGGCTTTGACACAAAATTGCAGTCCTGAAATGTGTAGATTGTGTGGAGTTCCCTTACCACTTCTACTGTAGTGAATGAGTTTTGGTAAACTCCTAGGGATAGTGGTGCTTGTCTAGAATCACACTGTGAGTCTGTGTGCATTTGGGAACCACTGTGAGAGAAGCATTTGGTAACATCGTATATTTTATGACAGATAACTGTTTTAAAACCTGTCATGCTGTCAACTTTTAGTAGCATTAGAAGCCAGTCTTTGCTTATGCGTTGATTAAATGAGTTGGGCTTTGACACAAAAGTGCAGTCCTGAAATATGTAGATTGTGTGCAGTTCCCTTACCACTTCCACAGTGGTGAATGAGTTTTGGTAAACTCCTAGGGATAGTGGTTGTTGTCTAGAATCACACTGTGAGTCTGTGTGCATTTGGGAACCACTGTGAGAGAAGCATTTGGTAACATCATGTATTTGCTGACAGATAACTGTTTTAAAACCTGTCATGTTGTCAAGTTTTAGTAGCATTAGAAGCCAGTCTTTGCTTATGCATTGATAAAATGAGTCATGCTTTGACACTAAAGTGCAGTACTTAAATATGTAGATTGTGTGTAGTCTCCTTATCCCTTGCACAGTAGTGAATGAGTTTTGGTAAGCTGCTAGGGATAGTGTTGTTTGTCTAGAATCACACTGTGAGTCTGTGTGCATTTGGGAACCACTGTGAGAGAAGCATTTGGTAACATTGTGTATTTGCTGACAGATAACTGTTTTAAAACCTGTCATGTTGTCAAGTTTTAGTAGCATTAGAAGCCTGTCTTTGCTTATGCATTGATAAAATGAGTCATGCTTTGACACTAATGTGTTGTACTTTAATATGTAGATTGTGTGTAGTCTCCTTATCCCTTGCACAGTAGTGAATGAGTTTTGGTAAACTCCTGGGGATATTGGTGCTTGTTTAGAATCACACTGTGAGTGTGTGTGCATTTGGAAACCACTGTGAGAGAAGCATTTGGTAACATAATGTATTTTCTGACAGATAACTCTTTTAAAACCTGTCATGTTGTCAAATTTTAGTAGCATTAGAAGCCAGTCTTTGCTTATGCGTTGATTAAATGAGTTAGGCTTTGACACAAAAGTGCAGTCCTGAAATATATACATTGTGTGCAGTTCCCTTACCACATCCATAGTAGTGAATGAGTTTTGGTAAACTCCTAGGGATAGTGGTTGTTGTCTAGAATCACACTGTGAGTCTGTGTGCATTTGGGAACCACTGTGAGAGAAGCATTTGGTAACATCGTGTATTTGCTGACAGATAACTGTTTTAAAACCTGTCATGTTGTCAAGTTTTAGTAGTATTAGACGCCAGTCTTTGCTTATGTATTGATAAAACGAGTCATGCTTTCACACTAATGTGCTGTACTTTAATATGTAGATTGTGTGTAGTCTCCTTACCCCTTGCACAGTAGTGAATGAGTTTTGGTAAGCTGCTAGGGATAGTGTTGCTTGTCTAGAATCACACTGTGAGCGTGTGTGCATTTGGGAACCACTGTGAGAGAAGCATTTGGTAACATCGTGTATTTGCTGACAGATAACTGTTTTAAAACCTGTCTTGTTGTCAAGTTTTAGTAGCATTAGAAGGCAGTTTTTGTTAATGCTTTGATTAAATGAGTCAGGCTTTGACACAAAATTGCAGTCCTGAAATGTGTAGATTGTGTGCAGTTCCCTTACCACTTCTACTGTAGTGAATGAGTTTTGGTAAACTCCTAGGGATAGTGGTGCTTGTCTAGAATCACACTGTGAGTCTGTGTGCATTTGGGAACCACTGTGAGAGAAGCATTTGGTAACATCATGTATTTGCTGACAGATAACTGTTTTAAAACCTGTCATGTTGTCAAGTTTTAGTAGCATTAGAAGCCAGTCTTTGCTTATGCGTTGATTAAATGAGTTAGGCTTTGTCACAAAAGTGCAGTCCTGAAATATGTAGATTGTGTGCAGTTCCCTTACCACTTCCACAGTAGTGAATGAGTTTTGGTAAACTCCTAGGGATAGTGGTTGTTGTCTAGAATCACACTGTGAGTCTGCGTGCATTTGGGAACCACTGTGAGACAAGCATTTGGTAACATCATGTATTTGCTGACAGATAACTGTTTTAAAACCTGTCATGTTGTCAAGTTTTAGTAGCATTAGAAGCCAGTCTTTGCTTATGCATTGATAAAACGAGTCATGCTTTGACACTAAAGTGCAGTACTTAAATATGTAGATTGTGTGTAGTCTCCTTATCCCTTGCACAGTAGTGAATGAGTTTTGGTAAGCTGCTAGGGATAGTGTTGCTTGTCTAGAATCACACTGTGAGTCTGTGTGCATTTGGGAACCACTGTGAGAGAAGCATTTGGTAACATCGTGTATTTGCTGACAGATAACTGTTTTAAAACATGTCTTGTTGTCAAGTTTTAGTAGCATTAGAAGGCAGTTTTTGCTTATGCTTTGATTAAATGAGTCAGGCTTTGACACAAAATTGCAGTCCTGAAATGTGTAGATTGTGTGGAGTTCCCTTACCACTTCTACTGTAGTGAATGAGTTTTGGTAAACTCCTAGGGATAGTGGTGCTTGTCTAGAATCACACTGTGAGTCTGTGTGCATTTGGGAACCACTGTGAGAGAAGCATTTGGTAACATCGTATATTTTCTGATAGATAACTGTTTTAAAACCTGTCATGTTGTCAACTTTTAGTAGCATTAGAAGCCAGTCTTTGCTTATGCATTGATTAAATGAGTTAGGCTTTGACACAAAAGTGCAGTACTTAAATATGTAGATTGTGTGTAGTCTCCTTATCTCTTGCACAGTAGTGAATGAGTTTTGGTAAGCTGCTAGGGATAGTGTTGTTTGTCTAGAATCACACTGTGAGTCTGTGTGCATTTGGGAACCACTGTGAGAGAAGCATTTGGTAACATCGTGTATTTGCTGACAGATAACTGTTTTAAAACCTGTCATGTTGTCAAGTTTTAGTAGCATTAGAAGCCTGTCTTTGCTTATGCATTGATAAAATGAGTCATGCTTTGACACTAATGTGTTGTACTTTAATATGTAGATTGTGTGTAGTCTCCTTATCCCTTGCACAGTAGTGAATGAGTTTTGGTAAACTCCTAGGGATATTGGTGCTTGTTTAGAATCACACTGTGAGTGTGTGTGCATTTGGAAACCACTGTGAGAGAAGCATTTGGTAACATAATGTATTTTCTGACAGATAACTCTTTTAAAACCTGTCCTATTGTCAAATTTTAGTAGCATTAGAAGCCAGTCTTTGCTTATGCGTTGATTAAATGAGTTAGGCTATGACACAAAAGTGCAGTCCTGAAATATATACATTGTGTGCAGTTCCCTTACCACTTCCATAGTAGTGAATTAGTTTTGGTAAACTCCTAGGGATAGTGGTTGTTGTCTAGAATCACACTGTGAGTCTGTGTGCATTTGGGAACCACTGTGAGAGAAGCATTTGGTAACATCGTGTATTTGCTGACAGATAACTGTTTTAAAACCTGTCATGTTGTCAAGTTTTAGTAGCATTAGAAGCCTGTCTTTGCTTATGTATTGATAAAACGAGTCATGCTTTGACACTAATGTGTTGTACTTTAATATGTAGATAGTCTCCTTATCCCTTGCACAGTAGTGAATGAGTTTTGGTAAACTCCTAGGGATATTGGTGCTTGTTTAGAATCACACTGTGAGTGTGTGTGCATTTGGAAACCACTGTGAGAGAAGCATTTGGTAACATAATGTATTTTCTGACAGATAACTCTTTTAAAACCTGTCCTATTGTCAAATTTTAGTAGCATTAGAAGCCAGTCTTTGCTTATGCGTTGATTAAATGAGTTAGGCTTTGACACAAAAGTGCAGTCCTGAAATATATACATTGTGTGCAGTTCCCTTACCACTTCCATAGTAGTGAATTAGTTTTGGTAAACTCCTAGGGATAGTGGTTGTTGTCTAGAATCACACTGTGAGTCTGTGTGCATTTGGGAACCACTGTGAGAGAAGCATTTGGTAACATCGTGTATTTGCTGACAGATAACTGTTTTAAAACCTGTCATGTTGTCAAGTTTTAGTAGTATTAGACGCCAGTCTTTGCTTATGTATTGATAAAACGAGTCATGCTTTGACACTAATGTGCTGTACTTTAATATGTAGATTGTGTGTAGTCTCCTTACCCCTTGCACAGTAGTGAATGAGTTTTGGTAAGCTGCTAGGGATAGTGTTGTTTGTCTAGAATCACACTGTGAGTCTGTGTGCATTTGGGAACCACTGTGAGAGAAGCATTTGGTAACATCGTGTATTTGCTGACAGATAACTGTTTTAAAACCTGTCATGTTGTCAAGTTTTAGTAGCATTAGAAGCCTGTCTTTGCTTATGCATTGATAAAATGAGTCATGCTTTGACACTAATGTGTTGTACTTTAATATGTAGATTGTGTGTAGTCTCCTTATCCCTTGCACAGTAGTGAATGAGTTTTGGTAAACTCCTAGGGATATTGGTGCTTGTTTAGAATCACACTGTGAGTGTGTGTGCATTTGGAAACCACTGTGAGAGAAGCATTTGGTAACATAATGTATTTTCTGACAGATAACTCTTTTAAAACCTGTCCAATTGTCAAATTTTAGTAGCATTAGAAGCCAGTCTTTGCTTATGCGTTGATTACATGAGTTAGGCTTTGACACAAAAGTGCAGTCCTGAAATATATACATTGTGTGCAGTTCCCTTACCACTTCCATAGTAGTGAATTAGTTTTGGTAAACTCCTAGGGATAGTGGTTGTTGTCTAGAATCACACTGTGAGTCTGTGTGCATTTGGGAACCACTGTGAGAGAAGCATTTGGTAACATCGTGTATTTTCTGACAGATAACTGTTTTAAAACCTGTCATGTTGTCAAGTTTTAGTAGTATTAGACGCCAGTCTTTGCTTATGTATTGATAAAACGAGTCATGCTTTGACACTAATGTGCTGTACTTTAATATGTAGATTGTGTGTAGTCTCCTTACCCCTTGCACAGTAGTGAATGAGTTTTGGTAAGCTGCTAGGGATAGTGTTGCTTGTCTAGAATCACACTGTGAGCGTGTGTGCATTTGGGAACCACTGTGAGAGAAGCATTTGGTAACATCGTGTATTTGCTGACAGATAACTGTTTTAAAACCTTTCTTATTGTCAAGTTTTAGTAGCATTAGAAGGCAGTTTTTGCTTATGCTTTGATTAAATGAGTCAGGCTTTGACACAAAATGGCAGTCCTGAAATGTGTCGATTGTGTGCAGTTCCCTTACCACTTCCACAGTAGTGAATGAGTTTTGGTAAACTCCTAGGGATAGTGGTTGTTGTCTAGAATCACACTGTGAGTCTGTGTGCATTTGGGAACCACTGTGAGAGAAGCATATGGTAACATTGTGTATTTGCTGACAGATAACTGTTTTAAAACCTGTCTTGTTGTCAAGTTTTAGTAGCATTAGAAGGCAGTTTTTGCTTATGCTTTGATTAAATGAGTCAGGCTTTGACACAAAATTGCAGTTCTGAAATGTGTAGATTGTGTGCAGTTCCCTTACCACTTCTACTGTAGTGAATGAGTTTTGGTAAACTCCTAGGGATAGTGGTGCTTGTCTAGAATCACACTGTGAGTCTGTGTGCATTTGGGAACCACTGTGAGAGAAGCATTTGGTAACATCATGTATTTGCTGACAGATAACTGTTTTAAAACCTGTCATGTTGTCAAGTTTTAGTAGCATTAGAAGCCAGTCTTTGCTTATGCATTGATAAAATGAGTCATGCTTTGACACTAAAGTGCAGTACTTAAATATGTAGATTGTGTGTAGTCTCCTTATCCCTTGCACAGTAGTGAATGAGTTTTGGTAAGCTGCTAGGGATAGTGTTGTTTGTCTAGAATCACACTGTGAGTCTGTGTGCATTTGCGAACCACTGTGAGAGAAGCATTTGGTAACATCGTGTATTTGCTGACAGATAACTGTTTTAAAACCTGTCATGTTGTCAAGTTTTAGTAGTATTAGACGCCAGTCTTTGCTTATGTATTGATAAAACGAGTCATGCTTTGACACTAATGTGCTGTACTTTAATATGTAGATTGTGTGTAGTTTCCTTACCGCTTGCACAGTAGTGAATGAGTTTTGGTAAGCTGCTAGGAATAATGTTGCTTGTCTAGAATCACACTGTGAGTCTGTGTGCATTTGGGAACCACTGTGAGAGAAGCATTTGGTAACATCGTGTATTTGCTGACAGATAACTGTTTTAAAACCTGTCTTGTTGTCAAGTTTTAGTAGCATTAGAAGGCAGTTTTTGCTTATGCTTTGATTAAATGAGTCAGGCTTTGACACAAAATTGCAGTCCTGAAATGTGTAGATTGTGTGGAATTCCCTTACCACTTCTACTGTGGTGAATGAGTTTTGGTAAACTCCTAGGGATAGTGGTGCTTGTCTAGAATCACACTGTGAGTCTGTGTGCATTTGGGAACCACTGTGAGAGAAGCATTTGGTAACATCGTATATTTTCTGACAGATAACTGTTTTAAAACCTGTCATGTTGTCAACTTTTAGTAGCATTAGAAGCCAGTCTTTGCTTATGCGTTGATTAAATGAGTTAGGCTTTGACACAAAAGTGCAGTCCTGAAATATGTAGATTGTGTGCAGTTCCCTTACCACTTCCACAGTAGTGAATGAGTTTTGGTAAACTCCTAGGGATAGTGGTTGTTGTCTAGAATCACACTGTGAGTCTGTGTGCATTTGGGAACCACTGTGAGAGAAGCATTTGGTAACATCATGTATTTGCTGACAGATAACTGTTTTAAAACCTGTCATGTTGTCAAGTTTTAGTAGCATTAGTAGCCAGTCTTTGCTTATGCATTGATAAAATGAGTCATGCTTTGACACTAAAGTGCAGTACTTAAATATGTAGATTGTGTGTAGTCTCCTTATCCCTTGCACAGTAGTGAATGAGTTTTGGTAAGCTGCTAGGGATAGTGTTGTTTGTCTAGAATCACACTGTGAGTCTGTGTGCATTTGGGAACCACTGTGAGAGAAGCATTTGGTAACATTGTGTATTTGCTGACAGATAACTGTTATAAAACCTGTCATGTTGTCAAGTTTTAGTAGCATTAGAAGCCTGTCTTTGCTTATGCATTGATAAAATGAGTCATGCTTTGACACTAATGTGTTGTACTTTAATATGTAGATTGTGTGTAGTCTCCTTATCCCTTGCACAGTAGTGAATGAGTTTTGGTAAACTCCTAGGGATATTGGTGCTTGTTTAGAATCACACTGTGAGTGTGTGTGCATTTGGAAACCACTGTGAGAGAAGCATTTGGTAACATAATGTATTTTCTGACAGATAACTCTTTTAAAACCTGTCATGTTGTCAAATTTTAGTAGCATTAGAAGCCAGTCTTTGCTTATGCGTTGATTAAATGAGTTAGGCTTTGACACAAAAGTGCAGTCCTGAAATATATACATTGTGTGCAGTTCCCTTACCACTTCCATAGTAGTGAATGAGTTTTGGTAAACTCCTAGGGATAGTGGTGCTTGTCTAGAATCACACTGTGAGTGTGTGTGCATTTGGGAACCACTGTGAGAGAAGCATTTGGTAACATCGTGTATTTGCTGACAGATAACTGTTTTAAAACCTGTCATGTTGTCAAGTTTTAGTAGCATTAGAAGCCTGTCTTTGCTTATGTATTGATAAAACGAGTCATGCTTTGACACTAATGTGCTGTACTTTAATATGTAGATTGTGTGTAGTCTCCTTACCCCTTGCACAGTAGTGAATGAGTTTTGGTAAGCTGCTAGGGATAGTGTTGCTTGTCTAGAATCACACTGTGAGTCTGTGTGCATTTGGGAACCACTGTGAGAGAAGCATTTGGTAACATCGTGTATTTGCTGACAGATAACTGTTTTAAAACCTGTCTTGTTGTCAAGTTTTAGTAGCATTAGAAGGCAGTTTTTGCTTATGCTTTGATTAAATGAGTCAGGCTTTGACACAAAATTGCAGTCCTGAAATGTGTAGATTGTGTGGAGTTCCCTTACCACTTCTACTGTAGTGAATGAGTTTTGGTAAACTCCTAGGGATAGTGGTGCTTGTCTAGAATCACACTGTGAGTCTGTGTGCATTTGGGAACCACTGTGAGAGAAGCATTTGGTAACATCGTATATTTTCTGACAGATAACTGTTTTAAAACCTGTCATGCTGTCAACTTTTAGTAGCATTAGAAGCCAGTCTTTGCTTATGCGTTGATTAAATGAGTTGGGCTTTGACACAAAAGTGCAGTCCTGAAATATGTAGATTGTGTGCAGTTCCCTTACTGTTGTATTTTACATTGCTTGCTTTGTATTAGTTACATGGTTTGCCATGATGTCATGTTGAAATGGAATACTGCGGTCCCCTAGCTCCTTCTGATTGTAAACTGGTGGCAGAGGAGTTGCAGTTGGACTTGTAAGCAGAGGTGTCCCAGGGGTCTGTACCATTCTACTAATAAACTGCTGTTTCAACAAGAAGCGTGTGTACCTGCTTCACAAAACTGGCGACGAGTGAGGAAACAACCCAACAAGGAAGTATTGTGTACTTTCACCTTAAAAAAATTATTTGGACCGTGAGTGACCCCTGGATTATTATTAGTTTGGTTTCTTGTGACACTAAGTGCTCTTTACCGTTGATAGAGCTAGCATCTATGACTGTTACCTAAAATTTTCAATTGCTAATGGATATCCTGCATGTGGCATGTTTTAACAAATAACGGTGCGATTTTGTGCGCTTAGCAACAGACTTTTCCTGCGTTTACATCGCATTGCCAAGCTGTTACTCTGTGAGGAGCTACTTGTTATGCCTTTTAACCAAGCAGCGCTGCACCGCTATTGAATTCGGACTTTTCGCTTTGTTTGTGCTGCGCTGACGCGCTGACGTGCATGTCCGTATCTGGTGTGCTATCTAAGGATTGGTGAGAGTGCAACGAGGGATTTTACAGCGTTGTGCCCCACAAGCGGCATTGTATAACGTCGAGAAATTCATCTTGCCGAAGGATATTGTTTCATACTTGCGCACACGAGTGGTCAATCGGCATTATTTAAATTAAAACAAGCGTGCACTAACCGGGAGTGTTCGTACAGCGACATTCTTTTCATTGTTGTCTCCTCGTTTCAAGTCACTGGAGTGTTCGTCCTGCTTCGCAAAGGATCCTGTGTAAAAAGAAAACACTAAAGAGGGACTATGGTTATTTCTTTCGTCTCTAGAGCAAGAACACTAACAAAGGACTAAGATCCAATGTTATGCATCCAGTTTTTAAAGGGAAGGAAAGGAATATAAAAGAAACTTTATTTTCACATCGTTTGGAATTATTATTTTTATGCACATGTCATAATTTTTTTTTTTCTCTTCTTTCTCGTATTTACTAACCTTTTATAACCAACAAGGAATTTTTTTTTTTTTTAATAAATTATAAAAATTAATAATCATAACTTTCCTTACCTGTTTCAAAACAGAAGCGTTACAAGGAACCTAGCATCACTCCAATTGTATTGGGAATCCACCACAACACAGTGTGAACAATGTCGTCACAAGTGATTCCAGCACCACCTTATTTTCTACCAAGTCCTGGTGAACCATGCATGTTATGGGAGCACTGGAAGGAAACTTTTGAAACTTATTAAGAAGCTATTGGGGGTGACGACTACGTTTCGAAAAGAAAATTAGCGATTTTAAAACAATTTTTAGGCTTGGAGGGAAGAAATGTTTTAAAAACATTACCTGCAATGGAAGCCATTGTGACTGAAACCAGCGCCGATAGTGAAGCTGCTGGAGACAGCAACATTGACATTTTTGAAGTTGCGTTGAAAGCTTTGGAGGAGAACTTTGGAAAAAAAGTCAGTGTGGTGGTGGAGAGACACAAGTTTTTTTTCACGTGTACAGGCAGCAGGAGAAACTATTGAACAATATGTAGCAAATTTAAGAATGTTGGCTGTTACATGTAAATTTAATGATATGAGGGATGATCTAATTAGGGACCAACTTATTAACAGAATGTCTAATTTAAAAATACAGGAAAAATTATTAGGTTTAAAGGATCCCTCTCTGGATAAAACATTATCGGTAGCCAAACGGATGGAAAACACTTCCAGATATGTAAAAGAGTTAAATACACCTTCCCCAAAAATAGTAAAAGAAGATGATACTATACATAACATAAAAAGGAATACAAAGAAAGTAGAAGTCAAACCTATATCTACCAACAGACCAGAAGGTGTGAGATTTAAACCTAAAGTTTGTTATAGGTGTGGAAGCCCGAAACACACAGCAGATGCTACCTATTGTCCTGCAATTAAAACAAGGTGCCATAAATGCAAAAGGTTAGGACATTTTGCAAGATGGTGTAGAAGTGCTAGTTCTTCTGTGACATCTAAGTCTGTCAATGCATTAGTTCAAGATGATATGCCTCACAAGGAGGAGTTGTTCTATGATAGTGAGGGTGAGAATGAGGATATCGAAGTTATGGTCATTGAGTCAAGTCAAGTTCTAAAATGTGAAACTAACAAACAAGACAGTTATCGTCCACCCAAATGCATCATCAAAATTAAGAACAAGGATGTACATGTATGGGCAGATTCTTGTTCCCCATTTACTATCATAGACAAGTTTATTTGGGAGGGTTTAGGTGGAAATTTGAATGAATTGCAACCCACCGATGTTATGCCAGAGGGATATTGTGGTGAAAAGCTTCCTGTGTTGGGGTGTATAGAAACTGAGATGCGTTTTTTAGACAGGAAGATTACTGCAAAATTATTTGTAGTAAAAAAAGGAAGATCTCTTTTAGGGTGGAAGGAACAGAGAGCACTCAATATAATTTTGAATCCTAATCATCCTCAACAAGTTTTGCTAACCTCACCAAGTACAACTTCCAAATGGGTTAATACATTTCCAAAATTATTCAGTAAAAAATTAGGATGTTTGAAAAAATTCAAACACAAAATCATTTTGAAAGCAGATGCTACCCCTAAAGTACATAAGGTAAGAAATGTACCTTTGGTTTTAAGAGAAAAACTTAAAAATGAGTTGGTCAGATTGTGTAATGAAGATATTATTGAACGTATTGAGGCGTCCGAATGGCTAAGTCCAATTGTTTTGGCCCGAAAACCTAATGGAAATATTAGGATGTGTATTGATTTGAGAGATGTGAATGATAATATATGGATAGATAGGTATCCGCTCCCACGAATAAATGAAATGCTAGCTACTATCAAGGGGGGAACATATTTCACCACTTTAGACCTATCTAATGCATACCACCAAATATTATTACACGAAGACTCAAAGCACATCACTTCTTTCATCACTCCAGAAGGAGCTTTTCAGTTTAAGCGCATGCCATTTGGGTTAGCGTCCGCTTCAGCTGTTTTCCAAAGGGTTATGCAATCAATATTAACCGGTCTTAAAAATGTAGTGGTCTTTCAGGATGATGTGTTGGTATGGGGGAGTGATGTAAACAATCATGATTTGATCTTGGAAGAGGTTCTTATCAGACTTTCTGAAGCTGGTCTCACTATTGCATTAGAAAAATGTAAATTTGGTGTCAATGAAGTGGAGTATCTTGGTCATACCTTGTCCAGTGAGGGTGTAAAACCAAAACGTAGTTTGGTTGAAGCCATTGAAAAGGCTCCCGCCCCAGGAGATAGAGATCAACTCAGGTCATTCTTGGGGTTAGCAGAGTACTACTCGAAATTTGTTCACCATTTTTCAGACAAGGTACAAGAGCTTAGGAACTTGATGAAGAAAGGTGTCAAATTCGAGTGGACTGAGGCTTGTCAACAAAACTTTGTTTCTATCAAGAAATGCATCATAAATGCTGTGTCATTAAAGCCATTTGACCCTAATGACCAAACTATCATCACTACCGATGCCAGTAATAATGGGTTAGGTGCGGTACTAATTCAGATGCACAAGGGACAAGAAAGGGTAGTGGCGTTTGCGTCCCGCACACTAAAAGGGGCAGAACACTCTTATTCTACCATCGAGAAAGAAGCTTTAGCATGTTGGTGGGGCATACAATATTTCAGGACCTTTGTGTGGGGAACTAAGTTTCAATTATACACTGACCACAAACCTTTGATAGATCTATTCTCTACCAGAGGTGCAAGCAAGGCCACTCCCAGAATAGCTAAATGGTTATACCGTTTGCAAGAATATGCTTTTGATGTGAAATATATTCCAGGTGCAAGGAATGTAAATGCAGATTGCATATCTAGACTACCGTTAGAAAATACAGATGAGGAGGAAGATGATGAATGGATGGTTGCCGAAATAAAGGATGTGTGTACAGCCATCAGTGAAGTTGAGTGGAAGAAGGCCATGGAGGAAGATGTTGTACTGGGCATGGTTATAAAAGCTTTAAGTGGTGAACAAGGATGGAAGGTACATAAGGATCTAAATTCTTTCAAATTGATATGGTCTGAGTTGAATGTGATAGAAGGTATACTTAGGAGAGGTAATAGATTAGTGGTTCCTGAGAGATTAAGAAACAGATTACTAAACATCATGCACGAGGGGCATGGGGGTATGTCAGCTATGAAGAGAAGGATTAGAGTGGATTTTTGGTGGCCTGGTATGGATGTGCAAATCGAGCGTTTTGTTCGAGATTGCATGGCTTGTGCGCGTAGCGACAAGACTCATTCTTCGCACGAAACTTCTATAAGTGCGTCGCCCATGCCTAAAGGTGCATGGGATAAATTAGCCATTGATATATGTGGACCTTTCGATATCTTAAACGCATCAGAGAGATTTGCCATAGTTATGGTAGATTACTTTTCAAAGTGGCCGGAAGTTGCCTTTGTTAAAGAGGTCAAGGCTGCAAGTGTTATTTCATTTTGTGAAGACATTTTTAGAAGAGAGGGTTGCCCCACTGAACTTGTTACGGATAATGGGCCCCAATTCATATCAGAGGAATTTGAGAGTTTTCTGAGGAAGTGGGGAATCAAGCACACTACCACGCCAGTCTATCATCCAAGGGGAAACGGGTTGGTGGAGCGTTTCAACAGAGTACTGGTTGAATGTATTCAATTGGCATGCAAAAACAAAGAGTTATGGAGACAGTGTGTCAAGGACATGTTGTGGTCGTACCGCACAACTCCACATTCTGTGACTAGAGAAACGCCTTTTTCCTTACTTAAGGGAAGGATTCCTTGTTCTGTGGCTGTTCCACCTTGGATGAATAGAGCGGGAATATACAATGCAGACTTAGAGAAAATGCGGAATAGAGTAGAAAAATATCAAAAAAATTATTGTGATCGTTTTAATGAAAACATTGTGAAGCCAAAACGTTGTTTCATGCAAGGAATGTTTGTGAGAGTATTTGTTGGAGACAAGGCAAAAAAGGGGCATTCTAAATGGTCTTCTCCCAAAAAAATTATTGTTGTTAAGGGTAACAGTGTTATGTTGGATGATGGAAATTGGTGGAACACTAGGAAGGTATCACCATGCTCTGACACTGAAATTGTTATGTCTCCAAGTACTCAACAAAATATTGTTGCATGTAGAGTTAATACTGATCTTGTTGGATTGCCTGTTGCTAAGGTCAGAACAAATGTAAGACAACGTACTGTGCCTGCAAGATATAAAGATTACGTATGTACATAGTTTTATTTTTTTTGTTTTAAAGAGGGGAGATGTGTTGTATTTTACATTGCTTGCTTTGTATTAGTTACATGGTTTGCCATGATGTCATGTTGAAATGGAATACTGCGGTCCCCTAGCAACATCCTTCTGATTGTAAACTGGTGGCAGAGGAGTTGCAGTTGGACTTGTAAGCAGAGGTGTCCCAGGGGTCTGTACCATTCTACTAATAAACTGCTGTTTCAACAAGAAGCGTGTGTACCTGCTTCACAAAACTTACCACTTCCACAGTGGTGAATGAGTTTTGGTAAACTCCTAGGGATAGTGGTTGTTGTCTAGAATCACACTGTGAGTCTGTGTGCATTTGGGAACCACTGTGAGAGAAGCATTTGGTAACATCATGTATTTGCTGACAGATAACTGTTTTAAAACCTGTCATGTTGTCAAGTTTTAGTAGCATTAGAAGCCAGTCTTTGCTTATGCATTGATAAAATGAGTCATGCTTTGACACTAAAGTGCAGTACTTAAAATATGTAGATTGTGTGTAGTCTCCTTATCCCTTGCACAGTAGTGAATGAGTTTTGGTAAGCTGCTAGGGATAGTGTTGTTTGTCTAGAATCACACTGTGAGTCTGTGTGCATTTGGGAACCACTGTGAGAGAAGCATTTGGTAACATTGTGTATTTGCTGACAGATAACTGTTATAAAACCTGTCATGTTGTCAAGTTTTAGTAGCATTAGAAGCCTGTCTTTGCTTATGCATTGATAAAATGAGTCATGCTTTGACACTAATGTGTTGTACTTTAATATGTAGATTGTGTGTAGTCTCCTTATCCCTTGCACAGTAGTGAATGAGTTTTGGTAAACTCCTAGGGATATTGGTGCTTGTTTAGAATCACACTGTGAGTGTGTGTGCATTTGGAAACCACTGTGAGAGAAGCATTTGGTAACATAATGTATTTTCTGACAGATAACTCTTTTAAAACCTGTCATGTTGTCAAATTTTAGTAGCATTAGAAGCCAGTCTTTGCTTATGCGTTGATTAAATGAGTTAGGCTTTGACACAAAAGTGCAGTCCTGAAATATATACATTGTGTGCAGTTCCCTTACCACTTCCATAGTAGTGAATGAGTTTTGGTAAACTCCTAGGGATAGTGGTTGTTGTCTAGAATCACACTGTGAGTCTGTGTGCATTTGGGAACCACTGTGAGAGAAGCATTTGGTAACATCGTGTATTTGCTGACAGATAACTGTTTTAAAACCTGTCATGTTGTCAAGTTTTAGTAGTATTAGACGCCAGTCTTTGCTTATGTATTGATAAAACGAGTCATGCTTTGACACTAATGTGCTGTACTTTAATATGTAGATTGTGTGTAGTCTCCTTACCGCTTGCACAGTAGTGAATGAGTTTTGGTAAGCTGCTAGGGATAGTGTTGCTTGTCTAGAATCACACTGTGAGTCTGTGTGCATTTGGGAACCACTGTGAGAGAAGCATTTGGTAACATCGTGTATTTGCTGACAGATAACTGTTTTAAAACCTGTCTTGTTGTCAAGTTTTAGTAGCATTAGAAGGCAGTTTTTGCTTATGCTTTGATTAAATGAGTCAGGCTTTGACACAAAATTGCAGTCCTGAAATGTGTAGATTGTGTGGAGTTCCCTTACCACTTCTACTGTAGTGAATGAGTTTTGGTAAACTCCTAGGGATAGTGGTGCTTGTCTAGAATCACACTGTGAGTCTGTGTGCATTTGGGAACCACTGTGAGAGAAGCATTTGGTAACATCGTATATTTTCTGACAGATAACTGTTTTAAAACCTGTCATGCTGTCAACTTTTAGTAGCATTAGAAGCCAGTCTTTGCTTATGCGTTGATTAAATGAGTTGGGCTTTGACACAAAAGTGCAGTCCTGAAATATGTAGATTGTGTGCAGTTCCCTTACCACTTCCACAGTGGTGAATGAGTTTTGGTAAACTCCTAGGGATAGTGGTTGTTGTCTAGAATCACACTGTGAGTCTGTGTGCATTTGGGAACCACTGTGAGAGAAGCATTTGGTAACATCATGTATTTGCTGACAGATAACTGTTTTAAAACCTGTCATGTTGTCAAGTTTTAGTAGCATTAGAAGCCAGTCTTTGCTTATGCATTGATAAAATGAGTCATGCTTTGACACTAAAGTGCAGTACTTAAATATGTAGATTGTGTGTAGTCTCCTTATCCCTTGCACAGTAGTGAATGAGTTTTGGTAAGCTGCTAGGGATAGTGTTGTTTGTCTAGAATCACACTGTGAGTCTGTGTGCATTTGGGAACCACTGTGAGAGAAGCATTTGGTAACATTGTGTATTTGCTGACAGATAACTGTTTTAAAACCTGTCATGTTGTCAAGTTTTAGTAGCATTAGAAGCCTGTCTTTGCTTATGCATTAATAAAATGAGTCATGCTTTGACACTAATGTGTTGTACTTTAATATGTAGATTGTGTGTAGTCTCCTTATCCCTTGCACAGTAGTGAATGAGTTTTGGTAAACTCCTAGGGATATTGGTGCTTGTTTAGAATCACACTGTGAGTGTGTGTGCATTTGGAAACCACTGTAAGAGAAGCATTTGGTAACATAATGTATTTTCTGACAGATAACTCTTTTAAAACCTGTCATGTTGTCAAATTTTAGTAGCATTAGAAGCCAGTCTTTGCTTATGCGTTGATTAAATGAGTTAGGCTTTGACACAAAAGTGCAGTCCTGAAATATATACATTGTGTGCAGTTCCCTTACCACTTCCATAGTAGTGAATGAGTTTTGGTAAACTCCTAGGGATAGTGGTTGTTGTCTAGAATCACACTGTGAGTCTGTGTGCATTTGGGAACCACTGTGAGAGAAGCATTTGGTAACATAGTGTATTTGCTGACAGATAACTGTTTTAAAACCTGTCATGTTGTCAAGTTTTAGTAGTATTAGACGCCAGTCTTTGCTTATGTATTGATAAAACGAGTCATGCTTTGACACTAATGTGCTGTACTTTAATATGTAGATTGTGTGTAGTCTCCTTACCCCTTGCACAGTAGTGAATGAGTTTTGGTAAGCTGCTAGGGATAGTGTTGCTTGTCTAGAATCACACTGTGAGCGTGTGTGCATTTGGGAACCACTGTGAGAGAAGCATTTGGTAACATCGTGTATTTGCTGACAGATAACTGTTTTAAAACCTGTCTTGTTGTCAAGTTTTAGTAGCATTAGAAGGCAGTTTTTGTTAATGCTTTGATTAAATGAGTCAGGCTTTGACACAAAATTGCAGTCCTGAAATGTGTAGATTGTGTGCAGTTCCCTTACCACTTCTACTGTTGTGAATGAGTTTTGGTAAACTCCTAGGGATAGTGGTGCTTGTCTAGAATCACACTGTGAGTCTGTGTGCATTTGGGAACCACTGTGAGAGAAGCATTTGGTAACATCGTATATTTTCTGACAGATAACTGTTTTAAAACCTGTCATGTTGTCAAGTTTTAGTAGCATTAGAAGCCAGTCTTTGCTTATGCGTTGATTAAATGAGTTAGGCTTTGACACAAAAGTGCAGTCCTGAAATATGTAGATTGTGTGCAGTTCCCTTACCACTTCCACAGTAGTGAATGAGTTTTGGTAAACTCCTAGGGATAGTGGTTGTTGTCTAGAATCACACTGTGAGTCTGTGTGCATTTGGGAACCACTGTGAGAGAAGCATTTGGTAACATCATGTATTTGCTGACAGATAACTGTTTTAAAACCTGTCATGTTGTCAAGTTTTAGTAGCATTAGAAGCCAGTCTTTGCTTATGCATTGATAAAATGAGTCATGCTTTGACACTAAAGTGCAGTACTTAAATATGTAGATTGTGTGTAGTCTCCTTATCCCTTGCACAGTAGTGAATGAGTTTTGGTAAGCTGCTAGGGATAGTGTTGCTTGTCTAGAATCACACTGTGAGTCTGTGTGCATTTGGGAACCACTGTGAGAGAAGCATTTGGTAACATCGTGTATTTGCTGACAGATAACTGTTTTAAAACCTGTCATGTTGTCAAGTTTTAGTAGCATTAGAAGCCTGTCTTTGCTTATGTATTGATAAAACGAGTCATGCTTTGACACTAATGTGCTGTACTTTAATATGTAGATTGTGTGTAGTCTCCTTACCCCTTGCACAGTAGTGAATGAGTTTTGGTAAGCTGCTAGGGATAGTGTTGCTTGTCTAGAATCACACTGTGAGTCTGTGTGCATTTGGGAACCACTGTGAGAGAAGCATTTGGTAACATCGTGTATTTGCTGACAGATAACTGTTTTAAAACCTGTCTTGTTGTCAAGTTTTAGTAGCATTAGAAGGCAGTTTTTGCTTATGCTTTGATTAAATGAGTCAGGCTTTGACACAAAATTGCAGTCCTGAAATGTGTAGATTGTGTGGAGTTCCCTTACCACTTCTACTGTAGTGAATGAGTTTTGGTAAACTCCTAGGGATAGTGGTGCTTGTCTAGAATCACACTGTGAGTCTGTGTGCATTTGGGAACCACTGTGAGAGAAGCATTTGGTAACATCGTATATTTTCTGACAGATAACTGTTTTAAAACCTGTCATGCTGTCAACTTTTAGTAGCATTAGAAGCCAGTCTTTGCTTATGCGTTGATTAAATGAGTTGGGCTTTGACACAAAAGTGCAGTCCTGAAATATGTAGATTGTGTGCAGTTCCCTTACCACTTCCACAGTGGTGAATGAGTTTTGGTAAACTCCTAGGGATAGTGGTTGTTGTCTAGAATCACACTGTGAGTCTGTGTGCATTTGGGAACCACTGTGAGAGAAGCATTTGGTAACATCATGTATTTGCTGACAGATAACTGTTTTAAAACCTGTCATGTTGTCAAGTTTTAGTAGCATTAGAAGCCAGTCTTTGCTTATGCATTGATAAAATGAGTCATGCTTTGACACTAAAGTGCAGTACTTAAATATGTAGATTGTGTGTAGTCTCCTTATCCCTTGCACAGTAGTGAATGAGTTTTGGTAAGCTGCTAGGGATAGTGTTGTTTGTCTAGAATCACACTGGGAGTCTGTGTGCATTTGGGAACCACTGTGAGAGAAGCATTTGGTAACATTGTGTATTTGCTGACAGATAACTGTTTTAAAACCTGTCATGTTGTCAAGTTTTTGTAGCATTAGAAGCCTGTCTTTGCTTATGCATTGATAAAATGAGTCATGCTTTGACACTAATGTGTTGTACTTTAATATGTAGATTGTGTGTAGTCTCCTTATCCCTTGCACAGTAGTGAATGAGTTTTGGTAAACTCCTAGGGATATTGGTGCTTGTTTAGAATCACACTGTGAGTGTGTGTGCATTTGGAAACCACTGTGAGATAAGCATTTGGTAACATAATGTATTTTCTGACAGATAACTCTTTTAAAACCTGTCATGTTGTCAAATTTTAGTAGCATTAGAAGCCAGTCTTTGCTTATGCGTTGATTAAATGAGTTAGGCTTTGACAGAAAAGTGCAGTCCTGAAATATATACATTGTGTGCAGTTCCCTTACCACATCCATAGTAGCGAATGAGTTTTGGTAAACTCCTAGGGATAGTGGTTGTTGTCTAGAATCACACTGTGAGTCTGTGTGCATTTGGGAACCACTGTGAGAGAAGCATTTGGTAACATCGTGTATTTGCTGACAGATAACTGTTTTAAAACCTGTCATGTTGTCAAGTTTTAGTAGTATTAGACGCCAGTCTTTGCTTATGTATTGATAAAACGAGTCATGCTTTGACACTAATGTGCTGTACTTTAATATGTAGATTGTGTGTAGTCTCCTTACCCCTTGCACAGTAGTGAATGAGTTTTGGTAAGCTGCTAGGGATAGTGTTGCTTGTCTAGAATCACACTGTGAGCGTGTGTGCATTTGGGAACCACTGTGAGAGAAGCATTTGGTAACATTGTGTATTTGCTGACAGATAACTGTTTTAAAACCTGTCTTGTTGTCAAGTTTTAGTAGCATTAGGAGGCAGTTTTTGTTAATGCTTTGATTAAATGAGTCAGGCTTTGACACAAAATTGCAGTCCTGAAATGTGTAGATTGTGTGCAGTTCCCTTACCACTTCTACTGTAGTGAATGAGTTTTGGTAAACTCCTAGGGATAGTGGTGCTTGTCTAGAATCACACTGTGAGTCTGTGTGCATTTGGGAACCACTGTGAGAGAAGCATTTGGTAACATCGTATATTTTCTGACAGATAACTGTTTTAACCCCTTCCATGCTCATGACGGAACGATTCCGTCATGAGCATCGGTTGAGCTGTGCTCATGACGGAACCGTTCCGTCATGGCCCCGCCCGCGCTCGAACCCTTCAGCACCGCGGGGGAATCCGCGCAGCACTGAAGGGGTTAAAACCTGTCATGTTGTCAAGTTTTAGTAGCATTAGAAGCCAGTCTTTGCTTATGCGTTGATTAAATGAGTTGGGCTTTGACACAAAAGTGCAGTCCTGAAATATGTAGATTGTGTGCAGTTCCCTTACCACTTCCACAGTGGTGAATGAGTTTTGGTAAACTCCTAGGGATAGTGGTTGTTGTCTAGAATCACACTGTGAGTCTGTGTGCATTTGGGAACCACTGTGAGAGAAGCATTTGGTAACATCATGTATTTGCTGACAGATAACTGTTTTAAAACCTGTCATGTTGTCAAGTTTTAGTAGCATTAGAAGCCAGTCTTTGCTTATGCATTGATAAAATGAGTCATGCTTTGACACTAAAGTGCAGTACTTAAATATGTAGATTGTGTGTAGTCTCCTTATCCCTTGCACAGTAGTGAATGAGTTTTGGTAAGCTGCTAGGGATAGTGTTGTTTGTCTAGAATCACACTGTGAGTCTGTGTGCATTTGGGAACCACTGTGAGAGAAGCATTTGGTAACATTGTGTATTTGCTGACAGATAACTGTTTTAAAACCTGTCATGTTGTCAAGTTTTAGTAGCATTAGAAGCCTGTCTTTGCTTATGCATTGATAAAATGAGTCATGCTTTGACACTAATGTGTTGTACTTTAATATGTAGATTGTGTGTAGTCTCCTTATCCCTTGCACAGTAGTGAATGAGTTTTGGTAAACTCCTAGGGATATTGGTGCTTGTTTAGAATCACACTGTGAGTGTGTGTGCATTTGGAAACCACTGTGAGAGAAGCATTTGGTAACATAATGTATTTTCTGACAGATAACTCTTTTAAAACCTGTCATGTTGTCAAATTTTAGTAGCATTAGAAGCCAGTCTTTGCTTATGCGTTGATTAAATGAGTTAGGCTTTGACACAAAAGTGCAGTCCTGAAATATATACATTGTGTGCAGTTCCCTTACCACATCCATAGTAGTGAATGAGTTTTGGTAAACTCCTAGGGATAGTGGTTGTTGTCTAGAATCACACTGTGAGTCTGTGTGCATTTGGGAACCACTGTGAGAGAAGCATTTGGTAACATCGTGTATTTGCTGACAGATAACTGTTTTAAAACCTGTCATGTTGTCAAGTTTTAGTAGTATTAGACGCCAGTCTTTGCTTATGTATTGATAAAACGAGTCATGCTTTGACACTAATGTGCTGTACTTTAATATGTAGATTGTGTGTAGTCTCCTTACCCCTTGCACAGTAGTGAATGAGTTTTGGTAAGCTGCTAGGGATAGTGTTGCTTGTCTAGAATCACACTGTGAGCGTGTGTGCATTTGGGAACCACTGTGAGAGAAGCATTTGGTAACATTGTGTATTTGCTGACAGATAACTGTTTTAAAACCTGTCTTGTTGTCAAGTTTTAGTAGCATTAGAAGGCAGTTTTTGTTAATGCTTTGATTAAATGAGTCAGGCTTTGACACAAAATTGCAGTCCTGAAATGTGTAGATTGTGTGCAGTTCCCTTACCACTTCTACTGTAGTGAATGAGTTTTGGTAAACTCCTAGGGATAGTGGTGCTTGTCTAGAATCACACTGTGAGTCTGTGTGCATTTGGGAACCACTGTGAGAGAAGCATTTGGTAACATCGTATATTTTCTGACAGATAACTGTTTTAAAACCTGTCATGTTGTCAAGTTTTAGTAGCATTAGAAGCCAGTCTTTGCTTATGCGTTGATTAAATGAGTTAGGCTTTGACACAAAAGTGCAGTCCTGAAATATGTAGATTGTGTGCAGTTCCCTTACCACTTCCACAGTAGTAAATGAGTTTTGGTAAACTCCTAGGGATAGTGGTTGTTGTCTAGAATCACACTGTGAGTCTGTGTGCATTTGGGAACCACTGTGAGAGAAGCATTTGGTAACATCGTGTATTTGCTGACAGATAACTGTTTTAAAACCTGTCATGTTGTCAAGTTTTAGTAGCATTAGAAGCCAGTCTTTGCTTATGCATTGATAAAATGAGTCATGCCTCGACACTAAAGTGCAGTACTTAAATATGTAGATTGTGTGTAGTCTCCTTATCCCTTGCACAGTAGTGAATGAGTTTTGGTAAGCTGCTAGGGATAGTGTTGCTTGTCTAGAATCACACTGTGAGTCTGTGTGCATTTGGGAACCACTGTGAGAGAAGCATTTGGTAACATCGTGTATTTGCTGACAGATAACTGTTTTAAAACCTGTCATGTTGTCAAGTTTTAGTAGCATTAGAAGCCTGTCTTTGCTTATGTATTGATAAAACGAGTCATGCTTTGACACTAATGTGCTGTACTTTAATATGTAGATTGTGTGTAGTCTCCTTACCCCTTGCACAGTAGTGAATGAGTTTTGGTAAGCTGCTAGGGATAGTGTTGCTTGTCTAGAATCACACTGTGAGTCTGTGTGCATTTGGGAACCACTGTGAGAGAAGCATTTGGTAACATCGTGTATTTGCTGACAGATAACTGTTTTAAAACCTGTCTTGTTGTCAAGTTTTAGTAGCATTAGAAGGCAGTTTTTGCTTATGCTTTGATTAAATGAGTCAGGCTTTGACACAAAATTGCAGTCCTGAAATGTGTAGATTGTGTGCAGTTCCCTTACCACTTCTACTGTAGTGAATGAGTTTTGGTAAACTCCTAGGGATAGTGGTGCTTGTCTAGAATCACACTGTGAGTCTGTGTGCATTTGGGAACCACTGTGAGAGAAGCATTTGGTAAGATCGTATATTTTCTGACAGATAACTGTTTTAAAACCTGTCATGTTGTCAAGTTTTAGTAGCATTAGAAGCCAGTCTTTGCTTATGCGTTGATTAAATGAGTTAGGCTTTGACACAAAAGTGCAGTCCTGAAATGTGTAGATTGTGTGCAGTTCCCTTACCACTTCCACAGTAGTGAATGAGTTTTGGTAAACTCCTAGGGAGAGTGGTTGTTGTCTAGAATCACACTGTGAGTCTGTGTGCATTTGGGAACCACTGTGAGAGAAGCATATGGTAACATCGTGTATTTGCTGACAGATAACTGTTTTAAAACCTGTCTTGTTGTCAAGTTTTAGTAGCATTAGAAGGCAGTTTTTGTTAATGCTTTGATTAAATGAGTCAGGCTTTGACACAAAATTGCAGTCCTGAAATGTGTAGATTGTGTGCAGTTCCTTTACCACTTCTACTGTAGTGAATGAATTTTGGTAAACTCCTAGGGATAGTGGTGCTTGTCTAGAATCACACTGTGAGTCTGTGTGCATTTGGGAACCACTGTGAGAGAAGCATTTGGTAACATCGTATATTTTCTGACAGATAACTGTTTTAAAACCTGTCATGTTGTCAAGTTTTAGTAGCATTAGAAGCCAGTCTTTGCTTATGCATTGATAACATGAGTCATGCTTTGACACTAAAGTGCAGTACTTAAATATGTAGATTGTGTGTAGTCTCCTTATCCCTTGCACAGTAGTGAATGAGTTTTGGTAAACTCCTAGGGATAGTGGTGCTTGTCTAGAATCACACTGTGAGTGTGTGTGCATTTGGGAACCACTGTGAGAGAAGCATTTGGTAAGATCGTATATTTTCTGACAGATAACTCTTTTAAAACCGGTCATGTTGTCAAGTTTTAGTAGCATTAGAAGCTAGTCTTTGCTTATGCATTGATAAAATGAGTCAGGGTTTGACACTAAGGTGCATTACCATGTACTATTCTCTTCACTGTGCCAGAACTGAAAATTTAAAAGTTTTACCCAGGCACTGTCCTAGCAGTAGTCTGATGATTTAGTCAGTTTCTAAGTACTTATGTTGTGAACCATACATTACCACATAGACTGCTTCAAATGTCTATGCAGTATGCATGCAGTCTTCTAACATACTATACACTTGTCTTTCACACCTTCAATTCCCTAGTCAGTATCCATACACTTCCAGGAAACACCCTGTCACTCCCTTTGCACTCCTCTAGTGACCATTTCAGTACCAAGTACTAATCCATTCACTGTGCCAAAAGCCAACCACTTATAAATTCACCCAGGCACTCTCCTTGCTGTACTCTAGTCATTCAGTCAGTACGCAAGTACTCATGGAGTGAGCCAGGCCTTATCACATAGACTGCTTCAAACGCCTATTCACTATGCATGCAGTCCTCTAACTACCTACACAGTTGATTTTCACACCTTCAGTTCCCTAGTCAGTATCCATACACTTCCAGGAAACACCCTGTCACTCCCTTTGCACTCCTCTAGTGACCATTTCAGTACCAAGTACTAATCCATTCACTGTGCCAAAACCCAAACACTTATAAATTCACCAAGACACTCTCCTTGCAGTACTCTAACCATTCAGTCAGTGACTAAGTATTCATGCACTGAGCCAGGCCTTAGCACATGGACTGCTTCAAACCTCTATCCACTATGCATGCAGTCTTCTAACCACCTAGACACTTGTCTTTCACACCTTCAATTCCCTAGTCAGTATCCATACAGTCCAGCAAACATCCTGTCACTCCCTTTGCACACCTCTAGTGACCCATTCAGTACCAAGTACTAATCCATTCCCTGCGCCAAAAGCCGACCACTTATAAATTCACCCAGGCACTTTCCTTGCTGTACTCTAATCATTCAGTCAGTACCCAAGTACTCATGCAGTGAGCCAGGCCTTAGCACATGGACTGCTTCAAATGCCTATCCAGTATGCATGCAGTCCTCTAATCACCTACACATTTGTCTTTCACACCTTCAATTCCCCAGTTAGTATTCATACACTTCTAGCAAACACCCTGTTACTCACCCAGTGTGTCTCCTTATAGTACTGTAATCATTCAGTCAGTTAGCATGTAGTCTTTTAGTGAGGTAGGCTTTAGGGCATGAACTGCTGCAAAGTAGTATGCACGTAGTGTTTTAACCATCGTCACACTTGTGGTTCAGGGCTATAGTTTCTTAGTCAGTTTTTATATAAAATGTGTTTGTACAGTAATGGAATAGTATAAATTTGAAAGTTATTAATATACATTTATTTGTGATTCTTTTTTACAGATACTGTTTTTGAACGTTAAAATAGAGAAATCATGCCAGAAAAAAAAAGAAAAAGAAAAGAACAGAGACAGGATGATTATTTGAAGAAACATCAACCACAAGTATTGAATGTACAAGATAATGTGGCTAAAAGGAAAAAATCTTCTGGTAAGATCACAAAGCAATTCATTAAAAATGTTTGTAGGGGCAAACAGAATGCTGGAACTACTGAGAATTCTTCAAGTAAGAAAAAAATTCAAAATAAGAGGAAAAGTAAAAAAGCAAATGGTCAGTCAAAGGAGATAAAGTATGATAAAAGAAGGCAAAATCAGTATAAGGAATTACGCAAAAAATTTTTTACAAGAGATGGCATAATTTGCTGAAAGATGTGAAGAAATATAAAAAGAGAGCTTTATTTTATAAAAAGAAGAAGCATAGTGAAAACATTGTGGAAAAGGCTTTTGAAGTAAAAAGGAAACTGTTTATTTTAGTGTTAAACAGAATTCGATCACTAGATAAACCAATACATGTAATGAAGGCCAAAAGTAGAAGGAAAAGAGTTATTAATAAAAAAAAATGTGAGTTTTTTTTGGGAGAATGGAAACACAGTTCCAGGTCAGAGCCTTTTTTTAATGAAGAGAGTTATTCACTGAGCGAAAAATTATTGTATGCAGTTGACACCAGTGGTACAGGTTATGAGGTTAGCGACGGTTGTCCAATTAAGAAAGAGAACAAGCATTGGCATAGCCAATAGGTCTCGCCTTTGGGACCTTATAAGTGTTTGGTTATCCAGCACAATATCCTTGGTGCAACAACATCAACTGTTGCATGGCTAAACACTTATAAGGTCCCAAAGGCGAGACCTATTGGCTATGCCAATGCTTGGTAGGCTATGTAGTAGAGCAGCGTGACTGCTGTGAAGCATGTTGAAAAGTTATAATAAACAAGAATGGCCACATTCTTTTGTAGGCACATGCAAGCATTACCACATGAAATGGCGCCGGTGTCTGTTTTTTACTGTTGTGATCTAAAAAGGACTGACAATATGAATGACTGGAATAAGTGAAGTTGAAATAATGTTTGAGGAAATAAGGCTGGTATATGTTTAAGGAGTGAAGAGAAGGATTAAGATGGGCAAGAAGAAAGGAGGTAATGAAGAAAGATAGGGAGGCAGAGAGGGTGATAGGCAGAAGGGGCACTGGAAGTAAATAGGATGGAAGGGTTTGAGGGGCGGAAGAATCGAGGAAGGGGGAAGAGATGGTTGAAGTAATTAAGAATGGGAAAAGGAGGGAGGGTTAGGAACGAAGGAAGGAAAGTAGTAAGGGTGATTACGGGGGCCAATAAGGAAGGGAGGAATGAGGGAATAAGGAGGCGAGAGAGAAATTGTGAAATTAGGTCTGGGATAGACAGTCAGTCAGTCAGTGCTGGAGTGCAGTAGTTGGAAATGCAGCCATGTATTCTTGATAAAAGAAAATGGAATATATCAGTTGATGTGTTCAGTTTACCTTTGTGAATTGGGCCCTATATGGGGCTTTATCATTTAAAAAAATATAATTTCTGTAAGACTCCGGTATTTGAGAGGTTTGAGTCTGTTTTCACAGTCAAACATGACAGGTTGTTCCTCGAGCAGACCCGTCCTTTGCAAACATTAACTCACTAATAAAGCGGTCTGTTAAATGAAATGCTGTTGTGGAGTAATTAATCTGTGGGTTATGTTTTTGCAGCCAGTTGGTTCCCAAGATCACAGTAAAAAAACAGGGGCCACAATCAAGTCAAAAATGATGGCTGCAACGTGTCATTTTCAGTAGCCATTCCTTAAGGAGCACTTTTGTGGGTGGAAAATCGGTTTCATCTATATTTTCAGAGCGTCTCATGCTACGGGCTTGTGTCACGATATGTCTTTCAAGTACACATTTAAATTACTCATTTACTAGTTTTTTTTCCAGGATTTGAACTCGTGTTCTGCAGGTTGCATAAGATATCAGAGGAGAGCGATTAACTCACCGAGTCATGCTGAACCTTGCCATCGGCAGTCACACTGCAAGCTCATCCGGATAAATACAGCTATGTACTACACACCAACATTTCCTGATTGTGGAGGTTACATCATCTGGTCATTCCACTGTGTACACTTGTATGGTTACATTCCACAGACATTCCCTTGTTTTAAGACATCTGGGGTGGTACTTTCAGGGCATCCAGGCATCTACATTAACAATGCTTTGGTAGGCAGTCATCTAGGCTGACATTGCCTTTGTAGGCAGGCGCTACAGTTCCATTCCCTTCACAGACAGGCGTCTCAGTACTTTCCCCTTGAGAAAAGGCGTCTAAGGTTACATCCCCTCGGTAGAGAGGCATCTCTGGTTACATTCTCTGGGTACCCGGCATCCTGGGCTACCCTCCTGGAGTATCTTGGTACCTACACTGACACGAGACCCTGAGCCCTTGATAAGGCTAGGGGCTGAGACCCCATAGTGTCACCTTGGAGGGGACAAGGTGTCGACCAGAGTCTGCATTTGTGCAACTCCCTCGATTAGCGGTCCTGGTGCTGTTTTGTGGGGAGGGGCGAACACTTGGAACATGTCAGAGTGGGGGTGGGGTGTCAAAGGAAGAGCACACGCTTCAGTGGGAGAAAGGCTTGTGGGATATTAGGAAGTGGGCGTGGCCGAGTCACTGGCGAGAGGGGGGCAGTACTCCCTTTAGAAGCGAGAGGGCCGGGGCACAAATTAGTCAGTACGTGTGAAGGCAAACGTGTAAATTGGGACCCGTAGACTTTGGAACAATCAGCTTCTGACAACGGGTGGGGGTGATATCTGGGATATATGTAAGGATGGAGAGAGATACTCCTCGAGAAGGCGGGACAGCAAACAGTGAAGGCACGCTATACAGCGCCCCCTAACAGCCCTGCAGAATGGAAGCGCGCAGCACCTAGATGCGACTTCGGAGACCGTGGGAAATAAACACACCGTGTTCTCCTCGTAAAATACGCAGCATTTTCAGACTGGTAAAATGGTCTTGAACCCAACTCCCAACTCCCCCCTCACAAGCCAGGAGTTTACAAGGGAAGTCATCAACCCACGCAAGCCATGTCAGAGAGCGCCAGCCAGCATTGTCCGGGATATGCCGGGTGCAGTGTCTGTAAAGTGGTAGCTTCCCCTCCCCCGCAGCCTGCTTAATGAACACAACACCTCCCCCCAACATCACGTTTGTTTACTCTTGAGGGGGGCTGAGCGGAACTCGCTTGATGGTGGTCACCCACTTAATGTTCAGGTACGCAGCAGCCGTTCCTTCATCTCACGGGCTCGGATGTCATCTATGTGGAGCAGAAGGCAGCAGCTGCAATGCATGGCAATGCCCTGCTGCCCCCACCTCAGGGGTCGAGAAGGCAGTAAAAAAACAAGCACCAACACACATAAAAATAGAAAAGAACGAAACATACCTGTGTACACTGCAGATGCCCCTTCACACTGCTGCAGCTGGCCGCAGGGCATGTGGTGCCACACCAGGGAGTCGGCCAAACATTCGATTGCACATTAGACGTCAGAACGGCAGCAGCTGTGGCAGTGCACTGGTCCGTAGCACATATCTGCGGGCTGGTTTGTCTGCCTTCGTAGCTGCGGTCACTGCCTTGTCATGCGCTGGGTGGCCCGACACTGAGCTAGGGTGACCAGAGTGCTGAGGGAGATAGACATGAGGAAAGAGCAGCATGGTACGAGGGGAGAGGCACACGAGGGAAAGAACTACATGCAAAAGTGATCGCGGTAAACATCAAAGCGGCCGCGAAAGTGAAAGTAATCAACAAGCCGAGGTGACAAGAGGGGCTGGGCGAGAAGGGAGGGGGGAATGCCAGCAACAGAGGAGCCCGCGAAAGTGAAAGTGATCGTGATTACGATCGCTACGGAGGAAAGACACATGGCGCTGCGCGCGTGCACGTTCACGTGCACTGTAGCTTTAGGCCACGGCAGCACTTTGAAAAGCCCAGATATAAAATGTCTCTTCGAGCCTTTGGCTCGCGAGACCTAAAAATGGTTGAAAGCAATGCAGAAGAAGTGATAGCTGATGAAGTTTTAGGGAGACGTGCTAAAAACCCTGTGTACACTTGGGATTGCAGTAGTGTTTGCAGCGTACGACAGGAATCTATTGAAAAATTATGTTGTTTTTTACGAGCCTATACTAAAAAAAGTGTAAAACAAAAGATTAAGCTGTTGCAAGGACTAGACCCTTGCAGAATGAGAAAACATACTGGTTTGCAAGGTCATTCTTTTGCTTGTCTTTCTAGGAAAGTTTGTCAAAGTGTTTTTCACCATTTCAGAATGCTGGCAGTACATCATACTCAAATGCGGAAGTTAATGAGATGGTTGTATTATGCAAAAAGTCCAGCACTAAAGTTAAGTGAGTTGAACAGTGCTCTTTTGCGTGGGTCAGTATCAGATGTGAAGCAGGTCTGTGATGATATTGAGTTTTGTTACTTTGGTCCTCAGCAAGAGAGTGAAGAAACGGACACATTAGTAGAACAAAATGTTGAAGACAATGTACAACCCGTAATTACAGAAAAATTTGAGGATGAAATCACAAAGTTTAAGGTAATTTCAGGTGAAAGACCAAATGTTTCTTGTACTTGTTGTCGGTCAAGTCACTATAAAAATCAGACTAGGGGTGTCAATCTGTATTTAAAAAGTGAAATAGAAGATAATGATAAGTGGATGGAAATTGCAACTTATTTGTTGGTAGAGGATTGTTTTGATTTGGGATGTGAGCAGCGTATTTGCAAATATTGTTATTACAATATGAGAATAAAATGCCCGCTAGAGCTGTTCATAATAATCTAGAGTTGGTTGCTATTCCTCCAGAGCTGATAGATTTAAATACGTATGAGTCTATTCTCATACAATGTGTTCACCCGTTTCAGGCTATTGTTCGTATGGAGCCCAAAACGGGTAAATTACCTCCATCAGAATTGCAAAGAGAATTGAAAGGAAGAGTTGTGTATTTACCGTTAGATTTAAGGAAAAATATTGAAACTATTGGTGTAGACCATGTAGAAAATGAGCCACTAGTCATTCTAGTTAATGGTGTTCCTACTAAGAATAAGAAAATTTGGCAAGAGTTAGTGGATGTTAGAAAAGTGCAAAAAGCATCATTTTATCTGTTAAAAAATAATGAGTACTATGGAAATGTGTTTGTAGGAGAAGAAGAAATAGATTTAGCAGAAGATACTGAAACATTAAGTGGACAAATAGAAAAAGTGGACATGTCCAGATGTGAAGAAATCTATGAACATTACAGTGTACATCCACTTCATTCCAAAGAAGTGATGGGGAATACAATTGAGTTGTTTCAAATGAAAAAAGCAACAGGAAGTCGCATGAGTGTTTGGGAAGAGAGCTTGGAAGCTCGTTGTTTCCCGCAATTGTTTCCAACAGGAAAAGGTGGACGATATGATGAACGTCCTGTGCAGATTCCTGCATCTGAATATCGGACAACAAGTATGAGAGGAAGGCAGTGCTTGTCACGGTGCTGGCAGATCACGGTGCAAGCAGCATCGTCGTCATTGCTGAAGCGCTGTCGTCGGCTGACGAACTGGAGTCAATGGCAGCGGCGTCGGTAGGCCAAGCCTGCGGTGCGGGATGAGGGCGGTGCATCGTGTAACTTTACGAGCGGTGCCCTTGAACCACTGTTCAAGCAGCGGCGTTGATTCCGGCGTGGAGCGTCATCGTCGGGGATACCAAGGCGTCGTCGTGAAGCGAGGCAGCGCGGAGTGAGGTGCCCACAGTTCACGGTGCGAGCAGCGGCTCAATGGCGGCATCAGCTGGCGTCATCGGTGAGACCAGGGTCATGGTGCGGCGTTGCGGCGGTGCCCTCTGCGGTGTTGTCAGGACAAAGAGTCAGCAGCAGCGTCGTAGACACCGTTGAGCTTGAAGTCTTTGCTGTTCCTGAGACTTCTTGAAGAGGGGGCAAGCTCTACCTCAAGCCCTTGGAGAAACTCACAAAAGTAGATTGCAGAAAGTTCAGTCCAGTCCTTTCACTGCCCAAGACAGAAGCAGCCACTACAGGCCAACACAGCAAAGCACACAGCAAAGTGGTAGTTCCTCCTCACAGCTTCTCCAGCTCTTCTTCTTGGCAGTCTTCTTGATCCAAAAGAGTTCTTTGAAGTCTTTTCTATGCCTGAGACTTCCAACTGGAGGCATGCTCTACTTCAAGCCCTTGGAGAAAACTCTAACAGCAGGATGATGAAAGCACAGTCCAGTCCTTTCCCTACCCAAGACAGAAGCAACAACTGCAGGCCAACCCCACAACACGCAGCATAGGGGCAGTACTCCTCCTCCAGCTTTCCCGGTCCTTCTTCCTGGCAGGTTCCTTAGTTCAGAAGTAATCTAAACTTCTGGGGTCTGGGCCCCAATATTTATACCACCAAATCCTTTGTTCTCTGAGGGCAGAGGGTCCTGTACCTAGCTCAAACCAGTTTTGGGTGCATTTTGCCTAGTGTGCACCTTCTTCCTTTGTCAGTGTGGGCCAGGGTTATCAGACACACCACAGGAGGTGGAGCCAGCATTGTGGAAGGCAGGCAAAGCCCTATTCAAACCCATGTGCGACTCCTCCCACCCATCTACATGCAGATAGGTCTATTCAGCCCTGTGCTGACTCATCCTGTCTCCTGGAGATAACCCCAGTCCCTGTCACTCCCAAACCAGACAGACAATACACAACCTAGCAGAGGCAGGCTGGATGGTTAGGCAAAAAAAACCTTGTGAGAAGTTATCCTGGCATATGCTGGTCACTAGTTAAAGCGGCCACCTTGCACCAGTCCAATTCGACTCTTATGGTAGATAGGTTTAAGACAACCGTTTAAAGAAAGCTATCCTAGTGGTAGCTGTGGAGAGCAGCCTTCAGGCTAAGTCTCAGAGGAATGTAAAGCAGCTTGTTTTACCTTATAATCTCTTGAATTACCAAATGAAAAGACACCACACAGGTATATATATAAAATATATATGTATTTATTTCTAGACACACTCTACTAATCTCTTTATGAGATTAGAAGTCAGGAACATATGCACAAATCAATGTTTCACAACAAATTAAGCACTTATATGGCTGGGGCCCTAGGGGCGTACCAGACCATATACTAAAAAAGAGGTATAAGAAGAACGACTTGAGAAGGGAGAAGGCCTAAGGTCTTCAGAAGCGCTGGGGCCTCACTAATCCACCCAAGGCAGGTAAGTAAAGGACCCACGGGAGACGCATGCAGTGTGAGAACACAGCCGCGGATCCCAATAGACTTCAATGGAGCAAGTCGCGGTTGGAATTTTAAAGTTTTAGGGTACTTCGGGAGAGTCTACAAGCAAGTCACTTACAGGGTAAGTAGTTCGAGGGCCAACACACACAGGAGCACCGGAGTGCACGAGTTACCTCACCCAGGGAAGCCGGGTGCATAGGTGTCTTTTGGTGTCCGGTCGCGGCGTCGTTTTCATTGGGAGCCAAAGAAGACTTGCTGCTTGTGAAGACAGGAGAAGTGTCCGGTGGAATCCAAGGCTGGATTCAGAAGAAGGAAGACCTGAAAGCAGAAGGGACAGTGTTCAAAGTCACTTGCCAGTGACCCGGGGCCAGGAAGATGAATGCCCACGGTAGTCGGGTGTTTTCAGGTGATTCATGGGTGTCTTGACTCTTCAGCCACGAGGTCCAGGAGGCGTCAACCACGACCAGGAGCTGTATTTTGAGTGTCCCACGAAGTCTGCAGCTTACTGAGGTGTCAGCAACCAGATTGGAGCCAACAAGCCTTGGCAACAGCAAGTCTCGTGGAAAGTGAAGAAAGTGCAGACCAGCAAGGTCTGAGGGACTCACCTAGCGACGGTAAGTCAGGGCAGGCCTGGAGCAACCAGGGGAGCCCTCTGGTTTGGTAGAAAAATCTTCAGAGGACCCACAAGCCAGCCGGCAAGGGATCGCGAAGACGCCTCGTGAGGATTCACTTCACAGGAGCCCACGGTCACTCGGGACGAGGTAGGCCTCTGATCTTCGAGGGAAATCCTGCTGGGGGCTTGGACCACACATGGTCTAATGCACAAGTTCGTAGAGCGTCGTGAAGGGGTTGCACTCAACAATAGTGCACGGTACCCGGGTATTGCTGTTCCTCCTGACTCATGGGGTCCACTCGCCTCAGGTTTGCTGTGGACTCACAGTGGCCGTGGTGAAGTCAGGAAATCCACTTCTGGGGCTGCAGGGACTTCGGACTCTGGCGAGAGAGGGAAAGTTTGCGACCGTTGATTCAAAGTTTTGGTGCCTGCCAAGCAGGGGAGTCCCTCCTTGACTCCAAGAGAGATTCTTCAGTCTTCCAAAGGTAGTGGAACGTCGAAGGTCCAGGATTCTTCTTGTAGAGCGTCGTCCAGGGATATCTAGTTTGCAATGGCAAGGTTTCCCTATCTTATACTAAAGGAAAGGGAGGGACTAGCTCTATGACCACTCTTATGGGAGGGTCAGGGGAGTGGGTGTTACACCCACTTCCCTTTGTCCAGTTTCGTGCCAGAGCAGGGGCTGGTAGCCCCTGAACCGGTTTGAGCTGGCATATGCACAGAGGAGCCTACTGCTCCCACAGTGCAGGACTTCAAAGCACTCTAGGAGTGCACCCACCCAGCCCCAATACACTAAATCCTGTCTGGAAGGTGGTGACACCTCTCTGTGACAGGATGCCTATTGTTGGGCCTCCTCCACTGCGAGTTTCAGTCAGCAGCAGGAGGGCAGCCCAGTGTCTGTGCTGGTGGCATCCATTTTGTGATGCGAGGCTCTTTCAGATTTCTACCGTGTTTCCACAGTAGGTACATGTCTATCCCTCTAGAAGGGTGGGATCATACTCCCACACCAGTTACTGGTGTGGGGGTATGATTCCAAGGTGTTTGACACCAAACACGACATGGTTTCATGCAGCCATCCCAAAGTTAGCATTTACCGCTAGGTTATAATGCACTTAAAAGTATATGGTTTAACCGCATCCACAAACAGCCACAGAGAATAGACTCTGAGGGCTGCAGAGGGGCCCTGCTCAGGCAGAGGCACCCCTCACATGTAAACCAAGTACCCTGCCCTTAGGATTGATAGGGCCTGCCTTCGGGGTGACTGATAGGCTTATATGTGAGTGTAAGGTGAGATATAGGGAACCTATACCTCTGTGAGGAGTGCTAACACTACCTCACCCAGGCTGCAGTAGCAGGCCTGTGGTGTCAGATTTAGTCTGCTTCCCAGGGGTGGCATAATACATGCTTCAGCCCCTGGTAGGCCTGTGATGTGCCTATGCCCTTGGTACCTAAGGTACCATATACTAGGGGCTCATAAGGTACCACAGTATCCAATCACTAGTGCATCTAATATGAACTCCAAGTTGTTTAGAGAGAACAGAGAGGCTGGGGCCTTGATTAGCAGGGACCCAGCCAGACTATAAGTCCGTTTTTATATAGCGCAGCTACTCACCCTTACTGGTCTCAAGGCGCTGGGGGCCGTCGTGGAAATTAAGTGAGCTATTGGCCAGAGTCACACGGTGCCGAGCTGAGCTGCCGCCGGAGCCGGGGATCGAACCGTGAACCCTCTGCCCTGGCCGCTACACCACACCTCTCCACTCGAGCCAGAAACCAGTGTAAACATCAGGAAAAAAGTGGGGGCAACATAAGTGCAGATCCTACTCTCCTGCACAACCCCCCCCAAATGCAGGGACACTAAACTAACCTTGACCAGTTGAGTCTTAGTGTTCTACGTGGAAATACCTTCAGAGTTCATCTGCATTGGCATGTTGGGCCCCATGTCTATGTTCCACTGTATAGTCCATCCCCTGTAGGGAAATGGACCACCTTAGCAGTTTTGGGTTTTCACCTTTCATCTGTTTAAGCCACAGGAGGGGCTTGTGGTCAATCTGAACTATGAAGTGAGTGACAAAGAAGTATGGCCTCAGCTTCTTCAGGGCCCACACCACAGCAAAGGCCTCCCTCTCTATAGCTGACCAACGTTTCTCTCTAGGGGTCAGCCTTCTGCTTATAAAAGCTACTGGCTGGTCTTGACCTTCATCATTCAGTTGAGACAGTACAGCTCCCACACCCAGCTCAGAAGCATCTGTTTGGACAATGAACTTTTTGGTGTAGTCTGGACTCTGTAAGATGGGGGCAGTGCACATGGCCTGCTTCAGGTCCTCAAATGCCTTTTGACAGCTAGCTGTCCACTGAACCTTTTTTGGCATTTTCTTTGAGGTAAGATCATTTAAGGGGGTCACTATAGATCCACATCCCTTAACAAACCTCCTACAGTACCCAGCCAGGCCCAAAAAGGCTCACACCTGTGTCTGGGTGGTTGGATCAACCCATTCCATGATGGTTTGGATTTTGCTCTGCAAAGTTTGAACCTAGCCTCCACCTACAAGGTGGCCCAGGTACACAACCTGACTCTGCCCTATCTGGCACTTAGTGGCCTTGATAGTCAGGCCTTCTTTTTGCAGGGCCTCAAAACATTTCTGAGGTGGACCAGGTGATCCTGCCAGGTGGAACTAAAGACAGCAATATCATCTAGATAAGCTAAGCAATAAGTTTCCATACCTGTCAGAACTTTGTTCACCAACCTCTGAAAAGTGGCAGATTCATTTTTCAAACCAAAGGGCATCACCACAAAGTGGTAGTGCCCACCAGGGGTTGAGAATACAGTTTTGGCCTTGGCATCCTCAGCTAACCTGATCTGCCAGTAGCCAGCTGGTATGTCAAATGTACTAAGATACTTGGCTGAGGCCAAAGTATCAATTAGCTCATCTGCCCTTGGTATGGGATAGGCATCAGTCCTGGTGACTGCATTAAGGCCTCTGTAGACTACACAAAACCTAATTTCTTTCTTACCACCCTGGGTATGAGGTTTGGGTACTAGGACTACTGGACTACCCCAAGGGCTATCTGAAGGCTCAATTACACCTAACTGCAACATTTTCTGGACTTCAGTTCTGATACAGTCCCTGACATGGTCAGGTCGCCTGTAGATTTTACTCTTGACAGGCAGACTGTCTCCAGTGTCCACCTCATGGGTGCACCAGGAAGTCTGACTAGGGGTCAGGCTAAACATATGTCTAAACTGTTGCAAAACTTGTCTGCACTCAGTTTGCTGATGATCAGTTAGGCTGCTTGCCAAAGCAACACCATCTACTGACCCATCATCAGGGTTCTGTGAGAGCAGGTCAGGGAGAGGGTCACTCTCCTCCTCCTGTTCCCCATCAGTTGCCATGAGCAAGCCCATGTCAGCCCAGTCAACATATGGTTCCAATCTGTTGACATGGAGCACCCTAAGGGGGCTCACTGGGAGTTCCAAGATCCACCAGATAGGTGACTTCTTCCTTTTTCTCAACAATTGTATGGGGGCCACTCCACTTGTCTTGGAGAGCTGCTGGGGCCACAGGCTCCAACACCCACACTTTCTGCCCTGGTTGGTATACAGTCAGCACAGCCTTTTGGTCATGCCAAGTTTTTTGTAGTTCTTGGCTGGCCTCCAGGTTTTTAGTTGCCTTCTTCATGTATTCGGCCATCCTGGAGCGAAGACCAAGTACATAGTCCATCACATCCTGTTTGGGAGGTTTGAGAGGTAACTCCCAGCCCTCCTTCACCAAACATAATGGACCTCTTACAGGATGCCCAAACAGAAGTTCAAAAGGGCTGTAGCCAACCCCCTTCTGTGGAACCTCTCTGTATGCAAACAGAAGGCAGGGAAGGAAAAGGTCCCATTTTCGCCTCAGCTTTTCTGGGAGGCCTTTAATCATTCCCTTTAGGGTTTTGTTGAACCTTTCAACTAACCCACTGCATTGAGGGTGATAGGGAGTAGTGAATTTATAATTTACACCACACTCCTCCCACATTGCTTTTAGATACCCTGACATGAAGTTGGTACCTCTGTCAGATACAACCTCCTTAGGGAAACCCACTCTGGAGAAAACTCCAATGAGGGCTCTTGCCATCACAGGGGCTGTGGTGGTCCCCAGGGGAATTGCTTCTGGGTACCTGGTGGCATGATCCACTACCACCAGGATAAACCTGTGCCCAGATGCTGTTGGGGGGTCAAGGGGACCAACAATGTCAATCCCTACCCTTTCAAAGGGCACCTCCACCACAGGTAGTGGTATCAGGGGGGCCTTTGCTGTGCCACCTGACTTGCCACTGGCTTTGCAAGTGACACAGGAGTGACAAAACTCCTTGGTGTCCTCTGACATATGTGGCCAATGAAAATGTGGAACAAGCCTGCCCCAGGTCTTGTTTTGGCCCAAGTGTCCTGCTAAAGGGATGTCATGTGATAGGGTCAAGAGGAACCCCCTAAACGTCTGAGGTATTACCAACCTCCTGGTGGCTCCAGGGGTAGGATCTCTAGCCTCAGAATATAGGAGTCCCTCATCCCAATAAACTTTGTGGGACCCACTAGCACTCCCAGCAGCAGACTGCTGTCTGGGGGGTTCAAGAGAGGAGCAGCACTGTTGCTCTTTGCTCAGATCTTCCCTAGAAGGTCCCCCTGTCCCCAAGAACTCAACCTGATCAGGTTCTAGTCCCTCTGGGGCTGTTCCTTCTTCAGGATCTGCTTCTCCTCCCTCAGGAGGGGAATCTGTGATCTGAGACAGAGGGGAAGACGCTGCCTTAACCCTACTGCTCCTCGTCTTGGGTAGCATCTGGTCCATAGTTTCAGGATCCAGAGCTGGTTCAGCTCTATCCATTTTGGCCTGTGACCTGGTCACAGCAAATACCTCTGCAGGTATGCCCAACATCTCAGCATGCGTCCATAACTCTGCTTCAGACCAGGCTGAAGTCTTTAGATCATTGCCCAATAGACATTCGACAGGGAAGTCTGCACTGACTACTACCCTCTTGAGGCCAGTTACCCCTCCCCAGCAGAAATTCACAACTGCCAGGCTATGGTTGGTCCTGACATTGCTTGCATTGGTAACCTGGTACATTTCACCCAGGATGATCTGCCCAGGGTCCACAAGATCCTCTGCCACCATGGTGACACTAGCACCTGTGTCCCTGTATGCCAAAGCCTGGTTGCCATTTATTACAGGCTGCTGTTTGTATTTGCCCAGATTACTGGGGCTCACTAGGAAGGACATATCAATGTCTCCAACACAAATCAGCAATGCCTGAGTGGGTACTCTGACTAGGCCAGAGTCCACTTCAGAACCCATGGTCAACCCTACTAAACCCTTATTCTGATTGCCACCTCTACCAGTAGCTGTATTAGGGGGAACAGTTGCCTTAGGGGCAGGAGTGGTGGTGCTTTGGTCTTTGGACTTGTTACAGTCAGAAGTCCAGTGCCTTTTCTGTTTACAGAATTAGCACCAGAGCTTCTTTTTGCCTTTCCCTTTGTTAGACTATGAATCCTCACCAGATGCAGATTTTTGGGGCCCTTTTGAAGACTTCTGGTCTTTTGACTTATCCCCATCTTTCTCAGAGCCTTTAGGATCCTGCTTCTTAGTGTCACCCCTTGGTTCTGGGTTTTCTGCCTCACCCTGGTTCTGACCCATTTGTCTGCCTTCTTTCCCAATTCTTGGGGAGAGGTCAGATCAGAGTCCACCAAGTATTGATGCAACAACTGGTTTTGGCAATTATTAAGGATCTGTTCTCTCATCATAAGATTATACAATCCCTTAAAATCAGTAACTCTACTACCAACCAGCCAACCCTCCAGAGCCTTGGTTGCATAATCAACAAAGTCAGTCCAGTCCTGAGTCTGTGCTTTCTGGGTATCCCTGAACTTCAACCTGTACTGTTCAGTGGTTAAGCCAAACCCATCTATTAGTGCACTCTTCAGGACTTCAGGATAATCATCAGCATCCTCTTCTCTAACAGTGAGGAGCTTGTCTCTACCTTTATCAGAAAAGGAGAGCCACAAGATTGCTGCCAACTGTTTCTGGGGAACCTGTTGTACTTTACAGGCCCTCTCCATAGCAGTTATCCACTTGTGGATATCATCCCCACTCTGGTAGGGAGGAACAACCTTGGACAGGTTCCTATGGTCTGGAATGTAATCTCTGACTCTAGGGACACTGTTGCTGCCACCAGGGGTTTCTAAACCCTCTTTTCTAGAAGCTCTCTGAAGCTCAAAGGCACCTTTGTCTAATGCCAACTGCTTGGCCTTAAGGGCAACTCTTGCTTCCTCATACTGTAGCAGTTTGTACATTCTTTCAGAGGAGGTCTCTCTTCTATTAAAGTATGAGTTCCTCTGCTGGACAGATTAGTTCCTCTGCTGGACAGATTCTCTGCCAGATTGATATGAATGGTCAGATTGCCTTGAAGGGGACCTAGGCCTCTCTTCAACTCTGTCAGCTCTCTTAGGGAGAATTCCTCTGTCCTTTTCAGATCCTTGTGGATCTGGCCCTTCAACCACAGAGTCCAAGTCATCTTGCTTTTCATCATCTGACCCAGAGACTGTAATTGACCCACTCACTGATTCAGATATGTTAGCTCCTAGAGCTAAGCTCAGATCATCTGCTGTTAGCAGCTCTATCAGGCCTAGTGTGGAGGGACTCTGTCCTAGCTTCAGGTGCCTTGCAACACACATGGCCTTCATGTCAAAAAAGGTCATGTCCTTATACTGAAGCTGGGTGGACCCACTGGCTCCATCCCTTGAGGACATTCTAGTGTTGTGCAGTGTTGTACTACCTACACAAGTTTGTGGCCTACTGATCCTAGCTTTAGCTGTAGCAAGGGTGTGCTATCCCTTCACAAACAGCTCTAAGTTCAGTAGAACTTGTTGATACTAAGCTTGACTTTATATGTACCTTGAGTACCTTTAGCGGTTTTCAGTTAGTAATTCAAATAGAGATTTTCTGGTAAAACAATGGCAAGCTGGAATCCCACACGCTGCCCACCAATGTGAGAAGTTGGCCTGGCATATGCTGGTCACTAGTTAAAGCGGCCACCTTGCACCAGTCCAATTCGACTCTTATGGTAGATAGGTTTAAGATAACCTTTTAAAGAAAGCTATCCTAGTGGTAGCTGTGGAGAGCAGCCGTCAGGCTAAGTCTCAGAGGAATGTAAAGCAGCTTGTTTTACCTTATAATCTCTTGAATTACCAAATGAAAAGACACCACACAGGTATATATATAAAATATATATGTATTTATTTCTAGACACACTCTACTAATCTCTTCATGAGATTAGAAGTCAGGAACATATGCACAAATCAATGTTTCACAACAAATTAAGCACTTATATGGCTGGGGCCCTAGGGGCGTACCAGACCATATGCTAAAAAAGAGGTATAAGAAGAACGACTTGAGAAGGGAGAAGGCATAAGGTCTTCAGAAGCGCTAGGGCCTCACTAATCCACCCAAGGCAGGTAAGTAAAGGACCCACAGGAGACGCATGCAGTGTGAGAACACAGACGCGGATCCCAATAGACTTCAATGGAGCAAGTCGCGGTTGGAATTTTAAAGTTTTAGGGTACTTCGGGAGAGTCTACAAGCAAGTCACTTACAGGGTAAGTAGTTCGAGGGCCAACACGCACAGGAGCACCGGACTGCACGAGTTACCTCACCCAGGGAAGTCGGGTGCATAGGTGTCTTTTGGTGTCGGGTTGCGGAGTCGTTTTCAATAAGAGCCAAAGAAGACTTGCTGCTTGTAAAGACAGGAGAAGTGTCCGGTGGGATCCAAGGCTGGATTCAGGAGAAGGAATACCTGAAAGCAGAAGGTACAGTGTTCAAATGTTCTTGCCAGTGACCCGGGGCCAGGAAGATGGATGCCCACGGTAGTTGGGTGTTTTCAGGTGATTCACGAGTGTCTTGACTCTTCAGCCACGAGGTCCAGGAGGCGTCGACGACAACCAGGAGCTGGATTCGGAGTGTCCCACAAAGTCTGCAGCTTACTGAGGTGTCGGCAATTGGATTGGAGCCAACAAGCCTTGGCAACAGCAAGTCTTATGGAAAGTGAAGAAACTCAGCGGTGCAGACCAGCAAGGTCTGAGGGACTCACCCAGCGAGGGTAAGTCAGGGCAGGCCTAAAGCAACCAGAGGAGTCCTCTGGTTTGGTAGAAATGTCTTCAGTGGACCCACAAGCCAGCCGGCAAGAGATCGCAATGACGCCTCGTGAGGATTCACTTCACAGGAGCCCACGGTCACTCGTGACGAGATAGGCCTCTGATTTTCAAAGGAAATCCTGTTGGGGGCTTGGACCACACGTGGTCTAATGCACAAGTTTGTAGAATGTCGTGAAGGGGTTGCACTCAACAATAGTGCACGGTACCCGGGTATTGCTGTTCCTCGTCACTCGTGGGGTCCACTCGCCTCAGGTTTGCTGGGGACTCACAATGGCTGTCGAGAAGTCAGGAAATCCACTTCTGGGGCTGCAGGGACTTTCGACTCCGGCGGGAGCTGGAATGTTTGCAACTGTTGATTCAAAGTTTTGGTGCTTGCCAAGCAGGGGAGTCACTCCTTGACTCCAAGGGAGATTCTTCAGACTTCCAAAGGTAGTGGAACATCGAAGGTCCAGGATTCTTCTTGTAGAGCGTCGTCCAGGGATATCTAGTTTGCAATGGCAAGGTTTCCCTATCTTATACTAAAGGAAAGGGAGGGACTAGCTCTATGACCACTCCTATGGGAGGGTCAGGGGAGTGGGTGGTTACACCCACTTCCCTTTGTTCAGTTTCGCACCAGAGCAGGGACTGGTAGCCCCTGAACCGGTTTGAGCTGGCATATGCACAGAGGAGCCTACTGCTCCCCCAGTGCAGGACTTCAAAGCACTCTAGGAGTGCACCCACCCAGCCCCAATACACTAAATCCTGTCTGGAAGGTGGTGAAACCTCCCTGTGACAGGATGCCTATTTTTGGGCTTCCTCCACTGCGAGTTTCAGTCAGCAGCAGGAGGGCATCCCAGTGTCTGTGCTGGTGGCATCCATTTTGTGATGCCAGGCTCTTTCAGATTTCTACCGTGTTTCCACAGTAGGTACATGTCTATCCCTCTAGAAGGGTGGTATCATACTCCCACACCAGTTACTGGTGTGGGGGTATGATTCCAAGGTGTTTGACACCAAACACAACATGGTTTGATGCAGCCATCCCAAAGTTAGCATTTACCGCTAGGTTATAATGCACTTAAGAGTATATGGTTTAACTGCATCCACAAACAGCCACAGAGAATAGACTCTGAGGGCTGCAGAGGGGCCCTGCTCAGACAGAGGTACCCTCTCACATGTAAACCAAGCACCCTGCCCTCAGGATTGATAGGGCCTGCCTTAGGGGTGACTGATAGGCTTATATGTGTGTGTAAGGTGAGATATAGGGAACCTATACCTCTGTGAGGAGTGCTAACACTACCTAACCCAGGCTGCAGTAGCAGGCCTGTGGTGTCAGATTTAGTCTGCTTCCCAGGGGTGGCATAATACATGCTTCAGCCCCTGGTAGGCCTGTGAAGTACCTATGCCCTTGGTACCTAAAGTACCATATACTAGGGGCTCATAAGGTACCACAGTATCCAATCACTAGTGCATCTAATATGCACTCCAAGTTATTTAGAGAGAACAGAGAGGCTGGTGCCCTGATTAGCAGTGTAAACATCAGAAAAAAAGTGGGGGCAACATAAGTGCAGATCCTACTCTCCTACAAACCTACTTTCTAAAAGTTGTATTTTCAAACACAGAATGTTAAAACCAACTTCACTAAAAGATGTATTTTATCATTCTGAGTTCAGGCATTCTAAACTCGAATTTCTACCGGGTTCCCTGGGTCAGTTAGGATTATAGGATGTTATAATCAAACTGCCCATTCTGGCCTATGGGGAACAGCTAGCCTTGTAATAGTGAAAAACGAAGTAGGCTGTAATTCACTATCAGGACATGCCACACACACCAGGGCATGTCCTACCATTCACATATAATGCACCCTGCCCACAGGGGTACTTTGGGCCTACCTTAGGGGTGACTAACATGTAGAAAAGGGAAGGTTTGGGGACTGGCAAGTGGGTGGACTTGCCAAGTCGACATGGCAGCCCCAGGCTGCGCACAGGCTCTGCAATGGCTGGCCAGAGTTACACTTTACGGGCTGTTTGCGTGGGTGGCACAATCCAGTGCTGCAGCCCACCAGCCCACCAACAGCATTTGACTTATGGGCCCTGGCAAGCGCAGTGCAATTTACTAGGGACTGAGACATAAATCAAATAGGCCAATCATGGAAACACCAATCCATAACACAGTTTACACAGAGAGCATATGCACTTTAGCACTGATTGGCAGTGGAAAAGTGCCCAGAGTCCTAAAACCAACACAAACAGGTCAGGAAAAAATAGGAGGAAAAAGCAAAATGTTTAGGGATAACCCTGCAAAAAGGGCCATTTCCAACAATCTTTATAAGAGGTAATACGTACATAGATAATTAGAGACAGATAGCCACTCCTTCATTAGGACCTGGAATAAAAAAGTTCCAAGCTAATAACAAAACTTTCACAATATCAATAATGTCATCAATAAGAAACAGAAACACATGGAATAGTCATCAAATACCTTTATCTAAACTTCAATATGAATGGTCAAAGCACAAAAATACATTAGAATCATTTGATAAAAGTAATTTTTTAGTAGTACAGGTAAATCACAAGATATCACAGCTTTGAGAAAATACATTATCAAAATAACATCATGTGTGAGGGAAAGAGAGAGAGTACATTGCAAATTACAATATGCAATTCAGAATCCTACAAACCAATGATCGGTTGTAGATTTTCAGAATCAAGACAAGAGATGAGCCCAATAGAATGCTAGAGTACAGCATACAATAGCCAGAGTCTCGACTTCACCATCTGGCAAAGTGTGGAAGTTATCAGGAGAGTTCAGTTCAGGGAAAATCTGAGTTCAAACTGACAGCATGTCAGGTTCAGGATATGCAAGGTAAATAGCCACAGCGAGAAAAATAGCCATCACCAGGAAAATAGCCAGCAGGCAAGCAAGCAACCAGGCAACCTACGTCCTTTTCCCATGGGGTTATTATACCTTTGTACGTCTGAACAAAATAACTTTTTCACAGTTTCCATGATTTCCATTGGTCAAAATCTGTGGTGCCACCATGGTGTGATCGTTTTCTATCCCAAATCGTCTAGAACCCATACATTATGAGTTTGTTCAATAATCACTGTTTTCTAAGATTCTATGATATTGCTTCCTTTCAGAAATAGATAATACATTTACAACTTGTCATATCCGTTTAGCACGCTCTCCTCTGAGCTTGCAACAAGGTCAATACAAATTTTAGTTACAGAGAAAATGTCCATTACTTAAACTGTAGGAAAGAAACTTCAACGATAATATTCATAGCTACAATGCAATCAAGTCAGCATTTCTAGTGCATCCGAAGGAAATACAAGAAACTAAATACTTTTTGAAATTCGAGGCCTACGTCGAAAACTAACAAATCATCATTTTCTAATGAATAAACATGTTAACATTAAAAACATTTAAAGAAATAAAGGTGCATAAGAAACATCATTTCATTATATGTATATTCATAGTCTGATTACAATTCATTAAAATATAAGCAAACACTTTCTTCTTAAATTTGTATGTCAAAGAAACTATAAGCAGAAATAATTTTACTTTAAGGTTTTTCATAATCATATTTTCCTAAACTACGATTTACATTATTACTTTTCTTCATTATTGTCACAGTGCATTAGTAGGTTAATTTCTTTGTCATGAATGACTTTAATTTCAAATCAGTTTGTGACACTTCTGCATACTTTTATGAGGCAATTATAAACTCACTTCTGCATGCTTTAACGATGCAGTTTTAACTTTCACGTATATTCACAAGAAACTCAGTTAGTAATGTTTCTTTTAAGTAGATATTAGTATCGCACCTAGTCGACAGGATTTGATTAAGTCTGATTATCTTTAATAATCGCACTCCATCAATGGCACATTCCCAAACTTTGGCCAATCTTCATCAGCAGAGGACAACCTCTATCTTACAGGATTTTGGGTTTGTCATCAACGGAAGCAAATCAATCCTCTGCCCCTCTCAGGCAATAGACTTTCTGGGGTTTGTGATCGATTCTCAGTCTGCCCAACTGAAGCGTCCCAACACCAAATTAAGGGACATAAAAAGGTACTGAAAAGGTAATTCCCCGCCAGGTAGTTTCCCTGCAAGCGATTGCTTGCCTGGTTGGTCTGCTGGCTTCCTCCATCCAAGCCACCTTAATAGAAATTAAAATTCTTGGCGTGAATGATAGCAAATTTTGTATTCCTCGGCGGGCTCCAGCCAACAAGGCCTGGTCTTGTCTTATTCGGAGCATGCACTGCCAGTAACCTGTTCATGCATGCCAGTGCCAGTCCTGCCAAGTACCACGCATCAGGCGTTAGACTAACGCATTTCAGTGTGGTAATCCACATTACCACACTGAAATGCATTGTCACTCATATCTGTGTTGTGTCTAGTCTCAATTGTCACTTAAATCGCCAACACAGCATGCCACCGGTCCGGTGGCGTGCACTGTGCACGCTGTGGTCCCGCAGAAAGCTTTGGCTCACACTGTGAGCTAAATCAGTTCTGGCAGGCTCACACTAGTGACAGACCTATTATGGATACACTTCATCTGATCAGATCCTCGCGGCGCGGCTGACTGACTGCCTGACGTCATGAACCAGTGTTCGGAAGTAGTTAATGACCAGTCAGGAGCCGCATGGGACGTCACTCACATCCTGCTGCCAGAGAGTGAGAAGTTTTGAGGAAGGGTCTGTGCAGCTCCGCCCTAGATGGTTAGCGGGCGGCGTCATATTAACAGAAAGAAACCTGTTTGCAAGAGTTTCTGTCGCATAAAGGGAAACGTCATAACTCTGACAGTATCTAACTGGAAAAGTTGATATCTGTTCAGACAGCTCTTACAGAGGTGGAGTCCTGACAGGTGGGCAGTAAGATGTACTCTGCAGCCTCCACTGAAGGGTGAACCGGCAAAGCTATAGGCAGTAAGTCTGAGTTTTTAAAATGACATAAAGGTTTCTGTTTGCTATAGAGTATGCGCTGTTCTCTTAGTTTGTTAACTTGTGTAAGTAAGAGCTAACTATCTGAACTCGCAGTAGTAGGAGGCAGCACACCGGACCCCGGGGCTGCTCACATAATACTGGCGTGACATTTTTTAAATAATTTTTGAAATACTAGTCAGCCTTCCTGACTGTGACAGCGATGTCTGTCTCCTGAGGCTACACCAGCAATCATGGTATGGTATCAAAAAAGTCAAAAATCAAAATAAAAAAAAAGTCAAAATCTCGCTGTACACAAGATTCTCGCGGCGGCCATCTTGAAATCAGGCACGAGATTTGCCCGATCCCCTGTCAGGAACCATCGGCGGCCATCTTTAAGTCAGGCAGCTGAGCCAAACCGCAAACAAGCATTGACAAATGACACAGCAGTAACAAACAAGCATTGGTAAATGCAATAGAAGCAACAAACAAACATTGGTAAATGCAATAGAAGCAACAAACAAGCATTGGTAAATGCAATTAAAACCCCAAGCCTTGGTAAATGCAATAGAAGCAACCAACAAACATTGGCAAATGCAATATAAGCAACAAACAAGCACTGGTAAATGCAACAACAACAAAAAAGCATTGGCAAAGGAAACAGAAATAACAAACAAACATTGGTAAAGGCAACAGAAGCAACAAACAAGCATTGGCGAAGGCAACAGAAGTAACAAACAAACACTGGCGAATGCAACGAAACTAACAAACAAACACTGGTGAGTGTAACGGAGAGCATACAAAGCCTGCAAAAGCAATCAGCAATAACAGCCGTACGATGCCTGACACAGCGCCCACAAGCATATTCGGAGCTGCATTCCTGCGCCGCCCCGAGCCCCTCGTTCTTGAATCTGGTGGGGCATGGGTCCGCGATGGCAAGAATGGATAGAAGATTTCGAGAACTTCATGAAAGCGTCCAAGGTGACGGACCTTGAAGAACAACTGTTCGCTCTCAAGAACTTGATTGGCAAGGAAGTTGGACGAATAATAAAGGAACTGCCTGCTGAATCCTCTGGTACCTATGACAAAGTCCGCGAAGGACTGGGTCGCAAATTCCTACACAAAAGGAACATTGACTACAAGCGGTACACATTCAATCTGGCCGCACAAGAGAAAGGTGAGCAAATGGGGGTGTTCGTCACACGTCTGAGACGACTGGCGAGATACTGTGAGTTTGACAAGTTTTCAACTGAAGACGCTCTTCGGCTGAGAGTCATAGAAGGCTGCCTCTCGGAACCACTGAGACGCAAATTGCTCAAGAGAAGCTACTCGCTGGACGAAATTGAAGAGATGACGAGAGTAGATGAACAAGCCGATGAACATGCGAAGAAAATAGAAGCCAGGAAGGGTGAGAGAAGGGAACAAGCATTCAGGATGCAGTCTCAGCAAATGCATGGAAGATCCCCACCACAGGTGCGATCCAAGAAACACCACCACCACCACCAACAGTCAAACAAAGGACACAAAGGCAAAACCCACACCAGGGAACGATCAGACAGACAACTAAAATGCTACAGATGCGGTCACGACTTCCCGCATGCCGACGCATGCCCGGCAATAGGACAACAATGCCGGAAGTGTGGTAGAGACAACCATTTTGAAAGCATGTGCGGGGCGATACCCAAAGGTGATCAACAAAAAAGACACCGGCAACATCAGCCCTCAAGCCGTCGTCACCATGTCAGAGCAGTCCAGGATAGACGAGACTCATCCACTGGGTCGTCACAATCCAGCTGCCACTCTTGCAGGACATATCAATCTCGACGGTCGTCATCAGGAGAATCCCGATCCACATCACCCATCCCTCAAGACCAAAAGGAATATGTTTATTGTGTAGCCGACCCTGATCGGCTGAAAGAATACCCGCGATTGGACATCAGAATTGGTACCCACCCCACACAGTTCGTGCTAGACAGTGGGGCCTCACTAAATTACTTGCCTGTAACGGAATACCAACTAATAAAGTCACCACCCAAGCTGGATAACGCACATGTACGAGTATACACGTGGATGTCCAAGAAGCCACTGACGTGTCTTGGGAAATTTGCAACCGAACTGTCGTACCAAGATCGCACAATATCAGCCTACATCCACGTCATCGAGGGGCCTGAGGCTGACTGCCTTCTGAGCCTGGCCACCGCAGAACGACTGAAACTAGTTGATATCTTATACCGAGTAGCTGACAAACCAGCTATCATCCAAAAATTCCCCAAGCTCTTTCAAGGCCTAGGAAAAATGAAAGACTGTCAAATAAGACTACACATAAACGAACAAGTCACACCGGTAGCACAGCATCACCGGAAGATCCCGTTCCATCTGCAAGAAGCCGTGGAGAAGGAGCTCCAAGATCTACTGGAAGCGGATATCATAGAAAGAACAGAGGGACCAACGCCATGGGTCTCCCCGGTGGTGGTAGTCCCGAAGAAAGGGGAAACCAACAGAGTCCGCCTATGTGTGGATATGAGAGCGCCCAACATGGCGATAGAGAGAGAGAGACATCCAGGCCCTCACATCAGTGATATGATCACGTCACTTAACGGAGCCAAGACATTTTCAAAACTAGACCTCAACAAGGGATACCACCAGCTAGAATTGCATGAGAGGTCAAGATAGATCACGACATTCTCGACACACCTCGGGCTATTCAGGTATAGAAGACTGAGCTTCGGAGTGTCATCAGCAGCGGAGATATTCCAAGAGGCAATAAGGAGAACAATACACCACATTCCACATGTCCTAAACTACAGCGATGACATCCTTGTATATGGCGCAACGACTCAAGAACACGACAAAGCACTAGATCAGGTCTGTCATGCACTCATGGAAGCCAACTTCACACTCAACAGAGACAAGTGTGAATTTCACAAACCGACGCTGAAGTTCTTCAGCCACATATTCTCTGGAAGTGGCATGAAACCAGACCCAGAAAAGGTAGCAGCGCTAAACGACACGCCGAGCCCAGAGGACATGGGAGATGTACGATCGTTCCTAGGCATGGCCAGCTACTGCTCCAGGTACATACCTGACTACGCCACGTTAAGTTACCCGCTGAGTATGCTCACCAAGCAAGGACAATGTTTCCAATGGTCCACCCAATGTGAAGGGGCATTCAGAGAGATAAAAAGAACTGTAGAGTCGGCCAAAAATTTGGCTTACTTCAATCCGAAAAAGAAAACAGAGATAACAGTGGACGCCAGCCCCGTGGGACTAGGAGCCATCCTAGCACAATATGAAAGAGAAGAAGATCAGCGACACATAGTGGCGTATGCCAGCAGAAGTCTGACAGACACAGAGAGAGCGTATTCACAGCCTGTGAACACTTTCATATCTTCATCTTTGGGAAACACTTCACACTAGTGACTGACCATCAGGCACTGACCACGATTTTTGGAAACCCGCGAGCAAAAATGCCACCAAGAATAGAGCGATGGGGCCTCCAACTCCAGGAATAAACCTACACCATCATTCACAAGCCAGGAAAAGCTGCAAACCCCGCAGACTACATGTCCCGGCACCCCATCAGATCGAGCGAATCAGAACAATCAATTGCGGATGAATACATTCACTTCGTAGTAGACCAAGCGAGACCTCCAGCCGTTCCACTGGAAGCCATTTGTGAAGCGACGCAAACTGATGCCACCCTGCAAGAGGTGAAACGTCGGATTCAAACCAACAGCTAGAGACACACGCAAAGCAATGAACAAAACGACCAAGAAATGGCGGTATTCAAACATGTCCACGACGAACTGTCAATAGCACCAAATGGGCTCGTGTTACGAGACACCAGAATAGTGATACCACGACAACTTAGACAAGGGGTCATCAATTTAGCGCATGAAGGGCACCGGGGCATAGTAGCCACAAAAAGAGCACTCCGTGAGAGAGTCTGGTTTCCGACACTAGACATGATGGTAGAGACAACTCTGAACGATTGCCCGCAATGCCAACTGGTGAGCCGTTCGGATCCTCCTGCCCCGCTACAAATGTCTCCACTACCGGAGGGTGTCTGGCAACACATTGCCATTGATTTCTTTGGACCAATAAAATCCGGCCAATATGTCCTGGTCATCATGGATGAATACTCCAGATTCCCTATTGCGCAACTGTGCTCCTCCACGAAAGCATCAAGTACCATACCCATACTGGAGGAGGTCTTTGCCGCATGGGGCATTCCCCTAGTGGTGAAGTCCGATAACGGGCCTCCATTCAACAGCCACGACTTAGCTGCTTTTGCTCAACACCTCAACTTCAAGCACCACAAGACTATACCATTGTGGCCGCAGGCCAACGGAATGGTCGAAAGCTTCATGGCCACCATAAAGAAAGCCATTCAGCAAGCAGAACTCACTGGAAAGAGCTTTCAGATGGCACTTGACGAAGTACTGCGAGCGTACCGAAATTTGCCTCATTCCACCACAGGCAAATGTCCTGCCACTCTCATGCTGGGACGCCCAGTGCGCACCAGGCTACCAATGATGATGATGGCAGCGGACGAACAGTATCCCGACTCTGACCATGAAGAAATGGCAGCCAGAGACAAGATAAAGAAAGAAAAGATGAAGGACTATGCGGATGAACGGCGACGTGCCACGCCCCCTCAAATACAGGAAGGAGACTGGGTGCTGGCACGACAAGAGCAACGGCGGAAGACAGACAGCACGTATCACGAGGTTCCGCTGAAAGTGATACAACAAAAAGGGACAATGATCACTGCAGAGACCGACGGAAGAAGACTCACCAGGAACGTGACGCACTTTAAAAAGTGCGGACCCAACATGAAGGAACTACTGACTGAACTGAAAATACAGAAGAGAGAACCAGAAAAACTGCCGCACCACAGTCAGGTGTTAATGGAAATGGCTGACGAGAACGAGCGTGACAACGGTGAACCGCTGGCACGCCCCAGACGGGTCATCACAAAACCGTTGCGCCTTATTGAGGAGCTTTGAAGAGACGGCTGCTGTATTGGCCATATTATGTTTCTTTTATTTACAGAGGGGGGAGATGTAATGACGTCGATATAGCAGTGCCCAGGACCGAACGGGTCGGGCACTAGGACCGGCCTGAGTTGGGACCAGGGCAGGGGGAAATGGAGGAGCAAAGGGCTAGGGACGGCAGTTAGCCGTTAGCCCTGCATGAGGAAGGAGCTAATAAAGAAGCTGACCACACATACCCTGTGTCCGTGTCTTTTGTATCCACGGGGATACTACAACACTACTTCAAGTTATATCACAGCATTTCTTAAAAGTGATAGTTTGAAAACATGAACTTAGAAATATTGACGGTCCTCCCAACCTGATGATAATGCCACTAGTGAAATGTATTTATTTATTTATTTAGTGCATTTTTATAAAGCGCGGACATTACCCAAAGGTGTCAGAGCGCTGTACAATAGAGCTAGTTACGTTACAAGAGAAAAGTGGTACAGAATATAACATTACACAGACTAAAAATGAAGGTTACACAAACACAAAATGCAACACTGCACACAGGGGTGAGGAATGTACAGGAAAAAATACAAATTTACAACGAAGAGCGAACTTCCAAGAGGGGCCTGAGAATAAAGGGTACACAAACACAAAATCCAACACAGCACGCAGGGGTGAGGGATGCACAGGAAAAAATACAAATTTACAATGAAAAGCGAATTTCCAAGAGGGGCCGGAGTATGAAAGTATTAGTTCTGAAAGTGTCTTTGGAAGAGAAGAGTTTTGAGTTCAGCTTTGAAGATCCGGGTAGAGGAGGTGGCACGGAGCAATGGGGGAAGTGAGTTCCATATTCTCACCGCATTGCCTGAGAAGGATTGCGCCATCGATCTTTCCCTTTTGAAGACGGGGGGCTCAAGCAGAAGCTTTTCCGCATTACGATTGATGTATACAAAAAAGGGACCTGATGGAATGCTTCAAATAATATAAGTCACTGGTAATTACTCATAGCCAAATCCCAGACAATCGTTATTTTGCATATAATGCCACCTCAGTTGGGACCCAGCCATCTGCAAATCAGTCTTGACCATGCTCCACTGGGAACAGTCACGCCTGAACTGCCAGGCCATGTCATCCCTGAACCAGAACATGAGCAACCCAAGACTAGCTTCACCCTTATTAGGGCTCATCATTTGGGTATAGCTTGGTTGCAGAGGCGCAGAGTGCATGGGACACACGTCTACGCATTCCCACCACATATAGGGCGGCACCCTGAATTGTACAAAAAAGTGATGGATGGAATGCTTGAACGAATCTCAGCCACTGGTAATTACTCGGGCCGCGCCCAGTCCACCGTTATTTTGCACACCATGGCACCTCATTTTGGACCCAACCATATGGTAATCAGTCTTGATTCTTCTTCAGTGGACACAGTCCAGACCGACTTTCCCGTGGCACAGTGTGCATGACACCCACATGGCCTGGGTAATTACCAGTAGCTAAAAATAATTCAAGAATTCCTACCATTGCTTTTTTGTATGCTTCATTATGATGCCGTAAGTGGGACTAATAAACCCTAATAAGTGTGAAACCGGACTTGGGTTGCTTGTGTTCTGGTACAGGGAGGACCTAGCCTGGCACTTCAAAATTACTGTTCCTATTGAAACAGTGTCAAGACTGGTTTGTATATGACTGGGTTTCTACAGAGGTGACATAGAGTAAAAATAATGATGGACTGATCAATGTATAGCATTAGACCTACACCCCTCTCTCAGACTTTTTCTGTGGTGTTTCAGAAATTGAAGTTGGCTTATAAATTATGTGTTCCCCTCCACAGCATTGGTTGTGGAAATTGTGCACTCATTTCTTCTCTCATCTGTGCTACAACTATGAATTTTCCCCTTCAAATAAGGACTGTGCTGCATAATCCTGTGTTCTCCCCCATGACCCAGATATTTCAGTTTTGTACAGAAGTATCTAAATCCATCCTGCCACAACAAAAAATTATTTCAAAACATTTGAAATGATTTGCTTTATTCACCAGTTCCGGTCACTAAATGTTGGAGTTCTTTTCCTTGAAATAAACACAAGTTTCTTTTTTATAGCTCTGGAAATTTGAGAGTGCTGGATATGACCATATACCAAGTTGTTGCCCTACCTGGGGCTGGCTGGGGCTTGTTCTTTACCCTTCTCACCACTACCTACTGCAGCAATGCTTTAGGATTTGTGATGTACTGTATTATAACACAATAACGCATGGTAGCTTTACTGGTACAATGCTTTTATGTCTGGCAGACTGATTTAATTCAGATCTATGCTGTGTGTAAGATGAAAGATCACATGTGCTTACATTAAATAGGGTGGCTCCTTCAGGATGGAAGTTACAGTGAGTTGGTGAACCTACAGCTCAGCGGTACTGTAAACAAGTAGGCATTCTCCCGTGCATCACGTTTGCAGTGTAACATTTCAAGGATGTGCAAAGTTCTTATTAGCAACCATAGCCTAATGTAGATTCTGAATGCTGGCCGTAGTTTGCGGTGTCTCTCACTGTTCCTATATTTCCACACTAGTGTAATTTTTTTTTTTTTTTTTTTTTTAAATTTTATTGAGCAGATTCAAGAGATACAAAAAAGCAATAATGATCGAGACTTTGGGGTGGCAGGACAGATAACAAGTACTAGGCAGTTAAATAACGCAGTCAACATAAATAGGAATCCAATTACATTTCTTGAAGCGAGAGAAGAGGAGGAAGAAAAGAAAGCCGTTTTTAAGGATAAAATTAACATTGAAAGAGCGAAGTTCTCCTGAAATACAATAGGGCATTTATAGTGAACAAAACCTTCATATATACGTATATACTTATGTTTAACAGGAGAATCAAATTAGTCCCTCAGTGGCTCATACCAATTGGCTATTGGTGACCAAACTTGTTCCCCGTAAAGTCGAGACTTTTTCCCTCTGGCTCCATAGATAGCTATTTCCTGCTTGTATATTGCTAATAGTCTATTTAGCCATCCCTGGAAAGTTGGTGCTTCGGGATCTTTCCATCTTGTTGCTAAGATTATTCTATAAACCGCAGTACCTATGTAAATAGCAGGAATTTCTAGGTTGGTGAGACCGAGAGAATCATCATATCCTAACAAAAACAAAGTGGTTGATGTTTTTATCTCGTGCCCAAAAATTTCGGCCCAATACTTAATGATGGCATTTTTAAGCTGTTCTAGTTTGGGGCAGTCCGAAAACATGTGTATAAGGTCAGCAGGACCTAGAGTACATCTGGGACACTTATCATGTTCTGTCTTACCCCAGGAGAACAGTTTGATGGGGGTGTAATATAAATTGAATGTAGTTTTATAAACTTGGGCCTTTAAATTAGAGGCGAGTAGGACTTTAGAAGACAGGTAAAGAGTCATATCTATGTCTACATTAACATTATTCAATTTATAAGCCCAGCTGATTTCTATATATTCAAGGTCGTCGGGGTGATTTCTTATGAAGATGTCATATAGATTACTTATTCTGGTACGGTGTTTTCCTATAAGGTCTAGAAGTGGTATGGGTTTAAGTTCTATGTCGGATTTAATTTGTCTAAGACTTGTATAAATTTGAATAAATTTTAAATAGTCTGTGGGTTGGATATGATATTTCACATATAATTCATCAAATGTTGTTTTGCCCTCACTATCCAAGAAATCCCCAATGGTTATGATGCCCAGCTTCGCCCACCGCCTTGTTATATTATCATTGAGGTATTGCGGTATGACTGCGCTATACCATAACGGTGTATATGTAGTGTATTTTGAAATTGAGAGCATTTTAGTAATTCTATTCCAAGTTTTCCGGGCATCTATAAAGGTCTTAAATTTAATTTTTTTAAAGTAAGAAGGTTCTACTTGTCTCAGTAGCAGACCTCTTGCTTTACTGCCCAGCATCAACTCATAGATTGATGGTATATATTGATCATGATTGTTGTTACTGTTGGTGCCTGGTATAAGCAGAACCATCATCTGTTGTAGGAAAGCGGCCCATAAATAATAAGTTACATTTGGAATTGCTAAGCCACCTCTGGAAGATGATAATGTTAGTTTTGCTAGGGCTCGCCTTGTCTTCCCATAGCTCCAGATAAAGGATGATATCGCACGATCTAGTATTTTGATTGTGTCATTACTAGCAAGAAGGGGAATCGCTCTAAATAAATATAGAATCTTTGGGAATACCACCATTTTAACGTAGTTTCCTCTACCAATTATAGAAAGATGAAGGTTATTTATTCTAAGTAAGTCTGCTTTTATTTTTTTAATTAGAGGGTCATAATTTATTTCATTAATTTCACTGATTTTTGGCGAAATATTCACTCCAAGATATTTTGCCGTATTAACTCTATAGGGGCTTATAAAGGGAGTATTGGCAGTAGATAGCACCATTGTTTTATCTTGGTTCAATGAGTATCCAGAATATAGACCAAAAGTACGGGTGATTTCTTCAATATTAGTTAAGGCCTCGGTGGGATTAGTTGTTAAAACCGCAAAGTCATCGGCGTAGGCAAGAACTTTAGTGCCATATATGCCAACATTGATAGGTCTGATCAATGGTGATGTTAATAATTTGAGAATTAAAGAGTTGATATATAAGGCGAACAATAATGGAGAGCACGGGCAGCCTTGTCGTGTACCCCTTTGGATATTAATAATTGCAGACTCACATCCGCCCGTCATTACTTTTGCCTTGGGGTCTGCATAAAGGGCTTTAATAGATTTTATAAAGACCGGGCCGATGTTGTTAATGGCTAATATTTCCCAAAGAAACTGCCAAGAGACCCGGTCAAAGGCTTTCTCAGCATCAAGCAAGATCATCGACAACTGGCCCCCCCCTACTCCCATGATGTCAAAGAGGGAGATCACTCTACGTGTATGATCTGTAGTGCTCTTACCGGGTATGAAACCATGCTGCCAGGGAGAGACCAGACTTTCGACGATCCTGCTCAAGCGATTAGCAAAGATTTTAGCATATGTTTTTGAATCTGAATTAATCAGGGATATTGGTCGATATGATGTTGTTAATTCTGGTGGCTTGTCTTTTTTAATAAAGATGACAATATTCGTTTGTTTCCAGGATTGAGGAGATTTACCATGCCATTGTATCCCCAGAAAAAGATCATGCATGAATGGGATGATTAAGTTGCCCAATATTTTATAAAGGTCAGTAGGTATTTTGTCTGGCCCCGCCGCCTTTCCTGCTGCTAATTCGGCTAAGGCAAGTTCTACTTCAGTTCTGGATATGTCTTTGTCGAGCTCATCTTTTATATCGTCATCAATACTATTAGTCAGATTAGTCTCTTCCAACCAGTTCTCTAAGAAATCCTTGGTATCCGCGGCTGAACACTGATCTTCATTTTGATACAATTTTTGATAATAATCATGAAAGCATTTAGCGATGTCCTCTTGAGTGGTATATTCCACTCCCCCATATTTGATACTCTGGATGGAATTACGAGACTGTGATTGCCGAGTTCTAAGGGCAAGGTATCTCCCTACATTCTCGCCAGTCTCATAGATCTTACTCCGATTCGCTTGGAGAATTTCGGCCGCCTTACGAGTTAGGTCGTTGTTAATCTCGGCTTTAAGCACTAAGATTTTACTTAGAGTGTCCTCGGCCGGAATCCCCAAGTGTAGCTGACTAGCATGTAAGTACTCTAATTCTATGAGTCTATTAGTCAATTGAATTTGCAGTTTTTCCCGCTCTTTTTTTCGACTGGCGACAAAGGTAGCGGTCTCTCCCCTTAATGCAGCCTTGAAGCAGTCCCAAACAATAAACCGAGAGGCACTATATTGATTAATATCAAAGAATTCTTGAGTCCATTGCCTGATATGAGCGATGTATGCTTGATTAACAAGGAGTTTGCGGTCAAATGTCCATTGTGGATAGGCCCTCTTAAAGTTGGGGACATCACATATTAAACAGAGTGCATTGTGATCCGATATTGTCTTTGGGGCTCTAGCAATAGAGGCATTAGAAGCAATATCGGTGGTTGTGTATATGTAATCTATATGTACATATTTCCTATGAGGATAGGAAAAATATGTATATCCGGGATCCCCACCATTCTTTAACGACCATATGTCACGAAGATTATGACTATGAATCAAGTTTTGTAATGCCCTGAACACTCTTGGTTTTCGACCCATATAAGTATGTTGGTTTTGATTATATTGTAGTTGGTCACTTGATATATTAAGATCGCCACATAAGATTAGAGAGCCTGTCCATGATGCTAATTCTAACTCTAGCTCAATAAATAGTGTAGGGTCATCAATGTTGGGGCCATAGATAGAACATATGACAATTCCTATATTAAGTTGGGCAATGGCCCATCTACCATAAGTGTCAGCCTTTTTACGTGTTAGAGTACCAAGTCCTGTTCTTGCAAAAATAGTAACCCCCCTAGTTTTAGAGGTTTGTGTGGTTGCAACCAATAGGTTAAAGCCCGGAATGATCAACTTATCAATCTCATCTATCGGAATATGGGTTTCCTGTATACATATAATATCCCAGGAGTTTTGATTCACTAATTGATTAAATTGAGCCCTCTTTCCTTTGTCATTAAGTCCTGCCACGTTCCAACAACCTAATTTTAGCTTCCCCATTTTATTGTTTTATTTTTTAGACAATGCACATGAAGCGTAAATAGTGATTTAATGTTCATACATATTCTTATAGTATTCTCAGATCTGCTCATTTTACAGCACGTTTTCCCCCCCCCCACACCCCCACCCCTCCCAACCAAACACCCACCCAGCACCCTCCCTTGCACACCCCCCCCGACCCACCCCAGCACCCCAAAAAAAAGGCAACAAGACTCCATAAGAGTCTATTGTGATGGGTTAGCAATATCTGACCGACACCGGGAAAAAACATACAACCCCGAGTAAAAAAAAAAACAGAAAAGGAACAAACAAGCAGAAAAGGAAAGAAGAAAAGGAAAAGGGAGAGAGAAAAAAGGAAAACGGAGAGAAAAAGCAGAGCAAAGCCACACAGAAATCGAAGAGAGAAGAATGACCAGAAATTAATTGTCCTTCTCTCTACAATATTGTAGAGCAATTAAATAGTCATTAAACACCGTGGATCGCCATCGCTCTAAGTTTTGCATACTAATTGAGAAAGGTAGTCTGATGATTCTGATGAGATAAGGCTTTTTAAAGTGGTTTAAGCATTTACTTTAAGCTGTCAAGGTACTCTTTAGCCTTAATCTCGGATGTAAAAAACTTAATTGGCCCACCATTAATCACTTTTAATTTAGCCGGGTTGTTAAGATATACCGTTACATTCTTTTCCTGAAAAGGCTTAATTAGCTGTCTTAATCTCCACCTCCGTTCAACTGTGTAATGACAAAAGTCAGGGCGCACGAAATAGGAGATGGAATCTTTGCTGCGAGGTTTATCCGGCGTAACTTTATCGGAGATGGCTTGTCGAAGCATAAAGTTTCCGAAATAAACTAAAATCGCTCGTGGGTATTTCCCGACTACAGCCGTAGATTTTGGGGTTAAGGGTACTCTGTGCGCTCGCTGTACCTCGTAGTTCCAGTCCCAGGCAGTAAGTTCAGGTAGTGTATCGCGCAGCAGTTGTATGATGAATGATCGACAATCTTCCCCCTCGATTTTCTCTGGAACACCAAGAACGCGGAGGTTATTCCTGCGAAGCCTATTTTCGTAGTCCTCCAGTTTCCATCTAGTATCCTTAAGTTCTGCCTCATGTGCCTCAAGTCGATCATTTACTCTGGTAGCTTCGGTTTCATTCTGAACGATCCGCTCTTCTATGTCGTGCAGCCTTTCTGTAAAAGCGCCCATCGTTTTTGATAATTTTCGGACAACCCCTTGGACCTTCTGTACAGCTATTCTTGCTTTGCGACTATCTCTTGAGGTCTCTTCACGATGGGAAGCAATGGCATGTAACACTGTTTCCATGACTTGAGACAATGTTGCACCAGTTACACCAGAGACATCAGTTTGTTGAACAACTTGTTGACTGTTTACAGTTTGATTTAAATTTGATGCCTGTGGCGTAGCAATGAAGTTCTGATTTTGACTTGAATTCAAGGCAGTCGGAGTGTAATCCCAGGTTAGTTCGTTTGTTCCATGACAGCCTGCTTTCACCTTTTTAAATACTGTCCGTTTTTTATCACGTAGTTCCCTTGAAGGATTAAAGTCAGAATCTGTACTGGTGTACGAGTCAGAATCATTCTCGACTTCATCAACCTCATCCTCTGTGTCGCCGGACAAACTAAAGTCTTCTGATAATGAGTAGAAGTCGGTTATATCTTTGTCTTTATCTTTGTCCGTCTCAGTTACCTCAGTATGGTCAGTATGATGGTCACTTGTCTCACCATTGATTATTTTAACTATTTTAGGTTCTCCATTCCGATTTAACATTAGTTCAGCAGTCTCTTCCCTCTCAGTTGTTGGCCGGACCATAGTATAGGGTGATTGAGTTACAGGATCGATTGAAGCTCCCCTGACCGGCTCTAAAGGCTCTAATGGACAATTGCTGCCACTGCCACTGTCAATAGAAGGATTAGGACTAGGACTACCCGGCCCTGTGACCAGAGCGAGGGTAGCTAAAGTCTGTGGCTGAGCGACTAATGTCTCCAAAGTCTCACAAGTAAATGCGGAGGTATCTCGACCATTGGTGATGTTAGTAATAATAGGAGCAGAAGCAGGAAGAATCACTTGACTTACCAAGGTGTTCGCAGCATCCGACCCCTCAGAAGTAGGCAGAGCGTCTTGTCCTCCATTGCAACCTTTATTATGCTCTGGTGTATCAAAGTCAGGAATCTTCTTCATCTGCTTAGGGCCGTCAATATTCTCAATATTCTCAATATCAATATCAATATCAGTTTCAACAACTGTTAAGGCAACCGCTCCGGTTGTTGTAGTACCGTTAACATTTACCTCCTTCAGTTCCTTCAGCTGGCCACGCCGGGTCTGCCTGAGTTGGAGTCTCTGGCTGGCAGCACGCATCATTGAAATGACAGTGGGAGCACTTACAGAGGCGGAAGCAGACGAAGATGCGGTAGAATTTTTGTTAAGGATCTCAGTGCCGTGGGTCGAGACTCTCGCAGTTAGACCCCCCGCATGCTCCTCTCGGGAGGTCCCGCGTCTGTTGTTCATTTCCTGATCACGGAGAGCCAGACGGGTCGCTCTTGCTTTGGCGGCTGCAGAGCTGAGAGCCGCGCTCTTAGGAGGCATAGTATCAGCGCCGTGCTTAACTCGCAGTTCGTGCACAGAGCCGCTGCCGCTACCGCTGCCGCTGCTCAGGTGTAAACGCTCACGGAGAGGACAAGCGCCGAGGAGGAGGCGGCTACCAACCAGCGAACGCAGGACGGCATGTCCGATGATGGAAGCAAGAAGTGAGAGCGGCGTCCTCGAGATCGAGATCGCGAATTGTACAGGTAGAGTCAGGGGCTCGATGGGCATCTTTTCCTAGAACCCTCTTAAGCTATTGCAGTGCTTTTTCAGTCGAACCGGGGAAGCATAGTATTTCTCTCAGGAAGATAACGTGAAAATATCCAGCTGCATGTTTTTTTTTAACCGGGCCGGTCAGGAGCTGCTACCGGCGTCTAGCCCGACGCCGCCATCTTTTGCCCAGCGGTACTGTAAACAAGTAGGCATTCTCCCGTGCATCACGTTTACAGTGTAACATTTCAAGGATGTGCAAAGTTCTTATTAGCAACCATAGCCTAATGTAGATTCTGAATGCTGGCCGTAGTTTGCGGTGTCTCTCGCTGTTCCTATATTTCCACACTAGTGTAATTTTTCAATGCAAACTACCAATATTTTCTTGTAAAGTTCAATATTTTCTTGAAAGTGCTAGTTGGGACTGGAATTGCAGGTGCCCTTTTTTGTGATTTGAATGTATCACCATTTCATTCTCATCACTAAGCGGCTTACACTTATTTTGATGTGTGGCTGTTACCTCTTACTGGGTGGACATTCTGGTGGCACTCCTCCAGGGTGAGCTGTCCTTCGGTTGGACGTGTGAGTGTTATGGTGGTTTAGATATAGTTATGTCAACAATAAGAACATGAGAGTTATCTGCTGCTAAATATGGAGGGGACAAACTTTTGGGGGGAAGTATGTGTGCCTAGCTTGCAGCACATATCGGCCTATCTACTACAGTTATTCAGACACCAAACGTCAACCACATTTGGCCTAATTCCTTTAGATGGGGAACTCAAGTAAGAGGCCTAACTACTGATCTGCCGTCATTTGTTGCATCTCATAATGTGCTCAAATGTACCCATGATAGACCTGCCAAACATAAGTGTGAGGTCTTAGGATCTGATGTCACTTCTGATGATGTCACTTTCTTGTGAGGTCATGGGTTATGATGTCACTTCCTGTAATCGATTTGGGAAAAAGGGGGGTGGTGATGGACAGAGTTTCTGAATGATGCAGAAAACTCTTACCAAGTCAAGAGATCATGGTTTTAATCCATCACCGTTTTTAGCTCACTGCACCATCCCAGCTCAGAACCTGGCTAAATGCAAATTAGTCTGTACCTGTCCCAGTGCATGATGGGAACAGGGCAAACCAAACTACCAAGCCAATTCTTATACTGGGAAGGAAACAAGCTTCCGGGGACCGGTTTCTGGCATCACAGCCTTCGTCGGCCCGGCTTGCCTGAATCCTGATGGTGCAATGAGCAAGGGACTCACGTCTGAGCATACCCTCCCACACTGAGTGTGGATAAAATCGACCACCCCCTTTTTCCCAAAATCGATTTTATCCACACTCAGTGTGGGAGGGTATGCTCAGACGTGAGTCCTTTGCTCATTGCACCATCAGGATTCAGGCAAGCCGGGCCGACGAAGGCTGTGATGCCAGAAACCGGTCTTGCTTGTTTCCTTCCCAGTATAAGAATTGGCTTGGTAGTTTGGTTTGCCCTGTTCCCATCATGCACTGGGACAGGTACAGACTAATTTGCATGTAGCCAGGTTCTGAGCTGGGATGGTGCAGTGAGCTAAAAAACGGTGTTGGATTAAAACCATGATCTCTTGACTTGGTAAGAGTATTCTGCATCATTCAGAAACTCTGTCCATCACCACCCCCTTTTTCCCAAATCGATTTTATCCACACTCTGTGTGGGAGGGTATGCTCAGACGTGAGTCCCTTGCTCATTGCACCATCAGGATTCAGGCAAGCCGGGCTGACGAAGGCTGTGATGCCAGAAACCGGTCCCCGGAAGCTTGTTTCCTTCCCAGTATAAGAATTGGCTTGGTAGTTTGGTTTGCCCTGTTCCCATCATGCACTGGGACAGGTACAGACTAATTTGCATGTAGCCAGGTTCAAAGCTGGGATGGTGCAGTGAGCTAAAAAGCGGTGTTGGATTAAAACCATGATCTCTTGAATTGGTAAGAGTATTCTGCATCATTCAGAAACTCTGTCCATCACCACCCCCTTTTTCCCAAATCGATTTTATCCACACTCAGTGTGGGAGGGTATGCTCAGACGTGAGTCCCTTGCTCATTGCACCATCAGGATTCAGGCAAGCCGGGCCGACGAAGGCTGTGATACCAGAAACCGGTCCCCGGAAGCTTGTTTCCTTCCCAGTATAAGAATTGGCTTGGTAGTTTGGTTTGCCCTGTTTCCATCATGCACTGGGACAGGTACAGACTAATTTGCATGTAGCCAGGTTCTGAGCTGGGATGGTGCAGTGAGCTAAAAAACGGTGTTGGATTAAAACCATGATCTCTTGACTTGGTAAGAGTATTCTGCATGATTCAGAAACTCTGTCCATCACCACCCCCTTTTTCCCTAATCGATTTTATCCACACTCAGTGTGGGAGGGTATGCTCAGACGTGAGTCCCTTGCTCATTGCACCATCAGGATTCAGGCAAGCCGGGCCGACGAAGGCTGTGATGCCAGAAACCGGTCCCCGGAAGCTTGTTTCCTTCCCAGTAAAAGAATTGGCTTGGTAGTTTGGTTTGCCCTGTTCCCATCATGCACTGGGACAGGTACAGACTAATTTGCATGTAGCCAGGTTCTGAGCTGGGATGGTGCAGTGAGCTAAAAAACGGTGTTGGATTAAAACCATGATCGATTGACTTGGTAAGAGTATTCTGCATCATTCAGAAACTCTGTCCATCACCACCCCCTTTTTCCCAAATCGATTTTATCCACACTCAGTGTGGGAGGGTATGCTCAGACGTGAGTCCCTTGCTCATTGCACCATCAGGATTCAGGCAAGCCGGGCCGACGAAGGCTGTGACGCCAGAAACCGGTCCCCGGAAGCTTGTTTCCTTCCCAGTATAAGAATTGGCTTGGTAGTTTGGTTTGCCCTGTTCCCATCATGCACTGGGACAGGTACAGACTAATTTGCATGTAGCCAGGTTCTGAGCTGGGATGGTGCAGTGAGCTAAAAAACGGTGTTGGATTAAAACCATGATCTCTTGACTTGGTAAGAGTATTCTGCATCATTCAGAAACTCTGTCCATCACCACCCCCTTTTTCCCAAATCGATTTTATCCACACTCCGTGTGGGAGGGTATGCTCAGACGTGAGTCCCTTGCTCATTGCACCATCAGGATTCAGGCAAGCCGGGCCGACGAAGGCTGTGATGCCAGAAACCGGTCCCCGGAAGCTTGTTTCCTTCCCAGTATAAGAATTGGCTTGGTAGTTTGGTTTGCCCTGTTCCCATCATGCACTGGGACAGGTACAGACTAATTTGCATGTAGCCAGGTTCTGAGCTGGGATGGTGCAGTGAGCTAAAAAACGGTGTTGGATTAAAACCATGATCTCTTGACTTGGTAAGAGTATTCTGCATCATTCAGAAACTCTGTCCATCACCACCCCCTTTTTCCCAAATCGATTTTATCCACACTCAGTGTGGGAGGGTATGCTCAGACGTGAGTCCCTTGCTCATTGCACCATCAGGATTCAGGCAAGCCGGGCCGACGAAGGCTGTGATGCCAGAAACCGGTCCCCGGAAGCTTGTTTCCTTCCCAGTATAAGAATTGGCTTGGTAGTTTGGTTTGCCCTGTTCCCATCATGCACTGGGACAGGTACAGACTAATTTGCATGTAGCCAGGTTCTGAGCTGGGATGGTGCAGTGAGCTAAAAAACGGTGTTGGATTAAAACCATGATCTCTTGACTTGGTAAGAGTATTCTGCATCATTCAGAAACTCTGTCCATCACCACCCCCTTTTTCCCAAATCGATTTTATCCACACTCTGTGTGGGAGGGTATGCTCAGACGTGAGTCCCTTGCTCATTGCACCATCAGGATTCAGGCAAGCCGGGCCGACGAAGGCTGTGATGCCAGAAACCGGTCCCCGGAAGCTTGTTTCCTTCCCAGTATAAGAATTGGCTTGGTAGTTTGGTTTGCCCTGTTCCCATCATGCACTGGGACAGGTGCAGACTAATTTGCATGTAACCAGGTTCTGAGCTGGGATGGTGCAGTGAACTAAAAAACGGTGTTGGATTAAAACCATGATCTCTTGACTTGGTAAGAGTATTCTGCATCATTCAGAAACTCTGTCCATCACCACCCCCTTTTTCCCAAATCGATTTTATCCACACTCAGTGTGGGAGGGTATGCTCAGACGTGGGTCCCTTGCTCATTGCACCATCAGGATTCAGGCAAGCCGGGCCGACGAAGGCTGTGATGCCAGAAACCGGTCCCCGGAAGCTTGTTTCCTTCCCAGTATAAGAATTGGCTTGGTAGTTTGGTTTGCCCTGTTCCCATCATGCACTGGGACAGGTACAGACTAATTTGCATGTAGCCAGGTTCTGAGCTGGGATGGTGCAGTGAGCTAAAAAAACGGTGTTGGATTAAAACCATGATCTCTTGACTTGGTAAGAGTATTCTGCATCATTCAGAAGCTCTGTCCATCACCACCCCCTTTTTCCCAAATCGATTTTATCCACACTCAGTGTGGGAGGGTATGCTCAGACGTGAGTCCCTTGCTCATTGCACCATCAGGATTCAGGCAAGCCGGGCCGACGAAGGCTGTGATGCCAGAAACCGGTCCCCGGAAGCTTGTTTCCTTCCCAGTATAAGAATTGGCTTGGTAGTTTGGTTTGCCCTGTTCCCATCATGCACTGGGACAGGTACAGACTAATTTGCATGTAGCCAGGTTCTGAGCTGGGATGGTGCAGTGAGCTAAAAAACGGTGTTGGATTAAAACCATGATCTCTTGACTTGGTAAGAGTATTCTGCATCATTCAGAAACTCTGTCCATCACCACCCCCTTTTTCCCAAATCGATTTTATCCACACTCAGTGTGGGAGGGTATGCTCAAACATGAGTCCCTTGCTCATTGCACCATCAGGATTCAGGCAAGCCGGGCCGACGAAGGCTGTGATGCCAGAAACCGGTCCCCGGAAGCTTGTTTCCTTTCCAGTATAAGAATTGGCTTGGTAGTTTGGTTTGCCCTGTTCCCATCAGGCCCTGGGACAGGTACAGACTAATTTGCATGTAGCCAGGTTCTGAGCTGGGATGGTGCAGTGAGCTAAAAAACGGTGTTGGATTAAAACCATGATCTCTTGACTTGGTAAGAGTATTCTGCATCATTCAGAAACTCTGTCCATCACCACCCCCTTTTTCCCAAATCGATTTTATCCCCACTCAGTGTGGGAGGGTATGCTCAGACGTGAGTCCCTTGCTCATTGCACCATCAGGATTCAGGCAAGCCGGGCCGACGAAGGCTGTGATGCCAGAAACCGGTCCCCGGAAGCTTGTTTCCTTCCCAGTATAAGAATTGGCTTGGTAGTTTGGTTTGCCCTGTTCCCATCATGCACTGGGACAGGTACAGACTAATTTGCATGTAGCCAGGTTCTGAGCTGGGATGGTGCAGTGAGCTGAAAAACGGTGTTGGATTAAAACCATGATCTCTTGACTTGGTAAGAGTATTCTGCATCATTCAGAAACTCTGTCCATCACCACCCCCTTTTTCCCAAATCGATTTTATCCACACTCAGTGTGGGAGGGTATGCTCAGACGTGAGTCCCTTGCTCATTGCACCATCAGGAATCAGGCAAGCTGGGCCGACGAAGGCTGTGATGCCAGAAACCGGTCCCCGGAAGCTTGTTTCCTTCCCAGTATAAGAATTGGCTTAGTAGTTTGGTTTGCCCTGTTCCCATCATGCACTGGGACAGGTACAGACTAATTTGCATGTAGCCAGGTTCTGAGCTGGGATGGTGCAGTGAGCTAAAAAACGGTGTTGGATTAAAACCATGATCTCTTGACTTGGTAAGAGTATTCTGCATCATTCAGAAACTCTGTCCATCACCACCCCCTTTTTCCCAAATCGATTTTATCCACACTCAGTGTGGGAGGGTATGCTCAGACGTGGGTCCCTTGCTCATTGCACCATCAGGATTCAGGCAAGCCGGGCCGACGAAGGCTGTGATGCCAGAAACCGGTCCCCGGAAGCTTGTTTCCTTCCCAGTATAAGAATTGGCTTGGTAGTTTGGTTTGCCCTGTTCCCATCATGCACTGGGACAGGTACAGACTAATTTGCATGTAGCCAGGTTCTGAGCTGGGATGGTGCAGTGAGCTAAAAAACGGTGTTGGATTAAAACCATGATCTCTTGACTTGGTAAGAGTATTCTGCATCATTCAGAAACTCTGTCCATCACCACCCCCTTTTTCCCAAATCGATGTTATCCACACTCAGTGTGGGAGGGTATGCTCAGACGTGAGTCCCTTGCTCATTGCACCATCAGGATTCAGGCAAGCCGGGCCGACGAAGGCTGTGATGCCAGAAACCGGTCCCCGGAAGCTTGTTTCCTTCCCAGTATAAGAATTGGCTTGGTAGTTTGGTTTGCCCTGTTCCGATCATGCACTGGGACAGGTACAGACTAATTTGCATGTAGCCAGGTTCTGAGCTGGGATGGTGCAGTGAGCTAAAAAACGGTGTTGGATTAAAACCATGATCTCTTGACTTGGTAAGAGTATTCTGCATCATTCAGAAACTCTGTCCATCACCACCCCCTTTTTCCCAAATCGATTTTATCCACACTCAGTGTGGGAGGGTATGCTCAGACATGAGTCCCTTGCTCATTGCACCATCAGGATTCAGGCAAGCCGGGCCGACGAAGGCTGTGATGCCAGAAACCGGTCCCCGGAAGCTTGTTTCCATCCCAGTATAAGAATTGGCTTTGTAGTTTGGTTTGCCCTGTTCCCATCATGCACTGGGACAGGTACAGACTAATTTGCATGTAGCCAGGTTCTGAGCTGGGATGGTGCAGTGAGCTAAAAAAACGGTGTTGGATTAAAACCATGATCTCTTGACTTGGTAAGAGTATTCTGCATCATTCAGAAACTCTGTCCATCACCACCCCCTTTTTCCCAAATCGATGTTATCCACACTCAGTGTGGGAGGGTATGCTCAGACGTGAGTCCCTTGCTCATTGCACCATCAGGATTCAGGCAAGCCGGGCCGATGAAGGCTGTGATGCCAGAAACCGGTCGCCGGAAGCTTGTTTCCTTCCCAGTATAAGAATTGGCTTGGTAGTTTGGTTTGCCCTGCTCCCATCATGCACTGGGACAGGAACAGACTAATTTGCATGTAGCCAGGTTCTGAGCTGGGATGGTGCAGTGAGCTAAAAAACGGTGTTGGATTAAAACCATGATCTCTTGACTTGGTAAGAGTATTCTGCATCATTCAGAAACTCTGTCCATCACCACCCCCTTTTTCCCAAATCGATTTTATCCACACTCAGTGTGGGAGGGTATGCTCAGACGTGGGTCCCTTGCTCATTGCACCATCAGGATTCAGGCAAGCCAGGCCGACGAAGGCTGTGATGCCAGAAACCGGTCCCCGGAAGCTTGTTTCCTTCCCAGTATAAGAATTGGCTTGGTAGTTTGGTTTGCCCTGTTCCCATCATGCACTGGGACAGGTACAGACTAATTTGCATGTAGCCAGGTTCTGAGCTGGGATGGTGCAGTGAGCTAAAAAACGGTGTTGGATTAAAACCATGATCTCTTGACTTGGTAAGAGTATTCTGCATCATTCAGAAACTCTGTCCATCACCACCCCCTTTTTCCCAAATCGATTTTATCCACACTCAGTGTGGGAGGGTATGCTCAGACGTGAGTCCCTTGCTCATTGCACCATCAGGATTCAGGCAAGCCGGGCCGACGAAGGCTGTGATGCCAGAAACCGGTCCCCGGAAGCTTGTTTCCTTCCCAGTATAAGAATTGGTTTGGTAGTTTGGTTTGCCCTGTTCCCATCATGCACTGGGACAGGTACAGACTAATTTGCATGTAGCCAGGTTCTGAGCTGGGATGGTGCAGTGAGCTAAAAAACGGTGTTGGATTAAAACCATGATCTCTTGACTTGGTAAGAGTATTCTGCATCATTCAGAAACTCTGTCCATCACCACCCCCTTTTTCCCAAATCGATTTTATCCACACTCTGTGTGGGAGGGTATGCTCAGACGTGAGTCCCTTGCTCATTGCACCATCAGGATTCAGGCAAGCCGGGCCGATGAAGGCTGTGATGCCAGAAACCGGTCCCCGGAAGCTTGTTTCCTTCCCAGTATAAGAATTGGCTTTGTAGTTTGGTTTGCCCTGTTCCCATCATGCACTGGGACAGGTACAGACTAATTTGCATGTAGCCAGGTTCTGAGCTGGGATGGTGCAGTGAGCTAAAAAACGGTGTTGGATTAAAACCATGATCTCTTGACTTGGTAAGAGTATTCTGCATCATTCAGAAACTCTGTCCATCACCACCCCCTTTTTCCCAAATCGATTTTATCCACACTCAGTGTGGGAGGGTATGCTCAGACGTGAGTCCCTTGCTCATTGCACCATCAGGATTCAGGCAAGCCGGGCCGACGAAGGCTGTGATGCCAGAAACCGGTCCCCGGAAGCTTGTTTCCTTCCCAGTATAAGAATTGGCTTGGTAGTTTGGTTTGCCCTGTTCCCATCATGCACTGGGACAGGTACAGACTAATTTGCATGTAGCCAGGTTGTGAGCTGGGATGGTGCAGTGAGCTAAAAAACGGTGTTGGATTAAAACCATGATCTCTTGACTTGGTAAGAGTATTCTGCATCATTCAGAAACTCTGTCCATCACCACCCCCTTTTTCCCAAATCGATTTTATCCACACTCAGTGTGGGAGGGTATGCTCAGACGTGAGTCCCTTGCTCATTGCACCATCAGGATTCAGGCAAGCCGGGCCGACGAAGGCTGTGATGCCAGAAACCGGTCCCCGGAAGCTTGTTTCCTTCCCAGTATAAGAATTGGCTTGGTAGTTTGGTTTGCCCTGTTCCCATCATGCACTGGGACAGGTACAGACTAATTTGCATGTAGCCAGATTCTGAGCTGGGATGGTGCAGTGAGCTAAAAAACAGTGTTGGATTAAAACCATGATCTCTTGACTTGGTAAGAATATTCTGCATCATTCAGAAACTCTGTCCATCACCACCCCCTTTTTCCCAAATCGATTTTATCCACACTCAGTGTGGGAGGGTATGCTCAGACGTGAGTCCCTTGCTCATTGCACCATCAGGATTCAGGCAAGCCGGGCCGACGAAGGCTGTGATGCCAGAAACCGGTCCCCGGAAACTTGTTTCCTTCCCAGTATAAGAATTGGCTTGGTAGTTTGGTTTGCCCTGTTCCCATCATGCACTGGGACAGGTACAGACTAATTTGCATGTAGCCAGGTTCTGAGCTGGGATGGTGCAGTGAGCTAAAAAACGGTGTTGGATTAAAACCATGATCTCTTGACTTGGTAAGAGTATTCTGCATCATTCAGAAACTCTGTCCATCACCACCCCCTTTTTCCCAAATCGATTTTATCCACACTCAGTGTGGGAGGGTATGCTCAGACGTGAGTCCCTTGCTCATTGCACCATCAGGATTCAGGCAAGCCGGGCCGACGAAGGCTGTGATGCCAGAAACCGGTCCCCGGAAGCTTGTTTCCTTCCCAGTATAAGAATTGGCTTGGTAGTTTGGTTTGCCCTGTTCCGATCATGCACTGGGACAGGTACAGACTAATTTGCATGTAGCCAGGTTCTGAGCTGGGATGGTGCAGTGAGCTAAAAAACGGTGTTGGATTAAGACCATGATCTCTTGACTTGGTAAGAGTATTCTGCATCATTCAGAAACTCTGTCCATCACCACCCCCTTTTTCCCAAATCGATTTTATCCACACTCAGTGTGGGAGGGTATGCTCAGACGTGAGTCCCTTGCTCATTGCACCATCAGGATTCAGGCAAGCCGGGCCGACGAAGGCTGTGATGCCAGAAACCGGTCCCCGGAAGCTTGTTTCCTTCCCAGTATAAGAATTGGCTTGGTAGTTTGGTTTGCCCTGTTCCCATCATGCACTGGGACATGTACAGACTAATTTGCATATAGCCAGGTTCTGAGCTGGGATGGTGCAGTGAGCTAAAAAACGGTGTTGGATTAAAACCATGATCTCTTGACTTGGTAAGAGTATTCTGCATCATTCAGAAACTCTGTCCATCACCACCCCCTTTTTCCCAAATCGATTTTATCCACACTCAGTGTGGGAGGGTATGCTCAGACGTGAGTCCCTTGCTTATTGCACCATCAGTATTCAGGCAAGCCGGGCCGACGAAGGCTGTGATGCCAGAAACCGGTCCCCGGAAGCTTGTTTCCTTCCCAGTATAAGAATTGGCTTGGTAGTTTGGTTTGCCCTGTTCCCATCATGCACTGGGACAGGTAAAGACTAATTTGCATGTAGCCAGGTTCTGAGCTGGGATGGTGCAGTGAGCTAAAAAACGGTGTTGGATTAAAACCATGATCTCTTGACTTGGTAAGAGTATTCTGCATCATTCAGAAACTCTGTCCATCACCACCCCCTTTTTCCCAAATCGTCACTTACTGTAATGTCATGCGCGATGTCATGTGGCTTGCTTGTGGTCCTACTTGGTTAGTCCCCCCACTTCTTTTTTAGGACTTGTGCCCTGCTTGCAAAGAAGCAAGAAGTTTTGTTCAGTCTATATAAAGGGGCGAACAGAGCAGATGGGAACCGCGTACAAGACGTACAAGGGCTAACAAAGCAAGGCACCTGGCAAAGAAGCAGGAAAGTAGTCCAGGCAGCACGGACGTAACAAGCAGACAAACTTACAGAATATCTAGATAAACACCGAATCAAGAAATGCAGGGTGGGGCTCAGCACTCAAGTCACCGGCAGAAAGGGCAGCTTTCCAATTTTGAGCTTCTTAATTTATGCAAATAACACCCGGAAGGCACGTGCAAACACACGTGCTAGCTAAGCTTAAGGAGCTCATTGTACCTATAGCACCACCTAGATATGAACACCTGACTGTGTGAAAAAGACATGCTTAGAGTCAGATGACTGATTTAAAAAAAATACTCCAGTAAGGTGCATCTAAATGCGAAGCGTTTGGAGACCAATTCTTATGTTCTTCACCCGGAAGCCCTTTAAAGTTCGTTTCCCACAGAATTCGAAGATTGGCCGAGGCTCAGGGCTCCTCAAGGGGCCAAGTGTGGACTTTATTTGGGATAATTCAGAAGAAAATTAGAATTAGAACTGCTCACCAGTTCCAGCATATATATGTCCCCAACAGTAAACATTTTATTTCATAAGCAGCACCTGTCTCTTTCAGTGGGTCGAGCTGCTTCTACAAAAATGTTTCCCGTTCATGAAAGCAAATGCAGGGAAGTTGGTCTGCTGTTCCTTGCAGGCCACCATCCCTGCATTCACAGATACTCCCAAGGGATTGCAAAATGCGGTTTGCCTAACATGCCATTCATTAGGCAGGTAGGTTTGTGACAGTGCCCGCTTTAGAGCTGGTGGCGCCTGGTGCGACAATCGGTTTTGGAGCCCCTGCCCCCCACCCTCCCCCTCCCATGACCTCATACTTGGATTCCCTCATTACCACCAGGAAATAGTGACCCGTAACTGTCCATAGCCCCTTTCTCACAAACATTTAATTTGTTTTAAAGCACTGGTAAAGGCTGGACTTACTAATAAGAATATCTACCCAAACAAACCCTTTTTTGCAACATTAGGAAGAGATAATGAAAGACTGGGGAAAACATTACATTCGATTTTATGCAGTTTGCATGCAGCTCTTTGATGACAGTTTGTAACAGCCACTGATCTATATTAGGGAAGTGTCTCATGTACTGCGGTTAGCCCAAAGCCGGTCCCAGGATGCTTGTTTCCAGTCCAGGGAAGACATGGCTTGGCAGTTCGGGCTGGACTATTCCCATGAGGCATGGGGTCAAGACTGATTTGCATAAAGCTGTGTCTGAACTGGGATGGCAAAGTGAGCTAAAGAACGATGATGGATTCAACCCAGATCTGTGACTGGGGGTGAGTGTTTAAAAAGTTTCAACACTCCCTCCATCATCTCCTTGTGATTGCTTTGTTCGTCCTAAGTTGGCAGGGTATGCCCAGACGTGGGTCCCTTGCTCACTTTGCCACTGGATTGAAGCTAGCCTGGCTGATGAGGGCTGTTAGCCCGAAACTGGTCCCAGGATGCTTGTTTCCGGTCCAGGGAAGACATGGCTTGGCAGTTTGGGCTGGACTGTTCCCATGAGGCACAGGGTCAAGTCTGATTTGCATATAGCTGTGTCTGAACTGGGGTGGCAAAGGGAGCTAAAGAACCATGATGGATTCAACCCATATCTGTGACTGGGGGTGAGTGTTTGAAACGTTTCAGCACTCTGTCCATCATCTCCTTGTGTTTGCTTATGTACTGCGGTAGCACAAGGATCTCTGTGACAAAAGCAGAAATCCACTCAGCTATCCACACAAAATGCACATCTGTGATCCGCACAATACGTGTTCTTTGCAGCGGGCATATTAACCCTCTGCGCTACTTTATGCCACTAGACACAACTCTGATCAGTCTCTCTCTAACAGGAACATTAATCACAAGAGTTATCTTGACATTTATATCACTGCCTGAAAGCTGGATGCACAAGGAACTCTACAGAAGATGTTTTTAAATCGTAAGTTATTGCTAACCACAGTGCCCCCCCCATCCCCAGGTCAGCTCCCCTCTAAAGCCGGCCCTGGTTTGTGACCCTCTGCGTATGCGCATATTTTAAAGCAGCCTATACATAAGTTGTATCACAAATCACATTCCTCTTAGCCAACCAGCCAGTGTGCCATTTGTGCCTACCAGGTTTCAGCAGCCTCAAAGTCTGCAAAGGTTCATTCTGAGCCTCAGAAGATGTGCTTTGGATCAAAGCCAGAGAAGCCCAGTACCTCGTGTTTACACCAGACTAACTTTATATTATACTCTATGAAACCCTGATGTTTTTTCAAGATACATGAGAGAAAATCTTCATGAATTCTTTATGCTTGTGGACATATTTGAAGACTTTCCGAATTTGCTGCAGCCTAGATCATTGTAAAGGAGGTGTGGCGTAACTCTGGGATGCTCTGGGCATCTTGGAAATTGCTGCAGTACACATCTTTGGGACCTGGGACCTCTGCATATATCTGCATCCTAGATCACGTAATCATCTCCTTTTCATTGCTTTACTGCCGTCCTGAAGTGCAGCTGGCAAGTTGAAGCATGAGATCAGGTGTAGCAAGGGAAACAGTCACTACAACGCGGCCGTTTCCACGCATAACCATAACCACGCATACATTACAACGCATGCGTGGTTACCATGCATAGCCTTTACCACGCATACCTTTACTACGAGATTTGTAGTAAAGCGATGTGTGTTAAAGGAAAAATTAAAAAAGGGGGCTTGGGGGTGTCTCCCCCCCAAAAAAACGCACCGGTTTCTGTCGCGATGTGGAGGCAATGAGCGTCATTAGAGGAAACGGAAATACACTTCCGCTTCCTCTTTACGACGTGCAACGCAGATCGGAAGAAATGGGAGAGTAGAGGATGTGGAGAGGTAAGGGGGATTTTAGTTTTAAAAAAAATAATTTAAGGGATGAGGGGGCTGTGTTGGGATCGGAGATAACCTTTACCATTATCATGCATGGTTTTACAATGAAAATTGTTGTGAAGATATACGTGGTAAAGGCATTTTTGTGGTAAAGGTTATGCGAGGTAATGGCATTCGCGTTGTAACGGATGCGTAGTAAAGGCATGCGTTGCAAAGGAATGCGTTGTAACGTCATACAACCGTGTAGCAGATGGTCAAACACGTGTCATTTCATGGGCTCAGGGATTGCCAAGATGTAAACATTTCCAGTGGCTCCTGTGATGTTGATGGTCAGTAGTAGGCGAGTAGGTTGCAACTACCAAACTACAGTTCATGAAGAGCTTGATCCTGTTGGAGTACCAAAGTTCTCCAGGGACTGACCATCCTCATGAATTAGATGTAAATATGCTGAACCTGAGTGGCATGCTTGCGCGACTCTCCCATCTCTCAGCAATCTAGGAATGGATTTCTGAGTTCTCGTATAATTTTAATGTTTTTGTTTTGTTTTTCTTGAAATACTTTCATGAGGTTATTCTAACTCCATTATTATAACATGACACGTGTTTCTCTCACATAACATATGCATCTCATCTTTCTCGGTTTTTGTCCACGATGAGATTTTGCCTCTGTGTCTTAATCGAACTGTATTCAAGAAGTTGACTGAGCAGTTAGATCATTTTGATCCGAGATCATATCAAACGATGGAGCACATACTTTTACTTAGAAGTAAATATTTGCATTATTAAATCACACTCAGTCCCCGTGAAGTACCGTGGACTCAAATCTTTCTTCTGATAGGAGCAAATTGACAGCAACTGTAATTTTCTCCTAATTGCCTCTGACATAGATTGATCCTTCCGAATGATTTGAAGTGCTTCCAGTTAATTTGCATTTTATTCTATCCGTGACTTCTTACCTTTTCATATGATAGATTTTCTATCATAGAATAATTACCTAGGTTCCCTCATTAATTGAGCCCATGCCTCTTTCAGAAAGTGGCACGAGGACTTTTGACATTTTGCAATGAAACATTATATTTTTGGGGTATTTACCACTCTTCTGTGCTGGAACTATATTCAATATCCTTTCACTATATGCACTTCTGTGAAGTTCATAGCTATTGTGGTGGCATGATTTGACATTGTTAGCCAAAGCCAGTGTTTGCTGCTTTGTGTTATGAACATGGTTTGCAGCTGCTTGCATTCATGATCCATCTTCACTATTGTGCTCCAAAAAGCATAGACCAGTCTGTTTCGTTTGTACCTGTCTGCATATTACAGACCAGAACTTCTTGTACCATGGTTCGTGTATACCTCCTAGATCATCCAAATATGAACTGTAGATGCTTATATCTATGGTGCATGACTAGTAGACAAGTCTGATAATGCATAGTTAATTTATCCGTTTCAAACATTACTAGAGATCGCTGTCCATGTGTGGGGGCTGGGTGCATAATTTAACAACGCATGCATTTACAATGCATGCCCTTACCATGCATCTATTACCACACAATGTCTTTACCACACATTGCCTTTACAACTCAACTCAGCTGCCGCCATCATCCCAGGTGTGCGCGCTGACTCCGCCCCCTTTCAGGCCACGCCCCCTTCCTTACCTTGATATGTGCCAGTACAGGAAGCGCAGCGGACGAGCGCAGCGGGCGCGCCGTCAGCGCGCCGAAGGCGCGCCAAAGGCAAGCCCGTCTGGGCCCGTCCGGCCCCGGACGGCCCTAGGCCCCGTTACTCTGCCGGGTGGCCCTCAGGACCGAGTGACGTATACAGCAGATACACTGCGCTCCCTTCGACCTAAGAACTTCCTTACCTGCTACCACACGCTCACCGCAGGTAATGCTTTCTCGTTCTGTCCTCGATGCAATCCGACTCCCCCCCTGAAATCTACCACACTCCCTTTGAAGTTGGGACTTCTTAACTGCCGTTCCCTCTCCAAACATGCTACCGAAGTAAACCTTTTGATTCAGAATCAGGATCTTGACCTATTGTTTTTAACGGAAACATGGCTATCAGATAACACCGACCCTGACGTCGTCGCGGCCCTACCCACTGGATACTTCTGCCAAACTTTACATAGACCTAAAGGGAGAGGAGGCGGGGTAGCTATAATTCACAGGGAACAATTCACCTGTAGGATGGCTAACGCTGGTATCGAGGACTGCGAGAGCGGCCAATTCTCCATCCAAATCTCCTCATCCCTTTTCCTGGCAGGGCTATTGATCTATCGCCCCCCAGGAGCCCCAGGCAATTTTATCAATTCCATATTCGAATCTGTATCCCAATTAGCTTCCTCCACCTCCAACTTCCTTATACTAGGTGACCTGAATTTCCACTTCCTAGACCCCATGGATCGAGTAGCCTCGGATATTAGACACGACTTAACATCTTTAAAGATACATCTAGTGAATAACGAGCCTACCCATGAGAAGGGCCACTTACTGGACCCTATCCTCACCAATATAGCAGCGGTGACCACCAACCTACCTGTGACCCTACCATGGACGGACCATTTTCTGGTCCCTTTTTCCTGGGAAATCCCCAAACCTACTCTCCTAACCCCTAAAACCCAGGTTACCGACCGACAATGGCGCAAATTGTCACCGGAGAAATGGGCTGCTTCTCTTGCAGACTCCATTCCCGAGCTCTCCTTTGACTCCAACACGGCTGACAAACAATTTTGTGATTGGATCACTTCGTCCCTTGATACGATGCTTCCGAAAACCACCACCCTTAAACAGCCCAAGAGAATTTCCCCGCTCTATGGTATACTCCAGAGCTTAAAGCTCTGTGCCAAGAGTGCAAAAAAACCGAACGCGCTTGGAGACGTGAAAAATCAGGAACCAATAAAAACACCTACTCTACTTCTCTTCTAAGCTACAAAATCGCTATTCGCAAAACCAAAAGCGCGTTTTATCAGAAGAGATTAGAAAAAGCGGGATGCTCCAGTAAGGAAGCATACGCCATCCTTAAAGAGCTCTCAAAACCCTCAGAACAAGGACTGGGACCTCCTTCCGACCCTAAAGCAGACCAGGAGAAATGCCAAAAATTGGCTAATTTCTTCCATGACAAAATCCGACTTATTCTGGACTCAATTCCTCCCTCGAGCCCAGGGGAAGAAATTGTTTCCCAATACACGACATCGTCCACTTGTCTGTCCACATGGGGCCAGGTCACAATAGACGAAGTGAGAAATACGTTCAACTCCATGAAGAGCGGCTCCCCTAGAGACCCTGCTCCTCTTTGGATCCTTAAGGAGGTAGCCCCCACTATCATCCCCTCCCTTACTCATTTGATTAATACCTCACTCCAACAAGGAGTCGTACCCTCGAGCTGGAAGAAAGCTGTGGTAAAAGCCCTACTGAAGAAACCTTCTCTTGATCCTGAGAACCTGGCGAACTACAGGCCCATTTCCCTACTCCCAGGAGTCAGCAAGATCGCGGAAAAATTAGTCAACAGGAAACTCTCGCAGTTTCTAGAGGCCAATAACAAACTAAAAAGTTCCCAGACGGGCTTCCGACCAGGGCAGGGCACGGACATCGCCCTCCTGGCAGCGGTAGAGGAGGCCAGAGCGCTACTGGATGGGGGAGGATCAGTGGCAGTGATCCTCCTCGACCTTAGCGCGGCGTTCGATACCGTCGACCATCAACTCCTTATCGAAAGATTGGCAAGAGTTGGAGTAGAAGGTACAGCCCTATCCTGGCTGTCATCTTTCCTGGCCCAACGGTCCTATCAGATTTGGGAGAAGAACGCCCGCTCCTCCGAAATGCCCCTCCAATGTGGTGTACCTCAGGGCTCTTCCCTGAGCCCCACATTATTTAATATCTATATGTCCACATTGGAGGAGGTTATCACCCCATTCGGAGTGAGCGTCGTCAGCTATGCTGACGACACACAATTAGTGGTGTCTTTGTCCCATCCCAAACAACAGAAAGCTGATCTCTTCAACTGTCTTACGCAGGTTCATCGTTGGATGAATAGATCAGCCCTAAAACTAAACGGGACAAAAACGGAGGTCCTTATACTTGGCCCGAAAGGAACCTCACTCCCCCTGGATAGTTGGCCAGCCTGTCTAGGTCCTCTCCCTGACCCAAAAATAGAGGTGAAAAGCTTGGGAGTATGGATCGACTCCGATCTCTCATTTATTCCGCAAGCAAAGAAGGTAGCAGGGACCTGCTTCGGACTTCTAAAATCTTTGAGGAAAGTCCTACCCCTTCTTCCCCCTAAACCCCAAAAACTGCTAATCCAAGGTCTCATAATATCGAGACTAGATTACAGTAACGTGATTTATCTGGGCGCTCCCGAAGCGACCCTTAATAAATTGCAGAGAATTCAGAACACTGCTGCCCGGATCATCACAAACACCCCGGCCAGATCATCTGCTAAACCCGCTCTCAAACTCCTCCATTGGCTCCCCATAAGGGAGAGAGTCAAATTTAAGGCCCTGTGCCTGGTCCACAAAACGTTGCATAACCAAGGCCCCCCAATCCTCAGCAATTTTGTCACCCCTTACACTACCACTAGATCCCTCCGTTCTAACGCAGAAAACCTAATCAATACCCCGAGATTCAGGAAGGCCCGATCAGGAGGAAGACGCTTCTCAGTACAAGCTGCCCGTCTTTGGAATTCACTCCCCCATGACTTACGTCTTGAACCACAATATCTGCGCTTCAGGAAGCTGCTAAAAACACATCTCTTTCCCTAGCTTCCATGCCCCCCCCCTGTTTTGATTTCCCACCCTTCCTCTCTTTTGCTCTTAGCTCCCGGGCCTCGGATTTGTTGAATTAGGGTTTTTAGCGCTGGGATACCTCCGGGTGACTATGCGCTTTATAAAAATAAAAAAATAAATAAAAAAAAAAACTCAAGCATTTACCAGACACGTGCCTTTACCACACAAGGTATGCATATATAAGGTAGGCGAAATCCATATATATATTTTTTTCCTCCCAACACCTGCTCTCCGCAATAATGAACAAGCACCCACATAGCTGGACTCAGTAGCCCATTTTATCCGCAACAAAGACCTTGATGCGTTTCGGTAGAAGAGACTTCCTTTCTCACAAATGTGGACGTCATAGTGAAATTCATTCAAATAGTCTGATGTGTTACATGCACAACGGCAATGACAGGGAAAGAAATATTCAATACACATCATACGGCCTTGTCACGGTATCAGTAGTGAACAATTATGCATAATATGAAATAACACTAAAATGTGTGCAAATTTCGAACCTTAGTTCATTACAAAAAGTGTCTGTTCTTTATACATGGTACAAAGAAAATTGTACATTTCCAGGTGGAAATCCATACAGTGTCAACACTGAAGTCAGCAATTTTCACAACTGTCAATTATAAGACCACACAATAAACATTCACTGTACCCATGTAAATATAAACCATAATCAAAAACGAATGCTTGAAAATAAATGTCTTTTGGCAAATTTCCAAATTTCCTGCCCAAAAAATTGGAGTATTAAGAAGTGAATAGAAATAGCATGCAATGTTATGATGCAAAAAATATTGTTGTTCTGACTCACAAAAGGGTGTGAATATCACTGATGACTTCTTGTGTAAAAACCCCGGTGGGAGTTATCACAAACAAGTTAAATTTGTATACCCTTCTACGGAGTCAAAGAAAATGTGAAACCCCAAGTGGGTCCCCATGGGCAATCATACAAACATGTATACCAGTTAATGCATGTACGTTACATATGATTTTTAACCATGTGCATATGTAGAGGGAAGTATCTAAGAGCCGAAGAACAAACATCAATACTCCACAGTATGAATGTGGCTCTCACATCATAAACAAAATCAAAATACCATGAAAAGTGCAATAAAAATTATAAATAAGTAAATAAAAATATGAAAATAAAGTGGAATAAAATAAAATAAACAAATCAAACACAAAACATAGTACATGTCTACGTGTAGCTAGATGAAGGAGAGGAAGCCTCTGTTCCCAATAATTCACAAATGTACATGTAATTCCTCATCAGAATTAAGCATCTTGCTGTTCAGGGTTAGTATGTATCTGGACTCCAGTCTCCTTAGTTGCAGTTCTCTATTGCCTATCCAATAGTCTTGGGCACTGAATCAATTACAAAATATGTAAGCTCCACAGCATTGCCGTTATGTACCTCATGAATATGGCAAGGAACTGGGTAAGTCTTAACTGCAATCTTGATTTTCCTAATGTGTTGCAAAATGCTCAAATGAACTTTTAGGATGGTATAGCCCACATAGACTTTGGGATACCTACACCGTAGCACATACACCACAAATTCACTTTTACAATTGAATGCTTTGTGTATCCGGAATTTGGTGTTGGTCTGAAATGAAATGTAGTCTTTGGTGTTAACACCATGACTACATACCTTGCAATTGTGACAGTGCTGATATCCTGGGCATCATTGAGCCACGGCTCAGGTGTGACCATCTCAGGACTACTCAGCACCAGTTCCTGCCACATGGATTTAGCGCGGCAGAAGGTGAGCAGGGGTTAGCTGGGCACAATGGGTCGAATGGCAGAATCGCTTTTGATCAAATGCCAGTGTTGTGTGAGAACCTTTCTCACTTTCTGGTGTTGCGTACTGAATCCCGTAATCATCCTAAATTAATGGGCTACATATTGAGTTTTGTCTTTTCTGGAAAACTACAACGTTTCCCTTCCCTTGAAGTTGGCTTTACTTCTGGCACTTTCCAGTACCTCAGAACTGTAACCCTTGGCCAAAAAACTGTACTTGTGCTCTTCCTGCACTTCTCCTAGAAGGTGCCCATCGCTACATTTACGTTTCATGCAAAGATTTTCTGAATATGGTATACGTATCCTATACTTTAATTTCTTTGGGTGAAAGCTATGTGCTAGTAGAATCGAATTACCCACAGTGGGCTTTCCGAATGTCTTAGTGTGGATCTTGCAATCCTTAACAAAAACCACTAAGTCCCAAAAATGTACTTCTTTTGTGCTGATATGAGTGATAATCTCAAGTTTAGGTTGTTGTCATTCAGTTTTTCTGTGAGCACTTTAGCTGAGGCAGGAGTCCCCGTCCAAAGGATAAAAAGGTAATCAATGAATTGTGTCCAAAGGACAACTTTTCAGGCTATTAAGTGGCAAACTCTAGGGCGAGCACCTGCTTCTCCCACCACACCATATGCAGATTAGCATAGCTGGGGGCAAAGCAGGTGCCAATTGCTGTGCCCCTCACCTGTCTGTACACCTCCTTGCCAAATAGGAAAAAGTTTTTATGTAAACACCAATGTACCATGTCCAATAACATGTGCATGTGCTGATATAAAGGGATGGGTCTTGTTCCCAGGAAATGTTTCAATGCCTTTGGCCCATCATCATCGCCAGTACTCATATAAAAGGATGTTCCATTCATGGTAAGTAGGACAAGAGTGTCTTCCCAGGTAATCTCATATATTCTGCGCAAAAAATCATCTGTATCCTGTATGTAGAAGGGTATGTTTTGGACATGTTCCTGTGGAAAGAAGACCACAAATCTCGATGTGTGTTCAAATAAACCTACGGTGGCCTATGTAATTGTCCTGCCTGGGGGATTTGGGATATTTTTGTGCATCTTGGGTATAAGGTATAACATCGAAGTTACTGGGGAGTTGACCTTCAGAAGTTGGTATTCATCAGAAGAAATCAACCCCAACCCCCGCAACCTAGAAAGCTCATTTGTGTAGGCCACTCTCACATCATTCACACTGGAATCTAAGACTTTGCAGTAACAATTAGCATAATTAAGTTGTCATAGTGCCTCCATTTTATATATTGCTAGGGGCCATAGCACCATGTTTCCCCCTTTGCCTGACTGACATAGTACCACATCTTGTCTGCTCTTTAATATTTCCATGAGTTAGTGGAACTTGGTCATTTGGCTGGGTTGGTAACCCTCCCACTGGCAGGAGTGTTTGGGCAAGTCTTTCATGTCCTGAATCACAAGGTGAGAAAAAGTATCAGTAGGATCCTTTGGTAGCAAAGGGATAAATATGGACTCAGGCTTGAAAGGTGTGGAAATGCTGCCATGAACATCCAGACCTTGTACATCAGCCAACTCTAATGCAGGTGTCATTGTGCTGTCACCAGAATGGTCTCTTTCTAACTGATCAAGCTCCTGTAGGAGTTCTAAATCTGAAACAAGGCGATTAGTAGTTCCCATTGCAGGGCTGATAGTTTTGTGTGAGCTGGTCAGATCCTTGTGGAGAAAATATTTTGGAAGTTTCAATTTCTGTGTAAATTTTAAAAAGTCTATACAGGTTTGCTCCTAGTTAATGCTGGTACAGGAACAATACGTGAGGCCCAGGGACAAGGTTTCTTCTTCTTCCTGGGGAAGATGCATATTCAATAAATTAACTATGGTTCTAATGTCCGCAGTGTTCATTTTATGGATTGGCGGGTCTGTCTGGGCTTTGAACCTTTTTGATTCTACTGCGCTGATTTTTTTCTTTGCCTCCACCCTATGGATTTTTTTCTTTTTGTGGGCGTGGTCTTAAATTTGATGTCCGATCCAATCGCAAAAAGCAAGCTCTTCCACAACTGAGGTAATGTCTCTGGCAGACCCTGCATTTCCTGAACTTCCTATGTCAGGATCTGTTTCAGCCTCCGAACTGAATTCCGAACTGGTCTCAGCAGGCTTGGGCTGCGTGCTGCTCAATGCTCTTTCAGACATCTTCTGTCTGCAAAGATTGTCAAATCACAGGGAAAATGTATAGATCTGTCCTCTTTGGTAATCGAATTTGTCACAGAGGAATTTAGTGGTTTTGCGATCCTTGATTGATTGCTCATACTTGATCAGGCGTACATTCATTTCTTTGTCAAAATTCGCAATGACCTCTTGATCAGAGTGCTCACTTAGTTCTTGCTTGAGTGCCTGGATTTCCTCTAATATCTTATTATTAACATCTATCTAAGTATCTATCTATCTATCTATCTATCTATCTATCTATCTATCAATCTATCTATCTATCTATCTATCTATCTATCTATCTATCTATCTATCTATCTATCTATCTATCTATCTATCTATCTATCTATCTAATATATTTATATATATACATACATATATATATATACACACACACACATATACACATCTTACCACACAATACCCTTACCCACCCATAATCCCGAAAAACACCCTTACCACCTAATACAAAACACCCTTACCACCCAATACCCGTAGCCAGCAATGAACACAAAAAACACCCACACCACCCAATTTCATGACCTACGCCTAAACCCTAATAACACCCTTACCACTCCATGCCCCTACCCACCCCTAAACCCTAAAAAAATCCTTACTACTCTAGCCACCTACCCACCCCAAAGCCCTAAAAACACCCTTGCCACACAATATCCCTAACCACCCTAAAGCTTTAAAACACCCGTACCACCCAATGCCCCTAACCACCCCATAACCCTAAAAACACCCTTACCATCCTATACCCTATGCATCCCTAATCCCTAAAAACACCCTTACCATCCAATACCCTTACCCACCCGTAAACTATAAAAACACCCTTACTACCAAATACCCTTGCCCACTCATAAACCCTCAAATACACTTACCACCCAATGCCCTTACTCATTAATAAACCCTAAAAACATCCTTGCCACCCAATACCCCTGTCCAACTCTAAACCCAAAAACACCCTCACCACCCAATACCCTTACCCATTAGCCCTAAATATCTATCTATCTATCTATCTATCTATCTATCTATCTATCTATCTATCTATCTATCTATCTATCTATCTATCTATCTATCTACAACTATCTATCGATTTATATATATAAATGGCGGCAGCGTTGCTGGTGTGAACAAGCCTGTAGATACAGGCGAAACGCGTTACCAAAAAATGAAAATAAAGAGAAATCTCTTTAATTACATACCGGAGTCTCTGTGTTGGTGTCCAGGATCTGAATGGGAACTGGAGTTGGTGTTCATATATATATATATATATATATATATATATATATATATATATATATATATATATATATATATATATATATATATGTATATATATATATGTATGTGTGTATATATATTCACTGAAAAAACCATAGGTTTCAGGGGCGTTATAGTTAGCTGGACATTTCCCTCATACAAAACACTAGAAATTCCCCTGTTATAGTTAGTTCAGCTAACTATAACTCACTCCCCCGCAATGCACTGCTGATGACGTCACATATTACATCACTCATGACATGGTCAGTGACATCACTGATGACATCCCTGATGACATCTCAAATGACATCACTGATTACATCATCCAGTGACTATGTGTTTCTATAAAATGTGAATATGTTTTATATATCTGCCAAGGTGTCTTGAAGAATGAATGGGTATATAAGAGGCAGGATGGATGATTTAGTAGGTGTGTGTCTGACTGTATAAGTGAGTGATTAATTGTGTCTTACTGAATGCATGTGTTAGAGACTAATACAGACATTCACCCAGTTTAGTTTGTCAGTTGGTGTGTAAGCGGTTTCATGGGTTGGTGAGTACCTAAATGAGGATCTATATGGGTTATTGATTAGTTGTTTGAGTATCTCCATGGGTGCCTGAGTGTCTGTGTGGGTAGGTGGGGTTGGGTGTAACTGTCCATAAATGTGTTAGTGGATGATTCACTGGGTGTATAGGTTCAAGAGTGCATCTGTGAAGAGCTGTATGGATGGGTGAGTGTGTGCATGGGTGTGTTGGTGAGTGAATGAATGCCTCAGTGGTACATGTGTGAGTAACTGCATATGTGAAAGGCAGATTATGTGAGTGTTGGAGTATATACATGACTATATGTGAGAGTGAGTGATTGTGAGAGTGGCTGTATGTGTCAGCGTGTGCTTGTATTAGTTATTGTATTAGAGTGTAAGTATGTGTTAGTACAAATGGAGTTCTGTCACTTTGTGCTTACTAACTTTGCAAGAGTTATCCTTAAATCCAACAATTTTACATTCAATGGTAAACACTATCTGCAGATACAAGGGACTTCCATGGGTACTCGGATGGCTCCATCCTATGCAAATATCTTCATGGGCAAACTAGAGAACTGTATACTTGCTACTTCTAGCATCAAACCACTGGTATGGCTACGATACATTGATGACATATTTATAATATGGAATTCAGGAAGTAGAACATTGGAACAATTTACAGCTTATATCAACAATATCCATCCTACCATCAAATTTACCAGCAGCAATACTAAACAGAATCCTCATCTCCCTTTTCTGGATGTGCTACTCACCATTCATCAACACAAAATTACAACTGATCTGTACCATAAGCCTACAGATGCTCATTTGTATCTAAACTGTACTTCATGTCACCCACACCACACTAAACTGAGCATCATCTACAGCCAAGCACTCAGAATAAGACGCCTCTGCAGCAATGAGGAAACCTGTAAAGACCATCTACAGGAGCTTGCTACATTATTTAAAAGGCGAGGCTATCCTCTGCATATCATACCGCAACAAATTGACAAGTCTTTGCAGTTACCCAGAGAAGCACTTATTTGGAATACCAACGGCAAAAACAAAAGTGACAGAACTCCATTTGTAGTTGACTATCATCCATCAGCTCCTAACTACAGAAATATAATGCAAAAAACCTTTCCCTTACTGTCCACTTGTGAAAAATTGCAAAAGGTTTTTCCAAAACCACCAGTCATTGCTTACCGCAGAGCTCCAAAGTTACGATCTCTTATTGTGAAAGCTGAACTCAAGCAAGCTGTAACAAATGCAGGGATTCATTGCTGTGACTCTAAAAGGTGCATCACGTGTGAATATCTTTTACAAACATCATCTGTAACTAGTTCTGTTATGAGAAGGACCTATACAATAAGGCAGCATCTTACATGTCGCTCAACATGCATTATTTATGTGATTCAGTGCCAACGGCAAAGCTGTAAAAAACAATATGTAGGCCAAACAGTGAATGACCTCCGTACACGATTCAGGAACCACAAATCTGCAATAATTAATAAGAAAATTGACCAGCCTGTAGCCAATCATTTTAACCTTGTGGATCATTCACTATCATATTTGAAGATTTACCCCGTGGAACATGTTTCAAAGGAAGAACTACTGGACTCCAGGGAAAACTTCGGGATGTACCGTTTAAAATCACTGCATCCAGATGGACTGAACATTACTGACAACACAACCTGGTTACTGCATATTTCAAGACCTCTCAGGACTGCATTGATTCCACATTCCAAATGGAATCTTCACTCATGATGCTTTTTGAAAATCCAGATGTGTCATCTGTGCAGCCACAGATCAAACCATCTTGTACTACCTGAGGAAGGCGGAAGCTGAAACGTTGTAGTGGAAATATATTTTTGTTCTTTGGTGAATCTATTTGTTTGAGTCACTTCTTTCTTGGATATTTTATTTCTTTGTGACTCATTGTATCCTTTGGGATCCAGATTTGTGCCCTGGCTGGCTGTTGTTTTCTTGTGATCCTTCATCTTCAAGTATATATATATATGTATTCACTGAAAAAACCATAGGTTTCAGGGGTGTTATAGTTAGCTGGACTTTTCACTTGTACAAAACAATTGAAATTCCCCCGTTATAGTTAGTTCAGCTAACTATAACTCGCGCGCCCGCAATGCACTGCTGATGACGTCACATATTACATCACTCATGACATGGTCAGTGACATCACTCATGACATCACTGATGACATCTCAAATGACATCACTGATGACATCACTGATGACATCATCCAGTGAATGTCTGTTTTTCTGAAAATTAAATATGTTTTATATATGTATATCTCAAGGTCGATGGAAGAATAAATGGGTATATAAGTGTCTAAATGGATGATTTGTTTTTGAAAAATTGATTGTGTAACTGGCTGATTAAGTGTATCATAGTGAATACATGGCTTAGTGAGTAATGTTTAAATATGTAAATATCTGTATCAGTCTCTCACTTTGTGTATAAGTGGCTGCATGGGTTGGTGAGTAGCTACATGGGTGTCTATATAGGTTATTAGTTGGTTTTTTGAGTATCAGTCTGAGTGTCTGCATGGTTCGGTGGGGGGTATTACGTAGTGCATAGGTGCATGAATGAGTGACTCACTGTTTGTATGTGTTGAAGACAGCATGTGTGCAGGACTGTATGGGTGGATGAGTGTGTGTATGGGTGTGTTAGTGAGTGAATGACTGTCTCAATAGTGTCTTTATGAGTAACTACATATGTTTTAAACTAGTATATGTGACTATTGGTGTATATAACTGAGTATATGTGAGAGTGAGAGATTGAAAGAGTTCCTGTATGAATAAGTATGTGTTTCTATAAGTGATTGTTTAAAAGACTAAGTATGTGTAAGTTTCTGTAGAAGTAAGTGTGGTGGTGTGTGTATAACTGTATATGCAAGTAAATGTATGTTTGATTCTTTATTAGCATGAGTGACTATGTGTGTGAGTAACTCTATGGATGAGTGGCATTGTGTAACAGGATGTATAGGTGTATGAGTACATATGATGAGTGAGTACATGTATGAGTGACTGTATAGGACTGTTGGTGAATGAGTGGATGTGTATGTGGATCTTAGAATTACTGAAGAGGTTGTTGTAACTGGTATTGGTATGTCCATTGTTTTGAAAATTTTAGTCTCTATTTTTGAATGTGTGTATCAAAGGTTATATTAGGGTGAGAGGAGGTCTGCCACTCTATCACAAGGATGATGTCATCAGTGATGTCATGAGTGATGTCACTGACCACGTCATGAGTGATGTAATATGTGACGTCATCAGCAGTGCATTGCGGGCGCGCGAGTTATAGTTAGCTGAACTAACTATAACGGGGGAATTTCAATTGTTTTGTAAAAGTGAAAAGTCCAGCTAACTATAACACCTCTGAAACCTATGGTTTTTCCAGTGAATTTCTGAGGTTTTTTAAATGCTATTTCCTAACTATAACGTGCCTGAAACCTATGTTTTTTTCTGTGAATTTCAAAGGTTTTTTAAATGCTAATTTCTAACTATGCCTACAGAGATAGGACATGTGAAGGAAGAAGAAAAAATGCACAGAAAGAAAAAAAAGAAGTGCAGAAAGAAGCAACAGAAGTCCTCAAAGACGAAGAAAAGTGCAGGAAGAAGGATAACGTGCAGAAAGAACAAAAAGAAGACCAGAAAGAATCCTTGTTGCAAAATCATCCTGTACCCTCAACTTTTTCAGACGGATACTGGTGGTAACTGAGTCTGACTAACCAGTCCTAGAGCCAGTGCTATGTTAAAAGACACTTAGAATACAGTGAAAACACCTACATACACTAGAGAACATTATGCGTTGGGGTCCCCCTGTGATTAGCATGACCTCCTCTGTAAGCCCCTAGTATATAATAGGGCAGGGGGATTAAAACTACCTCTTAAAACAGGCCACAGGGCGTTTTTGCACACGTTAACACTAGGTACCTCCAGTAAGTGCCACAGAGCTGCGTTGCAGAGAGGTGTAAAAAGTGGCACAGCCTGGACCACCTCTCTGCAATGCAGTTCAGTGGCGCTTACTGGAAGCACTTGGTGGGCTAGTTAGCCCCCAGGGGCCCTCAGTATTGAAGGGAAATTATATCCCCAATTTAAAACGTGCCATAGTGCCTGTTTGCACACGTCACCTCAGGCCCCGTCCCCTCCCTTCACCACTGTGTAAACGCGCCCTGTGGCTGTTCTAAGTTGAGAGATTAAGTCCCCTTGAATCCTAAGGGTCCCTAGGGTCAAACTAGACCACTAGGTACCTCCAGTAAGCGCCACAGAGCTGCGTTTCAGAGAGGTGTAAAAAGGGGCTTGGCCTCAGAACACCTGTCTGCAGCGCAGCTCCCTGGCGCATACTAGAGATGCCTGTTGGGCTAGTTGGCCCTCAGGGACCCTCAGTATTGAAGAGGAATTAATTCCCCAACTTACAACTCGCCAGGGGGCGCGTTTGCAGAGTGCTGCAAGGAGGGGGCGTGGCCTCCGGCACGATGCCAGTCTTTTATTTATTTTAATTTTTTAGGAAGGGGGGCTGTGTGGTTCCCCTTCTTATTCTAATTTATTGGCCCTGATGACCCCATCCCCCAGGGCCTGTCTCCTAATTATATTTTTTTGACCCCAATCCCCAGGGCCGGCCACTGTTTTTTATTATTTTAAATAAATATATATTTATAGACACACCTAGGACATGCTGGACAAACCGTACGTACCTATCACCATGACGATTTGCATGATATTCATTAAAAGGCGACTATGCATACAATTAATCCACGTGGAATGTATTTACACCACTAGTGAAGCTCTGACATGTCTGATGCCCTACCGTGCCTAATCCCGGTAGACACCCTTGTCGTTTATTTATACAAACATGGGTAGCTATTGACGGGCACATTTATTACACATGCACACCAAGCCATTCAAAGGGGATTCGACAAAAATTCAACCAAAACTATGCGAGAAATCCCCCTCACGATTAATAAAACACACATCCACTGCTGGATGTGTAATACTTTTTATTTTACTCTCTGGAAAGGGGACGAATATCACTTGAGAGTCACAGCGCGCTCCTGGCAGAGCCCAATGCTGTGTTACACCCACCATTGCCTGCTGAGTGCCACACACCTCTGTGTTGTATTCCACTAGCTAGTGCATATGCTATGACACTCTCTAGCCCATGTGCACTGTAACACCACCCCGTGAATATGTCATGCCACACTTGTCTTCGCACAGGTTATATTGCCCCATCTAACGTGCCTTCCTCGATGCCTATGTTATAACGCACAGTGCTATGCCATACATATTACAATCTGGGATCCATATCTTTGTCACAGTGCATATGCAACGTTACACTCCCCAGCACATATTTTATATTACAACTTTAGAGACTAGTTAGGTTACACAACACTGCCCTGTGCATATTACACTCCAAGGCGCATATCGCATAGCACGCGCTAGTGCCTGTGCTATCTCGCGCTCTCCAATGAATCTGTCATTGCGCACAATGTATTGCATATTATATTTCACGCCCGGTTCATCTTATATCACACTTTTTGGTGCATAGTTTATACCATACACTATATCTATTTTTCATTTTCAATCGTACTCTCAGGACTATGTTCTATATAACACTGTGTTCACCTACCCTTTTCACGGGCATTACATTTTGCGATAGGGGATGGAGGGTCAGGGGGTGTTTCTGCCAAGTGAGCCCAGAGTCACAGTCACAAACGTCCTCTTCTTCCTGAATAAAGTGAGATTATGCTGCATACTTGTTCATATTTTAAGTAGTTCGCACAGACACTCGTTTTAAAAACAATAAAGTTCCTAATACCCGCCTTCTCTGAACAGTTAGCTTGCTGCCCCATCCCCCTCCTCCCTATCCTCTGTTGTGTGAATCCATGGACTAGCCTCCTCCCTCCTGCCATGCATGGTCTGATGTGCTGCCACTGCCCTCAATTTAGTATGATGTACCAGTCCACTCCTCCTGCCCTCCATTGCCCAATTCTATGTCCCATCATTGACCTCCTGCTTAAACTCTGTGCTTAGCTTGCTGCCCCTATTCTCCTTCCCGCTGCCCTCCGATGTCTTTGTGCATGTCCCTGCTCCATCCTTTTGCCCACCATGTTCCATGGACCTGCCACTCCTATCTACTCTGAGTGTTCTGTTGAGCTGCCACTCCCCTCCCACCTGCCTAGCATTGTCAGATGACTGTAACCTGTCCCTGCCACCTCCACCCTGCCTGTCCACATGCCATGCCCCTATCCACTTCCTCCTGTCCTACATGGTCCATTGTACTGCCACACCCTTCTGATCTCCCTGGTCTGTTGTGCTGCAACTGCTCCTCCTGCCTGCCCCGTGCGGTCTGTTGTGAGGCCCCTTCCCCTGAACTTTCTTGTCTGTGCACAGGTCCTGACCCTCCCTTCTATCCTCCATCGTCCTTTGTGCATGCCCCTGCACCCTCCTTCTTGCCCATCATAGCCATTGTGCTGCCACTAACCCTCCCACTTGCCATGCATGGTCTTCTGTGCTGCCATGGCCCCTCCCACCTTCCCTGTGTGGTCAGTTAGCTGCCCCTGTCCCCTCCCACCTTCCCTCCATGGTCTGTGTGTATGCCATCACAGTCTCACTGTTGCTCTTCATGGTGTGTCTTGCTTCTAGTGCCCATCCTGCCTGACCTCCATGGCTATCTTGCTGCTCCTGCCCTGCGACCTTGCCCCCAGCCCTCTGTTTACATGTGCAGACCCCTACTCCCTCCCTCCTGGCTTGTCTGTTCCATTGTAATGTACGTGCTTTTAAATGCAATTTTCTCAGGAACTACTGAACAGATTGACTCCATATATGCAAAAGGCACTTCCCTGACCTGAGGACTACCTCTCTGCCAAATTTCAAGCAATTCTGTTCAGCCGTTCGGGCTGTACCTTCGACTAAAGGTCCTATGGAAAAATGCATGGGGAAAACGCGTTTTGGGACCCCCCTTTTTTCTCGGCCCCCGCTTGACGAATCACCCCGAGACTTTCAGGGTAGGAGCTGAGCGGAGCGCCCCATTAGTTTTGAAAATTTCGCGAAGATTCGTCAACCGGCGCCAAAGTTATTCAAAATAGAATTTTGAGATTTCCTATGGAAACACGGTCCTCACTATAACTATCTACTGGCGACCGCCAGTAGATAATATATATATATATATATATATATTATATATTCACTGAAAAAACCATAGGTTTCAGGGGCGTTCTAGTTAGCTGGACATTTCCCTTGTACAAAACCCTAGAAATTCCCCTGTTATAGTTAGTTCAGCTAACTATAACTCGCGCCCCCGCAATGCACTGCTGATGACGTCACATATTACATCACTCATGACATGGTCAGTGACATCACTGATGACATCACTGATGACATTTCAAATGACATCACTGATGACGTCATCCATTGAGTATGTGTTTCTGAACAGTTTTAATATGTTTAATATATATAGGGAAAGGCCGGTGGAAGAATGAGTGGGTGTACAAGTGTGTGAATGGATGATTTTCTAGGTGCGTAACTGACTCTATAAGTGAGTCATTAAATGTATCTTACTGCAGACTAGTGACTAAACTGTGTGAATGTCTGTATCTGTCTATCTGTTGGTGTATAAACGGCTGCATGGTTTTGTGAATAGCAATATGAGTGTCTCTATGGGTTATTGATTGGTTGTCTGAGTATCTGTATGGGTGCCTGAGTGTATGTGTGGGTGGGGTGTGTGTGACTTTTTGCATAGATGTGTGAGTGGGTGATTCTATGCGTGCATGGTTTTAAGAGTGCAACTGTGATGGACTGTATGGTTGGGTGAGTGTATGTAAGGGTGTGTTAGTGATTGAATGTATATCTCAGTTGTACATGTGACAGTAACTACATATGTGAAACACAGTGTATATGTGTATAAGAGTAAATAACTATCTATATGTGAGAGTGTGTGATTGCGGGACTGGCTGTATGGATGAGTGTGTGCTTGTACTAGTAATTGAATAAGAGTGTCAACATTTTTTAGTATTTTTATGAGTAAGTGAACTTGAGTGTGTTTAACTGTATAGGTGAGTCAATTGGACTGTGTTTAATTATTTGCACAACTGACTAGGTGTGTCAGTACCTCAATGAATGATTGGCAGTGTGTGAGTGTCTATATATCTGTATAAATGCATATGATAGTCTTGTACGGAGTGACTGTAAGTATGAGTGACTGTACAGGTGAGTGAGTGGAGGTGCATGTAGACCTAAGAGTCAATGAGTGGGTATGTAGTTATTGGTATTGGAGTATCTATGGTCTTCAAAATGGCCGTCTGAAATTTTGAGTTGGTGTATCAAAAGTTATATTAGGGTGTGAGAAGGTGTACTAATTTATCACATAGATGACGTCATCAGTGATGTCATCAGTGATATCATTTGAGATGTCATCAGTGATGTCATCAGTGATGTCACTGACCATGTCATGAGTGATGTAATATGTGACGTCATCAGCAGTGCATTGCGGGGGCGCGAGTTATAGTTAGCTGAACTAACTATAACAGGGGAATTTCTAGGGTTTTGTACGAGGGAAATGTCCAGCTAACTATAACGCCCCTGAAACCTATGGTTTTTTCAGTGAATTTCTAAGGTTTTTTAAATGCCAATTCCTAACTATAACGCCCCTGAAACCTTTGTTTTTTTCAGTGAATTTCAAAGGTTTTTTAAATGCCAATTCCTAACTGTAACGTGCATGAAACCGATGTTTTTTTCAGTGAATTTCAAAGGTTTTTTAAATGCTTATTCCTATCTATAACTTATCTCTGAAGATATCATGAAAAGCATTCTTTTTTAAAAGTAGGGTGCACATTAGTTTTGTGGAAAAGCATCTTTGTGATTGGTTAAGAAAAAGCAGTTTCAACGTGGAGTACATATCAAAGGATAAAATTTGCTCAGATCAACCACACCTGCTACTTGCATTTGGAAGGCACTGTTCGAACTTAAAACAATCGTCAACTTTTAACCTGCACGATTCGTTAAATATTCAAGAAAATGTTACAAAAAAATATCGTTAAGTTTTAAAAAATTGATGAACTTTTCACCTGCACGTGTTGTAGAATGTTCTAGAAAGTGTGTTGATAGAATACGTTGCACTTCTGACTTCTATGTGTTGTTGAATATTAAAAAAACGGTGCATATGGAAAATTAAAAAGAAACCAATAGAGAAGTTTTGAAACCTAAAAGAATCAAGGAACTATTCTAATTTATTCTTTACATGTATTTATGTGTGCAGCAACAAAATTATAGACACAACAGCACTAGGAAGAGGAAGAAGCAGGGAGTGGGGGGAGGGGGGAGATGGGCAGAATGGCACACATGCACAATTAAGTACAACACACATATAGACTAACAATGGCCAAAATGAAACACACCAACAAGCAGCACAAGTCACACAACCCGCCAACATCCCACCACTGAACGAGCATAGAAGTGAAAACCACGCTGCATTCATACAGGATGTGTACAAAGGCCAGTCGTTGGTGTTGTGGGATGTCTGTGACCGTGGTCATCATGGATGAGATGCCCAGCATGGGGCACATGGTCGAGTTCACTGTGTGTTATGTTGCCAAACGGCTGCACCTCCCTCCCACGAGCCCCCACACTTTTGTACGGTGCGCTGTTGTATCTCATGCACTCGTACGGCACACCATTGTAATGCCTATTTGCGCATGTCCTGCTACATTCCAACTACAACATCACAGTGCCGTTTGGAGGTGGTGCATGCCAGTTTACAACATCAACTGCTGCGGCTCTTGTAGCAGGCCACACCAGAACACAGAGACACACTTACCGCACTTCCTGTACACGGACATGTCCGAGACACCCCGTTCCCCTTGCCGGATAGGCACACCCCTGCACTGACCTGTGAACCCCAGACCAGCACACGCCAGTTGTGCATGCAGGAGGATGTGTGCGTAGCTACACATCCAGGCTCACTGCCAACGCTGAGGTGACAGCACACTGTGATGTTGCAGGGCTCGTGCCTATCATACTAAGACAATGACCACAGGGACACACTTACTAAGATGTGGGTTTGGGGGGCATTGGCGGTCCTGGAGTTGTTGAGATGAGTCTTCTGGCCCTCATGGGTATCCCTGTATCATGCTCATTGACTCTATGGTACCTGTGGGTGTTCTGGTGTGGCTCTTGACTGTGTTCCCTTTCATGGTGCAGATAGTTGTCCTGCTTAACACCAGCAGAAAGCAGGTGTAAAATCCCTGGTGCTAACGTGTCTTATCGCCGGAATTTGTTTCACATTGCAATTGGTGTGAAAGTTGTGATGTGATTTTTTTCGTGTGCAGAACAATATACGAACTGAGCAGTGTATCTCATCAAGATCCAGCACCTGACGCACTATTCCCAATCAATATAAATACAATGAGATTTCTTAATAGATTTTGTGTGTACACTGTAAGTGCAGCCAATACCTCAGTGCAATTCAATACAGGATTTTAGTATTTAGAATAAATCGGAAAGGTGCACCTCGTGTCTTTTTGCACGGGAACGGCTACTCTCCATTTCATTATCAGCACTTTAACGGAAGTAAAGTTGAGATAAATCTAACACACTATTCAGAAGTTGGTGCAAACTGCAGATATCACCAGTATTCCAGCGATAAGTGCCCCAAAATTTAACACCATGGTGGACTCCATCAAATAACAGTAATAAGAACAAGAAAGAGTCACACAGCAGTTAAGAGAACAACCAAAAACGTTATTAATTTTTTTTCCAAACTTTATTTTTTATAATAATAAATATATATACGAAAAACTATTTTCAAACTTTTTTTTTTATTAACATATATATGAACAATAAACTAATAAACAAAATGTAACAACAATAATAAAAAACAACAAGGCGGAACACTACTGTGGGGACAATGGATGTCGACGACAGACCTGGAAAATAAGAAAGATTGTTAAAAAAACAACAACATGGTATTCTCAACAAAATACCACAAGAAACAAATCACAGATATATAAAATGCATACAGCTAACAAAATGTTATAAGTTTAACTTACAAAAACTGTAAATGTTGCCGCTTTAAAATATTTACCGAATCTGAAGAAAATGTTTTGCAGAAGGCACCACACCAACAACGTTTTTCTTCAGTGGTGAGGAAGTTTTTTACTTTTTCCAAGGAGCAAACAAAGACCAATGCCACCTTCGTCACTCGCAAGATTTGCCAAAGAGTTCTGTTACGAGGAGATCCTAACAAAAAATACTCGTGCGGCACAGCAAGAATGATGAAACACCTAAGGACCCTTCATCCAAACAATCTTGCACGAGAAGAGTGCAAAAAGATGAGAAACACTCCTGTTCTGTATCTGTAAAAAAGAATGACAAATAAATGTACATTAATAACTTTCAAATTTATACTATTCCATTACTGTACAAACACATGTTTTATAAAAACTGACTATGAAACTATAGCCCTGAACCACAAGTGTGACGATCATTAAAACACTACATGCATAGTGCATACTACTTTGAAGCAGTTCATGCCCTAAAGCCTACCTCACTAAAAGACTACATGCTAACTGACTAAATGATTACAGTACTAAAAGGAGACACACTGGGTGACTCACAGGGTGTTTGCTAGAAGAGTATGAATACTAACTAGGGAATAGAAGGTGTGAAACACAACTGTGTAGGTGATTAGAGGACTGCATCCATACTGCATAGGCATTTAAAGCAGTCCATGTGCTAAGGCCTGGCTCACTGCATGACTACTTGGGTACTGACTGAATGATTATCGTACAGCAAGGAGAGTGCCTAGGTGAATTTATAAGGGCTAGGCTTTTCGCACAGGGAATAGATTAGTACTTGGTACTGAATGGGTCACTAGAGGAGTGCAAAGGCAGTGACAAGTGCTGGACTGTATGGATACTGACTAGGAAATTGAAAGTGTGAAAGACAGGTGTCTAGGTGGTTAGAAGACTGCATGCATAGTGCATAGGGGTTTGAAGCAGTCCATGTGCTAAGGCCTGGCTCAGTGTATGAATACTTAGGCACTGACTGAATGATTAGAGTACTGCAAAGATAATATCTTGGTGAATTTATAAGTGTTTGGGTTTTAGCACAGTGAATGGATTAGTACATGGTGCTGAATGGGTCACTAGAGGACTGCAAAGAGAGTGACAGGGTATTTCCTGGAAGTGTATGGATACTGACTAGGGAATTGAAGGTGTGAAAGACAATTGTGTAGGTGGTTAGAGGACTGCATGCATAGAGGATAAGGGTTTGAAGCAGTCCATATACTAAGGCCTGGGTCACTGGATGAGTACTTGGGTACTGACTGAATGATTAGAGTACTGCAAGGAGAGTGCCTGGGTGAATTTTTTAGGGTTTGGCGCTGTGAATGGATTAGTACATGATGCTGAATGGGTCACTAGAGGAGTGCAACGGCAGTGACAGGGTGTTTGCTGGAAGTGAACGGATACTGACTAGGGAATTGAAGGTGTAAAAGACAAGTGTGTAGGTGGTTAGAGGACTGCATGCATAGTGGATATGGGTTTGACGTAGTCCATGTGATAAGACCTGGCTCAGTGCATGAATACTTAGGCAGTGACTAAATCATTAGAGTACTGGAAAGAGAGTGTCTAGGTGAATTTATAGGTGTTTGAGTTTTGGCACAGTCAATGGATTAGTACATGCTGTTGACTGGGTCTCTAGAGGACTGCAAAGGAAGTGACAGGATGTTTCCTGGAAGTGTATGGATACTGACTAGGGAATTGAAGGTGTAAAAGACAAGTGTATAGTATGTCAGAACACATTTATTTGAAGCAATCTATTTGGTACTTAGAAACTGACTAAATAATCAGACTACTTCTAGGACAGTGCTTAGGTAAAACTTTTAAATTTTCAGTTCTGCCACAGTGAACATAATAGTACATAGTACTGCACCTAGTGTCAAACCCTGACTCATTTTATCAATGCATAAGCAAAGACTAGCTTCTAATGCTACTAAAACTTGACAACATGAGAGGTTTTAAATTAGTTATCCGTCAGCAAATACACGATGTTACCAAATGCTTCTCTCACAGTGGTTCTCAAATGCACACAGACTCACAGTGTAATTCTACCACTATACCTGGGAATTTACCAAAAATCATTCACTACTGTGGAAGTGGTAAGCGAACTGCACCCAATCTTCATATTTCAGGACTGCACTTATGCACTGCATCTGCACTGCGACCTTCCCTGACCCTATGGACGCCGATTGGGAGTGCACCTCGCTCTTGTGGGGCAACTTGTGGACTTTATGTAATTACGGCCGGCCCGGCCGTGGGGTGCACCGCCGCACAGCAAGCGGCTCTGCAGCTGTTCTTTTGGATAACACGGCGGAACAAACTGCCGAGAGGCTGAATGGGGGAAGGTGATGGCGGTGTGCCCGCGATGAATGAACTTTATTTTGCTCAGGAATTCTGACAGCTCATTTGGGTGTTATTTGGACTTCCAATCCCAGAATTCTTTGCGTAGATACTCACCTGAGTTTGATGCATAATTAAAGGGTGCATATTGGAGAGTCATGTGGTGGCATTTCTGCGCAGCAGCATTAACCTCTGAGGAAGAGCGGGGCCTGAAACATGTCAGGTCGCTGTAGGCATGGGGCACGCCTGCGACCTTCCCTGACCCTATGGACGCCGATTGGGAGTGCACCTCGCTCTTGTGGGGCAACTTGTGGACTTTATATATATATATATATATATATATATATTCACTGAAAAAACCATAGGTTTCAGGGGTGTTATAGTTAGCTGGACTTTTCACTTGTACAAAACCATTGAAATTCCCCCGTTATAGTTAGTTCAGCTAACTATAATTCGCGCGCCCGCAATGCACTGCTGATGACGTCACATATTACATCACTCATGACATGGTCAGTGACATCTCTCATGACATCACTGATGACATCTCAAATGACATCACTGATGACATCATCCAGTGAATGTGTGTTTTTCTAAAAATTAAATATGTTTTATATATGTATATCTCAAGGTCGATGGAAGAATAAATGGGTATATAAGTGTCTAAATGGATGATTTGTTTTTGAAAAATTGATTGTGTAACTGACTGATTAAGTGTATCATAGTGAATACATGGCTTAGTGAGTAATGTTTAAATATGTAAATATCTGTATCAGTCTCTCACTTTGTGTATAAGTGGCTGCATGGGTTGGTGAGTAGCTACATGGGTGTCTATATAGGTTATTAGTTGGTTTTTTGAGTATCAGTCTGAGTGTCTGCATGGTTCGGTGGGGGGTATTACGTAGTGCATAGGTGCATGAATGAGTGACTCACTCTTTGTATGTGTTGAAGACAGCATGTGTGCAGGACTGTATGGGTGGATGAGTGTGTGTATGGGTGTGTTAGTGAGTGAATGACTGTCTCAATAGTGTCTTTATTAGTAACTACATATGTTTTAAACTAGTATATGTGACTATTTGTGTATATAAGTGAGTATATGTGAGAGTGAGAGATTGAAAGAGTCCCTGTATGAATAAGTATGTGTTTCTATAAGTGATTGTTTAAAAGACTAAGCATGTGTAAGTTTCCGTAGAAGTAAGTGTGGTGGTGTGTGTATAACTGTATATGCAAATAAATGTATGTTTGATTCTTTATTAGCATGAGTGACTGTGTGTGAGTAACCCTATGGATGAGTGGCATTGTGTAACAGGATGTATAGGTGTATGAGTACATATGATGAGTGAATACATGTATGAGTGACTGTATAGGACTGTTGGTGAATGAGTGGATGTGTATGTGGATCTTAGAATTTCTGAAGAGGTTGTTGTAACTGGTATTGGTATGTCCATTGTTTTGAAAAGTTTAGTCTCTATTTTTGAATGTGTGTATCAAAGGTTATATTAGGGTGAGAGGAGGTCTGCCACTCTATCACAAGGATGATGTCATCAGTGATGTCATCAGTGATGTCATTTGAATTGTCATCAGTGATGTCACTGACCATGTCATGAGTGATGTAATATGTGACGTCATCAGCAGTGCATTGCGGGCGCGCGAGTTATAGTTAGCTGAACTAACTATAACGGGGGAATTTCAATGGTTTTGTACAAGTGAAAAGTCCAGCTAACTATAACACCCCTGAAACCTATGGTTTTTTCAGTGAATTTCTGAGGTTTTTTAAATGCTAATTCCTAACTATAACGTGCCTGAAACCTATGGTTTTTTCTGTGAATTTCAAAGGTTTTTTAAATGCTAATTTCTAACTATGCCTACAGAGATAGGACATGTGAAGAAAGAAGAAAAAATGCACAGAAAGAAAAAAAAGAAGTGCAGAAAGAAGCAACAGAAGTCCTCAAAGACGAAAAAAAGTGCAGGAAGAAGGATAACGTGCAGAAAGAACAAAAAAAGAGCAGAAAGAAGCCTTGTTGCAAAATCATCCTGTACCCTCAACTTTTTCAGACGGATACTGGTGGTAACTGAGTCTGACTAACCAGTCCTAGAGCCAGTGCCATGTTAAAAGACACTTAGAATACAGTGAAAATACATACATACACTAGGGAACATTATGCGTTGGGGTCCCCCTGTGATTAGCATGACCTCCGCTGTAAGCCCCTAGTATATAATAGGGCAGGGGGATTAAAACTACCTCTTAAAACAGGCCACAGGGCGTTTTTGCACACGTTAACTCAGGCCCCGTCCCCTCCCTTCACCACTGTGTATACACGCCCTGTGTCCGTTTTTAGTTGGGAGATTAAGTTCATTTGAATCCTGAGGGTCCCTAGGGTCCAACTAGCCCACTAGGTACCTCCAGTAAGTGCCACAGAGCTGCGTTGCAGAGAGGTGTAAAAAGTGGCACGGCCTGGACCACCTCTCTGCAATGCAGCTCAGTGGCGCTTACTGGAAGCACTTGGTGGGCTAGTTAGCCCCCAGGGGCCCTCAGTATTAAAGGAAAAGTATATCCCCAATTTAAAGCATACCATAGTGCGTGTTTGCACACGTCACCTCAGGCCCCGTCCCCTCCCTTCACCACTGTGTAAACGCGCCCTGTGGCTGTTCTAAGTTGAGAGATTAAGTCCCCTTGAATCCTAAGGGTCCCTAGGGTCAAACTAGACCACAAGGTACCTCCAGTAAGCGCCACAGAGCTGCGTTGCAGAGAGGTGTAAAAAGGGGCTTGGCCTCAGAACACCTGTCTGCAGCGCAGCTCCCTGGTGCATACTGGAGATGCCTGTTGGGCTAGTTAGCCCTCAGGGACCCTCAGTTTTGAAGAGGAATTAATTCCCCAACTTACAATTCGCCAGGGGGCGCGTTTGCAGAGTGCTGCAAGGAGGGGGCGTGGCCTCCAGCACGATGCCAGTCTTTTATTTATTTTAATTTTTTAAGAAGTGTGGTTCCCCTTCTTATTCTAATTTATTGGCCCTGATGACCCCATCCCCCAGGGCCTGTCTCCTAATTATATTTTTTGGACCCCAATCCCCAGGGCCGGCCACTGTTTTTTATTATTTTAAAAAGATATATATTTATAGACACACCTAGGACATGCTGGACAAACTGTACGTACCTATCACCATGACGATTTGCGTGATATTCATTAAAAAGCGACTATGCATACAATGAATCCACGTGGAATGTATTTACACCACTAGTGAAGCTCTGACATGTCTGATGCCCTACCGTGCCTAATCCCGGTAGACACCCTTGTCGTTTATTTATACAAACATGGGTAGCTATTGACGGGCACATTTAATACACATGCACACCAAGCCATTCAAAGGGGATTCAACAAAAATTCGACCAAAACTATGCAAGAAACCCCCCTCACGGTTAATAAAACACACATCCACTGCCGGATGTGTAAAACTTTTTATTTTACTCTCTGGAAAGGGGACGAACATCACTTGAGAGTCACTGCGCGCTCCTGGCAGAGCCCAATGCTGTGTTACACCCACCATTGCCTGCTGAGTGCCACACACCTCTGTGTTGTATTCCACTAGCTAGTGCATATGCTATGACACTCTCTAGCCCATGTGCACTGTAACACCACCCCGTGAATATGTCATGCCACACTTGTCTTCGCACGGGTTATATTGCCCCATCTAACGTGCCTTCCTCGATGCCTATGTTATAACGCACAGTGCTATGCCATACATATTACAATCTGGGATCCATATCTTTGTCACAGTGCATATGCAACGTTACACTCCCCAGCACATATTTTATATTACAACTTTAGAGACTAGTTAGGTTACACAACACTGCCCTGTGCATATTACACTCCAAGGCGCATATCGCATAGCACGCACTAGTGCCTGTGCTATCTCGCGCTCTCCAATGAATCTGTCATTGCGCACAATGTATTGCATATTATATTTCACGCCCGGTTCATCTTATATCACACTTTTTGGTGCATAGTTTATACCATACACTATATCTAGTTTTCATTTTCAATTGTGCTCTCAGGACTATGTTCTATATAACACTGTGTTCACCTACCCTTTTCACGGGCATTACATTTTGCGATAGGGGGTGGAGGGTCAGGGGGTGTTTCTGCCAAGTGAGCCCGGAGTCATAGTCACAAACGTCCTCTTCTTCCTGAATAAAAGTGAGATTATGCTGCATATTTGTTCATATTTTAAGTAGTTCGCACAGACACACGTTTTAAAAACAATAAAGTTCCTAATACCCGCCTTCTCTGAACAGTTAGCTTGCTGCCCCATTCCCCTCCTCCCTATCCTCTGTTGTGTGAATCCATGGACTAGCCTCCTCCCTCCTGTCATGCATGGTCTGATGTGCTGCCACTGCCCTCAATTTAGTATGATGTACCAGTCCACTCCTCCTACCCTCCATTGCCCAATTCTATGCTCCATCATTGACCTCCTGCTTAAACTCTGTGCTTAGCTTGCTGCCCCTATTCTCCTTCCCCCTGCCCTCCGATGTCTTTGTGCATGCCCCTGCTCCATCCTTTTTGCCCACCATGTCCCATGGACCCGCCACTCCTATCTACTCTGAGTGTTCTGTTGAGCTGCCACTCCCCTCCCACCTGCCTAGCATTGTCAGATGACTGTAACCTGTCCCTGCCACCTCCACCCTGCCTGTCCACATGCCATGCCCCTATCCTCTTCCTCCTGTCCTACATGGTCCATTGTACTGCCACACCCTTCTGCCCTCCCTGGTCTGTTGTGCTGCAACTGCTCCTCCTGCCTGCCCCGTGCGGTCTGTTGTGAGGCCCCTTCCCCTGAACTTTCTTGTCTGTGCACAGGTCCTGACCCTCCCTTCTATCCTCCATCGTCCTTTGTGCATGCCCCTGCACCCTCCTTCTTGCCCATCATAGCCATTGTGCTACCACTAACCCTCCCACTTGCCATGCATGGTCTTCTGTGCTGCCATGGCCCCTCCCACCTTCCCTGTGTGGTCAGTTAGCTGCCCCTGAACCCCTCCCACATTCCCTCCATGGTCTGTGTGTATGCCATCACAGTCTCACTGTTGCTCTTCATGGTGTGTCGTGCTTCTAGTGCCCATCCTGCCTGACCTCCATGGCTATCTTGCTGCTCCTGCCCTGACCCCTTGCCCCCAGCCCTCTGTTTACATGTGCAGACCCCTACTCCATCCCTCCTGGCTTGTCTGTTCCATTGTAATGCCCCTGATCCATCCCTCCTCCCCTTTATGGTCTGTTATGCTGCAGCTTTCTCTCCTGTCTGTCCATTATGGTCCTGCCTCTTGCCCCTCTGTTCTCTGTTGTCCATGTGCATAGTCCTGTCCCTTCCCTCTTGCTTTCTATGGATTGGTATGCTGCACTCCCGTCCCGCATGCCCTGTGTGGTGTATTGTGCTGCTGCAAACCCTGATGCCTGCCCTGCAGGGTCAGTTTGGTGCGCCTCTCCATGTCCATCCTGTCCTCTGTTATCCAAGTCCATGTCCCTACCCCATTTCCTTCCATGATCCAATGTACCATACTTGCGAACATTTTGAACTTGGTAAGAGGGAGATTTTGAAAAAAAACTGGGGTATTGATTTTCCCCTTTGAGTTACATTGAAAAAGAGAAGATTGTAGACAGGAGACAGATAAAATAAAGCCCATTTGAGCTTAAAAACATTGGACGTTTCCTGGCTGAATCGGGTCTGTTGGCATGTATGGTTGTACCACCATTGCCTCTTCCTTCTGCCCACAATGGTCTATTACATTGCCACAGCCTCTCTTGCAAGTCCTGTATTGTTGGTTTGTTGCCCCTGCCCCCCTTTCCACTGCCCTCCATAGTCTGTTGTGATGCCACAGCCTTTCCTGCCTGCTCAGTGTGGTTAAATTGTTGCCTTTGCACCCTCCTACCTGCCTTCAATTTTCAGAGTCCGTGCCCCTGGCCTCTGCCTCTCAACAGTATCCTAATGAACAACTAGATTGCTAACATTCTATATTTATTACAAAAGTGTGGAACGCCTGACGTCATCTTGATGTAATCAAAACTGAAATACCTAGAGCATTTCCTTTACAAATTACATATATGAGAGGGTCTTATTGGCATCAAAATTATGGTTAATGCTCTAAAAGACTAAAATAAGGACATATTTTCTGAGTTTTCAAATAGCGAGAAAGCACTTTTAAATTATTTGTTACCTTTATGTTTTTTTATCCAGTTGACCACTTGATTAAATGTTGCACTTAGGGGAGAGGATGTGGTGTTACTTCCAGAACTGCAGACTTTGCAACTGGGGAACCAGGTTGGAGTTTCTGCTTCAGCTCGACATTCTGTGATTCTGGTCAAATCACTTAGTCTCCCCATGTCTACAACCAAAATGAATGTGTTCTTGTGTGATGTAACCAATACTCATGTAAAGCACTCCAATACCTGACTAGTCTGCACTATATAACACTGCAAAAACACAAAATAATAAGTGTTTTGCACACTTCTGTCATTGGGCTATATTTGGGCTACATCTGGGTGATTTTGGGCTACATTTGGGCTCTTTTTTCTCCGGTGGCCATCTTGGGAGATTTATTTGTTATGAAGTTTCCTCATTTCCTCATGTACTGCAGTCTCCTCAGTAGTAAATGCTTTCATTTTTTTACTTTGATTCCATCATGAAGGTATTCAGATATGTCACACATTTGCCATAAATTCTGAATGTTAGCACTCTAGTTGCTCATTAGATCACTGTAGTAAAACTACTGTTCACCATGGAAGTCTGCTCCTGGTATTAAAAGTGCATGTTTCAGTCTGCATGTCAGAATTTTTTAATGAAATAGAAGAGGATTTGAGAAGTCACTCAAAATGTGACCTCATTTTCTTTCTTCAGCATTAATCATAATTTCTATGGCAAAATGAACCCCCTCATTGTGTTCCTTTTTAAATTAAATGTTTTACCAGTTTATTCCAATCAAGATGGCTTCAGGTGTGCCATACTTTTGTCATAATGAAGACAGTAAGCGCTCTAGTTGTTTGTAAGAACACTCTGGGACATTCTGTCATTGGGCTATACTTGGGCTGCATCTGGGTGATATTTGGGCTACATTTGGGCTCTTTTGTCTCTGGTGGCCATCTTGGCAGACTTATTTGTTATGAAGTTTCCTAATTTCCTCTTTTACTGCAGTCTCCTCAGTAGGAAATACTTTCAGTTTTTTACTTTGATTCCAAAGGCATTCAGATGTGTCACACATTTGCCATAAATTCAGAATGTTAGCACTCTTTTTGCTCATTAGATCACTGTAGTAAAGCTACTGCTCACCAGGGAAAACTGCTGCTGGTATTGAAAGTGCATGTTTCAGTCTGCATGTCAGAATTTTTTAATGAAATAGAAGAGGATTTGAGAAGTCACTCAAAATGTGCCCTAATTTTTCTTTCTGCAGCACTAATCATACTTTTTATGGAAAAATGAACCCCCTCATTTTGTTCATTTTTAAATTAAATGTTTTAAGAGTTACCACTTTAATCCAAGCAAGATGGCTTCAGGTGTGCCATACGTTTATCATAAGTAGGACTGTTAGTGCTCTAGTTGTTCTTTGGAACACTCTGGGAAGCTGCAGTAGAACACAAAGGAATCAACTGACAGTCTCTGCCTTTGTTGGATGTACATGTTTTACTGAGAATGTCAGACTTCATTCTCACATGACTGAGAAAGATAATGTGAATTTACAGAAAATAAGCTTTCAGTTTAGCTTATAGATCACCTTCCAAACCTCTGTGGGAAAAGCATGAGAAAATATTTTTCTCTCAATCATGATATCCCAGCAGAAGGCTTTTTCACATGGTGAAATCACCTTAGAACATACCACAATTCCTAAAATGAGTATGGTACCATCAACAAATGATTTATAATGTAACTAAATTCTTAAAACCTTCTATTAACTGCAATGCTTTTTAATGAGGTGCTATCATGTATATTGGTCCCAAGATGGCTGCCAACACTTCTTGGATGAAGTGCTGACAGCCAATCAGATCTCAGGATGAGATGTGTGGTTAGGCTCCGCCCACATATATATATGATTTTACTTTTGATTTTCTCAGGAACTACTGAACAGATTGACACCAGACCTGCAAAAGGCACATCCCTGACCTGAGGACTACCTCTCTGCCAAATTTCAAGTAATTCTGTTCAGCCGTTCGGGCTGTACCTTGGACTAAAGGTCCCCATGGAAAATTGCATGGGGAAAACGCGTTTTGGGACCCCCCTTTTTTCTCAGCCCCCGCTTGACGAATCCCCCCGAGACTTTCAGGGTAGGAGCGGAGCGGAGCGCCCCACCTATTTTGAAAATTTCGCGAGGATTCGTCAACCGGCGCCAAAGTTATTCCAAATAGATTGTTGCGGATTTCCTATGGAAACACGGTCCTAACTATAACTATCTACTGGCGACCGCCAGTAGATAATATATATATATCACAAATGTGCCTTTACAGCACATGCCTTTACCTCACAAGGTAAGTATGAATAAGGTAAGTGTATCTATCTATCTAGATACACTTACCTTATATATACTTACCTTGTGAGGTAAAGGCATGCATTGTAAAGACTTATTCATGGTAAAAGCTTGCGTTGTAAATGCAATGCTTGGTAAAGGCATTGCGTGGTAATGGATGCATGTTGAGGGCATTATTTTTCTAATTCCCGCATTGTAAAGGCTCTGTCCCGTAGGGGACCTCTTATGTAAAGAGGGACCCCGGAAACAAGCAGCCATTGCCCATCCTGTGCAACCATGCTCATCAAAAACTGATTTCGCCATATAAAAATATGCCAGAAAAGGCCATTTTTACAATTAGCTTTTTCAAAACTGAATAAGTCTCTAACACTGTCGTACCAAGCTTGACACTTTCACTAAAAAACTGCAATAATTAAAAACAAGAATAACCATTTTTCAGAACTATGTGAAACCCTACCTTGTCAATTGTTGAATCCATTATCTTGTCCTATGAAGTTTAATAAATGTGGTTTCATACTTTTTGCACCAATGCATGCTGTGAATCACATGAAACAGTTGCCCCACTTCACCTGTTCCTGATGTGTGGTGTGAATAGAGATCTCTGACACACGATAATACTTCTGCTCTGCTTTACAAGCTTTCTTTAGAACTGACACTGGTGTGCCATTTCATCCAAATCATAGATTTAACATCTCAAGTACTTTAAAGAACATATAAAAGACAAATAGATAACTTTCAAGAGAGAGCACCATTGAAAACCTGGCGACCTTTGATGATGCCATCGGCATCAGTGACTGTGCAACAGAAAGCCTTCCCATAAATGCCTTGCTGCCTCTTGAGGATGTATGTAGGTCTCAATAGTGCGTTTGCCTCCGTTCTTGTGGGCATCGGAGTCTCAGGGGATGCAGTCTCTGGAGATGGTTTCTTAGACGGGTAACATTCTTGGGAGCACAAGCAAAACATTAGAGATCACAATTAAGACTCTGCGTGACCTCAAATAACATCAACGCAAGACAGTTTGAAAAACAGCTAATTTCTTGATAGCACTAGACAGCAAAAGAGTCTAATCAACTTTTGGTTAAACAATTGCTTTACTATAAGATCTGTCAATTCGAAATTATAAAGGATTAAGACATTTCTAATGTCAGTGGATATGTTTTTTGTTGTCTGATGCCAGCTATGTACTAGAGTGTAAATACTCAACAGTCTTTCATTTTGTTTTAGATCTCCTGGTTTCATTTAATAAAGTGGACCCATCTAACAGTTGGACTTGTATCCGAAGCAAAGGTAAGAGCATGGTAACTGACTTAACATTTAGCTTTCATTTCTCAGAGACTAGTTAACTTTAATGAGTATTTGTTTCGTTTACTAAGGACCTTTGTATTGTGCTTCTATCATTTACATGAACTTCAACAAATGTGCTTCTTTTGTATGACATGAAAAATAATGTAATTCCCTGAAGTATAAGTGAATTTCGCACATCTGAACAATGCAGCATTTGATGAGGGCTTTTTTACATGTATCAGTATGGCCTTTATCTTGGTTTCCAAGGATCTTGTCAGGGTTCCAAACAGGCTTGCAAATAGCTCAGAATGTGGACATCTATCCCACTCTCTCTCAATGATGGTAACACGCTATACTAGATAACGCAAGGCAATAGGCCTTGGCACCCTTTAATTAATTCAACAATGCAAAAATAAGAGAAAGAGGGTAGTTAATTTGAATAGCCATCAGATTTAACTTACAGTAGTTGTTGCATGGTCAATATTCCCCTCCTGGTTTTGGAATGAAAAAAGGGGTGTTGCCACTGGAAAAGTAAAATGTGGAAGAAGCTCTGCTGTTCAATTTCATGGCCGGCATGGGGTGTGGCCAGGGGCGTGACTAAATGCTGAATGCATGCCTAAGACAGGCCCGTCTGCACCCGTCTGCAGACGGCCTCCACCTTGCGCCAGGAATTCTGGCCAATTTCAGTCTCATTCAGGAGAATCACTTATTTAATTGAAGGATGTAGGTAAGCATTCACTATGTAATTATTTTTAACTAAATCAGATGCAGAACTACTATGTCTGTGATGTTTGTCATTATGCATGCCGGTTAGAACAGGCACGAGGTGACTCCATTCGGGAAAGCACCGCTCCCGTACACCCTTTGACTCTCAAACTAAATTGCATACTGCTGAATACACACTCTGCAATTCAACACAAATATGAGCTCTTTGAGTACCTGGACTCAAACACCCCAGATATGTAATTTCTAACGGAAACCTGGGCAGATACATTTTACGATCCTGGTTTAGTTGCTGCGCTTTCTGCTGGCTACGTTATTAGTAGATTAGATCGAGAGGGGAAACTTGGTGGAGGTCTAGCAATAATATACAGGGATTGTTTTGAGACAATTCGAGAACAAGCTAAAATAGGCTATTGTGAGGCTCTTTTTTTTAACTGTAAATTGGATTGTAACTCTAGGTTCTATTGCTTGCAGGTCTTTAGACCTCCCAGCCCTAAACGAAATTTTTGGAAGCACTTATTGACTTTCTTGAAGCTAGCACACACCATGCAAATTTCACAATAATAGGAGATCTGAATTTTTGCCTGGAATATTTATCTATAAATATATTCCAAAATGCTCATTGATAACCTGAACAGTTTTGTCTTAAAATTGTTAGTAAACTCACCTACACATAGTGACAGTCACACTCTTGATGGGATATTTTCAAATCATCCGGACTTACAGTGGGAGGATCCCATCCGTGTTACCTGGGCCGACCACATGATGGTACGATTTAGTATCATTGTCAAACCAAGGATCATAATGGGAAAAAAACCCTAGTCTGGTAAAAGCCATTAACAAGAGAGAACTTTTAAACATTGCGATCTCTGATTTTTTGGGACCAAAATGAAATGCTGGATTGATCCCAGTTCGGTTTCAGGGAAGCCCAAAATACAGAATCGGCTCTGGTAGTGGTTACTAAGGAGATTTGGGACATTATGGATGAGGATGATAAGGCTGCAGTGGTCATCATGGACCTATCCACAGCTTTTGACACAGTGAGCCACCCAGTCATGAAACAATGGATGGTAGAGATAGGTTTCGGAGGATCCACTCTAAATCTGTTATGATCCTTGCTTGATGACAGAGAGCAATCAGTGTCTCTAGGAAATTTCACCTCAAAACCATTTTTCTTACCGTGTGGTATACCACAGAGGTCATCACTTGAGTCCCATGTTATTTAATGTATATGTGGCTCCACTGGCGAAACTGATTAGGACTTTTGGTTTCTCAACCATCTCCTCTTCTGATGATACTCAAATAGTAGTATCTATTATCAACAGCATGGAGGAGATGGCAGATTGTTTCAAATAACTGCATGGCATGGGCGCTGTAGTTAGTTGGATGAACAGCCATTGTCTCAAGCTAAATTCCTATAAGATGGCGGTGCTTCTTTTTGGAAAGAACACTTCGTTTTGGGACAATGACTTGTGGCCGCAGACCCTTTGCCCTATGCCCCCTCTGGCATTAAAAAAGAGAAACTTGGGAATCATTTTTATTCCAAACTCACTTTCATCGGCCAGACCAATCAGCTTGTTTCTTCTTGTTTCTTTGTTCTAAAAACATTGAAGAAAGTTTCCGGAAAATAGTTGTCATTTCTCTGGTCCTGTCGATGCTGGATTACTGCAATGCCCTTTATTTGGGCATTCAGCAAGGAATGCTAGAAAAGCTTTAGAGGCTACAGAACGCAGCAGCTCGTCTGTTTAAAAACATTAAGAAGTTTGAATCTCTTTTGAAAGCATTAGAAGAATTACATTGGCTCCTTGTCAAGAAGAGGGTAGCCTTTAAGGCGTTATGTACAGTTTACAAATCTCTTAATTGATAGGCCCAGAATATCTCAAGAGAAAGGTTTCTTGGTATTCATCAAATAGACGCTTTTGTTAGGTAGTCTCTAAAAAAGTGGTGGTGTCAAGAATCGACAAAGATTCCTGGGGTGGTAGAGGCTTTGTTTACTCTATTTCCCAGCTCTGGAACCAAATGCTTTAGTCATTTGAGAGGACAGTCTTATTTGCAGAGTTTCAGTAAACATTTGAAAACATGGCTTTTTGCTCTCCCACTGTAGTTCTTGATTTGTGCCATTGCAGGTGGTTCCGATAGCAGATGCTTTAACCAAGACGCCTTCAGGCATACGTCGCGCTCTATAAATATCATATCAATCAATCAATTAATATAGTCCCTGTAACCAGCTGACAAGGACTGTGCAAAGAAATGAAAAGAGGACAGCAAATATATAAATCTACACATTTAATTAGGTTTCTAATAAGGGCCTCATTCTCATGATTTGAAGGAAAGTTGAACTATTGAGGATGTAGGGTTGAGGAGATTTTGAACATTAATGTGCCCAAGGTCATGGTAATATAGAATCTGTCAGGATAGAAATGAATTTGATCAGATGTAGTCTCCAGAAATTCTCAGCCTTTTGTACTGGCTCAAAACAGAGGAAGTTGAAACTTGACTGTGGGCTGGCCAGTGTAAGAGTGCCGGTTGCCTATTTAAAGATGAGGGTCACCATTTTGAAGACAAGAATAGAAGATGCTGCTTAGGTCTCGGGGAACAGGTATGGACCACAGGGTAGTACTACGGTGAAAATAACAACAAGTAAGGCAAACTATCTATTCCTGTATTTGTCTTGGAATAACGAAGTTTTGTGTACGGAAAACAAGAAGCAAAAAAGATTTAGGGTCTGAGTATGTGTTTAGCCCACAGTGGCAGCGCAGTTTCTGCTGCACCTGCGGTACGACCACCATATTACAACTCTGGTGGTTGGGCCCCCATGGGACCGCTGCAACCGCCGTTGATCCATGATCCCTGGCAGTGGGATGGCGGTCTGAGGCTGCAATATGCTTGGCGGTGCCGCTGCAGCACCGCCAAGCATATTTCGAGTTTCCTCACCACCAGAGCTCTCATGGTGGTGCTCACGCCATGAAAATGCTGGCGGTGAGGAAACAAAGGGGTCCTACAGGTCCCTCTGTTGCCTCTGGACCTTGGGATACATGCAGGGGGGCAAATGGTGTGCCCCCCTGTGTGCAGGCACCGCCTTTCCTGCATGGCATTGACTGGATAGTCCATACCATGCAGGAACAGACTCTGGTGCTCTCAATGCGGTGCCTTTCTAATAGGCAACGCCGTGGGATTGTCAAAGGACTGCCTGCCACACCATGAGGAAACTCATAATTTGGCAAGCGGATGACGGTTGGGTTTGGCGGTGTGGAAGTAGGGCATTGGTGTGGTAGCCCGCTACCATACTGCTAAACTCTCAATCAAGCCCTTAGACTGAGAGGCCTTTACCCACTATTTGTGGCATCCTTCATCATCAGCCATTCCGTATCACAATGTTAGGATGATAACAACATGGTGGTCTCAACTTTACTCAGAGGGAGATCAGAATAAGTGTTTTCTGGTCATATTAGGGGTCCAGATTTTTATATAAATCAACTTCTGTGTAAACCCATGAACATCCTTTTTACTTGTCCTTTGCCAACATGTTCGTCCTCAATAAGTTCCCTCATAAGAGAGTCTAGGGCTGTCGTCACGGTGGTCAAAGGTTCTCCTAATGTCTGTCCTTGGGTACTAATCTTTACATGCAGGTAAGAATAATTTTACCAATTTAACACTAATTTAACACTTATTAGTGACATACTCAGAGCTTTGTTTCCAAAATTTGTTCCTCACCTGTCATAGGTATAATTTCAGAAGACATTTCTTACATATTTATCTTGTTCCGATTAGCCAGCACAGGTTTCATTTTCAGTCTTGGCTAACAAGCCATGAACAGTGCCTTGAAAAAGCTCGCTAGCTCACTAGGGATCATAGTGAAGCAAGGACAAGATAAATGAGGAAGAAATCATGGATGTAGTTGTACCTAAAGTATGTGGAACTATATTTTGAATTCCAAGGTCTAAGAATTTCACTAATCACACACCTAAAATTGAAACAACTTTAACAGTGTTGTTAACTAGGAACCAGAGTGCCTTTTAATGTTCCCAAGCTTAAAACATTTATACTATTTTTGGTATAAGAGGTCTCAACCCAGAGACACATGGGACAGCATCTGCAATAATTAATAAGTAGTGGCTGTTCCTGCAATACATCTTTACCAGCCCTGTGGTGTGGACATGTAGAGGCGGTGTTTGGACAAAATACTGAATAAAAAAATATATTGATACAAAGATATCTTATCAAGAATATCGAAATGTTAAAAATATCAAAAGGAATATCAAAGGTAAGCAAATAATTTTAAGGGGCTCATTAGGATGACGGGTGGAGGCATGACTGCGATGCTGGCGGGCGCGGATAATGTCTTTTTCAGCACTCCTTAGTCAAAAAACAGAGCCTCCTTGTCATCAATACATAGCAATCAACATACCTTTCACACTGCCGGGGTGAGGATGGACAGCACAAATGTGATCACAATAATTAAGAGAAAAAATATGTCATGAAAATTTATTAACAATTTCATTAAAGAGATCTGCAAATACAATACTGTATATTGTCATATGGCTAATTAAGAAGCGATAACAATATAGACACATCAATACATGATAAAAAACATCAACAATAGCAATTCAATAAACACCATAAAACATGAGGTTAGGGACACAATAAAAAAGGACAAAGTAGTCCTATTAACCGAGGAAAATCACCAAACCAAAGACTCATCAATTGCGACCCCAATTGATATTGCTTTCTATTAAATATGTCACAAAGAGCTGTAATCAAAGATTTTGTGTGGTTTCCTCATTAAGAGCATCGACGCGTTTCGGTGGGCATTAATTCTCGGCCAACACCTTCATCAGGAAAGATTAAAATAGAGTCCCAATAGCAGTTACATTAAAACCAATGATCTGAAAAAAACATAACATATTTTTAGTCACTTACAAAATCTATTTATTCTCTCAATACTTAGACACATGTATGACTGTCCAAAAACTCATCCCCGAGTATTAAAAACATATACATCAAACAGGCAAACAGCCGAACAAAATTCAGCATTCAAATTGTCACTCATCTTGGACATATTTATTCTGATAGTGGAAACTCCACTTCGCAGTGCTATACATGGACTTTTTTGTTAGCACATAATGCCTATGTAAGCGCTACAGGGTAAAAAGGTCCTCGCAATGTCTTAGATATATTTAATATGTTAGTGGAAACCCGACTTAACATTGCTATAGACAGGCTATCTTATTGGCCTATGATGTCTATGATAGCGCAAAAAGGTAAGAATCCTTACATAGGCATTTTATTAGTTTTATATTTGTGCAATTGACTATAGCATCAGCACTACTACTTATATTGCGTAGCAAGTTAGAATTTATTTACATTCGTAAGGGACCAACTACCTCATTCATTTAAGAAGCTGTATCCATACAAGTACCGCCACAAATTCTTTTTGTCTTTGTCCGCGGCCAAGATAGGTCATTTGCGGTGGGTTTATAGGCACCTAGTTAAATAGAGACACGACATACTCAAATACTATGTTTTGAACAACAGTCAGAATATAAGGGAAAGCTAATACCACTTTAAAATACCTTAATTATGTCTACATTGAGTCTAAAAAGACTTCACGACACACGTGTTTTTCTATTTTGGTATTATCCTTGTATCTCCCACGCAAACGTTTAAGCACCTATAAACAAAAATGAGTGCCATGTTATATTAGTACCTATTCGTACATTTTCTAAGTAGTCATTAAACAAACTGTTTTGATCTTACATTATTCTCATGAGGAGTTCTTTTTACACATTCCCAGATACGTGAACCTGGAGAAGCAGATTACTTCTAAACTATTCAGAGCATTCAACATTCTTATACGGTTCCCAGTACCTATTATGTTCTTAACAAGCGATTCTATTATTGCCACAGCTATGTATAACACCCACATATTTTGTCGAGACTTGTGTGTCTCTCATTACGTTAAAACCTCTATCACTGATATCTAAAAAGTCTCTCAGATACAAATAACGGAACCCGCGAGAGTAATTTGAAGTTGCTCGTTTACCTTAGGCAACTTTCATCTATAGAATCCCCGCTTCACCATCAAATGTCGGTATAAAATATATTCGAACCAAGGTTCGGTGCCAATAAAGCACTGTGAAGAAAAAACTTTGTTTTAGTTTAAAATAGAACAAGCCTTTATCAAACGGATCATACTCCCGCCCCTGCTAATTGTCACAGCTAAGGCTGCCTCTTGTCAGGACCTACCTCCGTTTTGCCTGTTGCGGTGCGTACAGTGCAGCCTTCTGTGTCGGTACAGCTAACCTCGACTCGGACTCAAGGTGTTATATATACGGAGTAACTCTTAATGAGGCCAAAGGGAAGTAAAAACATCACTTCCGGGGCATCAAAGGCATAGTACCATCTCTGTTTGAACCTCCGTAAATGTCACCGCCATCTTGGAAGTATCAACAGATAGTCAGTACCCTATTAAAATGCAGATAGTGTGTTAACCAAGAGGAAACGGAGACCAATTTAAAACTACAGTCGCCATCATTTCATAATGGGAGCATTCGCCCCAAATGCTATAGTCGACTTAAAGATTGAACATATACACGGGCGTATTGTCTGTTGTGATATCATACAATTACAAACCACCAGATGGACAGGAAATATTAAACATGAACTAATCCCTCATCCTATATATCTATTCTGGACTTCTAGGTTCATACCAGAGGGCAGTTGGTACCCCAAGATCCTAATCACGTTCATTCTACCAAATCGGGAGAAAGGAGCCCTTCAATGTAACAGCAAAAATATACATTGTATTTGCTACTGTGACCATACCTCTCCGCTCAGAACCTTCCTCATCACAAGAATTCAATCTTTTTGGTTCAGTAGTTAAGTGGAAAGTATGCCATTATACCTATAGTATTCACTCTGTGGTAATATTAACACCTATCTTATCCATGTATCCTATATGTAGATATTGGTGCAAACACCAATTTAAAGATCATCAGTATATCTTACTCCTGTATGCCTAACCGATAAGGGAAACAAAACCGGGAGTATTACAACAGAACTGCGCATAAAATATGCTGGTATTACCTTATCTCACCACCAGCAGGTGTTCCCATTCTTCTCTAGAGTTCAGTCCTTTATGTGCAGTATTGAAATGGGAGATGTACCATTGTTCGCGTGCTTTTCGCTTGGTAGTAATATTGCCACCTCTCCTATCAATTTTGACTTTTTCCAGGATGAACCACATGAAGTCGTTTTCTCCATGTCCATACTCAAGGAAATGTGGCACCAAGGGCGCAGTTATTTTTCTCGTTTTAATTGCTGATCTGTGCTCTTGTAGCCTAACCCGTAGTTCTCTACCCGTCTCTCCCACATATCCAAGCCCACAAGGGCACTGGAGGAAGTAAACCACATTTTTGCTCCTACCGTTATTAAGAGTATTAGCTCTAATTGTGTATCCATTATGTTTCATCTCTTTGGATTGCAGACACTGGGGACAGATATTGCAAGTACTACACCTGTAGTTACCAAATGCTCGATCATTTGCAATGGTTTGCTGACTATCGGATCTGTCTTCACGATAAGTGTGCACTAAAATGTCTCGCAAGTTGTTGTTTTTCTTAAACGCATACAATGGTTTGTCTAGTTTGACCTCCTCCTCATAGTTTAAAATATGCCAATTTCTGTTGACAATATTCTTAATTTGGTTGCTCATGTTACAGAATTTACTTACAAAAACCACTTTGCTAGGTAATTCTTTTCTTACTGCAGGTTTATTCACCAGGGCATCTCGATCATAAAACCTAGCACGTTTTAGGGAATGGGTCAAAAGTTTTTTTGGATACCCTCTATCTCTAAATTTGCGCTTAAGATCATTAGCATGTTTGTAAAAGTCTTGTATATCCGAACAGTTCCTCCGAAGACGGAGAAACTGGCTAAAAGGGATACTATCCCTCTGGGATTTAGGGTGAAAACTCGAGAAATGAAGAAGAGTATTCTTGGCCATAGGTTTGGTGAACAGCTCCACTTCCAAGACTCCATTAACATCTTTAATTGTGATGTCTAGGAAGTCGATTTTAGTCCTACTGAAGTGGAACGTGAATCTTAGGTTGGGATCTCCCAAATTTAACCATTCGAGAAATGTTTCCAGATCCTCAGTAGAGCCTTCCCATATAAAGAAAATATCGTCAATGTAGCGGTACCAGCCCGCTACATTTTCGAAAAATGGGGCCATCTCATTGTATATGTGTTTGATTTCAAATTGGCCAACATACAGACAGGCCAGACTGGGAGCACAGGTGGCCCCCATGCTGGTCCCTTTAAGCTGTTTGAAGTACTCGTCTTTGAACAGAAAGATGTTGTTCTTCAAAATCAGGTTGACACAACTGACAATAAAGTCGGCATTGGCTCCACCTAGGTCCCGGTCAACCAGAATCTCTCGAATTACATTCACTGTATCATGCTGTGGGATATTAGTGTAAAGAGACTCAATGTCCAGGGTGACTAGACATTGAGTCTCCCCACAGAACGGCTTCCCTTCGACGAGAGAAATCATGTGAGCAGAGTCCCTCACATAAGAGTGCAACCCGCAAACAATAGGGCGCAAAAAATGATCAACATACTTGCTGATGGGCTCCAGGAGAGATCCAATACTGCTCACTATTGGTCTCATCGGTGGATCCGTACAGTTCTTATGGATCTTTGGCAGACCATATATGGCAGGGGTCCTTGGTTCCAAATTATTGAGGAATTTGAACTCATCCTCACAAATCCAAGATTTTTCTTTAGCTTCTATGAGCAAGGCTAGACATTCTCTAGATACAGTGACTAACTGCCTCTCATTTGTACGTACATAGTGTTCCTTGATGTTAAGCATTTCCAACATCCTGTGCTCATAGTCCAGGGTGTTGAAAACCACCACCCCACCTCCCTTATCGGCAGGTTTGATGGTGAGATTTCTGTCTGCTTTAAGGGAATTGAGGGCCTGTCTTTCTGCTCTATTGATATTGTTATGCCCCATAAATTTGTTTGATTTGTTCAAAATTTTTTGAATGTCACTCTCAACAGCTTTCTCAAAAATTTCAACATTTTTGCCGACCATAGCCAGACTCGGAGTAAATTGTGATTTAGGTTTAAGACCCGAGTGATTAATGCGTTCGAGTGTGTCCCTGTTTTCAAAAAATCTCCTCAATCTCACTTTCCTAAAGAAGGCACGCAAATCTTTCTCTAGCTGAAACTTATCAATTGATGCTGATGGGACAAAGCTAAAACCCTTACTCAAAATGCTAATTTCTATTTCATTAAGGGATTTATTGGATAGGATAGCACTCCAGCAGCGTTCCTCGCGCCCGCCATATTAGTATGGGCAAACATAGCCCATTTCCCATCCGCCGTGGAGCGACGTGAACCGCCACAAAAATGGGCACGCCACCGCAGCGGTTGGAGCCAATAGAGACCCACCGCCATGCGGAATGACGTCCCGTCTGCCATACAAATCAGGATGCCTCAAACAGCCTGTCACACTGCAGCAGAGAAACCACCCAAACAGAGACGGCGGAAGCACGACAGCGGAGCGCGAAACCAGACTCCCGGTCCCCTCCACCCGGTCATGAACCAAATGGATCCAGCTCTACAAGCCTTTCCGGTGCTGTACCTCCTCCATTACCAGCAAGTAATGCACCGTCGCGGACTACGCCGCAGGTACGCAATCACACAACTACAACACACAACTCCTGGGCTGATATACGGTTCCTGTCCACATCAGACACTCTGGTGGGTACAAGAACACATCCCCAAGTGTACCCACACATGTCCTACCTTCAAGAAAATCACCCCTTCTTATCCGGGTCACCCTTCAACCGTGAAATCACTGCAATCTCCCTGTCACGTCACCGCCGCGGTGCAGACGCGAGAAAACCTGTGCATAATGTAGTAGGCAGGGCCAGCGCCAGGCATGGGCAGTCCACAAAGATTTACAGGGCCCCACCTCCACCCTTCACACACTACGCCCCCACACCCATTTGGGGACATGCTGTGAGCTCCTCCTGTGCCCCCCTGCACAATTCATCTGCCAGGTGTAGCCAGACCCTGCACCACACACACAAAACAACCAGGGAGCCTGTCTCAGAAGGTGGGGGTGAAGAGGAACACCCTGCACAGAAGCTCAGGGGCAGGGCAACCCTCCTCCTCACACCTACCCTCCACTCATGTCAAGCAAACTGAGTCCAATCACAAAATTAAGACCCACACTGCACATGAACATACACTGAACTGTCCACACTGCCTGTCAAGTCACTCAGACACACCCCATACTGACACACAGCCACATACACATACCAGATGTCAGCAGCAATGGAGGACAATAAATGGCCTAGCCAAAAGTGAAGTGGACAGTGATGGAAAGCCATGGAGCAAGCCACAAAGCATGTGTACATCACATGCAAGAGAAGGAACATATCACACCACCTTTAGGCCATCAAATCCGACATGGGTGGCACGGTAAGTCAAATCAAACCAAAGTGACCTCCATGCAACAACTCAGGGAGACATCAAGGCAAGCCAGGCATAGGCACACGAAGGATAGGAAGTGTCTGAAGTCAAACAGTGATCAGCCACACAATTGTCTCAACTTACTTGACATGTGTATGTCATCAGCACAACACACATGGCTCATTGTCACTCCCTGACTGTCAAACACCAGTTGGACCTTAACACATACCCCTCCTCTACCCAACTCACACCTGCAGCACTCAACACCAGTGTTAAACACACAGAATGGTGCAAATGATGTCCTGAGAGTACACTGACAATCAATCACACTCCCTGGGGTGCATACACAAACATCACACTCACACTCAGGGATGCCTGAACCAATGCTGACACAAAACCAATAGCCAAACACAAAGCTCACAAACAATATCCACAGAAGCACAACAAGCCCACATATGGCCACCCAAACATTGGACAGGCAATGAGACCCCAGACAGAACAGGAGTACACAACATTGTCACTCAAGACCAATGCACAGACACCATACCCCAACACAAACAAGAATTGCATCATCTCAAAACAATCAGGAACACAAACTGGGATCAATGGGACAATAAGCTAACACAGATGGAGACACCCCACCACCCATTAAGTCAACATTGTGTCTTACTGTACCACAGGCATGCACATGCACAATCCTGGCAAGTGCCAGGTCAAATATAGGAGGACATAGCACTATTGTGCACTCAAAACAAGCCCAGTAACAAGAATACACCTTGCTGCATGTGACAGACACACAAGTGATGCACACTACACTTGCAACACACATCAGAATGTATCACAATGCACAATCTGCTCACACACAATGTCATGCAAGAAGAACATCACACACACAGAGCATCTGTCAGCAGAAAGAGCCAACACAGCCCAAACACTGCATACATCCACAACAAAAACAGATGCACAGACCAATCCATCACATTGCAAACTCAGCTGGACATCAGGAGGATGCACACCAGGCAAGTACAAGGCAGCATAAACTGACAGCACTGCATGCACACCAAGCAGTGTGTGCACACCACCCAAACCAGTAGCAAACACATCTCAGTGCCACACCATGTACTCCCACAACACAATTCATCACAGCACACAGACACCATCACACTCAGGAAGGGTAGCAGTACCCCAGCAAATACACATACAGCGTACCCAACACCCACAGATGCACAGCTCAGGGACACCCAGGTGTAAACAACATGACCAGAGGACTGTGCAGCACAAACAGTTGCACTACACATGAGCAACCATGACTGCAAACCAGTACAAGAAAATCACACAACTAACTGCGAAACTGTCCTGAGTGGCACATTGGTCCTGTGCACAGATCAGCACCACAAAGCATAGTGTAACAAATGAAGTGGTGGGGAGGCTCACACACTGGCAACCCAAGGGGTAGGTGACATGAGCTTGAAGTGGTGTATATGTCAGTAGTGGACAGGTCAGGAGTGTACTGTACACAAACACATAGAGGAGACACTCACAATGGGTAAGTATCAAAAGCACAGATAGGGGATGGTATGACTCCACATCCCACATACCATACTGGAGCCAAAAATGGGTCAAGTGACAGCAATGCATGAGAAAACTCACCAACAATGTCAGTGTGGCTGAGGAGGTCTGCACAGTGAGTACAAACAGTAACAAGACACATGGCTGATCAACAAAACACAACACAGACTTGGCAGTCACACACTCTTCATACTCACAACTAGCAGCAACAACAAGTAGGTGTCCGCCAGGAGTGCAAGGACACACCAACACACTGCACAGTGCACAACCGACAACTCCTAAATGGCACACAATCACAAGCTGAGGGCTGACAATTCAAACAAACAGGCACTCAGCTCCTGGGTCATACATTTGTGCAGTTGGCATTGCAGGGGCACACACACATCAACACTACTGACAAAGTCACCCACTTCACACTTCATGACCACTCAAGTGCACACATTCAAATGTACCCATGTGACTAGGAAGACAGGCCATCTCAAGATGACCATACATCAACACTGCTCTTCACACATCAAGAAATATCACACAGACATGAAGGACCCTGGCCAGCCTGCCTGTAATCCTGTGGATAGAATTCCCCTCTGTGCTGGTAGTGCATCCTAACATGACGTGTACAATTTAGCAAACCTGACCATAGAATGATTAGGAGAACAGTAGATCATCACAAACAACCATCATTGAACCCCCAAGCCTCAGAGTCAAGAAGAGCTGAAGTGCATGTCACCTCTGCCAAACTCTGAAAAAGTTAAACAAGCCATTGGCAATGTTAAAGTGGCATACAGAGCATGTGTCACATTAAACCATACCCATACATAAAACATTTTATTTAGCAAGGACACTGACAAAGCGCACAACAGGAGTAACTGTCTTTATTACATATTACCCAGATAGGCATCAAAAGTAGACAACAGCAAGGCCAGTGGCCAGTCCATAGTTCAAAGTAGGCACATGTGTGCATGAGAACCTGCACAGGGAATAGGCAAACAAAGTGACAAACAGCAAGGCCAGTGGCCAGTCCATAGTTCAAAGTAGGCACATGTGTGCATGAGAACCCGCACAGGGAATGGGCAAACAAAGTGACAAACAGCAAGGCCAGTGGCTAGTCCATAGTTTAAAGTAGGCACATGTGTGCATGAGAACCTGCACAGGGAACGGGCAAACAAGGTGACAAACAGGAAGGCCAGTGGCCAGTCCATAGTTCAAAGTAGGCACATGGGTGCATGAGAACCTGAACAGGGAACGGGCAAACAAAGTGACAAACAGCAAGGCCAGCGGCCAGTCCATAGTTCAAAGTAGGCACATGTGTGCATGAGAACCTGCACAGGGAATGGGCAAACAAAGTGACAAACAGCAAGGCCAGTGGCTAGTCCATAGTTTAAAGTAGGCACATGTGTGCATGAGAACCTGCACAGGGAACGGGCAAACAAGGTGACAAACAGGAAGGCCAGTGGCCAGTCCATAGTTCAAAGTAGGCACATGGGTGCATGAGAACCTGAACAGGGAACGGGCAAACAAAGTGACAAACAGCAAGGCCAGTGGCCAGTCCATAGTTCAAAGTAGGCACATGTGTGCATGAGAACCTGCACAGGGAATGGGTGAGACCGTACATTGCCATGGTCAGCAACACAGCTAAGGGGATAACAATGGGCAGTCCAGGCACCGCTGTGGGAGGGACAGGTGTGGGAGGGGGACTTTGCCTCAGACTTGGCTGTCAGTCAAACTGGGAGGTTGCTGATTGTCAGGCCCAGTTGGAGGACTGGACCTGGGAGAGAGAGGACCAGCTGAGGTAGCGGCATCAGTGGCTTTGTGAGCCGGGGGGCTGCTTGGACCTGGTGGTATGGTGGTACGTGGAGGCAGAGACATGCTGCCGTGAGACACAGTGTGTGAGGGAGAATGTGGAGGGGTGCCTTTCCACTTCTTGGGGATTCGATAGGGAAAATTTGTCTTGGTAGGAGTGGGAAGTGGGGCGGGCACAACAAGCACACTCTCCACCAAAAGGTGCATCAGGTGCAGGCGGTGGCCCTCCCTCCCTTGGGGATCTGCTGAATCGGGCGGTACGCTTGGCCTGGCCTTGCCTTTGCCCCTCCATCCCCTATTGACCAGGTAAACACCCTACAATGCCCTCCTTTCCCAGCTTCACAGGGGCGTGGGTGGGAGTTGAGGTTGTGGGTGATTCTGCCTTAGAGGGCTTTTTCTGTGGACTCTTAACAGGCACCAGCTTCACAGCAGGCACGGCAACTGTCTGTTTGTCTTTGAGAACCGCTTTTGGGAAGGGAGTGTCCTTGGATGGGGATGATTTTGAGACATATGAGCCTGAGGCCTGCTTCTTGGCTTGATGCCCCTGAGTGTCACCTGAAGGGCTTTTGCCTTTGCGCTCCGGTGTGACTATTGTTTGTTTGGGGGATGGTGTTTGTGCTGTGGCCTGCTTGGGGTGCTGCTGTTGTGTGCTGCGTGTGGTGTACCTTGAGCCTGAGGGCTGTGGTGTGTGGTCACTCTCGTCAGATGATGCCACTGGCAGGGGGTAGCCGAAGGGACTGGAGCTGGACTCTGAGCCTGTGACAGCTGTATGGCTGCTGTCACTGTGGAGGACAAAGACTGGACAGTCCTGTGTAGCCCACCCATGTCAGAATGAATGCCCTCCATGATGGCAACTACCTGTGCCAACTTCTTGTCAGGGTCTAAGAAGGCATTCAGGAGAGTTGTCTGACCCACACACAGCTGGCGCACAAGGTCCACAGCCTCAACACTGAGGGCAGCAGGGGAGACAGGGGCAGGGGCAGCGGTGCCTGGGGGAAGGACACTCTTCCCTTCTTACTGGTGCGAGCACGGGCAGCACTAAAGGAAGTAGCTGGGAAGGTGGGCACTGGACGATGTGAGGTGGAAGAGGAGGCAGATTTCCCACTCCCTGTGCCCGCCAACATCGAGGAGTCACCGCTGGCGTCAGATGATTTTGAGGTTGGTGTCTCTGGCTGTGATTCCTCAAGCACACTCCTGTCCCCCTCCGAGGCACTGGTCACATCAGTGTCAGTGTGCTCATGTGTAGCAGTTGTGCCAGCTGCCTCACCACTGGTGTCCGTCCCCTGTCCTTCTGTGCCCTCAGTAGATGCTGCAAGAGAGAGAGACGTAGGTTCAGTTTAGTGCCATACACACAAACATCATATGCAAGCAAAGCACAAAACAAGATGGTGATACTCCCATGTTGCACACCACCCTGTGCAGTCACATTGTGCAACCTCAATTCAAAACTCACAAAATGCATGGTAACATGCAAACTTGGCATTATTGACCCATGTGATGTCCACACAGCCAAATAGCTTGACCGTGCCTCCGTGTAACCAGACATACAGATCCCTGTGAGCATACCTGGGTCCCTGTGGGTGAAAAAGATGTACATCCCAACATGTTGTCACAGTCACATATGGAGTCACCTTAAGGGGACAACACAGATACAGACTCCAAAATGTCATTTAGCAATGGCCATGAGCTCCTGCCATCCACCATGGGGGAGGCTCTTCTCATCTGCTGCAAATCTCTGCCACGGTCATTGTTGGAGCTGGGTCCCGGACGCTGTTAGTCCTCCCCCGCCGCCGTAGCTTCCAGCTTCGCACGGCCGCCGCAGGGGAGACTACAGCTCCCAGCGTGCTCCAGGGGTTTGGCATGCCCACTTACCGCCAGTTCGCGCCCGGAGGCGCTTAAACGCAAGGAACTCCCTCCGCGTCGCGGGACGCGCGTGGGCGTCGCCGGGCTGAGCCCGGGCAGAGGGCGGGCCGTCTGTGGCCGTCAGGGGCCGGAAGAGGCCGGGCTGGGCCACCCCCCTAACTCTGGGTCAGATATTACCACTGAACGGACCTCTCGTGGAGTTTTTGACCAACCTTTTCGTCTACTCTGAAGGTAATTGGGAGCACTGCCACGCTCGTACTGCTGTTAAGGATTGTGATGATAACTGCTGCAGTATCTGTGCGCACTATTGCTTAAACTGGTTACTTTGTTCCTCGGTTCGGCACGCTTGCCTCTATGGCTAAAAATAATATCAAAGTTGTGGCCAAAGGGGGCGTGGGGACCCTAGATGCCTTTCTGAAGAAAGCTGAAACTGTTGTTGCCAGAGAAATCGCAAGTGTAGAGAGGAGACTTTCCCTGGAACCAGTATTATTGTCTAACCCTGGATCGCAATTGAATGCACTTATTGCTGACATTGATGTGAGCTTGCCTAGTTGTCCATCTCTTGTAGAGCCCGCACCAGAAGTGAGAGATGTTGTTGTTCCTTTTGTATTAGATTGTACTGATGGTCCTCCTCTCTCACCCCGAACTACTCGCTCTGGACAATCTCGAGTATCAATGTCCGCCACTACTAATTTAAATAATGGTAAAAGAAAAGCGACCAAGGGTCCAAATGGAACGCGTCAAAAAGTAAAACAATCTAGGACTGTAAAGTCTGTTATTGAGTTAGTTCCACAGGATCCTACATTGGCCCCTCTGGCTCAGGGGAATAAGACGCTTGGGTTAGATGCGAATGCTGCTCAGGTTTCCGTTGTTTCTGCTGGTTTTAACTTGATTGAAATTTTAAAGCTTATGGATGAGCAATTGAAGGTTTCTCTGTCCCCGGTTTTGAATAGACTCGATAAAATTGAGAACAGACTTACTTCGATTGAGCGCCACATAGCTGGTCAGGAAACAATCTTAGCAAATCGTAATCTACTGGAGAGACCCACTTTAGCTGGAGCTATTTCCAGAGTATCCGACCTAGCTGATTCCATGATACTTACTACTGTAGGTGCTACTAACCAATCCGCAGTGGCCGTTGAACCACCTGGGGGTGTTATCTTGAGTTCTCGGGATGTGCCAAGGAGAGTAAGCTTGCCCCCCACACAGGTAACTAAAGAATACCCTTTGCATTTGCCACCGGAGGCTTGTCCTTATACTGTCATTCTGGCAAATGTCCCTCCATCTACTGATGGAAAGGAAGAGAATTGGTCCTCTTTGAGGAACAAAGCCTTACATTTTTTAGCTGGAAAGACAGTTCTGGGGAGCCACCTTTTTGAGTGTTTTAAAATGGTAAGAAGGGTTCCCTGGGTGGGGAAGTTAAATAAGACACTTAAGGGCGACTGTGTAGTCGTGAGTTTTAGCTCCCCGGATCTGGTAGCTAACATTTTTAGGCAGGCAGGGACGTTTAGATTACATGAGGAATACGTGAATATCCTCCCATTGGGGTTTTTCTATCCACCTCACTTACAGAGATGGGGTGGGAATAGTGGTTCCAATGCTCAACCTGTCCCTGCGATTAGAACACTGGCCCTGAGTAACAGGTATGAGGTCCTTAGTTCTTTGGACACAAATGACTGACTTCATGTAGCGCACAGCCAGTCTTTGGATATTGAAGCCAGTGAGGTGTGTATGGAAGAAGAGGGAAGTGTGATGCCTGTCAATGATAATACCATTTCTTATGGTTCGGGTGTTAGTCCCGCTACCCGAATGATTTATCGGGATAACGGTATCACTCGGCCAAAAATTAAGTTCACTCAAGATGACCAGGTTAATGCTCCCGTTGGCACGCTTAATCATGTGCCTGTAAGGGCTTTTGTTAGGGAGGAGGTAGTGGACTCCTCCTCCCAACCATCGTTTATGGGAAATAGTGTGGCAAACTTATTAGCAAATAGGGTTACAGCCTTGTCATGGAATATAGCTGGGTTGAGAGCAAAAAGAGAGGATACATGTTGGAAGTCATTTCTCTCTTCCTTTCACATAATTGCTTTACAAGAGACGTGGGAGGCCAGAGATTCCTTTTATTTGGATGGGTTCCAGTCATTCATTAAATATGCTGTGTCTTCATCCTCGGGGAGATCCAGTGGTGGTCTCTTGTTATTATTTAGTCTTAAGCTGTTGTATTGCACAGAACTTGTTAAGACTAGTTCACCCAATATATTGGCGGTTAAAGTTGTAGGTGTCAACCTTCCATCAATGTTAGTTGTGAACTTTTATAATTCATTTACGAGGATAGACGAATTGGAGCATTTAAAGGCCTTATTCACCTTTTTAGAGGATTTTGATGCAAATAATGTTACCCCTTATTATTTGTTATTGTTTGGCGATTTTAACATTCATTTAAGACATTCCAATTGTTTTGGGAATTTTAAGCAGGCTTATTGCCCGCAGGAGGAAGCCCACTTTGAACTTTCAAAAGGTGGGATGTTTCTAGACAGTATTGTATCTGCTTTTAATTTATTTGTGCCAATGCAGAATTTAGTATCTCCTGTTCCCACATTCACTGGTCAGGGTCACAACAGCATTATCGATCATATACTAATTTCCTGTACTCTGAAGGGACTGATAGGACCATTTTGTGTCACTGCAAATGTCCTTAGTGACCACAATCCACTATCTTTGGAATTAAATATTAATGATGTCTTTAGGCCTAACCATATGTCTACAATCTCTAATTCAAACATAGTCCCCATTAAACAGGGAACACGTTTGAGATGGGAGGTTATTACTCCTAGTGATTTTCTTGAGAAACTGTATCACAGCAATTTGGAGGATTTTAATATTTGCGTAGCGATAGAATCTAAACCAGGGGATATTCTTGGTGCCTTTGAGAGAATAACCAGCCAGATTATGGATAATCTAACCCTCGTTGGGAAACCAAGACCTAAGAAGCATAAAAACTGGTTTGATCAGGCATGTAGTAGCGCGCACTCTACTCTCTTACTGGCCCTAAAAGATGGTGCTAAAGATATCAGCAGGATTGTGGAGGCAAGAAGATCCTTCAAAAAAACACTAAAGGCAAGGAAAACTTGTCTGAAAAATTTGGCGTGGGAAGAATTGTCAGACGCTAGTGTTTTAAAAAATAGCTCCCAATTTTGGAAAGTAATTAACAGCCCACTTTTTAATGAAATGGAAAATACTATTAATGATTGTCTTATTACTCCAGACAAATGGGTGTCTCATTTTAGTGGGCTTTATTCTGAGATTCCTGACCAGAATCCAGTAAATTTTGGGGATATTAATCAGTCATCGAAAATTAATTTTACCGAGGCTGAAGTTCGGGACGCCATTGAATCGATGGCAAAGGGCAAAGCACCCGGCCCCGATGGTGTCCCCGCGGATCTGTACAAGGCAGATTCAAATTACTGGGCGAAACTTCTAACCTTAGTTTTTAACGCGGCAGCAAAGGAGGGTGTTCCCCGTTCTTGGGGTAAGGCCGTGATAGTACCAATATTTAAAAAAGGTGCCAGAGAGGATCCGGCATGTTATCGGCCTATTTCTCTTCTGGATTCTGCGATGAAAATAATGGGTAAAGTCGTCCTAGCAAGGTTAACATCATGGCTGGAGGACAACTCCATTATTTCGGACCTTCAGTATGGCTTCAGAAAGGGAAGGAGCACGGTAGGTCAATGCCTTAATCTGCATCTCATTATTGGGAAGTATACGATTGCGAAGCAGGGGGTCTTACACTTAGCATTCATGGACCTATCTACTGCTTTTGATTTGGTTAATCGCCAAAAATTATGGGCATCCCTGGCAGCTATGGGTCTTGACCCTGTGCTGATTTCCTTTTTAGCACTTATACATGAAGACACTACTGCGGCGGTCCGTTATAATAAGGACGGGAATTTAACTGATGCCTGGCAGGTGAAGCGTGGGGTAAGACAGGGGTGCATTCTTGCCCCCCTGCTTTTCTCACTTTATATTAATAACCTGGGGGAAGTTTTGTCCTTATCTTGTAAAGACACACCAAGAGTAGGTACTAAGTTGATTCCCGCTTTGTTGTATGCGGATGACACGGTCTTATTGGCAAGAACTGCAAAAGGCCTTCAAGCCCTTTTAAATGGTTTTAACGATTTTATGGTCTCCTTGGACTTAGTAATAAATTTTAAAAAATCACATTCAATGACAATAGGAGATGGAGCTGCGAAAAAGGTTAAATTCTTCTGCAATAAGCAGGAGCTTACAAAAGTCCAGACCTTTCCATATTTGGGGGTCACCTTTGATGACCGAGGATCATGGGTCGCGCAACGCGCACAGAAACAGAATATTCTCGCTAGGGCAACAGGAGCATTGTTGGGTTTTGCAAAACGGCTGGGATGCAAGCCCTTGCCCGCGATTTTGAAGATTTATAACGCTAAGTGCGTGCCTATGGCCCTGTATGGCAGTGAGGTCTGGGGCTATACGTCGTCAGCGGAGATTCAATTAACTGAGAATGCCTTTTTTCGGAAACTTTTGTCATTGCCTGTTTCTACTTCAATTTTTAATATCCATGAAGATTTGGGGGCTGAGTACCTAGTGGATCAGATTTCCGTTGCTCCATTAATGGGTTGGTTAAGGGTTTGGGTGCAGCACCCACCAACCCTAAACCAGCTCATTATACAAGATTGTCTGGCCCTTGACAAAGCCATGTGTATTCCTTGGCTACGATATATTAAATCTAAGATGGAGATTCTTGGCTGCTTAGAATTATTTGAGAGACCATGTGAGTTGTCTAAATTGGAAATAAAAGACTTAAAGTCTCAGTTCATGTGCAGGGCAAAGTTGCTGAGAGAAGGCGAGGAAGTGTGTAAACCGTCTGTTAGGAGATTTGTCATGTTAAGTATGGGCAATGAGATTCAGCCATACTTGACCTATATAAATAACCCTTTCCACTTGTTCTTATTGATTAGGTTTAAACATGAGATGTTACCTTGGCTCCTAGCACACCCGAAGGGCTTTTTTAAAGAGGGCACTTTGGGCCCCTGTCCCTGTGATAACGCCTCCGAACAAAATACGCTGCATATGATTTTTTACTGTAAATTTTACACTCTGTTACGTAAGAAATTTATTTGCCCCATTTTTAAGAACTGTCACTTTGACCAAGTAAGGCCCGCCTTGGTATTTCTGCAAATGCTGGGTTCTCCTTTTGTCTGTTTCGGAGTTGCCAGCTATCTTTCGGGGGCTATTAGAAGTAGAAATCGAATGTAGTTTAATATATTTTAGCTCTATTTTTCAGTATGTTTGACAGTCCGAGATCGGGCCTTTTTACCTTTTTCTCTTGAAACTATGAAATAGTTTTATAAGTTTTGGCCTGCCTTACTTTTTAATGTCAACATTCGCCAATTATTTGTTCAAATATGTTTTTATGTATATTTGTGAACTGCGTATTGTTTGAAACTCCTTTGTTAATTATTTTCAAATGTAACTATTTGCAACTGAAATTTTGTGTATGCTTTGATGGTTTTAATTATTAACCGAATAAAGCTATTGTTGACTGACTGACTGACTGGCTTTGGTGCACAACTACAGTTGCACATTGGTGTCAGATGTGTAGTTCTCACAATTTTGAGGTCAGGCACTGCACACATTGACGAAAGCACACTCAGATGAGGCACACTGCCGTTCACTGTGATGGGATGTCCCTGACTCCCCTAATGCAGCCGATGCCATAAGGCCACAACTCCGAATGCAATGTCAAGGTCCATTACATCAATGACATGAGAAAGTACATATAGCGAAAATGCATGACAGCTGCACCCAACAGAGAGGCCACTTACAAGCCATTGCATCACACTAGCAACATCACAGAGCTCGGCACTTGCTCAGGGTTGGAATACACCCAGTCACTCACAACCACAGTCACCCTTCCCAGAATACTCACCCCCAGCTTGCTGCTGATGGTCCCTCAAACATCCATCCAGCTCTGGCTGTGTCACTACCAAGATGCGGGCCATTAGTGGTGTCATGCTCCTGCGTGCCAACCTGCCAGTCCGAGGGAGCAGCCCCAGCATCCTCTCTGCCACGTTTTTGCTCAGCCGGCAGATGTCATCCCACCTCTTGTGACAGTGTGTGTGCCGTCGGTTGAAGACACCCAGGGCCCGGACCTTGCGTGCAATGGCCCTCAATACGGCCTTACGCTGGTGGACTTTGAGCTGCAGGCATGGGAGACAAGAGGAGGAAATTTCAGTGACACTGAGTTATGTACCACTATCTCTCAGTACAGGAGTATGCACAAACTCATCACAGCTTCCCAGATATGTTTAGCAGAGACAATACAGCATGACACATAGTACATAAGCATGGGATAATCATACCAAAATGCATGCAGGTATGAGGATGGACACAGAACCTGCCCATCTCATACACATGCTGAATGCCAGCACAGAAAGCAATGTGAAGAATGCCCACAACAGCGATTCAGTTTGTGAGTGAGCAAGACATACATTACATTGTAAATGATGTGTCGGACAGACTCGCTGTGTCCAACACTGCACACCCCTCAATGTCCTTGCCCTGTGAATGGCTCACTGTGTCATGGAGGTCACATTTAGGGACATGATCTTACAATCGCACACCCTTCTCACAAGGTCTTGTGCAATCCACAGGCCTGAGATAGCTCATTGACGGATAGGGTAGCAGACAATCCATATGTCTCACTCTGTCCATTCAGTGATGGGTCCTTGTCAAATTGGGCAGTAACTGTGCAGGCCAGGGGGGCTCACACTGAGGTTTAACGTGAGCCATCAGAACATTCACATGTTTATTTTAAACAAGGGAACCCGCAAGGTAGGAGGGACCTTGGGTAGTTACTATTTATGGGAAACAATTGGTCCTTCGAACATATATAAGTGAGAAAGCAATGAATATAGACCAGAATCAGTGCTATATTAAGTAAAGATGTCCAGCCGGACATGCAGATTTAATATTTTAACCGTGATTATTCAGAGCGTAATAGAGTGGGACACAGTCCTGTATCCTTCGACAAACAAAACATAAAGACAATCACATATATGTAGACATTTTTTCAGGCAAAACAAATGAGCTTATTGCCAATGCAGATAATAGGGGCAAGCTTTTAAGAAGTAAACAGTAATGCACTAGTTTTAACACATGAGTTTAACGTGCATGCTGTTTAAAGAGTCGACGACGTTTCGATCTATAACAAGATACATAGATCATCATCAGGACAAGAGTTATAACAAGCCTGAAAACACACTGCCTGTGAAAGGAATTGAAAAAACCGGGGGGGGGGGGGTAAGAAAGGCAGTAAGCAAAAACATTGGCATCATTAATAGAAGTGAGGGAATATTGACACATAGCCTCCTAAGGTAGAGATAAACTGTAAGATAGTGTGGTTAAAAAACCAATCGCGGTGAGGATCCATGAATAAACAGAGAACATGTATTATTTCATGTGAAGCAACGCGTTAGGGTGAATGGGAAAATGGAGAGTTCACATAACTAGAAGATAGGTGATGGAAGACCGGGGGAGGACAGAGTGAACCCGTCAGACGACAGGGGAATAGTAGGCAGAGTTCCTGTGCGAAGGGTACAGAGATAGAATAATTGAAACGTGAAAAACGTTTATTACAAAACGTAGTGAGGGAGCGAGAGATGCGTGGTAGAGATGCCAGCGAGCTAGCCTTAGTGAGTTTGAAGCGTGAATTAAACCGTATGAGAAGCATGCCGCATGTATATCGCTCCGCGGTAAATGGATAGTTGTGTGGTAGGCGGTGAAATCTATAAGATAGCCAGGTTGAAGTGCTAGAGCCTCCGGAGTGGAGAATTGCCAATGTGGTAAGCGGTACACGGGGGTCTAGGAGATCTGATGGGCGCAATGAGAACTCACCTGGATAGCGAGTGCAGGGGAGGAGGGATCCGAAGGTTAAGGACTGGGGCTGTGGTAGCTGGAAGGATATGAGGAATACGTAAGTGCCATATTAAAAGGAGTCGTAATTCAAGGGAAAGCTCATGAGGGCAGTCACTCACCTAACTATGTAGAAGACAGATAGAACCCATTTCTGAAAGGGAATTAGCCAGTTCGAGGGTGGAATACAGCGCCGGTGGAAAATGTGAATCCAATGGGGTGTCCGCGGCGGTTCAAGGCTGCTTGCCAATCACAAGGGAAGCCTAAACAGGGGAGATCAGGGTCAGAAGCATGAAGGAGCGAGTGGCGGGCTGTATCAGAAGGGGAGGCATGAGGGTGGTCTTACCGTTAGGTATTCAAGTTCGGAATGAGCAGAATCGCTGGTGGGTGGAGCCCGCAAAGCGGTAGATATGAAGGGGCAGTTTGGAGCACGTGAGCATGCGCGTGGTTTGATGCTCAGGAAAGCGCATTCAGGGTTACTGAGGGAAACGCTGGCAGTCGTCTTAGGTGAGTGAGAAAGTGCAAGGTGCAGAGTAATTTTTGTGACATGTAGTATTCATATTTTGACATTTACATTCAAGGAATTCAGGAGGAAAACATAATTGGAAGAAAACATTAATGCAGAGTTGTATGCAAGGACATTTAAGGTGGAAGGTTAAGCAGCAGAATTTGATTAAGGTTGGCCAGTCCTCATTTCTGTTCAAACCATTCCTAATAGTGTCCAAGCGAATAACGAGTTTGAGTTCTTCTTTATTCAAAAACTGTGTTAAGTCTGTGCCTCTTGCTGGTAGTTTCACAGTTTTAAGTACAGTCCATTTGATCTCATCGTCCTTGTGGCCAGCATGGTTAAAATGTTCGACCAAAGGCGCATTGGGGGTGTTGCAGCAAATCCTGCTGCGGTGTTGTCCGATGCGGGTCTTGATCTTTTGTGTGGTCTGTCCGATGTAGTTCTTTTGGCATGGGCATTGGATTAAATAGATGACGTTACAGGTATTACAGTTCGAGAAAGTGCTGGACTTTATGATAATATTCGCAAAGGTGAAGGTTTTACCTTCCATTGTGAAGTCACACATATTACAATTGCCACATTTTGCATGCCCGGTCAGTGGTGTGAGACCCCAGTGTGCATCTGGTGTAGGGAAGGTGTTGCGATGGGTAATGCAGCTCGTACTAGATGATCCTTCAGATTGCGATTCTTACGGAAGGCGGACAATGGCCGTTCCATGTTTAGAGTACCTGCGTTGAGTGTAGGCCAATGTTTGAGAATGGATTTGCGAATGGGGTTAGAGGCCATAGAGAAAGTCGTAACGCAGACTATTCTGTTAGTGTTATTTTTGGGTTTTGGAGAAAGCAGGACTTCCCTGGGACAATACCATGCGCGTTTTTGGGGATTCCGAACCAAGCATACGATAGTACGAAGGCTTCTTGGAAGTAGTCTTCCTTGGTGTAACAATTACGCCTGATGCGTAAAAATTGGGAGTAGGGTAAGGAATCTCTTAAAGCCCTGGGATTATTACTTTCATACCTCAACAATGTGTTGCGCTCAGTGGGTTTTCTGTAAAGTCTGGTCAGGAGTTCACCATTGGAGTGGTATATAGTGAGATCCAAAAAGGGAATGGAGGACTGATCTGATGACAGAGTGAACTGTAAATCCAGGCAGTTGTTATTTAACCAGTGCAAGAATTGACGGAGTGTAGCATCATTGTTGTGCCAGATAAAAAAAAATCGTCAATATATTGGCGCCAAAGTGTGACGCCAGGATTGAAGGGTTTGTTGGGTGACAGGATGATGGTGGTTTCTAAGAAATCTATGAAAAGAATGGCCAAATTGGGGGCAAAAACGGCCCCCATTGAAGTGCCCTTAACCTGTTGGTAAAACTTGTTGTCAAAGCTGAAAAAGTTCCTGGTGAGACATAACTCAAGCAGTTTAAGTAAAAATAGTGTGGGAACAGTATGTGGTCTGGGTCTGGAATCAAGAGTTTTGAATCACAGATAGGGCGAGGACCTGAGGGATGTTAGTGTACAATGATTCGACATCCAGAGTACAAAGCAGGTCCGTAGTTTGGTTAAAAGGGTGATGTTCAACCATGTTTATCATATCCATGCTGTCTCTGATGTAGCATTGTGTTCTGGGAACAAAATCCTTAATGAAGTAATCCACAAATTGGCCGAGTGGTTCCAGTATGGAGCCACAACCTGAAACTATAGGTCGGCCAGTTGGGGTAGTGAGGTTTTTGTGAATTTTAGGGAGTGTAAAAAACACTGGTATTCTTGGTTACTTCACATTAAGAAATTGGAATTCTTTCTGGCTGAGATAGCCATTAGTTTTGGCCTCGGTGGTGATTTGGAGGATAAGCCCTTGTAGTTCCTTTGTGGGGTTAGTGGGTAGTTTGCAATAATGATCAGTGTTTTGTAGTTGGCGGAGTATTTCAGCATTGTAGGAGTCTATTCCTTGTAGGACAATGCCCCCTCCCTTATCCGCTGATTTGATTATAAGGGAGTCGTTCTTTTTTCAAGTTTCAATGGCCTTTTTCTCTTGAAGAGTTATGTTGTATGGAATGAATTGTTTTTTGTTTTCAATTAAATTAAGGAAATTTAACACCAATTTCTCGAAAGTAATGATTTCACCCGGTATCATACTGGCTGTTGGTGAGAAAGTGGAGGGTGGGCGGAACGGTGTGTTTGAAACAGAGTTAGGTGTGGGATTCTGTTGAAAGTAAGCATGTAAGCGTAACCGTCTAAAAAATCTGAGTAGCTCGGTGTGTAGTTCAAGGAAGTTGGGGTGGGTAGTTGGGACGAAGAATAAACCTTTGCTCAGAAGGGAGAGTTCTGAGTCAGCTAGGTTGTGAGTCGATAGATTGAAGATGGGAATGGTAGTCAGTTGCCCTTGATGGGTGATATCTGGGTTTACCATTGATAATATTTCTGTCTGGTTTGGCGTTCGCCGGGTGGATTGTACCAACGCTGAGCTTGTTTCACACGCCCCCGTTTTGATTCTTCTGTTTGGCCTCTCCCTAAAAAATTAGGGTTTCTGTTGGACGTGCTAGGGCCTTTGCCTGAGTCTGAGTTGTCGGAGGAATCAGCTGACGTGTCTGAGAATCCCACTAAGGTGTTGCGTTTGTTAAAGCGACCCCAAGGCCTGTTGTTTTGGGGGTTTGTGTATGTCCTACTGGTGTAGAAGTCTTTCTGTAAGTACGGGTAAGTACGTTCAATAGAATAAGCTTTGATGTCTTTCTTGACTTTGAGTGATTTTTTATTTTGTTCAATTCTATGGAAATCATCCACAGTTTTCTGCACTTGATCAATGAGTTTTTTGCCTTCGGTGACCGAGCTAGACTCTTTAATCTGTTTCTCAATCTCCAGTAGTTCCTCGTTAAGTGTTTTGATTGTTTCAGTCGCTATATCAATACCTAAGACTAACCAGTGTCTTGAGCAAGTGGTGCCAATGTAGCTGAAATTGTTGATATATTTCAGGTTATCTGTAAAAATGCCTGGGATATTCCTAACCTGTAGTCCTACAGGAATTATGTCCGCTTTGAGATATTCTGTAAGCATACAGACCATGAGTTAATCTTACAGTTTATCTCTACTTTAGGAGGCTATGTGTCAATATTCTCTCACTTCTTTTAATGATGCCAATATTTTTGCTTACTGCCTTTCTCCCCCCCCCCCACATTTTTTTCAATTCCTTTCACAGGCAGTGTGTTTTCAGTCTTGTTATAACTCTTGTCCTGATGATGATCTATGTATCTTGTTATAGATCGAAACGTCGTCGACTCTTTAAACAGCATGCACCGTAAACTCATGTGTTAAAACGAGTGCACACCTGTGTCTGGGTGGTTGGATCAACCCATTCCATGATGGTTTGGATTTTGCTCTGCAAAGGTTGAACCTAGCCTCCACCTACAAGGTGGCCGAGGTACACAACCTGACTCTGCCCTATCCGGCCCTTAGTGGCCTTGATAGTCAGGCCTTCTTTTTGCAGGGCCTCAAAACATTTCTGAGATGGACCAGGTGATCCTGCCAGGTGGAACTAAAGACAGCAATATCATCTAGATAAGCTAAGCAATAAGTTTCCATACCTGTCAGAACTTTGTTCACCAACCTCTGAAAAGTGGCAGATTCATCTTTCAAACCAAAGGGCATCACCACAAAGTGGTAGTGCCCACCAGGGGTTGAGAATACAGTTTTGGCCTTGGCATCCTCAGCTAACCTGATCTGCCAGTAGCCAGCTGTTATGTCAAATGTACTAAGATACTTGGCTGAGGCCAAAGTATCAATTAGCTCATCTGCCCTTGGTATGGGATAGGCATCAGTCCTGGTGACTGCATTAAGGCCTCTGTAGACTACACAAAACCTAATTTCTTTCTTACCACCCTGGGTATGAGGTTTGGGTACTAGGACTACTGGACTAGCCCAAGGGCTATCTGAAGGCTCAATTATACCTAACTGCAACATTTTCTGGACTTCAGTTCTGATACAGTCCCTGACATGGTCAGGTCGCCTGTAGATTTTACTCTTGACAGGCAGACTGTCTCCAGTGTCCACCTCATGGGTGCACCAGGAAGTCTGACTAGGGGTCAGGCTAAACATATGTCTAAACTGTTGCAAAACTTGTCTGCACTCAGTTTGCTGATGATCAGTTAGGCTGCTTGCCAAAGCAACACCATCTACTGACCCATCATCAGGGTTCTGTGAGAGCAGGTCAGGGAGAGGGTCACTCTCCTCCTCCTGTTCCCCATCAGTTGCCATGAGCAAGCCCATGTCAGCCCAGTCAACATATGGTTCCAATCTGTTGACATGGAGCACCCTAAGGGGGCTCCTGGGAGTTCCAAGATCCACCAGATAGGTGACTTCTCCCTTTTTCTCAACAATTGTATGGGGGCCACTCCACTTGTCTTGGAGAGCTGCTGGGGCCACAGGCTCCAACACCCACACTTTCTGCCCCGGTTGGTATACAGTCAGCACAGCCTTTTGGTCATGCCAAGTTTTTTGTAGTTCTTGGCTGGCCTCCAGGTTTTTAGTTGCCTTCTTCATGTATTCGGCCATCCTAGAGCGAAGACCAAGTACATAGTCCATCACATCCTGTTTGGGAGGTTTGAGAGGTAACTCCCAGCCCTCCTGCACCAAACATAATGGACCTCTTACAGGATGCCCAAACAGAAGTTCAAAAGGGCTGTAGCCAACCCCCTTCTGTGGAACCTCTCTGTATGCAAACAGAAGGCAGGGAAGCAAAAGGTCCCATTTTCGTCTCAGCTTTTCTGGGAGGCCTTTAATCATTCCCTTTAGGGTTTTGTTGAACCTTTCAACTAACCCAATGCATTGTGGGTGATAGGGAGTAGTGAATTCATAATTTACACCACGCTCCTCCCACATTGCTTTTAGATACCCTGACATGAAGTTGGTACCTCTGTCAGATACAACCTCCTTAGGGAAACCCACTCTGGAGAAAACTCCAATGAGGGCTCTTGCCATCACAGGGGCTGTGGTGGTCCTCAGGGGAATTGCTTCTGGGTACCTGGTGGCATGATCCACTACCACCAGGATAAACCTGTGCCCAGATGCTGTTGGAGGGTCAAGGGGACCAACAATGTCAATCCCTACCCTTTCAAAGGGCACCTCCACCACAGGTAGTGGTATCAGGGGGGCCTTTGCTGTGCCACCTGACTTGCCACTGGCTTGGCAAGTGACACAGGAGCGACAAAACTCCTTGGTGTCCTCTGACATATGTGGCCAATGAAAATGTGGAACAAGCCTGCCCCAGGTCTTGTTTTGGCCCAAGTGTCCTGCTAAAGGGATGTCATGTGATAGGGTCAAGAGGAACCCCCTAAACGTCTGAGGTATTACCAACCTCCTGGTGGCTCCAGGGGTAGGATCTCTAGCCTCAGAATATAGGAGTCCCTCATCCCAATAAACTTTATGGGACCCACTAGCACTCCCAGCAGCAGCCTGCTGTCTGGGGGGTTCAAGAGAGGAGCAGCACTGTTGCTCTTTGCTCAGATCTTCCCTAGAAGGTCCCCCTGTCCCCAAGAACTCAACCTGATCAGGTTCAAGTCCCTCTGGGGCTGTTACTTCTTCAGGATCTGCTTCTCCTCCCTCAGGAGGGGAATCTGTGATCTGAGACAAAGGGGAAGACGCTGCCTTAACCCTACTGCTCCTCCTCTTGGGTAGCATCTGGTCCATAGTTTCAGGATCCAGAGCTGGTTCAGCTCTATCCATTTTGGCCTGTGACCTGGTCACAGCAAATACCTCTGCGGGTATGCCCAACATCTCAGCATGAGTCCATAACTCTACTTCAGACCAGGCTGAAGTCTTTAGATCATTGCCCAATAGACATTCGACAGGGAAGTCTGCACTGACTACTACCCTCTTGAGGCCAGTTACCCCTCCCCAGCAGACATTCACAACTGCCAGGCTATGGTTGGTCCTGACATTGTTTGCATTGGTAACCTGGTACATTTCACCCAGGATGATCTGCCCAGGGTCCACAAGATCCTCTGCCACCATGGTGACACTAGCACCTGTGTCCCTGAATGCCAAAGCCTGTTTGCCATTTATTACAGGCTGCTGTTTGTATTTGCCCAGATTACTGGGGCTCACTAGGAAGGACATATCAATGTCTCCAACACAAATCAGCAATGCCTGAGTGGGTACTCTGACTAGGCCAGAGTCCACTTCAGAACCCATGGTCAACCCTACGAAACCCTTATTCTGATTGCCACCTCTACCAGTAGCTGTATTAGGGGGAACAGTTGCCTTAGGGGCAGGAGTGGTGGTGGTTTGGTCTTTGGACTTGTTACAGTCAGAAGTCCAGTGCCTTTTCTGTTTACAGAATTAGCACCAGAGATTCTTTTTGCCTTTCCCTTTGTTAGACTATTAATCCTCACCAGATGCAGATTTTTGGGGCCCTTTTGAAGACTTCTGGTCTTTTGACTTATCCCCATCTTTCTCAGAGCCTTTAGGATCCTGCTTCTTAGTGTCACCCCTTGGTTCTGGGTTTTCTGCCTCACCCTGGTTCTGACCCATTTGTCTGCCTTCTTTCCCAATTCTTGGGGAGAGGTCAGATCAGAGTCCACCAAGTATTGATGCAACAACTGGTTTTGGCAATTATTAAGGATCTGTTCTCTCATCATAAGATTATACAATCCCTTAAAATCAGTAACTCTACTACCAACCAGCCAACCCTCCAGAGCCTTGGTTGCATAATCAACTAAGTCAGTCCAGTCCTGAGTCTGTGCTTTCTGGGTATCCCTGAACTTCAACCTGTACTGTTCAGTGGTTAAGCCAAACCCATCTATTAGTGCACTCTTCAGGACTTCATAATCATCAGCATCCTCTTCTCTAACAGTGAGGAGCTTGTCTCTACCTTTATAAGAAAAGGAGAGCCACAAGATTGCTGCCCACTGTTTCTGGGGAACCTGTTGTACTTTACAGGCCCTCTCCATAGCAGTTATCCACTTGTGGATATCATCCCCACTCTGGTAGGGAGGAACAACCTTGGACAGGTTCCTATGGTCTGGAATGTAATCTCTGACTCTAGGGACACTGTTGCTGTCACCAGGGGTTTCTAAACCCTCTCTTCTAGAAGCTCTCTGAAGCTCAAAGGCACCTTTGTCTAATGCCAACTGCTTGGCCTTAAGGGCAACTCTTGCTTCCTCATACTGTAGCAGTTTGTACATTCTTTCAGAGGAGGTCTCTCTTCTATTAAAGTATGAGTTCCTCTGCTGGACAGATTAGTTCCTCTGCTGGACAGATTCTCTGCCAGATTGATATGAATGGTCAGATTGCCTTGAAGGGGACCTAGGCCTCTCTTCCACTCTGTCAGCTCTCTTAGGGAGAATTCCTCTGTCCTTTTCAGATCCTTGTGGATCTGGCCCTTCAACCACAGAGTCCAAGTCATCTTGCTTTTCATCATCTGACCCAGAGACTGTAATTGACCCACTCACTGATTCAGATATGTTAGCTCCTAGAGCTAACCTCAGATCATCTGCTGTTAGCAGCTCTATCAGGCCTAGTGTGGAGGGACTCTGTCCTAGCTTCAGGTGCCTTGCAGCACACATGGCCTTCATGTCAAAGAAGGTCATGTCCTTATACTGAAGCTGGGTGGACCCACTGGCTCCATCCCTTGAGGACATTCTAGTGTTGTGCAGTGTTGTACTACCTACACAAGTTTGTGGCCTACTGATCCTAGCTTTAGCTGTAGCAAGGGTGTGCTATCCCTTCACAAACAGCTCTAAGTTCAGTAGAACTTGTTGATACTAAGCTTGACTTTATATGTACCTTGAGTACCTTTAGCGGTTTTCAGTTAGTAATTCAAATAGAGATTTTCTGGTAAAACAATGGCAAGCTGGAATCCCACACGCTGCCCACCAATGTGAGAAGTTGGCCTGGCATATGCTGGTCACTAGTTAAAGCGGCCACCTTGCACCAGTCCAATTCGACTCTTATGGTAGATAGGTTTAAGATAACCTTTTAAAGAAAGCTATCCTAGTGGTAGCTGTGGAGAGCAGCCGTCAGGCTAAGTCTCAGAGGAATGTAAAGCAGCTTGTTTTACCTTATAATCTCTTGAATTACCAAATGAAAAGACACCACACAGGTATATATATAAAATATATATGTATTTATTTCTAGACACACTCTGCTAATCTCTTCATGAGATTAGAAGTCAGGAACATATGCACAAATCAATGTTTCACAACACATTAAGCACTTATATGGCTGGGGCCCTAGGGGCGTACCAGACCATATGCTAAAAAAGAGGTATAAGAAGAACGACTTGAGAAGGGAGAAGGCCTAAGGTCTTCAGAAGCGCTAGGGCCTCACTAATCCACCCAAGGCAGGTAAGTAAAGGACCCACAGGAGATGCATGCAGTGTGAGAACACAGCCGCGGATCCCAATAGACTTCAATGGAGCAAGTCGCGGTTGGAACTTTAAAGTTTTAGGGTACTTCGGGAGAGTCTACAAGCAAGTCACTTACAGGGTAAGTAGTTCGAGGGCCAACACGCACAGGAGCACCGGACTGCACGAGTTACCTCACCCAGGGAAGTCGGGTGCATAGGTGTCTTTTGATGTCGGGTTGCGGTGTCGTTTTCAATAAGAGCCAAAGAAGACTTGCTGCTTGTAAAGACACGAGAAGTGTCCGGTGGGATCCAAGGCTGGATTCAGGAGAAGGAATACCTGAAAGCAGAAGGTACAGTGTTCAAATTTACTTGCCAGTGACCCGGGGCCAGGAAGATGGATGCCCACGGTAGTTGGGTGTTTTCAGGTGATTCAAGGGTGTCTTGACTCTTCAGCCACGAGGTCCAGGAGGCGTCGACGACAACCAGGAGCTGGATTCGGAGTGTCCCACAAAGTCTGCAGCTTACTGAGGTGTCGGCAACTGAATTGGAGCCAACAAGCCTTGGCTACAGCAAGTCTCGTGGAAAGTGAAGAAAGTCAGCGGTGCAGACCAGCAAGGTCTGAGGGACTCACCCAGCGAGGGTAAGTCAGGGCAGGCCTGGAGCAACCAGAGGAGCCCTCTGGTTTGGTAGAAATGTCTTCAGGGGACCCACAAGCCAGCCGGCAAGGGATCGCAACGACGCCTCGTGAGGATTCATTTCACAGGAGCCCACGGTCACTCGTGATGAGATAGGCCTCTGATTTTCGAAGGAAATCCTGTTGGGGGCTTGGACCACACGTGGTCCAATGCACAAGTTTGTAGAATGTCGTGAAGGGGTTGCACTCAACAATAGTGCACGGTACCTTGGTATTGCTGTTCCTCGTCACTCGTGGGGTCCACTCGCCTCAGGTTTGCTGGGGACTCACAATGGCTGTCGAGAAGTCAGGAAATCCACTTCTGGGGCTGCAGAGACTTTGGACTCCGGCGGGAGCTGGAATGTTTGCGACCGTTGATTCAAAGTTTTGGTGCTTGCCAAGCAGGGGAGTCACTCCTTGACTCCAAGGGAGATTCTTCAGACTTCCAAAGGTAGTGGAATATCGAAGGTCCAGGATTCTTCTTGTAGAGCGTCGTCCAGGGATATCTAGTTTGCAATGGCAAGGATTCCCTATCTTATACTAAAGGAAAGGGAGGGACTAGCTCTATGACCACTCCTATGGGAGGGTCAGGGGAGTGGCTGGTTACACCCACTTCCCTTTGTTCAGTTTCGCGCCAGAGCAGGGACTGGTAGCCCCTGAACCGGTTTGAGCTGGCATATGCACAGAGGAGCCTACTGCTCCCCCAGTGCAGGACTTCAAAGCACTCTAGGAGTGCACCCACCCAGCCCCAATACACTAAATCCTGTCTGGAAGGTGGTGAAACCTCTCTGTGACAGGATGCCTATTGTTGGGCCTCCTCCACTGCGAGTTTCAGTCAGCAGCAGGAGGGCATCCCAGTGTCTGTGCTGGTGGCATCCATTTTGTGATGCCAGGCTCTTTCAGATTTCTACCGTGTTTCCACAGTAGGTACATGTCTATCCCTCTAGAAGGGTGGTATCATACTCCCACACCAGTTACTGGTGTGGGGGTATGATTCCAAGGTGTTTGACACCAAACACAACATGGTTTGATGCAGCCATCCCAAAGTTAGCATTTACCGCTAGGTTATAATGCACTTAAGAGTATATGGTTTAACTGCATCCACAAACAGCCACAGAGAATAGACTCTGAGGGCTGCAGAGGGGACCTGCTCAGACAAAGGTACCCTCTCACATGTAAACCAAGCACCCTGCCCTCAGGATTGATAGGGCCTGCCTTAGGGGTGACTGCTAGGCTTATATGTGTGTGTAAGGTGAGATATAGGGAACCTATACCTCTGTGAGGAGTGCTAACACTACCTAACCCAGGCTGCAGTAGCAGGCCTGTGGTGTCAGATTTAGTCTGCTTCCCAGGGGTGGCATAATACATGCTTCAGCCCCTGGTAGGCCTGTGAAGTACCTATGCCCTTGGTACCTAAGGTACCATATACTAGGGGCTCATAAGGTACCACAGTATCCAATCACTAGTGCATCTAATATGCACTCCAAGTTATTTAGAGAGAACAGAGAGGCTGGTGCCCTGATTAGCAGTGTAAACATCAGAAAAAAAGTGGGGGCAACATAAGTGCAGATCCTACTCTCCTACAAACCTACTTTCTAAAAGTTGTATTTTCAAACACAGAATGTTAAAACCAACTTCACTAAAAGATGTATTTTATCATTCTGAGTTCAGGCATTCTAAACTCGAATTTCTACCGGGTTCCCTGGGTCAGTTAGGATTATAGGATGTTATAATCAAACTGCCCATTCTGGCCTATGGGGAACAGCTAGCCTTGTAATAGTGAAAAACGAAGTAGGCTGTAATTCACTATCAGGACATGCCACACACACCAGGGCATGTCCTACCATTCACATATAATGCACCCTGCCCACAGGGGTACTTTGGGCCTACCTTAGGGGTGACTAACATGTAGAAAAGGGAAGGTTTGGGGACTGGCAAGTGGGTGGACTTGCCAAGTCGACATGGCAGCCCCAGGCTGCGCACAGGCTCTGCAATGGCTGGCCAGAGTTACACTTTACGGGCTGTTTGCGTGGGTGGTACAATCCAGTGCTGCAGCCCACCAGCCCACCAACAGCATTTGACTTATGGGCCCTGGCAAGCGCAGTGCAATTTACTAGGGACTGAGACATAAATCAAATAGGCCAATCATGGAAACACCAATCCATAACACAGTTTACACAGAGAGCATATGCACTTTAGCACTGATTGGCAGTGGAAAAGTGCCCAGAGTCCTAAAACCAACACAAACAGGTCAGGAAAAAATAGGAGGAAAAAGCAAAATGTTTAGGGATAACCCTGCAAAAAGGGCCATTTCCAACAATCTTTATAAGAGGTAATACGTACATAGATAATTAGAGACAGATAGCCACTCCTTCATTAGGACCTGGAATAAAAAAGTTCCAAGCTAATAACAAAACTTTCACAATATCAATAATGTCATCAATAAGAAACAGAAACACATGGAATAGTCATCAAATACCTTTATCTAAACTTCAATATGAATGGTCAAAGCACAAAAATACATTAGAATCATTTGATAAAAGTAATTTTTTAGTAGTACAGGTAAATCACAAGATATCACAGCTTTGAGAAAATACATTATCAAAATAACATCATGTGTGAGGGAAAGAGAGAGAGTACATTGCAAATTACAATATGCAATTCAGAATCCTACAAACCAATGATCGGTTGTAGATTTTCAGAATCAGGACAAGAGATGAGCCCAATAGAATGCTAGAGTACAGCATACAATAGCCAGAGTCTCGACTTCACCATCTGGCAAAGTGTGGAAGTTATCAGGAGAGTTCAGTTCAGGGAAAATCTGAGTTCAAACTGACAGCATGTCAGGTTCAGGATATGCAAGGTAAATAGCCACAGCGAGAAAAATAGCCATCACCAGGAAAATAGCCAGCAGGCAAGCAAGCAACCAGGCAACCTACGTCCTTTTCCCATGGGGTAATTATACCTTTGTACGTCTGAACAAAATAACTTTTTCACAGTTTCCATGATTTCCATTGGTCAAAATCTGTGGTGCCACCATGGTGTGATCGTTTTCTATCCCAAATCGTCTAGAACCCATACATTATGAGTTTGTTCAATAATCACTGTTTTCTAAGATTCTATGATATTGCTTCCTTTCAGAAATAGATAATACATTTACAACTTGTCATATCCGTTTAGCACGCTCTCCTCTGAGCTTGCAACAAGGTCAATACAAATTTTAGTTACAGAGAAAATGTCCATTACTTAAACTGTAGGAAAGAAACTTCAACGATAATATTCATAGCTACAATGCAATCAAGTCAGCATTTCTAGTGCATCCGAAGGAAATACAAGAAACTAAATACTTTTTGAAATTCGAGGCCTACGTCGAAAACTAACAAATCATCATTTTCTAATGAATAAACATGTTAACATTAAAAACATTTAAAGAAATAAAGGTGCATAAGAAACATCATTTCATTATATGTATATTCATAGTCTGATTACAATTCATTAAAATATAAGCAAACACTTTCTTCTTAAATTTGTATGTCAAAGAAACTATAAGCAGAAATAATTTTACTTTAACGTTTTTCATAATCATATTTTCCTAAACTACGATTTACATTATTACTTTTCTTCATTATTGTCACAGTGCATTAGTAGGTTAATCTCTTTGTCATGAATGACTTTAATTTCAAATCAGTTTGTGACACTTCTGCATACTTTTATGAGGCAATTATAAACTCACTTCTGCATGCTTTAACGATGCAGTTTTAACTTTCACGTATATTCACAAGAAACTCAGTTAGTAATGTTTCTTTTAAGTAGATATTAGTATCGCACCTAGTCGACAGGATTTGATTAAGTCTGATTATCTTTAATAATCACGCTCCATCAATGGCACATTCCCAAACTTTGGCCAATCTTCATCAGCAGAGGACAACCTCTATCTTACAGGATTTTGGGTTTGTCATCAACGGAAGCAAATCAATCCTCTGCCCCTCTCAGGCAATAGACTTTCTGGGGTTTGTGATCGATTCTCAGTCTGCCCAACTGAAGCGTCCCAACACCAAATTAAGGGACATAAAAAGGTACTGAAAAGGTCATTCCTCGCCAGGTAGTTTCCCTGCAAGCGATTGCTTGCCTGGTTGGTCTGCTGGCTTCCTCCATCCAAGCCACCTTAATAGAAATTAAAATTCTTGGCGTGAATGATAGCAAATTTTGTATTCCTCGGCGGGCTCCAGCCAACAAGGCCTGGTCTTGTCTTATTCGGAGCATGCACTGCCAGTAACCTGTTCATGCATGCCAGTGCCAGTCCTGCCAAGTACCACGCATCAGGCGTTAGACTAACTCATTTCAGTGTGGTAATCCACATTACCACACTGAAATGCATTGTCACTCATATCTGTGTTGTGTCTAGTCTCAATTGTCACTTAAATCGCCAACACAGCATGCCACCGGTCCGGTGGCGTGCACTGTGCACGCTGTGGTCCCGCAGAAAGCTTTGGCTCACACTGTGAGTTAAATCAGTTCTGGCAGGCTCACACTAGTGACAGACCTATCATGGATACACTTCATCTGATCAGATCCTCGCGGCGCGGCTGACTGACTGCCTGACGTCATGAACCAGTGTTCGGAAGTAGTTAATGACCAGTCAGGAGCCGCATGGGACGTCACTCACATCCTGCTGCCAGAGAGTGAGAAGTTTTGAGGAAGGGTCTGTGCAGCTCCGCCCTAGATGGTTAGCGGGCGGCGTCATATTAACAGAAAGAAACCTGTTTGCAAGAGTTTCTGTCGCATAAAGGGAAACGTCATAACTCTGACAGTATCTAACTGGAAAAGTTGATATCTGTTCAGACAGCTCTTACAGAGGTGGAGTCCTGACAGGTGGGCAGTAAGATGTACTCTGCAGCCTCCACTGAAGGGTGAACCGGCAAAGCTATAGGCAGTAAGTCTGAGTTTTTAAAATGACATAAAGGTTTCTGTTTGCTATAGAGTATGCGCTGTTCTCTTAGTTTGTTAACTCGTGTAAGTAAGAGCTAACTATCTGAACTCGCAGTAGTAGGAGGCAACACACCGGACCCCGGGGCTGCTCACATAATACTGGTGTGACATTTTTTAAATAATTTTTGAAATACTAGTCAGCCTTCCTGACTGTGACAGCGATGTCTGTCTCCTGAGGCTACACCAGCAATCATGGTATGGTATCACACATGTGCAGACTGCAGCAGCCAGAGCTGACTATTTAATTTATGGCATAGGCCTGAGGAAACTTTATAGTTCGAGCCAAGGTCCCACGTGGGACAGAGAGAAAGGCGTGGAGTGTAGTGATGCTCCTTGTCTGGTTTATTTTTTGAGCTCTCTCCAAACAGCCGAAGTGCCATCAGTTCACAGACAGGTACTCTCATGAGCGTGCTTCGTGACTGTCACTCAAGACAGACTACTTTTGCACTTACCTGTGTGTGTCTGGATCTGAAGGCGGGGTGTTGGATTCAGAGGTCTTTCGACACTTGCTGTTCTGCAGGCTTCAAACAGCAGTACCAGGCGAATACCCGACTTCAGACCATGCTGCTTCTGTGCTATTTACATGTTTTCCCTTCTTGCCCATTGTTGGAAAACCACACTCCCACTCTGAAAGGGTGGTGGTGGTCTACCGGACACACTGTGGTAGCTTGGCTCGAGTGGTCAGGAAACAGGCGCAGTGCTAAGCATACAATATACCCATACAATAACCATGCGTGCATCCGTTCCAAAAACGACTCTACACCGTAAAAATTATGAAAATATTCTTCTTTATCTTTTTCTCTTAGTTGCTGATTGGAAAAATAAATAAGTCAATCACAATATACAATTTTAAATAGTGCAGGCCACCTAAATATTATCTGAAGATTCAATAAATAGGGGTGATCATAAATACAAGGGACATAAATATCAGTGCAGGTAATACAGGCAATTAAATATTTTGAGGCAATAAATACTGTACCAATAAATATTGTACACCATCAAGTCCTGTGGACCTATAAATATAGTGAAGCAATAAATAGGTAAAAACTCAATAAATACAGTACCCCCAATAAATAATTAAAAGTATACAACAACACTCATGTAATCAGTTGACATTTCAATTCCTAAGGGCTGATTTGGCCCAGGCACAGCTTGTAGGGTTGTGGAAGGCTTGAGGGGGGCTACTCCCTGGCTGAGACAAGGCTGAGGCCTAAACTGAGGTAGATCAAAGGGGGGAATACCAGTGCCCTGGCTTTCTCTCTCCACACCACCTCTCTAGGTTAGTCCCAGTTCACCCCAGGCACAGTCAGGTTGGTTTCAGCACCTCCCTAGCCCCTTAGAGCAGTCTCTCAGGTCTCCACAGGGCCTTAGGCGCCCTCTACTCCACTTACTGCCCTTTTTCTGATGTTCCGACGCCGCTGGAGTCGTGTCGACGCCGTGAGGCGGTTCCGGTTCGGTCTCGGCGGCCTCGGCACAATGTCAGTTCTTTGACGACGCCGGTAGGCGGTTCCGGTCCGATGTCGGCGGCCTCGGTTCAATCTCGACCTCCGATTCGACGGCGTCGGGCAGTCTCTACTCGGTGTCGACTTCGGGCGGCTCCGGTCCGATGGCGCTCTCGGCTCCGATGACGTCGGCCGGCCTGGCCTCGATGTCGACTTCCGGCGACTCCGGGGTGCGATCCTCACCCCCGACCTCCGGTGCTCCTCCTCTCAGGTTCCGGGCGACTCCGGAGTGCGATCCTCACTCCCGACCTACGGTTCACCTCTACCTCGGTCTCCGACGACTCCGGAGGGCGGACTTCACTCCTCCGATGACGCCGCTCGCTCGACCTCGGTTCACTTCCTCCTCGACCTCTGGTATTCCTCACGACCTCCGTCGGCGCCCTCTCACGACCTCAGGCGGCTCCGGGTACGACGTCTGCTTCTTCAGTCAGCGCCGCTTCTCCACCTCGGGCTCCAGGTCTTAGGCTACTCGACGCCGGACTCCAGGGAAACCAGTTTCCAGGTCAGGATCTTGCTGCTTTCTGCTTCTAAGGCCTGTTCCTGCTGTTCAGGTCCTTAGGATGAGTTTTTCTGTCTTCTTCCCACACAGGGCTATAGGCTGGGATCCATCAGTAGGGACTAGTATCAAGGGTGGGTTTATGGACCCCACTCCAGGCACAAGTTTCCACCCCTGCTGCTTCACTCCTTCCTCCTTCACTGTGGTGCTCCTCTCTCTTCACCAGTCAGGTGCCAACTGCCAGCTCCAACTGCCAACACTCTGTCTTAACCTCCCAACATTCTAAACCGCCTCCAACGGTCACAGGGTTCTGGAATCTCCTGGAATGTTCTGGAAGGTGCTGGTAGGTTCCAGTGGATGCTGGTGATGTCACAGGTGGCCACCATTTTGTGCTCCAGGCCCTCAGACAGAAGTTTCAGGGGTAGATAAAATGGCTCCCTGAATCTGCAGCAACACGAAAAAGTCTGGTGGTTCCCAAAAAGGAAAAATTCAAACAGGGTTTGAGGCAAAAGTGGGACAAAATAAATAATGATGAGGAGGGACCACCCAAAGGGCTGACAGGTCTAACACGCGTCCCCCCCAGCTGAAAGTGGGGAGAGCTACCCAACCCCTTGGGAGTTCTCAGCACTAAGGCGGAAATACCTTGAGAGACCGTCTGCATTGGCGTGGTCCACTCCAGGCCGATGTTCCACCTGAAAGTCCATCCCCTGTAGGGAAATAGACCACCTCAACAACTTGGGATTCTCCCCCTTCATTTGCATCAGCCAACGAAGGGGTCTGTGGTCGGTCTGAACCAGGAAGTGCGAGCCAAACAGGTATGGCCGCAACTTCTTCAGAGCCCATACCACTGCAAAGGCTTCACGCTCTATTGCACTCCACTTCTGTTCCCTGGGAAGTAGTCTCCGGGATAGGAAGACCACGGGTTGATCCAGACCCTCTTCGTTGAGTTGCGATAACACTGCCCCAATGCCATGTTCTGATGCATCTGTCTGGACAATGAACTTCTTGGAAAAGTCTGGGGCCCTTAAGACCGGGGCCTCGCACATGGCTTTCTTCAATCTCACAAAGGCCTGCTGACAGGCCTCCGTCCAGACTACCCGTCGAGGTTGCTTCTTGGACGTGAGCTCCGTGAGGGGGGTTACGATGGTACCGTAACCCTTCACGAAGCGGCGGTAGTATCCCGTGAGGCCCAAAAATGCTCGGACCTCAGTCTGTGTCTTGGGGGGTTCCCAGGCCATGATGGCCTCGATCTTCGCCTGGAGGGGTTGCACCGCTCCCCTACCCACCAAGTGTCCAAGGTACACTACCGACCCCTGCCCGATCTGGCACTTGCTGGCCTTGATCGTCAATCCAGCTTGTCTCAGGGCCTGGAGAACAGCTTGCAGGTGACACAAGTGATCCTCCCAGCTGTTACTGAAGACGGCTATGTCATCCAGATAAGCAGCAGAGAAACTCTCCATTCCGGTGAGGATCTGGTTTACCAGGCGCTGAAACGTGGCAGGTGCGTTCTTGAGCCCAAAGGGCATCACACAGAACTGGTAGTGGCCATTGGGCGTGGAGAAGGCTGACCTTTCCCTTGCTCCATCAGTCAACGAGATCTGCCAGTACCCTGAAGTAAGGTCAAAGGTACTTAGATATTGGGCAGCTCCCAGCCGGTCAATCAATTCATCCGCCCTAGGGATCGGATGAGCATCAGTTTTTGTCACTGAATTCAGTCCCCGGTAGTCCACACAGAACCTCAGTTCTGGTTGGGCACCCGGTGGTGCAGCTTTCGGTACTAACACCACCGGACTAGACCAGGGGCTGCTAGAAGGTTCGATCACTCCTAGCTCCAGCATCTTAGTGACTTCACTATGAATGCTGGCCTTCACCTTGTCTGACATCCGGTAGATCTTGGACTTCACAGGTGGGCTGTCTCCTGTGTCCACGTCATGGACGCACAGGTGAGTCCTACCCGGGACAAGGGAGAACAACGAGGAGTACTGCCCCAGGACCTGGCGACAGTCCTCCTGCTGTTCAGGAGTTAGAGATGGGGAGAGAATCACTCCCTCCACCGACCCATCCTTCTCTTGAGACGCAAACAGATCAGGGAGAGGCTCGCTTTCCACGTCCTCTCCTCCGTCAGTCACCATCATCAAGATGACTTCGGGCCTCTCGTGGTGGGGTTTGAGGCGGTTGGCATGCAGCACCCGCAGGGGCTGACGAGGGGTCTTCAGGTCCACCAAGTAGGTAGCCTTACCCTTCTTCTCCAACACCTCAAAGGGTCCTGACCAGCGATCCTGGAGGGCACTAAGCTCTCCTGGTTCGATCACCCACACCTTCTGGCCAGGCTCCAACTCCACCGGGTGAGCATTGTGGTCATACCACGCCTTCATTACTGCTTGGCTGGCTTCCAAGTTGTCAGAAGCTTGCTTCCACAACTTAGCCATTTGGCTCCGGAAGGCCAGCATGTAGCTCACCACATCCTGGGGAAGCTTTCTGGGAGTTCTTTCCCATCCGTCTCTCACCAGGTTGAGAGGTCCACGTACAGGGTGCCCATACAGAAGCTCGAAGGGGCTGAAGCCCACTCCCTTCTGTGGCACTTCCCTGTAGGAAAAAAGTAAACAGGGTAGGAGGACGTCCCATTTCCTCCGCAGGCTTTCAGGCAGACTTCTGATCATGCCCTTCAAGGTTTTGTTAAACCTCTCCACCAGACCATTGGTCTGGGGGTGGTAAGGAGTTGTGAACCGGTAGGTCACTCCACACTCCTTCCACATCGCCCGCATATATGCTGACATGAAGTTGGTCCCCCTGTCGGACACAACTTCCTTGGGAAAACCCACTCGGGTAAAGATTCCCATCAGGGCCCTAGCCACAACAGGTGCTGTTATGGTCCTCAGAGGTATTGCCTCTGGGTACCGGGTGGCATGATCCACCAGGACCAGGATAAACCTGTGACCAGCTGATGTTGGCGGATCTAACGGACCCACAATGTCGATGCCCACCCTTTCAAAGGGGGTGCTAACGACAGGAAGTGGTTCCAGGGGAGCTTTCAGCTTCACCCCTGTTTTCCCACTGGCTTGGCAAGACACACATGTCCGGCAGTAGGTATCGGACGACACTTTCATCTGAGGCCAATAAAAGTGTGGGACAAGACGGGCGAAGGTCTTGTCTTGCCCCAGGTGTCCTGCCAATGGTATCTCGTGAGCCAACTCCAGAAGGAAGGCTCGATAACGTTGAGGAACTACCAAGGCTCGTGACGATCCATGTAGGGGTGCCTTGGGTTCACTGTAGAGGAGGCCATCCTCCCAGTAAACACTGTAGTTCCCTTCAACGTTCCCTGCTGCCTGGGCTTCGGCCTGTCGCCTCAGCCCCTCAAGGGTAGGGCACTCCCTCTGGCCCTGGCAGAACTCCTCCCTGGACGGGCCTCCCTCCACGTGCCACTCGGCCGGGATGGGTAGGTCCTCCAGGTTGGTAACGTCCCCCTCCGCAGACTCCTGGTCCACCACCTCCGGTGGCCTATCCGTCCTACGGGGTGGAGACGCCGAGGCAGGCTCCTCCTGTCCTCGGTTCTTCCCTTGACTGGCAGCTGGCTGGGCCTTTGTTCCAGGCTCCAGCCGAAATGAACTCCCTCTTCGGGTAGTCGCGGACCTTGTGCTAACACAGGCCCAGTCAGGTGTACCCAGCATCTCGGTGTGAGTCCGGTATTCCACCTCCTTCCAAGCGTTGTGCTCCATATCATTCCCCAGCAGACAATCGACTGGCACGGCAGGGCTTACGGCAACTCGAAGTGAACCTGCAACCCCCCCCATTCAAAGGGAACCTCGGCCACGGGATAGTGACCTGTTCTGCCGTCAGCCATCGCGGCTGGGTGGAGTACATCGGGAATTACCTGCTCTGGAGACACCAGTTGACTACGCACCATAGTCATACTGGCTCCTGTGTCTCTCAGAGCCTCCCCTCTTTGGCCGTTGATGGTGACCCACTGCCCATACTTTGCGGTATTTGCGGGCACCTGGATCTTAGGAACCATCTCCCGTTCTCCCAGGGACACTAAAGTGACACCCGCCCACTCCCTTCCCTTAGTTAAGGGCATCTCCTCCCCGAGCACTGCACTAGCTACTCCGGGGGTCTTTCCTCCAGTGGGAGGGGGTGGACGTTTCTGGCACTTCGGATCTCCTTTATAGTGTCCAACGCCACCGCACTCGTAGCAATGGACAACCCTTGGCTGCTGACTCTGGCCAGGATTAGGGTTTCTGGGTGGGTTAGCCTTAGAGGTGAATCCTGTTCCTTTCCCTTGGAAGTTATTTTGGGGGCCTTTGGAGAACTCCTTTTTCTTTTCCCCTCCCTCTTTCTTCTGGGGGGCGCCCTGTCCGGCCTTTTGAGTATCCCCTCCAGTCCCCCTTGTGGACACCCGGGTACTAGCCCAAATGTCCGCCTCCTCAGCAAGCTTCCGGGGACTGGTCAGCTTGCTATCCACCAGGTGTTGCCGCAGTTCAGGGAAACATTTCTCGAGCAGGTGTTCCTTCAGTACTAGGTCAAACAACTCCTTGTAGTTCCTCACTTCACTGCCCTGAATCCAACCTTCCATTGCCTTCTTCGCATAGTCCAGGAAGTCCACCCAATTCTGCGTGCCCAGCTTGTGACTACCCCTGAACTTCTGTCTGTACTTTTCAGGTGTGAGTCCAAACTTTCTGATGAGCGCCAGTTTCATGGTGGGGTAGTGGGTCTGCTCATCCTCCTCGAGGGCCAATAAAGCATCCCTACCAGCTGGAGGCATGTACTTATACAATCCCCCTCCCCAGTACTTCTCCGGAACCCCATGGGCCCTCAGTGAGACCTCATAGGCCGCTAGCCACTTGGCGATATCGTCGCCCACTCCATAGCTAGCCACTATGTCCTTTGGCAGGTAAGGTTTGGATTCCCTGGTGATCTCTTGGGTTTGGCTGCCACCATTAGGAACAGGTTGTGCCCCGATTCTCAAGATCTGAAGATCTATTTCTTTCAGTCGCAATTCATGGGCCATCCTCTGCTCCTCCTTCTCCTTCTCCAGCCTTGCTAAGTCCCATGTGAGCTGTCTTTTCTCCCTCCGGTCCGTTAGCTCCACTTCAGACAAGCCACCGCTAGAGGCACTGCTGCCCTTCCTAGAAATGGTTCTGGGCCCTGCTGACAGGTTCCCCACCTCAGGTTGGTACATCTCAGCCCCCTCGGTATCAGGCTCTCCATCCCTGTCTTCCTCCTCAGCCTTGCTCTCTCGGCGTGCCTCCCCCCAAGCCCTTAAGCTGGTTTGGAGTGCACCCTTCTTTGCTCCTGGGGGACAGTACACCCCCTCCCGCTGGCAAAACTCCCTGAGCTGGGCCACAGTGTACGTTTCTAGATTTTCTAGTACAAATTCCATCTCGCCCACTCAGGTTAGAGGACAGGTGTTTGTGCAGTAACTATGCAGGGGGGTACCTTTAATAATACCTCCTCCCACCACCAGAGTAAATTTGGAAAAAACAAAAACCCACAATTAGGAAGGCCGCTTTGAGAAAACTCCCGGTGTAGGCCTATGGACTACCCACAGTTATTGTTGAGTATACGTAGGCACAGCTCAATCCCACCACTGAACACCAATTTATGTTGGAAAACCACACTCCCACTCTGAAAGGGTGGTGGTGGTCTACCGGACACACTGTGGTAGCTTGGCTCGAGTGGTCAGGAAACAGGCGCAGTGCTAAGCATACAATATACCCATACAATAACCATGCGTGCATCCGTTCCAAAAACGACTCTACACCGTAAAAATTATGAAAATATTCTTCTTTATCTTTTTCTCTTAGTTGCTGATTGGAAAAATAAATAAGTCAATCACAATATACAATTTTAAATAGTGCAGGCCACCTAAATATTATCTGAAGATTCAATAAATAGGGGTGATCATAAATACAAGGGACATAAATATCAGTGCAGGTAATACAGGCAATTAAATATTTTGAGGCAATAAATACTGTACCAATAAATATTGTACACCATCAAGTCCTGTGGACCTATAAATATAGTGAAGCAATAAATAGGTAAAAACTCAATAAATACAGTACCCCCAATAAATAATTAAAAGTATACAACAACACTCATGTAATCAGTTGACATTTCAATTCCTAAGGGCTGATTTGGCCCAGGCACAGCTTGTAGGGTTGTGGAAGGCTTGAGGGGGGCTACTCCCTGGCTGAGACAAGGCTGAGGCCTAAACTGAGGTAGATCAAAGGGGGGAATACCAGTGCCCTGGCTTTCTCTCTCCACACCACCTCTCTAGGTTAGTCCCAGTTCACCCCAGGCACAGTCAGGTTGGTTTCAGCACCTCCCTAGCCCCTTAGAGCAGTCTCTCAGGTCTCCACAGGGCCTTAGGCGCCCTCTACTCCACTTACTGCCCTTTTTCTGATGTTCCGACGCCGCTGGAGTCGTGTCGACGCCGTGAGGCGGTTCCGGTTCGGTCTCGGCGGCCTCGGCACAATGTCAGTTCTTTGACGACGCCGGTAGGCGGTTCCGGTCCGATGTCGGCGGCCTCGGTTCAATCTCGACCTCCGATTCGACGGCGTCGGGCAGTCTCTACTCGGTGTCGACTTCGGGCGGCTCCGGTCCGATGGCGCTCTCGGCTCCGATGACGTCGGCCGGCCTGGCCTCGATGTCGACTTCCGGCGACTCCGGGGTGCGATCCTCACCCCCGACCTCCGGTGCTCCTCCTCTCAGGTTCCGGGCGACTCCGGAGTGCGATCCTCACTCCCGACCTCCGGTTCACCTCTACCTCGGTCTCCGACGACTCCGGAGGGCGGACTTCACTCCTCCGATGACGCCGCTCGCTCGACCTCGGTTCACTTCCTCCTCGACCTCTGGTATTCCTCACGACCTCCGTCGGCGCCCTCTCACGACCTCAGGCGGCTCCGGGTACGACGTCTGCTTCTTCAGTCAGCGCCGCTTCTCCACCTCGGGCTCCAGGTCTTAGGCTACTCGACGCCGGACTCCAGGGAAACCAGTTTCCAGGTCAGGATCTTGCTGCTTTCTGCTTCTAAGGCCTGTTCCTGCTGTTCAGGTCCTTAGGATGAGTTTTTCTGTCTTCTTCCCACACAGGGCTATAGGCTGGGATCCATCAGTAGGGACTAGTATCAAGGGTGGGTTTATGGACCCCACTCCAGGCACAAGTTTCCACCCCTGCTGCTTCACTCCTTCCTCCTTCACTGTGGTGCTCCTCTCTCTTCACCAGTCAGGTGCCAACTGCCAGCTCCAACTGCCAACACTCTGTCTTAACCTCCCAACATTCTAAACCGCCTCCAACGGTCACAGGGTTCTGGAATCTCCTGGAATGTTCTGGAAGGTGCTGGTAGGTTCCAGTGGATGCTGGTGATGTCACAGGTGGCCACCATTTTGTGCTCCAGGCCCTCAGACAGAAGTTTCAGGGGTAGATAAAATGGCTCCCTGAATCTGCAGCAACACGAAAAAGTCTGGTGGTTCCCAAAAAGGAAAAATTCAAACAGGGTTTGAGGCAAAAGTGGGACAAAATAAATAATGATGAGGAGGGACCACCCAAAGGGCTGACAGGTCTAACACCCATGGACAGAAAACACATTTCAGTCTTCGCCTGAAGTGTCATCTGGTGTATTTACACTTGGTGTGTAACTTATCACTTGCTGGATCACGCAGACACACTGTGTGACACTAGAGATATTTATGCCAGGACATCAGGGCAGACTCTGGTGATGCTCAGGCTCACCACACATCTGAATGCCTCATGGGCACCCATCAATACCCCTTCTACATTGGTGGGGCATGTTGAAATAAATATCTGTGTTCTCTAGTAAACTGTTGAATTGTCAGTGGCACTTATTGTACAGCTTGACTCCAGTGGTTCTACAGTCTAAACGAAGATCCTTGCTCTTTTTGGTGTTACTTTTTAGTGGAGCCATGTGACCTGCTTTCTAGATGTCCGTAGCTGCCAAGGTTTTAGATTGCTGCATGTAACACTTTCATATTTCATTTTAATTTCGAGTCAGCCGCTGCAGGCGTTTGCAGCAGTCTTCTTAGAGTTTCTAGTTGCTCAAATGAGTCTAATTAATGATATTTATATGTTTCCCTAGTCTACATTGCTTGATTTTTGCTCGCACGAAAGTGTCACTCATAGTCGATGAAATGCCACTCATAATTACAGTGAAAATTATGAAAATGTCACACATTGCAGTCTGGATCCTTGGCTTCTATGCAGTGCACAGCATGTTTGTCGCACTCTCGCTGCCTGCCATAGCGTTTTCCCTGTGCTCCCGAGGGAAAACACATGTCTGCATTTCAGTTTTCCGATCCTGCAGCAGCATACTTGCAGTCCCATACATGACAACAGACCCGACTTATGCAATAGAATCAATAGAGAAAAATCTCCTACTTTCGTCTTTTTGCCATGTATGATTTTATATTTGTAACGCGTGCTGTCTGATATGCTACCCAAATGATACCATTTCGAGTGGGCGCATATGTTTAAATGTCAATCGAATTCGAATATCAATAAAGCATTGTTTACTTTTTAAAAAACACAAGCAGACGCCAGAGACATCTCTTCCGGGTGACGCCCTCGGTTCCGTCTGTCGACGTCACTGGGCGGATCAGGGTTTGAAGTTGTTGTGGTCGCGGGGCGATGCTGCTTTACGGCAGAAGCGGCTGACGACAGTCTACAGGCTGCGAGCCCGAGATGGCGGGCGACCCGGTGCAGGACGAATTCACCGCTCCAGGGTCAAGGGCTAAGTCGCTGGAGTGCCAAAGACCGAGGGTTCAACAACTATTTGAGGTCTCGTTCACGGTGCTGGAGGCTTTGGATCCGCTCACTATCTTTGGAGCTGGCAATGGGGACCAGCGCATCTGGGTACAGCTGAGAGGCGCCAGCGAAGCAGTCCGGAGGGCTAAGGTGAGAACTGAGTAGAAGGGTCGCTGGGTCAGGGAGCCAAGAGTGGGGTGAAGGAGAGGAGCAGTGGCCAAGGGCGGAGTCGGAGTGGCAAGAGGGAAGGGTAAAACTCCTTATGAAATGTAGGGGTATAGGGGTGTCTTTGGGGCGAGGTGTGTGGGTAGTGTATGTTGATGGAGAGGTGTGACCGTCAATGTGGCAGACCTGTTGTAGGAACATGTTAAGATGGCAGGGAGACGCAGCTGTAGAAGGAAGCTGGAAGAAAGATAAGGTGATTCACGCGAAAGAAACCGGACACGTTGCATACTCGCCAGCATTTGGGAGTTGCAAGGAGATTAAGGGGAAAAAGTTAACAAGCATTGGCATAGCCAATAGGTCTCGCCTTTGGGACCTTATTAGCGTTTAGCCATGCAACAGTTGCGTAACTAAATACTTGTAAGGTCCCAAAAGCGAGACCTATTGGCTATGCAAAGCGGCCGAAAGTGAAAGTAATCGCGGCGCACATGCACTGTGGCTCTAGGCTGGCCTGGTAGCACTTTTTGGAGCCCTCTCAATAAGTCTCGCCAGAACAGCGCATGCGCTGGGTCAGGCGAGACCTAAAAATGTCAAGGACTCCGTCCCTCGTTTAAATCGGGAAAGCCGACATGTGATTGGACGACATCGTCATTCCTCTTTTGTCTCAATGAGGACACCTTATTTTTAAATGTGCGTCTACCCAACTGCGTCGCATCGTCTTTTGCCCTGGTGGCCCTCAACATTTTGTACAGGTATAACACCGAAGCTGTTATTGCACAGCACCTGGTGTGTGCAAGCAAGCATTCAACACCCATTTCCACCTGTGTGCCTGCATCAACCATAATTACTTAGCCCTTGGCCGGACTGCTCCAAATAACCATGATCTACTGTTTATCGGCTGCTTCTCCGTAGGTGGAAAGCTTGGAACTTACAAGATGTTGACATGGAATATCACCTAAGTGAAAAAGGTGTTACAATAAAAAAAAAAAAATTTAGCTAACGCGTCCAGAATTTTAAATTCTATTAAGGACACGGAGGTAAGGATTATGCTTCTCTATACTGTCCATGAATGCGAGGGGTTCATAACATTCTAATTATGGTATGCAGCATTTCTGGGTCAATAACGGTTTTTGTTTGATGGGTTTACTGTTTTAAAAGTCTCGCATTTAATTTGACTCAGCTTTAAAAAGTACCCCTGGAATGATCTCATAAACCCTGTCCCTTGCGCTCAGATTCCCCCCCCCCCCCCCCCCCCCCCCCGCCCATTCCATCAATCCATGCCATAAAGTTTGGAAGGGGGGGCGGTCGACTTCAGAATATTTTAAAGTGGGCTCAGAGCAAAAAAATGTAAAGTCACCTGAAAAAGGTGAATGGTTGAGTGAATTCTATGTCAGTCCACGGAGGCTCAGATTATGCTTCTCTTTACTTTACTGACCAAACAGCAGCCAATGAAAACTTTACATTAGCATAACCCTGGAAGGACAACCCCCTCCAGTGTATGCACCAATCACATAACACTCCTTTACTATAAACGTCTGTGACATCATACTTCTTACTCTTTCTTTGCGAAAAACCTTTCAACACAGTCCATAAACGTAATCGTAGAACTTTGAACTCTGCAATTCCTTCACCTACTCGAACTCAAACTTAAACCACAGGAAGGTCTTCTCCTGAACCAGACAGGAATTCCCTTTGACTCCCTAAGCCGGCTTATTCTGCTCTCCTGAAAAGAGAATATACATTGTAATAAACCCTTCGTTGACTGTATGTCCAACAAGACAAGCATTAAAAATGCAACCGGTCTCGTCTTTATTAAAGTCTAAGCAATGCTGTTTTCATTTTTGTTTTTTTAGTGTTGCTTTTTATTAGTGTTTTTCATACTTTCATGTCCTTAATATGCATATGTTTCTATGTATATTTATGGCTGCATTAATATTTGTATTAATATAAATATGCCGCTGTATATATTTATATTCCTAGATGTATGTGTGAGTATATATACACATGTAAACATACATATTTAGAAATGCATACGCATATATGCATACATACGCATATGAAGTACATGAAATATTGAATAACAGTAATAAAAGCAAACGTAAAAAGCTTTTGATTATTCTCTAGTGCCTTTAGTCAACAGCACCTTCAAACGTAGGAAGCTGTACACTTGTCCATGAAGGACAGGATATAGATAAGCGCACTAACCGAAGTTAAAACAGTTTGTGAGGTTGTGGCGTGCTGCTGGGGTATCACTCTGATCCAGAGTGTCAAAGCAAATGAACAAAGAAAGCGTATCCTGAGGGTAGGAGACGTCCCCCTGCGCACAGCAAGAAGCCCCAGGATAGGGGTTGATGAGGTTTCAACAATGAGTGTTCATAATTTTGAAAGAATAATAAACGGAAACTTTGGTTGGATATCAAAGTCGATATTTTAGTAAATCATATCGGTAAACGATCATCCATATGTATTCAAATGTTAATCCATGAGGAGATTGGCCCAATGCATTTCGGTCCCAAACGGACCTTCGTCAGGGGACGTATCTAAAAAGTATAGTAAAGCGAAAGAGTCAGGAAGTAAACTGACAGTAAGTTTACTATCTATGATTCAATAAGCTGAAAGTGAAAATGTGCTCGGAAGAATAACCGTGCGGCACTTTATATGGAAGTCCAAAATGCAAGGTGAGAAATAACAAAGCGTCTGCTTGTCAAAACTGAGATGTCCGGTTAATCCGTAAGTGTTGAAGTGTGAAAGGTAAACCAAAATCAACGACGTGGCCAGAAAAAATAATGGTGAGTTCGTTAGTCATAACGTGTGTTAAGATGGTAGGGGCGATAATCCAAGCATAAAGAGAATCATGCACAAACGATTACGTGCCGGTCAAAATTACTGGGTGTTAAAGATGTGGTGCTTCAAGAAATAAAAACGCGGTGATGTATTAAAATAACGTGAATTCAAACACAAAAAAACGTGTGATCTATATAATCGGGAGTGGAAACAACAGAGTATAACGGCTGAGACGGATAAATGAAAGGAAACTTACGAAACGTGGTGTGCTTCCATAGTGCTCCGACTGTCTCGTGGTTGACGTTAGAACGAACGCGGAAACGCGCTTCGAGTGTGGCTTTAGTAACGTGACAGGTAAACATAAAGAAAGGACTGATGTCAACAAATAAAGACGGGCGCCATATTGTAATATCTAAAGGTACAAAAAAGTGACGAAAAGAGTATAGTTGGAGAAATGAGGAATGCGAATAAGTAAAATCGATGAAAGAAAAACGATGAAAAGTATAAAACAGAAGTAGAATAGTAGAAAAAGGGGTGATAAGTTGATGAATGAAAATGAAGTGAAAGTAAATGGACAAAGTGTGAAAAGTGACTGTAAGCAAAAAGGCATAAGACAATGCAGTAACATATGAAACTAAGTGAGAATAAATCACAGATAACACAAAAATTCCATGCGATCATTGAGTCCGTTCGGCTTCATGAAATTCAACAGCTTGATCCAATGATTTTCCCTTTGGAGAAGCAGATTGTGAATGTCTCTTCCTTCTTTGGGTTCCACGGTTTCAAGTACCATGAATTTAAGTTGACTGATATTATGATGGAATTCAGTGAAGTGTGTGGCTATTGTAGATTTTGCGTTGTTGGTACGGATGTTGCTCTTGTGTTCACTTTTCTTTCAGTTTTGCCAACGTAAACAAACCCGCAAGGGCATTTGAGAAGGTAAATAACATTGGTGGTATTGCATGTAGCATTAACTTTGAGGTTAATTTTGTAGCCCTTCATGGGGTGATTGATGAAGGGACCAGTGATCACATTGTTGCAGTTGCTACAGTTATAGCAAGGTCTGGTTCCTTTGTATGTCATAGGTAAGGAGGATATGTGGATAGGTTGAGCCAATGTTATTTACCTTCTCAAATGCCCTTGCGGGTTTGTTTACGTTGGCAAAACTGAAAGAAAAGTGAAGACTAGAATTTTAGAACACAAGAGCAACATCCGTACCAACAACGCAAAATCTACAATAGCCACACACTTCACTGAATTCCATCATAATATCAGTCAACTTAAATTCATGGTACTTGAAACCGTGGAACCCAAAGAAGGAAGAGACATTCACAATCTGCTTCTCCAAAGGGAAAATCATTGGATCAAGCTGTTGAATTCCATGAAGCCGAACGGACTCAATGATCGCATGGAATTTTTGTGTTATCTGTGATTTATTCTCACTTAGTTTCATATGTTACTGCATTGTCTGATGCCTTTTTGCTTACAGTCACTTTTCACACTTTGTCCATTTACTTTCACTTCATTTTCATTCATCAACTTATCACCCGTTTTTCTTTCATCGATTTTTACTTATTCGCATTCCTCATTTCTCCAACTATACTCTTTTCGTCACTTTTTTGTACCTTTAGATATTACAATATGGCGTCCGTCTTTATTTGTTGACATCAGTCCTTTCTTTATGTTTACCTGTCACGTTACTAAAGCCACACTCGAAGCGCGTTTCCGCGTTCGTTCTAACGTCAACCACGAGACAGTCGGAGCACTATGGAAGCACACCGCGTTTCGTAAGTTTCCTTTCATTTATCCGTCTCAGCCGTTATACTCTGTTGTTTCCACTCCCGATTATATAGATCACACTTTTTTTGTGTTTGAATTCACGTTATTTTAATACATCACCGCGTTTTTATTTCTTGAAGCATCACATCTTTAACACCCAGTAATTTTGACCGGCACGTAATCGTTTGTGCATGATTCTCTTTATGCTTGGATTATCGCTCCTACCCATCTTAACACACGTTATGACTAACAAACTCACCATTATTTTTTCTGGCCACGTCGTTGATTTTGGTTTACCTTTCACACTTCAACACTTACGGATTAACCGGACATCTCAGTTTTGACAAGCAGACGCTTTGTTATTTCTCACCTTGCATTTTGGACTTCCATATGAAGTGCCGCATGGTTATTCTTCCGAGCACATTTTCACTTTCAGCTTATTGAATCATAGATAGTAAACTTACTGTCAGTTTACTTCCTGACTCTTTCGCTTTACTATACTTTTTAGATACGTCCCCTGACGAAGGTCCGTTCGGGACCGAAATGCATTGGGCCAATCTCCTCATGGATTAACATTTGAATACATATGGATGATCGTTTACCGATATGATTTACTAAAATATCGACTTTGATATCCATCCAAAGTTTCCGTTTATTATTCTTTCAAAATTATGAACACTCATTGTTGAAACCTCATCAACCCCTGTCCTGGGGCTTCGTGCTGTGCGCAGGGGGACGTCTACTACCCTCAGGATACGCTTTCTTTGTTCACTTGTCCATGAAACCAATTTTGCGGAAAACAAACATACTCCAGGTGTTTGATCATAAGATCCCCAACATAAACAGTTGGGGGGTGAGTCAAATTTTGAAAGGGGCAGGGCAGACAGCAGGCTGTCTCCATGTTGCTCTTTAAAAAGATCAGCATATTAAATAAAAAAAAAAAAACACACAATCCATTTATTTAGTGCCTGAATCCGACACTCCTGCACCCTAAACATAACAAGATTTGAAAGAAAGGAAGAACACCTTTCCGTATCCAACTGTTTTCCTATAGCGACATATCATTTAAGTAAACTGACTCACCCGCTGAACCCAAACGTGTGCTAGAGTTGGTACATGATGTACAAAAGGAATTGTAAAGGGTCTCCGCTCCTCGCCCGACGATAACCCAAGTTAGTCCAAGCTTTGCACTTTCCCGACGTAGTCCCTTAGTGGATCACTACTTTGTGATGCATGTAAACGAGGCATTGAACAGCAGATTCTACATGGGCACTGGTCTGAAAAACTTAAAGAATAGGGATCCTACGGCTTTGCAAGCATATATTTCCTTCCGTCTCTGGCACCTTAGTAAAAGTTTTTTTTTTTCCCAGTTCTATCTGCTTTTACTAGCGAAGAATGAGCGTTCCGATGTGTGTTGAAACTGCTTCTAATGTATCTACAACTCGTCCCGGGGCACATCATGGAAACAAAAAGCAGACTAATTAGAAAGCACAAGAAGGACAGACGCCCGTTCAAATTCCAAATAGCGCTATAAGTAAAACACCGTGTTTCCACTAACGGGTCTCCTTGCCCTACTTCTGTTTTCAGATAACTATAATTTGGGGATCAATTTGATGTCTTAGTCCTTTCTTAGTTTCATTGAACACTTGTCAAACGCCTTATAACAGTATTGTAGGTGTCTTTTTGCCTTGTGTCCCTCGCGCTTCAATGCCATTTTTAGCGGTTTCCCATTGGTGCTGTGCGCACAGCGTCCGATGCAGGCGCACACCTTTCGGCGCGTTGTTCCTCCCGCATGACTTTTTCACGGTATTGCTTCATGGTAGAAGAGGCGAGGTTCAACGCTGAACACGAGGGAATACAAGCAACGCCAACAACGCCTCCTGCTTTTTTTTTTTTTCTCTTTTAGAGCCGTCCAAGTTGGACTGACTCGCATGACTGGTTTCTTATCTTTATGGGGCCATGTGTTTGGCCCCATAAAGATAAGAAACCCTTTTACGCCAGCAGTAAGTCGGGGCAGCCAGTCCAACTGGGACGGCTCTAAAAGAGAAAAAGTGTACGTCAGAGACGCTCTTTTCCAATGGCTGGCCACCGTTTAGCATAAACGGTGACTCCAGTCAATGGAAAGGAGGGGCGGGGCTTAAAGCCCACTAGAGAAAACTAACCGAAAACATTAAATCTCGCCAGTGAGACTGCGCACGTCTGCTCAGCCTACGCTAGCCGAGACCTAAAAAATGGGTGTGAAGAAACCCAATAATATCATAAATAACATCACAGTTGTCAATAAGATCAAAGTCCAACCTCATATTATACAATACAGTTTCAAGGGTGAGATAATCCTCGCCTCCGTGTCCTTAAAAAAAGTTGAAAATTATTGATGCGTTAGCTAGAATCTCGTTTATTCTTTGTCAGTCCACGGAGGCTCAGATTATGCTAGTTTAAAGTTGTCCCACCACGGTATTTGCAACATCTACAATTGATTTGTGATAAAAACGTCTTGAAAGTAGAATCCGAAGACCAATCCGCCGCAGTCATGAGATCCTCTATGCGAGATCCTGTAGAAAAATCCTTAGAAGCCATAGCTCCTCTTACAGATTGACCACCAAAGGCCGACGTATCAATACCTGCCAAATTCAACAACCAAGTGACCCACCTGGCTAGAGTTGCGGTAGTGACTGGGCGAAAAGGTCTCTGTAAAGAAATCAACAATTGTCCTGCCACATCATTTCTAAATTCTCGTGTGCAATCTTCATAACATTTCAAACATTGAACAACACACAATTTACTGTGATGCTGAAATGCAGGATAAGAAATACGTTTAGAATTAGATTTAGTTTGTTTCTAAATAGTAAATGAAACTCCCGAACGAGTGAATACTCTACCTGCTAAGTCCAAGGCGCTTACATCAGACACTAATCTACATGAAATTAAACATAACAAAATTGTCAATTTTGCTTATAACTGCTTGCAGGCTAGACCCTCATCTGGAAAATTTCTGAGGAAGCGTAGAACGACATCCACATCCCACAAATGTGAGTACCGTGGTTTCGGAGGGTTTACCAACCTGATGCCTCTCACCACCTTACATACCTAGGGGTGTTCCCCCACCGGTTTACCATCCACATGATTGACCAGCTGAAATCGCACATCTGAAATTGTTAACCGTCCTATAAGCTAAACGTGAACTTTCCATATCCAACAGGAAATGTAGCTATTGTTAAAACTGGGGGTCTCTAGATGGCAATGGTATACACCTTTGCCCAAATAGGGACCCTTGCTTCCAAGTCAGGATAAGGGGATTACACTCCTAGATAACCCCTGCTCACCCCCTTGGTAGCTTGGCACGAGCAGACAGGCTGATCTCAGAGGCAGTGTGTTAAGCATTTGTGAACACATACAGTAATACAGTGAAAACACTACAGATGGACACCACACAGGTTTTATAAAAGTATTCTTTATATAGACTTAACACAAGACCACAAACTACAAAAATCCACAATACTGTACTTAAGATTGACTTAAAGATGGTAAAAGTTACTTAGTTCAAGTTGATGATAAATGCAACACAGTTCTCACAAAAGTGCCTGGATGCGTAACGCAAAATAAACAAAAGGCTCGCAGAGGGAGATGCGTAGGTTCCGTGCTTCGGGGGAGATGATGCGTCGCGCCTCAGTGCTTGTGCAGAGTAGGGGATGCATCGTGATCCTTACCGGTGCGGGGGTGATGCGTAGGCCTCGATGCTATGCAACAATCCTGGTGCGGTGCGAGAAGATGGCGCCCTTGATGCAACGGCGATGCGTTCAAGCCCTGGCAGCCTTGCGACAACTCTGTACTTTGGAGCCGCGACAGGCCCTGTGACACGCTTCTCCGGCGATGTGATGGCGACCCTCTCGATGGCGTCCCGCTTCTCTGGGGATGCGACAGCTGCGGCGGTGACACGCTTGTTCTCGTTGCGTCGCGCTTCCAGCTCCCAGCGACACGCAGGCTTCTGCAAATAGAAGTCCCAGCAAGGAAATTCAGATGGGAGCTGGTGGTGAAGTCTTTTGTCCCTGAGACTTCAGCAGGAGGCAAGCACAAGTTCAAGCACTTGGAGAAATATTCTGTAAGATGATGAAAGTCCTTTGAAAAGTTCCTTCTCCTTTCCTTGACAATGAAGACACCACTGCAGGACAACCCAGCAAACAGCACAAGAGGGGCAGTCCAAACTCCTGCAGCTTCCTTGGCTCTTCTCCTTGGCAAAAGGTTTGTCTTGTTCCCAGAAGTGATCTAAAGTTCTTGGGTCTGGGTCCCAATATTTATGACCCAAAATCCTTTGTTCTCTGAAGGCAGAGAGGCCTCTGTCTAGTCCAAACCAGCTCGTGAGCACTTTGTTTACAGGACTCCTTCTTTCCTTTCACAGTGCAGGGCAGAAACATCAGACACCCCACAGGAGGTGGAGCCAGCATTGTTGAGGGAAAGCACAGCCCTGGAGCACTTGGTTGACATGATTCGTTCTCTTCTTTCACAGTGCAGGGCAGAGACATCAGCCGCACCCCAGGAGGTGGAGCCAGCATTGTGGAGGGAAAGCCCAGCCCTATTCAGGTCCCAGGTGCAACTCCTCCCTCCCATCTAGATGCACATCTCCCTATTCACCACTGGGCTGACTCGTTCTGTCTCCGGGAATTCCCCAGCCCTGTCACTCAAACTCCAGACAAGGAATACACAACCTAGCAGAGGCAGGCTTTGGATAGTTCGACAAGAAAAAAACAACTTTACTAAAAGATGTATTTTATCATTCTGAGTTCAGGCATACTAAACTCGAATTTCTACCAGGGCATGTCCTACCTTATACTTGCAATGCACCCTGCCCTTGGGCCTACCATAGGGGTGTCTGATATGAAGAAAATGGAAGGTTTAGGGACTGGCAAGTGGGTGCACTTGGTTAGTCAGCACGGCAGTACCAGACTGCACATAGGTTCTGCAATGGCAGACTTGACACACTTTACAAGCTGCTTCTGTGGGTGGCACAACCAGTGCTTCAAGGCCACCAGCAGCATTTGATTTACAAGCCCTGGGCACACATGGTGCACTGTACTATGGTCTGACAAGTAAATCAAATAACCAAATTATGGAGTCACTAATCAATACATCAATTTAACATAGGGAGCACTTGCACTGTGGCACTGAATAGCAGTGGCACAGTGCCCAAAGCATATAACCAGCAAAACATAACAAACACAGGAGGCAATCCGACAAAATGGAAGGGAGACTCGCGCCAATGATGCCAGGTCTAACAACTATCATATGGATTCCGGATCCCACGGTATCCCCCCTGTCGTTCAGCACACCGACTAACTCACTTACGCCAGGCTGACTCATATCGTTTATGCGTAGTTAGGGCCCAGGATTGGGACAAGAAAACCATTGTGTTCTCAAACTCCCGGCATTTGCCAGCGTCTCCTGAAAGCTTCCACGCCATGAGTGACATCTTTCCCTGAAGTACTAGGGGATGAGGTTGACCCAGAAGTTCAGTCAAAATCACCGGGAATGATAGCGGATGTATTTGAGACGCACACGACAGGGCCAGCGCCGCTGGCAACCACGCTTGTGCTCTCCAACACGGTGATATCAACATCACCTCCCACCACATTGTTGGTGCCCGGAATGCAATCCGTTGTCACTGAAATGTGGTGGAGTAGGCAATAATGCCAGAAATCCTTGGCTATTTCCGCTAACAGCCGGGATCTTGTGTTCTCCAGACGATTGATATATCGTACTGCTGAGACCTTGTCCATTCTCAGGAGTATGCAACAACTCGCTTTCTGTGGAGACGGTGTCCTGATCGCAAATGAGCTCACCAAGAGCTCCAGACAATTTTATATGGAGTTGCAGCTCCTCCGGGGACCATCTGCCCCCCCTTCTCCATGGAGGCACACCGGGCTCCCCAGTCCCACCTGCTGGCATCTGATTCGATCACAACCTCTGGGACTGATGCAAAAATGGCCTTGCCATTCCATGCATCCATGTGTTCCAACCACCACAATTTCTGTCTTGGCGTCCTGATTCAACAAAATCTGTTCTGTGTAGCTCAGACCCATGCGTAAATGCAAAATCTTTAATCTCTGGAGTGCCCTGTAGTGAAGGGGACCCGGGAAAATGACCTGAATCTACGATGCTAACAGGCCCACCAACCTGGCCAACGTCCATAAGGATATAGTCTGAGAGGACAGGGCTCTCCTCAACTCTTTCTTGATGGCAACTCTTTTCTTCAAAGGAAGCAATACCTGAGCCGTGATCGAGTCCACTTGGAACCCCAAAAACTCTATCGACAGTGCTGGCGTCATTAAAGACTTGTCCGCGATGATGTCAAACCCCAACTCCTGTAGAAGTTGCGTTGTCCAAGATAGATGTTGAAGAACTGTACCCACACTCTGAGCCATTATCTTGATGTTGTCTAAATGTGTCTCTCTCTCTCTCTCCCTCCCTCGAGGAGTTTGGTGAAACACCAAGGGGCGGACGAGAGTCCGAACGGCAGTGCAGAGAACTCGTACCATGCCTTCTTCCATTGGAACTGAAGAAATCTCCGGTGGGGAGGGAAAATAGGTACTGCTAAGTAGGCGTCTCTTTAAATCGAGTCGCACCATCCAATCTCCTTCCAAGAGTAAGTGTATTCCCTCCATCTTGAAGTGGCGATACACTACCCAAGAATTGAACTCTTTGAGATTTAGTACTAGTCGAAAGCCCTGAACGTTTTTTGGGACTAGAAACACTGTGCTGATAAAGCCGTGACTGTGAGGAATTGTTTTCACAATCGTTCCTTTTTGCATCAGTGATGCCACTTCGCCCGTCTATAAAATATTTCTCTACTGGGGTAAAATGCAGTGTGTTTGATCTGTGCCTTTGTCGTGGTGTTGCGTAAAAATCTATATGAAAGCCTTGAACTGTTTGGAGTACCCAAGGGTTGTCTGTCCGGGTCTCCCACCTGTGTACAGACAAAGCAATCTGTCCCCCCCCCCGCCCCCCACCTTGACATCCCCACCCTGAATCAAATTTACCTGAATAGGAAGTGTCTGTCGTTACTCTGCCCACGATAGCCTCCTTTCTGACTTCTGCCTCTACCACCACGATTTCTGGAGGGATAAAATTTGCCCACGTCCTCTCTGGTCGAAGCCTCTGGTGGTCTGATTAAATCCACGGGCGTCGCACGACCCCTAAAGCATCCGGCTCTGGTGAAAAGGCCAGTGTGTAAGACCTTCTTGATATTGCTTTTGGCTTTTGTCCAGTCCGAGGATGTCGCCACATACTTCCCCCAACTCTTTGACAAACTTATCCCTCAACAGTAACCCTTTCGCCAGGGTCCCTGCTTCGGTTGTGGCCATATCCGCCAGTTGTGGCTCAATCCTCATTTAGAATGAAGGTCCCCTCTCGGTCGACAAAGCGCAATTGGCATTGCCCAAAAAACAGAGAGCCCTCTGTGCCCATTCCAACATTTCTGTAACATCTAAAGGTGTATTGGAGTACTTGGCTTGAGCAGCCCCATCCAGAATTTTAGTAAGAGGGCCGGAGACATATAGCAGTTTATTTTGACACCCTCTCCAGGCTCTGTTCAACCCCTAATTTGGGTCTTTCGAAAACTTCTTTAGAAATGTGGCCATATTCGGGTCTAACTCGGGTGTTTCTGCCACTTTGCCTAACATGGCAGGTCTAAGGCCCTCCGAATTCAATTTAGCGCGTACCTAGCGCTCAAAGCCTTGCCGAAGATTCTCCTGCACATAGTGAGCAACCTCCACACAAGGCACCCATTCGGTAGATCTCGGATGAACAATATTTCTGGGGTCAAACAACAAGTTCTTATTAGGCGGGACTGAAATGACATTGAGTCTTGCTTTTTTTTTTTGGTAGTCTTAGTTTCTACAGTGGGGCCGGAGATGACTCCTCTGCTTCCCCTGTCATCAAAAGGGACGAATTTCCCGTCGGGAGTGACCCACCATAACCATGATCCTCAATGACACTGGATGCTACCTGGGAAAAGATCTCAGCAGAGAAGTATCGTGATGGTTCGCCCAAAGACTCCTTAAATTTGCTCTTTCCATAATTTTTTAGGGGCTTGGTAAACGGTTGTAGAGCCTTGATCAGCGCCCTGTTCACCTAGCCCTGAACGTGGGTATCCAGGGTTTCAATCAATTGTTCCTCCATTTGGTGCTCGTAAGGCACCTCTTCAAATTCTGCGTAATCGTCATAATCAGCCTACTGGTCAACCTCCTCTGCGTAATACGCCATCGTGTAGCAGGAGGTGTGGAGGAATTTCAGGGGGGGGAAACCCAGTGGAGTCACTGATATTCCAAGTATGCACAATAATAGTATTTGAGTGGAGTAATTGCCCCTAACTAGCCTGCCCCTAAGTTGAGAGCAAACAGCAAACACTCACCGTGGCACTAACTTCTCCAAACTTGTGCCCAAAACTGTTATAAACACACTGTGGAGGGAGCCACCCCTTAATTTCCACTCTGTCAGAGCCTTCTGATGCTTATTCGCCCCGTCGGGCATTCACAGGGGCTGAGGATCAGTGCAGTGAGACTCCACGCATGCAAGAGAAACCGATAGGTAATGCAAATCCGATTCGGCGGCCCGCGCGAGCGGCGTGGCCACAGCTAGAGGACTGTCCTCAAGCACGCAGAGTGTGTCTGCCCCGCTCCACACCTAAATTGCCAATAAATAAATCAATCATAAAATGCGCGTACACTCGCGCAACGGTGATAACCAGTGATCACAGTCACTCTTAACCTTCTCCAGTAGATAAGATTGCTGTTAATTGGGTGTAACTTTTTAAAATGTTAATTTGGTACATGAGCTAGTTATCTGATGAGGTGCCCACGACCACAGATCCGTAAGGCGCATATCACCTAACATGTATGCAGCAATGTTTATGTATCTTCATTTAAATATTGATGTCCACAATGTTTCTATAACATTTGGGGATCAGTGCTAGAGGAAGAGGATGTTGGCATTGATCGTGGTCGCTTTTTCTTATGGTTTCAGCTTTGGAGTGCTGTGAAATCTAAACTAGCTGAACTGTTCGTCTTTAGCCCCTTCGCCCTCTTACATGCTATGAAGTGTGATTTTTAACTTGACCAGATAAAAACAAACCTGTGAACTCAATCTGTATTGGTTAGAGCTATTGCTCATGTAGCTTGAATCTCTGTTCAATTGAAACTTGTATCTTCGGCTGATGCTTGGGTCGAGTTGGTCACTTGCTCAATTGGACGTATATCTGAGAACTGAGTTGATTTGTATTTATCAATCACACAAAAGGTAATGGGGGGAATGCTAGCTTTTCTCATCTGAGGCTCTTCTGCCCTGTGGTGTAGCAAGCGTGCTCGAGACCCTAAAGTATGTAAGGAAACTGGGCTTCTTACACCTGAATAAGTTGGACTCTGTTACCTCTGCACCAATGTTTTACTATGTTCCTGCCTTAACCTTTCTTTTCCCAGTTTGCGCTATTCCTACTTTATTAAGAATGGTAATTATTTTCTTGTTTTACTGTTTGTGATCTTACTAGATATCAAAGTTGTGTACTTTTCTTTTTCTCCCTCCCTTTTATAGGACTATATTAAAGGACTTTGCGAACCTGAAGTTGAACAAAAGGTAACCTATCCAAAGGAAATGCACTGTATATTTGCTGGTGCAAGGAATGTGTTTCTCAACAGTCTTATTCATGATACATGTGCTGATGTGTCAGTATATGAACTTGGTGTCCTTGGCATAAATGGAAGCGAGGAGGCGGTTGTTCTGGCTCAGAGTCGCTTACAACAATTTGTTGAACTTTTTGAGACCAATCTGAGTTTGCCCAACATTAGGGAATCGGCGGTCAAGAAACAGTTTAAATGCTTTGTTGAAACACACGCTGACAAATATACAATGGATCTGTTGCTTTTGCCTAGCTCCTTAAAGGAAGAACTTCTAAATCTTGCAAGATACACAATGGTTTTGGAACCTGAAGAACTTTGTGAGTTGCCAGATTTTGAAATAATACATCACACTGGTACCCAAACACCCGGATTGAAAAACGAAGACCAACCCTGTTTGGATGAAGTGCGAAGTAAAGCAAGTACCCCAGTGTCGGAGCTCACAAAACAAATGGACTCAGTCCTTTCCGAATCAGCAAATAATAACGGTTCTTCTCTCAATGGCACGCTTCCGATTCAGGAGTCTTGTGTCTCCAAAGAGAGGCAGTCTTGTAAAAGACGCTGTTCTGACGTTGAAGAGAGGAGTACCAAAAAGCAATTTTCTCTTGACAATCCAAGAGAATCTTTGGGCACAGTGACTGTGGTGGACGTTGTTGACCTGCTTTCTGACAGCTGCAGTGACTTAGATGATTCAGTGATCTTTGTAAAGGACTATGACGTCAGTGAGGAAGCAGAATACAAAATTCTTGTGAACTTTTTCCAAACAATGGGCTACGACAAAGAAATAGTAGAAATAGTAATTGGTGAGTTAGGACAATCGGAGGAACCACTCAAACTCCTGGATGAAATTGAAAAGGAGCACAAAAGGGTACAGGAAGAGCAAGCAAGATCTTCTTGCAAACCTGGCTCCTCCCATGTTTTGAGGGACATTAGCGCAAATAACATTAATGTTTCAAAGACACTTGAGGAACTTTCCACAATGAATGGTGAAAAAATCAAGAAAGGCCAGCCTAATCACCCCACAGAGAAAACACAAAAATCTACTGTTCCTCAAGTAACAGATTGCCAGGCAGTGAAGCCTAAAACTTCAAAGAGAACTTTCAGAACCGCAGCCAACTTTTCTGTTAATACGATGTCAACTAAAATCAACTCTTTAAACCTGGTGAAAAGTGACAACCTTGATGGGAGTTCGGGTCCTAACGTCTGTACACAGGAATTGGTAAAAAAAGACCTACTTAAAGACACAGACGTTATACCAAGAGGTACTTCAAACCTTCCCCTTCAAAATACTGTTCTGGCCAAAGATATACATTTGAAGAACCAGTCTCCAGTGTTGGCTGATCAAAATAATGGATTTATTTCCTCTACCCAACAAAGTTATAATTTGAACCCCTCGCAAACTAAATGTCCCCCAAGAATTCTTCCTAAACACCCAGTTGAATCTCAGAAATCTCCGGTTGGACCTGATAATCATACCCTAGTGACAAAAATGTTTGGCTCTTCAGATAGTGGGAGTCAAAGGTTTAATCTGGCGGCATCTATTCAAAATATTGAAAGACCAAATTCAATTGGTTCCTCAGGCATTGGGAGTCAAAGATGTCCGGAAGCTGCACCTGTTGCCAATATTATAAAGCCAAATAATCCTGATCCTTTGGGAAGACATAGGTTTTTTCCCCCAGAACCAAATGTGAATGCTCAGCAGCCTTTCCTTGGGAGACAGCAATTATCTGTTCCTGCACCTACTGTTAATTTTGAAGGACCAAAGCACACTGATCCTTCAATCACTGGGAGTCAAAGATTCTTTAATACAATAAATGTTCCTTATAAACTGGAATTACAAAATGAACCTGGTAAAGCAGATCTGAAACACATCATTATAGATGGAAGCAATATTGCAATGAGGTAAGCTCTTTCCCCATTCATTTTACATTTGCATTCTGTTTGTTGATTTTGCAGTACATACTGTCAACTTTTGTGTACAAAAATATTTTGGTGTGGTAGAACTCTAACAAAGCAGCATGGACCTTACCACGTGTGCCCTCAGCATGGCACGCACTGCATTTTGGTAGATATAGTGTCTTTTTTTCTTTTCGTTTCATTCGTAATTTTCATTTATGCGATATATCGTTGATCTGTTTGCAATGGGCAATCTGGTTTCATTTGAACAGAAAGTACAATTGAATTTTTACTATGGTAATTTCCTGACACCATGATGTTTCACTTGCATTATCATTCATCATCATCTTAGCCGAGCATTTCGACTGCTGTAGCAGAGTGATATGCTCAGAAGGTTGTTCATGTGCTGGAACAGGTACTTGGATATTTACCATTTGAACTGTCATGCAGCATTTGAAGATTGGACCACCTAAAAAGGTGTAGCCAGTTAGATCTTTATAAAAGCAAAACATTGAGAGGAGATTGCCTCAGTGAAAATGTAACTATCCTAGCTTTTCAAATGAAAGGCTATAACCTCACTGAAAATAGATCAATATTTTACGTCCAAAATTAAGGTTGAAAAGGGAAATAAAATATGCATGACATAGGGCATTGATGAAGGCCCACACTTATGCTAAATCATCATCTGCTTTGATTGCTACCACAATCTGTATTGAAGTCCTATTTTTCCTTCTTCAAATAATCTCACAAAGGAGCCCCTGAAAGATTGCATGAATGGGCTGGTGAGGGAGTTCCTTCACCTCGTGGATTACTTTAATTTATCTTTTTTTTGTCCATTACCCCCACTTTATGTGTTCTCTCCTTGCACTTTATCCTGACCTCTCCTGGTTCACTTTACCCCAGTTTCAAGAGGTTTCTTCCGGTAATAGTGCTTCTGTATGCTGTCATAATTATTATGCCTGCAAGTTTTTCATTTCAGAAAATCTTTTTCCTGTAACTAACATTTGGTCATTCTACTTTTCAGGAAGCAAAATTGCTATTAGCCGTGTGCGAAATTCACATAATTTGTTCTCAAACATTTTTGGGGAAATTGCACGTACTGACACAAATCAACGATCCATCAGTTAGCGCTATATTTTAGCGTGAAAGGCTTTCACCGGAGGACAGTTTTCCCGTTAAAAATGTAGCGAAAAGCACACGTGGTGCAAGCAACAGCCTCTAGCGCTGTGGCCCCTTGTTATTCCCTTGCACATGTGGTAGAACAGTACAGCAAATGGCGAGTAATTACGCAACAGTGCTTAATTGTGCAATTTCAGGGATTTAGCATAAGATGCTTAATACAAAATTACTGAAATTATAGAATATTATGCCAGTGTTATTTAAATGTCATCTCAATGTGTTCATTATTACCTTCTCCCTTTAAAAACGACATCTTGCAATTCCCTGAGGCTTCAGGCCAGTGCTTCATATACTGACTAGTCATCTGTAGCATTCTCTGTTAGGACCAGTACTTTTCTGTCAGCAGTTTGTTTTCTAATACTCATTAGTTGGACTTGGGCAGTTCAGTACATAGACCTGGGTACGCGCAGGTGACAGAGTGTCTTCTTTTCTTATCCTCATTCACCTCTAGGGTACAGCATGCTCACATGTGCAACTACCCCAGAAGGAGTCTGACATCCTGTATAGAGAAACTAAGGGCTACTGCACCAAAACTACCTCCAGAACTATCTGCGTCCACAAACCAAGCGTAAAAATTAATTTGCTTTCTTCAAGGGCAAAATAGATATGGTATATTGAATCGTGAAGTTTCAGTTTAATCATTTCAATGATGCTGGGTGTTATTTTTCTCTTTCTGTTACAGAGTCTATTTTGAGGCCGTGAAAGAGCTGACTAGGCTAACTGTATGACCAACATCCTATCCTATCCCTACTTGGAGGTTACCACATTTTAGCTTTTTAAATTATTTTGATAAAGTAAGTTCTTAAGATCACTGCAGATTATCAAGAGACTTGTACCTCGGTATACAGCACTATAAAATGTAATATTCGACAAAATAAACCCATCATGGACTTTCTCACAGAATTAGCAAAATTACCATACAGAAGAACGTTCTGGACAAAACAAGGTGGTGGGAGGATGCAAACAATAAAAAAATAACCACACTCTGGATTCTCTCCATGCCAACAACCGTTAGTTGTACTTAGAGGGGCTAATTCACAAGAGCACGTAAGAGTATGTAAAATAGTACTCCTGTACTATTTTTTTTTTTTTTTTTTTTTTTTTTGTGTTTTTTCGTTTACATACTCGTACATGCCTTTGTCACTTTTGGTGAATCTGCCCAAAGTATCATATATTTAATTGGGTTGCACAGCTATCCTACCTTTCTGGCTTTGCCCCACATCTATTCCAAAGTTCATAAGAGACTTCCAAACTTTTAACTAATTGCTCTGTTCCAACGGGCAAGAGCACTCTTTCTTCTCGGTAGCAAGGACTTTGTGGGCAACCTTCCGGAATTGAGAACAGATTCTTTCTATTCCTCCCGCACTTAGCATTCTCAGACCCTCAGTCTGACATGAAACGATAATGATGCCTCAGATCCCATGAAGAAAAGTTCCTTTTTAACACCCTGGAATACTTGTTACAGTCAGTGTTGCGAGGCTCATGTCTCAGAAGGCATGCAAACCAGATCCTCTAGCTGTCATTTCTTTCTTCCCGCAAGCCATGCATGCAATCTTTACACTAAATTGTGTCCCGTAGCTCCAACAATATTGCACCCACACACACTGCCTTGCTTGTTGAGTGTCTGGTGGGAAAACATAAGGCTCAGACCATGGACACTGGAGCCTCCATAAGAGCTAGGGCCACTTTGTTAAAGGGTAAGCATGACATTTCAGTCTCTGAACTCCACTGAGTTTCATGCCTTCGGCAGGCTGCTTGTCTAGGCCCAGTGTGTCGCTGTAAGTGCCTGTTGGTCGTTTAACCTGCGCTGAGAACTGACTCTTGTAATTAATGGGTTTCTGGAGAAGGATTTTGTTCAATGGAAAAACATGGTCTCCGTAGTCAATTGTCCTTCCAATGTGCAGTTCCGGATCCTGCTCCTGACCGTGGAAAGTTGACCTTGTGTTTTCTGTTGTTGTTGTTAACATCTATTTGTAAATTTTAGAACAAATTACTAGTACAGTAATCAGTTCTGCAAGACGATACATAGCATGATAATTGAAAATGGTAATATAGCAATAATAGTCCTACAGTACATACAGATCACAATAACATTACAGAAGTGTAATACAAATACAGCAGAGGTTTCCATAGTGGGCAAATATCACAACACATCTTGTGGCAACTATAAATATGTTTAAACAAGTTAAGCAACCAGATTATATATTCTCGTATCCGGTAATGCAGTAACCGTGCAGGAGTGGTATAGTCATTAATCGGGATTTAACTTCAGTTAGGTACGCAGAGTCCCAAAAGTCACGGGTTTGAGCAGCGGTAAGGTTGCGGCACCAGTCCTCACAGAACAACATATCTTTGAGCCAATCCTGAAATTTCGGAGCATACCTGCCACCCCACATCATGGCCACTCTATGCTTACCCAATAGAAGACCCATGGCAGTAAATTTACGAAACCCTTTAGTTACCTAGTTGACATAACCCAACAGAACCATCATAGAAACTAGTTGGAAAGCACTGTCTGTCATGTCTAATATCGCTACAATTATCTGATTCCAAAATGTGGTCACCAGCGGGCAGGACCATGCCAGGTGGAGGAAATCTGCCCCAGGCACCTCATCGCTTACTTGGTATCATAATTGTTATAATAGCTAATGAGCTACAGGCCAGATGTATGTTCTTAATAAAAATCTATAATGAATTAACTGATATCTGTCATTGGGGGACACCTCCTTAGATTGTGTACAACAGATTTGCCATTGGTCATCTGAAATGCAATGTCCCATGTCACCCTCCTATGCTGTGCGAACCTTGGGGGGCCTCTATAAACATGCAATCCAACACAGCAGCATATAACCGTGTGATAGGTTTAAATGGGAGCAGGTTAGAAAGCAATATTGCCAAAACTGGCCACACCAGAGGCTCCTCTGGAAACACGGTAGAGAGGCGGCAAACTTCATACGAGAGTTTACTGTAGGTAAGAACAGCCAGCAAGGTGGCGAAGGAGTAGCTTAAGTATTCTGGGTATGTTTTAAACATATGTGCTGTGACTAAATCGCCTTATGTTTAAGACTCTTCCTTTCAAGTGACATCAGCAGTTCTTGGTATGGTCGAGCTCCAGCATATGATCATATTTGAGGGGTATTTGCAGTGGGTATGGTACTGAAACATTACATAGAGGGCAACCTGTTCTGGAACTGCACATATGGGGCAGCAGGAAGAGGGGTGGGGTAAATTTGGCCTTGCTCTATTAAAAACATTGGGCGGCCTGTCTGCTATTGTGAAACCAGTGGTGGATTAATTGCACAGGTGCAATTCATCCACCCCTGGTTTCACAATAATACACCTCGAAGTGTGGGGCCACAAATCCCCCCCCCCCCCCCCCCTCCCCCCCAAATGATACGGGAGCTGCAATTTGTGCCACCCTATCCATTGCTGTCGGCCTGCCCATGCCAGCTTGATCCGCAAAAAAGACCACCTTTAAAGGAATGGGAACACTTTGAAACCGATAAAGCAGCTTCGGCAAGACAATCGTTTTCATCAGCGCCACTACCTGTCAGAGAAGGTGGAAGGAGATCCAATGGTCCCTCATTTAGGCGCAACCTAGCAGAGGGAGCGTTATACAGAATCTGAACCCATTTAGCAAATGCCTCACCCAGTCCCAGTCTGGACAGTACAGTGAGTAGAAAATGACATTCAACCGTATCGAATGCCTTGGCGGCATCCAAAAACACAGCAACAGTTGGTATATCTGGGTTTAGCTGGTGTGTTCAGGCGAATTCGACAAGGAGGCCGGCGCTTTCCTGTTCATTTTTATTTTTTTAAATAACATATTTGATCTCTGCTTTGGGGGTTCACGAAGAAGCTCCTGTTACGCCAGATCTAACCACGCCAAGGTCCGTCTATTTAAATTAGCTGACATATTACGAGATCCGCCAGTTAACAATGTTCTCACGTGACCATAACGTTCGGTGCATACAGGTCCCATGATGCAGCGATTTTTGCATCAGGAAACTAGCTGTTGTGGTGTCCCTTCAAATGTCATTGAAAAGTTGCAGTTTTTCCTTGGATTGGCCTCCGCGATCCTTCTTTTCATTTGATTAACGGGATGTCTGTCCTCTGAGGCCTCACTGCACTGTTGGGGGCCCCCGTTGACAGGATTGTGATATATAGATATATATATCTTTCTATCTATCTAGCTATCTCTTTCTATCTATATCTATCACAGCATTTTCTCCCCAATAAAGGAAAGGCTACACTCATTAACATGAGCATTATTCATTTATTTGGAGACCGTGCTTGCCACAGGGACGCGTTTCGGCTGTTCACTCAGCCTTTGTTCAACCTGAGAGAGCCTCATTATCTCCACAGAGTTAAATACTCTCACATGTGCAGGTAGGTAAACATAGATGAAATACTCTCCTTTAAAAAAATTAAAATAAAGTTATTACTTTGTAGTATCCACGGTTTTACCTCCACGCAATAACGGGAAAATAAAATAAATCCAGGCGCTTTACAACAGTTCTTGCAGCTTCAAAACGGTAAAATTACGCGCTTGATAACTTTCTTTTTTGGTATCCGGTGTCAAAAGTAAATGAGACTGTCACTTTAATCACAAATTATCATCCCATTTCAGGCTCCAAACCATGTTCAGTCCCAAATCAGGAGAAGCTGAGCAGTGCGAGCAAGAGACTTTGTTAACAGTGGGCAATGCTTGTGAGAGAGTTGCAGTGGTCTAGCAGCTTGTTGGATAACTGAAAAATGAAAATCAACTTAAAGCATGTTTTCCGTAAAGCAATAAGAAAAACATTCAAATGGCTGAGTAAAATAAAAAAAATTGTGCTCCTCATTTGGGACTGGACATTGTTTGGAGCTGAAATGGAATTATAATTTGTAATGAAAGTGGCAGTCTCGTTTACTTTTGACACCGGATAGCAAAAAGGAAGTTATCGAGCACATCATTTTACCATTTCTAAAGCTGCAAGAACTGAATTAAAGCGTCTTGATTAATTTAATTTTCCTGTTGGTGTGTGGAGGTAAAACAGATGATACTACAAAGTAATAACTATATTCATTTTTTTTTTTTTTTAACTAAGTATTTCGTCTGTTTACCTACCTGCACATGGTAGAGTATTTAAATCTGTGGAGTTATTGAGGCTCTCTCAGGTTGACAAGGGCTGAGTGAACAGCCAAAACGCATTCCTGTGGCAAGCACTGTGTGTATGTGTATGTATGTGTGTATGTGTATATATAGCGAGTTCCTGCCCTCGCCAGTGGTAGCAACCGTCCTAGGAGTTCGGCAGTAAAGGTGGGACCTTGGAGCTGAAATTTAAAAAAACAGCTTGAACCGCTGTTGTCACGATTGCTCTCCTGACCAATGAAGGTCGTAAGCTACTCAAACCGAAGGACGCCGAGCCATTTGTCTGACGCCTGCGGACATCATATGTTTTTCTTCCAACGGCTGGCGAGGGTTTACATGGTGAATTGACTGTCCTTACTGAGGGGCCTAAAAGGCGATGGTGATACTAAGAACCAACAATGCATTTTAGACAAGGTTACCAGTATCTGAATCCGCCCATTGGGAATAATGTTTTATCTGGCATTTGGGCCCATATTTGATTAATACAATCGTAGAGATTGTAACATTGGCGTACAACATCGCAGCTGCGAAAGATCAGAAAAAGCACTGCAGCCTTCCCATTGGCCTTGTATCCACCAATAAGAACGGTGCAATAGCAAAGCGCCATCCACGCCGAGATGGAAAGGGACCAAGCATTTTGCCATTTCTATCTCGACGTGAATGGCACTGTGCTAATCCTACGCTTAAAGGCTTTGATAGAAAAGCAGACATTTGAGGTGAGCAAAATTAGTGTCGCTGGTGTTGAGTGCTTATACTGGAGCTGCTTTCCACCTAAAATTGAGAACTACCCAGAGCTCTCTGCTTCTATTTTTGTGTGTGTGTACATGTGTGTGTGTGTGTGTGTGTGTATGTGTATGTGTGTGTGTGTGTGTATATATATATATATATATATATATATATATATATATATATATTTTCAGTGAAAAAACCATAGGTTTCACACATGTTATAGTTAGCTGGAAATTTTACTGATAAAAAACCAATGAAATTGCCCCGTTATAGTTAGTGCAGGCAACTATAACTCACGCGACCGCAATCCTCTGCTGATGACATATGTGTCTTTATGAAAAAAAAATATTTGTAATATATGTATAGCTAAAGTTTAATGGAAGAAGACATGGGCAAATAAGTGTCTAAATACAGTATTAGCATCAGCAGAAGATTGCGGTCGCGTGAGTTATAGTTGCCTGCACTAACTATAACGGGGCAATTTCATTGGTTTTTTTATCAGTAAAATTTCCAGCTAACTATAACATGTGTGAAACCTATGGTTTTATCAGTGAATTTGCAAGGTTTTTTAAATGTTAAGTTAGTTTACGCCATTCGTGGCGTGCGCACCCACTTAACGCAGTTCGTTCCATTTAGACACTTATATACCCATTTATTCTTCCATCGACCTTGAGATATACATATATAAAACATATTTAATTTTCAGAAAAACACACATTCACTGGATGTCATCAGTGATGTCATCAGTGATGTCATTTGAGATGTCATCAGTGATGTGATCTTCCAATAGATCACATCTCCGGCAGTTGATGTGTCACGAGAGGTTGAACAGCGGATGACGTCTTTGACGAATGTGTGACTATAAGACATCATCCCTACACATGAGAACTGCATGGTGCGAGTAGGCATCTCCCAGTAGAAAAACTACTGGTGTCGGAGCACAAAAACGTACAGGTGAGTGCATTGGGCCTCACTTTCGGGTTGCATGTAACATATGCATTGACACACGGCAGGGATATACAAATACAGAACAATATATTGCCCTGACGAAGGCCCCCAGACCCGATTGGGCTAATTACTAGGGCCGAAACATGTTGGCACAAAACTGAGGGCACATTTGAATCAAATTAGGTTCAAAATAACCCCGACACGAAATTTTTAACGATACCAAGAGTACCCAAGAATAAAAAACCAAACAGGGGTATACTCATAGGTATTTTTAATTCCAACCTGGTTCCCTGCTTAACCAGTTACCCACTTATCTAAGAACTCCCATTATATCTTTGGTTGAGTCCGCCTGGAGAGTACCATCTACTCTGGGTGTGGAGTATTTGCCTATGATGAAGCATGTCACTATTATGTGAGTGAGGCTTTTACTTCAATATCTTTGATATTCCACCTGACAACTGGGTATTGGAAGATCACTCCACTACAACGGAAGATTATGATTGTCCATTCTTCTCACAACAGTTGTTTATTGTGTAAAAAAGTCTAGTACGGGAGAACACAACTGTGTCGTCCACTCTCTCACTCTCCATGTGTGAAAAACATGTCATGAGTGATGTAATATGTGACGTCAGCAGCAGTGCATTGCGGGCGCGCGAGTTATAGTTAGCTGAGCTAACTATAACGGGGGAATTTCAATGGTTTTGTACAAGTGAAAAGTCCAGCTAACTATAACACCCCTGAAACCTATGGTTTTTTCTGTGAATTTCAAAGGTTTTTTAAATGCTAATTTCTAACTATGCCTACAGAGAGAGGACATGTGAAGAAAGAAGGAAAAATGCACAGAAAGAACAAAAAGAAGAGCAGAAAGAAGCCTTGTTCCAAAATCATCCTGTACCCTCAACTTTTTCAGACGGATACTGGTGGTAACTGAGTCTGACTAACCAGTCCTAGAGCCAGTGCTATGTTAAAAGACACTTAGAATACAGTGAAAACACCTACATACACTAGGGAACATTATGCGTTGGGGTCCCCCTGTGATTAGCATGACCTCCTCTGTAAGCCCCTAGTATATAATAGGGCAGGGGGATTAAAACTACCTCTTAAAACAGGCCACAGGGCGTTTTTGCACATGTTAACTCAGGCCCCGTCCCCTCCCTTCACCACTGTGTATACACGCCCTGTGTCCGTTTTTAGTTGGGAGATTAAGTTCATTTGAATCCTGAGGGTCCCTAGGGTCCAACTAGCCCACTAGGTACCTCCAGTAAGTGCCACAGAGCTGCGTTGCAGAGAGGTGTAAAAAGTGGCACGGCCTGGACCACCTCTCTGCAATGCAGCTCAGTGGCGCTTACTGGAAGCACTTGGTGGGCTAGTCAGCCCCCAGGGGCCCTCAGTATTGAAGGGAAATTATATCCCCAATTTAAAACGTGCCATAGTGCGTGTTTGCACACGTCACCTCAGGCCCCATCCCCTCCCTTCACCACTGTGTAAACGCGCCCTATGGCTATTCTAAATTGAGAGATTAAGTCCCCTTGAATCCTAAGGGTCCCTAGGGTCAAACTAGACCACTAGGTACCTCCAGTAAGCGCCACAGAGCTGCGTTGCAGAGGTGTAAAAAGGGGCTTGGCCTCAGAACACCTGTCTGCAGCGCAGCTCCCTGGCGCATACTGGAGATGCCTGTTGGGCTAGTTGGCCCTCAGGGACCCTCAGTATTGAAGAGGAATTAATTCCCCAACTTACAACTCGCCAGGGGGCGCGTTTGCAGAGTGCTGCACGGAGAGGGCGTGGCATCCGGCACGATGCCAGTCTTTTATTAATTTTAATTTTTGAAGAAGAGGGGCTGTGTGATTCCCCTTCTTATTCTAATTTATTGGGCCTGTCTCCTAATTATATTTTTTTGACCCCTATCCCCAGGGCCGGCCACTGTTTTTTATTTTTAAAAAATATATATTTATAGACACACCTAGGACATGCTGGACAAACCGTACGCACCTATCACCATGACGATTTGCGTGATATTCATTAAAAGGCGACTATGCATACAATGAATCCACGTGGAATGTATTCACACCACTAGTGAATCTGTCATGTCTGATGCCCTACCGTGCCTAATCCCGGTAGACACCCTTGTCGTTTATTTATACAAACATGGGTAGCTATGGACGGGCACATTTAATACACATGCACACCAAGCCATTCAAAGGGGATTCGACAAAAATTCGACAAACTATGCAAGAAACCCCCCTCACGGTTTATAAAACACACATCCACTGCCAGATGTGTAATACTTTTTATTTTACTCTCTGGAAAGGGGACGAACATCACTTGAGAGTCACAGCGCGCTCCTGGCAGAGCCCAATGCTGTGTTACACCCACCATTGCCTGCTGAGTGCCACACACCTCTGTGTTGTATTCCACTAGCTAGAGCATATGCTATGACACTCTCTAGCCCATGTGCACTGTAACACCACCCCGTGAATGTCATGCCACACTTGTCTTCGCACGGGTTATATTGCCTCATCTAACGTGCCTTCCTCAATGCCTATGTTATAACGCACAGTGCTATGCCATACATATTACAATCTGGGATCCATATCTTTGTCACAGTGCATATGCAACGTTACACTCCCCAGCACATATTTTATATTACAACTTTAGAGACTAGTTAGGTTACACAACACTGCCCTGTGCATATTACACTCCAAGGCGCACATCGCATAGCACGCACTAGTGCCTGTGCTATCTCGCGCTCTCCAATGAATCTGTCATTGCGCGCAATGTATTGCATATTATATTTCACGCCCGGTGCATCTTATATCACACTTTTTGGTGCATAGTTTATACCATATACTATATCTAGTTTTCATTTGCAATCGTGCTCTCAGGACTATGTTCTATATAACACTGTGTTCACCTACCCTTTTCACGGGCATTACATTTTGCGATAGGGGGTGGAGGGTCAGGGGGTGTTTCTGCCAAGTGAGCCCGGAGTCACAGTCACAAACGTCCTCTTCTTCCTGAATAAAAGTGAGATTATGCTGCATACTTGTTCATATTTTAAGTAGTTCGCACAGACACACGTTTTAAAAACAATAAAGCTCCTAATACGCGCCTTCTCTGAACAGTTAGCTTGCTGCCCCATCCCCCTCCTCCCTATCCTCTGTTGTGTGAATCCATGGACTAGCCTCCTCCCTCCGGCCATGCATGGTCTGATGTGCTGCCACTGCCCTCAATTTAGTATGATATACCAGTCCACTCCTCCTGTCCTCCATTGCCCAATTCTATGCCCCATCATTGACCTCCTGCTTAAACTGTGCTTAGCTTGCTGCCCCTATTCTCCTTCCCCCTGCCCTCCGATGTCTTTGTGCATGCCCCTGCTCCATCCTTTTTGCCCACCATGTTCCATGGACCTGCCCCTCCTATCTACTCTGAGTGTTCTGTTGAGCTGCCACTCCCCTCCCACCTGCCTAGCATTGTCAGATGACTGTAACCTGTCCCTGCCACCTCCACCCTGCCTGTCCATATGCCATGCCCCTATCCTCTTCCTCCTGTCCTACATGGTCCATTGTACTGCCACACCCTTCTGCCCTCCCTGGTCTGTTGTGCTGCAACTGCTCCTCCTGCCTGCCCCGTGCGGTCTGTTGTGAGTCACCTTCCCCTGAACTTTCTTGTCTGTGCACAGATCCTGACCCTCCCTTCTATCCTCCATCGTCCTTTGTGCATTCCCCTGCACCCTCCTTCTTGCCCATCATAGCCATTGTGCTGCCACTAACCCTCCCACTTGCCATGCATGGTCTTCTGTGCTGCCATGGCCCCTCCCACTTTCCCTGTGTGGTCAGTTAGCTGCCCCTGACCTCCTCCCACCTTCCCTCCATGGTCTGTGTGTATGCCAACACAGTCTCGCTGTTGCTCTTCATGGTGTGTCTTGCTTCTAGTGCCCATCCTGCCTGACCTCCATGGCTATCTTGCTGCTCCTGCCCTTCCCCCTTGCCCCCAGCCCTCTGTTTACATGTGCAGACCCCTACTCCCTCCATCCTGGCTTGTCTGTTCCATTGTAATGCCCTTGATCCGTCCCTCCTGCCCTTTATGGTCTGTTATGCTGCAGCTTTCTCTCCTGTCTGTCCATTATGGTCCGCTAGCTACCATTGCCTCTTGCCCCTCTGTTCTCTGTTGTCCAAGTGCATGGTCCTGTCCCCTCCCTCTTGCTTTCTATGGATTGTTGTGCTGCACTCCCGTCCCGCATGCCCTGTGTGGTGTATTGTGCTGCTGCAAACACTGATGCCTGCCCTGCAGGGTCAGTTTGGTGCACCTCTCCATGTCCCTCCTGTCCTCTGTTATCCAAGTCCATGTCCCTACCCCATTTCCTTCCATGATCCAATGTACCATACTTGCGAACATTTTGAACTTGGTAAGAGGGAGATTTTGAAAAAAAAACTGGGGTATTGATTTTCCCCTTTTAGTTACATTGAAAAAGAGGAGATTGTAGACAGGAGACCGATCAAATAAAGTCCATTTCAGCTTAAAAACATTGGACGTTTCCTGGCTGAATCGGGTCTGTTGGCATGTATGGTTGTACTACCATTGCCTCTTCTTTCTGCTCACAATGGTCTATTACATTGCCACAGCCTCTCTTGCAAGTCCTGTATTGTTGGTTTGTTGCCCCTGCCCCCCTTTCCACTGCCCTCCATAGTCTGTTGTGCTGCCACGGCCCTTCCTGCCTGCTCAGTGTGGTTAAATTGTTGCCTTTGCACCCTCCTACCTGCCTTCAATTTTAAGAGTCCGTGCCCCTGGCCTCTGCCTCTCAACAGTATCCTAATGAACAACTAGATTGCTAACATTCTATATTTATTACAAAAGTGTGGAACGCCTGATGTCATCTTGATGTAATCAAAACTGTAATACCTAGAGCATTTCCTTTAGAAATTACATATATGAGAGGGTCTTATTGGCATCAAAATTAAGGTTAGTGCTCTAAAAGACTAAAATAAGGACATATTTTCTGAGTTTTCACTTTTAAATTATTGAAGGCGCATAGGACACGACCCTTATCATTTAAATGCTTCAATTGCCAAAGCTTCTGAAGAGAAGTGGGGACACTTCGAAACGCGTCCGGTATCCATGGTACATTGAACTGCTTAAAGTTATCGTTCTGCAGGCGGATTGTATACCATAAAGGCTCTTCATGAGCATGTTGCTGTTCGAGTGATCCTTGTACATTGGGTACTTTGGAGCTTGGATAAATACGCGGCACACCCTGCCGCGAAGGAGCACCACCCCAGGATTTGGGGGCCACGCGGTCTGCTATCGAGCAGGCCGACTTCGTGGGGCAGCATCGGGTTTAGCATATCCCTGGCACACCAAGGCCCATCTGGGGGCTATGAATGTCACAGCAGCAACATTGCGCGCTCCATCTGGAGACAAAGGACACTACAAGGCCCATAATGCTCTGCTAGTCGCACCGAGGCCCATCTGGGGGCTATGAATGTCACAGCAGCAACATTGCGCGCTCCATCTGGAGACAAAGGACACTACAAGGCCCATAATGCTCTGCTAGTCGCAGCAGAGCATCCCATCCAGGCCAAAATCACTCGAACTGTGCTGCTAAAATGTCCTGCAATAATATTTTATCCTTGATAAGGTGGATAATAAGATGTGCCTCGTCATGCCAATAAGTGATCCCAGTGTTCTGCAGGCTCCATTCACAGACCCGCCTTTGATAACACGCGGTGGTGCGCTTAAACACGGTTTGGACTGCCGTGATATATACTGTTCCACAAAGTGTCCAAAGGCGGGGTCTGTGACTCTGTGAATGGAGCCTGCAGAACACTGGGATCACTTATTGGCATGACGAGGCGCATTTCATTATCCACCTTATCAAGGGTAAAATATTATTGCAGGACATTTTAGCAGCACAGTTGGAGTGATTTTTGTTATTGAAACTATGATTACCAGCATGCACTGCCTGAAGTAATGACGCTCACCTGGGCAGGATTGAAAGAATAGTGAAAACAGTGCGCAGTCTCGAGTAAGTTCACTTTGCTGCTGCCCGTGAACAAGGAAACAAGCTTTCTGTAACGCGTTGGGCAAAAGGAATATTAAAGGGAATATTATGCTGACCTGTGACATGCTGTGCATTATTTTTATCCCGGTGAGGAGTGCGCTTTGTGTTTTGGACACTTTGTGGAAAAATATATATAATCTACTGGCGGTCGCCAATAGATAGTTATAGTTAGGACTGTGTTTCCATAGGAAATCTGAAAATTCTATTTTGAATAACTTTGGCGCCGGTTGACGAATCCTCGCGAAATTTTCAAAACTAATGGGGTGCTCCGTTCAGCTCCTACCCTGAAAGTCTCGGGGTGATTCGTCAAGCGGGGGCCGAGAAAAAAGGGGGGTCCCAAAATGCTTTTTCCCCATGCATTTTCCCATAGGACCCTTAGTCGAAGGTACAGCCCGAACGGCTGAACAGAATTACTTGAAATTTGGCAGAGAGGTAGTCCTCAGGTCAGGGAAGTGCCTTTTGCATGTATGGAGTCAATCTGTTCAGGATTCCCTGAGAAAATTGCAGTTAAAAGCACATAAATATCTATAGCCGCGCACCGTGAGCGCACCCTAACGCGTGCGAGCGTAATTCTGATTGGTGGTTATATGTTAGTCAACGTTCGAATCGGTCGAAATCAGATAGTGTCGGCCGCCATTTTGTTTGTTGTGGGTGCGAGAGTGAAAAAGAGAGGTGACGAACGTGAAAAGGGGGCAGGGTAGAGAGTTCCTGACCCCCTAGCCTTTGTCAGGGGGTCCCTAAAGGACCCCGAAGGGTGAAAATTTATTATATTTTTTTCAAAAAATCGCGGGGTGCGCGCACGGTGCCGTGCGCATACGGTGCGCGCACGGTGAAAAATATATAAAAAAAAATAATACATACATAACTTAGCATTTAAAAAACCGTACAAATTCACATAAAAAACCATAGGTTTCACACACGTTATAGTTAGGAATTAGCATTTAAAAAAACCTTGCAAATTCACTTAAAAAACCATAGGTTTCACACATGTTATAGTTAGGTGGACATTTCACTCGTAAAAAACCAATGAAATTCCACTGTTATAGTTGGTTCAGATAACTATAACTCGCGCGACCGCCACTCTATCACAAGGATGATGTCATCAGTGATGTCATGAGTGATGCCACTGACCATGTCATGAGTGATGTAATATGTGACGTCAGGAGCACTGGATTGCGGGTGCGCGAGTTATAGTTATCTGAACTAACTATAACGGTGGAATTTCATTGGTTTTTTACGAGTGAAATGTCCACCTAACTATAAGATGTGTGAAACCTATGGTTTTTTAAGTGAATATATATATATATTCTCTACTGGCGGTCGCCAGTAGATAGTTATAGTTAGGACCGAGTTCCCATAGGAAAACTGAAAATTCTATTTTGAATAACTTTGGCGCCGGTTGACTTATCTTCGCGAAATTTTCAAAACTAATGGGGCGGTCCGCTCAGCTCCTACCCTGAAAGTCTCGGGGTGATTCGTCAAGCGGAGGCTGAGTAAAAAGGGGGGGTCCCAAAACTCGTTTCCCCCATGCATTTTCCCATAGGACCTTTAGTCGAAGGTACACCCCGAACGGCTGAACAGAATTACTTGAAATTTGGCAAAGAGGTAGTCCTCAGGTCAGGCATGTGCCTTTTTGCATATATGGTGTCAATTTGTTCAGTAGTTCCTGAGAAAATTGCACTTAAAAGTACATAAATATCTATATGTGCGCACGGGGCGCGCACCAAATGTCCGCGAGCGTAATTCTGATTGGTGGTTAGATGTCAGTCAACATTCCAATCGGTGGAAATCAGGAAGTGTCGGACGCCATTTTGTGTGTGACAGTGAAAAAGAAAGGTGGAGAACGTGAAAAGGGGGCAGGGTAGAGAGTTCCTGACCCCCTAGCCTTTGTTAGGGGGTCCCTGAAGGACCCCGAAGGGTGAAAAAAAAACATTTTATTTTTTTTCAAAAAATCGCGGGGTGCGCGCACCCCCAGCCGCCATTTTGAGTTTTAGAGGCAGAAGAGAGCTAAAAACACAAGTGGAGAACGTGAAAAGGGGGCAGGGTAGAGAGTCCCTGACCCCCTAGGCCTTCTCAGGGGGTCCCTAAAGGACCTCGTAAATCCAAAAAAAAAGCATTTCGTTTAATAAAAAAAATTGCCGGTGCGCGCACCGTGAAAAACCCTTAAAAAAAACAAAAAAAAAATTTAAACTGTTTCTAGAAGATATTAACTATGCTGTTCAACTTTATCCAAATTCAAAAAAAGAGCTGAACCATTCCATATTACAGGATACAGTCAATCTATAACTATATACATAGGTAGTTTATTGTAAAATAAATATATAAAAAATATAATACATACATAAATTAGCATTTAAAAAAAACCTTACAAATTAACTTAAAAAACCATAGGTTTCACACACGTTATAGTTAAAAATTAGCATTTAAAAAACCTTACAAATTCACTTAAAAAACCATAGGTTTCACACACGTTATAGTTAGGAATTAGCATTTAAAAAACCTTGCAAATTCGCTGAAAAAACCATAGGTTTCACACGTTATAGTTAGCGGGACATTTTACTCGTACAAAACCATTGAAATTCCCCCGTTATAGTTAGTTCAGCTAACTAGAACTCGCGCGACCGCAATCCACTGCTGATGACGTCGCATATTACATCACTCATGACATGGTCAGTGACATCACTCATGACGTCACTGATGACATCTTTGATGACATCATCCAGTGAATGTGTCTTTCTGAAAAATAAATATTTTTTATATATGTATATCTAAAGGTTAATGGAAGAATAAATGGGTAAATAAGTGTCTAAATGGATGGTTTTTTTTGTAAAATTAATTGTATAACTGATTTAACATTATCTTAGTGAATACTAGTATTAGTGAGTAATGTTTAAATATTTAAATATCTGTATCAGTGTCTCGATTTGTGTACAAGTGGCTGCATGGGTTGGTGAGTAGCTACATGAGTTTATATGGGTTATTAGTTCGTTTTTAGAGTATCAGTATGAGTATCTGTATGGTTCAGTGGGGGATGTTACTTAGCGTATAGATGCATGAATGAGTGACCCACTGTTTGTACGTGTTTTGAAGACAGTATGTGAGCAGGACAGTATGGGTGGATGAGTGTGTGTGTGTATGGGTGAGTAAGAGTGAATGACTGTCTCAATAGTGTCTTATATGTGACGTCATCGGCAGTGGATTGCGGTCGCCCGAGTTCTAGTTAGCTGAACTAACTATAACGGGGGAATTTCAATGGTTTTGTACGAGTGAAATGTCCAGCTAACTATAACGTGTGAAACCTATGGTTTTTTCAGTGTGTGTGTGTGTGTGTGTGTGTGTGTGTGTGTGTGTGTGTGTGTATATATCAGCCAATGGTTTCACCAGGAATCAAAATTATTATTTATTTATTTATTGTACTTTACTGGTAAACCCAAGGCATTACTGAATGACTGTATCGCAAACAGTGACTGAAGTGTAGCTGGGGCATTTTACTACAGTCCTCCTGAAATGCAGACTAGTTTCCTCATTGTCTGGTCACGCGATTCAGGAAGTTCGACTGCTAAATATAGATCATAATTGTTAATCACCACAAGATATCTTGAAACAAAATGATTCATGTCTTCCCAAAAGTCTGTTATGTATGAACAGGAAATGCAAATTAAGTATGAAACTGTGGAAGTTCCCTGGTGTATTTTCTTTTTGTTTCTTTTACTGTTTTGGGGTTGGCAGATGAATATGATCCGTAAACCAAATTCATTGGTTGGCTGAAATGCAAATCTCCTAAGAGTGTAGGGCAATTGCAATCTAAAATCAATTAGCTCATTCTTAAGAATGGGAGCAGCAGATATTCCATCAGAAAGAGATGCTAAAGCAAGAACATGCCTGGTAACTTAAAGGGGGGGGGGGGGTATTTTCTTCTTTTGCCTAGTTTTATGAAGGTGGTATAACTTTACAGTTCATTTGGATTCTACTCGTCAATAAATCATGTTTCTCTGAGTAGCAAAATAATGCTGTTTGTCTTGCATATGTTGTATATGCTGTTTAAAAAAAAAAAAAAAAAATTATATAGAAATGTTGTGGGACCGTTCTGGTATGTAATCCAGTTCGTTTGTATAGCAGAATGTTTGTTGTAGTGCTCTATTTGTACTTTAAAAATATTTTTATATTAAAAATGTAATACAAATCTAAAGAATAAACATTGTGTGTCATATCAGTGGTAGACAAAGGAGCAAGTGTTTAATGTTGATGTTTGTTACCCAACTCACTGGTACCATTTTATCAACCTTTTAAAATATTTAAGGCTGAGTGGACCAAGCAGGACTAAACCTTTGCTATAGGGTGAAACACTGATTCATTTAGTGATGTAGTACTCCGAAAGTATATTCACGCAACCACCTCCACACCTCTCCTTTAGTGCCAAGCTCCATTAATAGTTTATCACATTTAAATAGTTTACTGTACAGCAGGCAGCCTCAAGATGCTGTTCTTAAAGAAGTGGTGATTTTGGAGTTTGGTATACATGTGTGTTAAGCTCTTCATTAAATTGTATGTATTTCTTTGGTACAGGGGGGATGGAGAAAGAGAGTATAAGGCAACTACTGAATATCCCCAACAATGTCAGTGATTGCCAGGTTGTACCATTGGAGGCCTGGGTAGGAGGTGTGTGACCAAGTTCTTTTCAGCAGAGTGGAAATTCCTTGCTGAGAGAACTCAACCTTATGACCTGTGATTAGTCTGACACAGTCCATGCAGGTATGTTCAAGCTGAATCGTAGCTGCCATTTGAAGCAGTGTAATTTCCTAATTGCTAAGGAGATGGGTTATCTATGTCTACCCTTCCAGACTACAAGCAGAACAGCATTTTGGGCAAGTTGAAGTTCAGCTGTCTGCTCTTTGCTGGTTACAAGTGTTTCAGTTCTCTAGATCCCAAGCGTAGAGTAGAATTGGTTTTGTAGTTCTAGCTAATATGTTTGATATATGGCAGATACTAGTATTATTTGTAGTATTTATTTATTTATAGGGCAGAAGCACACCAAAGCTTAATGGCATTAGTATAATATGAATAAGAGTATGAAAATCTTTGTCGCCTGCTATTGACTTGTATGTTTTTGGAATGGTGCAGATAAATTGGTCTCTAGATCTTCGATAGTTTGGCCGAAGTTAGAACTTCTTTTTCCAAAACAGGGGTGCGTTTGCCATGTATAATGCAGTGCATAATGATACGGGCTTTTAATTGTATATTGTGCTTCACCAGAAGCCTTTAAAGGCGTCTTAATATAGTTGAGATATGATGGTGTCTCGGGCTGTTAGCAATTGGGCAAGTGCGAGACGTTCTATTGATGATGTTGAGTCACTTCAAGAGCCTTTCCTTATTAAATCGGATGGCTCCCCTATGATTTAAAGCCATGCAAACTTTAAATGGTTTACTTTGGCAGGCGCAAACAACTATTGAACCATTTTTTAGGCTGATCTTATGAGGCTGAGGACTATACTGAAATCTTTCCAGATGAAGAGCCGGTGTGCCTTCTCTATGCAAACAAGCCTTTTTCCTCACGGGAGGAATTGTAATTCCAGGTTGTTCCCACTGTCCGGATGAATACCCTCCAACAAAGTAATAATTGACCTTTTTATTCTTTTTTGGTCGAAAGCCTGGATTGACGGTATTATTCACCTAAGGACAATATTGATTTGAACACTGTCCCTATAGATTATGGATGGAATTTGATTCTAAAAGTAAGCTGTCAGACGGGCATGGGTGCTACATACATTGTTTCAATTTGTTGTTTCATAATGTATTTCGTTTGACTTTTTTCACCTATACAAGAGTACTTATATTCTGCACAATAGAGCAACCAATTTATGATGTGTATATAACCTTTATACAGTTTTGAACAGATTGATTTTGGCATTTGTGTGTTGTAATGTTATTACGCTCTTCCCTGGTCTCATGAATGACAATTTCCCCTCTCCTATGGATTAAGGTTTGTGACTACTGGTATGAAGTCAGGATATACTAATTCAACTGCCATATCTAGAAATGTTCCGGTAGGACCAAATCCTTTCTGTACCAGGCCATGGAGCAAGTGGCAGCTTTCTGTACTCTTTGTAGGCATCTTGGAAATGTTGTGGGGGTACCCATGTAACAGGTGTTCACACAGTCCAGATAGAATAAAACTAGGGCCTGGATGATAAGGCTATGATGGCAGGGACCCTGAAAAGGTAAAAAGATCTTCATCTAAAGTTGCCAGAAGGAAGGTTTGGCTATGTGGGTGGCCTGCTGATCCATTGTGACTTGCAAGTCCGGGTTCTTAAACTTGCAAGCCATTTGGGGGATGTTTCTATAATTGGAGGTCATTCGGAGAGAGAAGGGCTTGCATTATATTTTCCTGAGACTAGAAGATCTGTTTCGGTTGGATTTAGTTTTAAAAATATTTGTGGCCCTCCATTGGCAGATGATGGTAATCTGATTTAGCATGTCTGAGTTGGATGAGATGGCTGACCTGGAGGACTGAGGTTGAAGATAAGTTTGATGGCTCTGTCATATAGAACGACATCCACCATGCTCCCTAACAGGGTGACAATTGAGCCCATGTTAATGTTAGACCAGGGGAGGTACCCTTGACCACACAGGTGTCTGAGGCTTCAAAATCAACTGAGGCAAAGCTACTGCTTGAGTCCGGCCAACAAGAAAGGAGGAGAGCCATGGAATGGTCAGATGGTCTTAGCCATTAGATTCTAGATGTCTCTAAAACCGCTGATAAGTTCAAAAGGCCGCTGATTAGCCCTTGTCATTTTTACGGCATAGCTAGTCTAACACAGAGCATACTACTCACTAAGTGCTATCACCTGTTTGAAATCCTCCTGTAGATGCTGTAACATCTTATTTTACACTGCAAATTCATGAAGTTGGCTAAACAGGAGTTTCTTCAACATTTAAGCTAGGAAAGGAAAAAGCAAGATGGGTTGTTAGTTGTTAGTGTCAACATGACTGAGGATAGGTTTCTTAGGCAGTGGTTGCAGCCTTGCTGCCTTCCACTTTGAGCAGCTCCGTAATCTCTTCACTACAAAAGTAAGAGATGTTCTTAATTCTCTTTGCAGGTCCGAGATCGGTATAGTCTGGGCGATGTAAATGAGTACTTCAACAGCAAAATTATATAGGCGTTTGGCTTATGATCTAAATGTATAGTCACGCTAAAATCCTTGGACCTAGAGCAGACAACAGTGTGATCTTTTAGTTTGGGTTACCTGTTAAGAATTTTCTCTGCAGAAACCTCAGACAGTGCGTTGCTGAGTGACTGTGAAGCCACTGATCCCCCCCCGCAATCTGATGTACTGATGGCATACTATTTTAAACAGTTATTTGGGGAATTGGCCCAGAGGAGCCTTGTGTAGAATATTTTACTTTTCTGCCCCCAAATCTCTCCTGTATATAGAGTGGAAGCCTACGAATATGCCTGCCTAGGTTCTGTGTCCAAGGGGGCTCGTCAATGACTGCCTGCCTGGCCTTTAGTTTGAGTGGGTGTAAGTTAGCAGAAAAACAGGGGTTAACCTTGTGATGGTAGGGGCTGTGTTTTAGGTTAAGTGGTCCTCAGTGGCAGTACAGTGTTCATAGTCCTAATAAGCAGTGCTTTAAATAATGAAGGCTGCATCTCTGGTGAGGTGTGCCGGGGGCCCCCAGCTGTTGTAGATGGTGACTGATTCGATTGAAAGACCAAACATATTTTTCAAGTTGGTTAATGAGAACTGTCTCCAAGGTCTATATTGAGAGGTCACATGAGTAAAACCTGATGCATCGCATCAGGGAGAATGGATTGTGAAAGTGACTGACCTATGAACGGATTAGAATAGGCATCTGATCTACACAATCCCTCATCTGCTGTGAAAAGGACATCCAAGACACCACCCACATTATATGTGGGGAATCTGTTGCAAAAAAATCTATTCCCATAATATGCAATTATCTAATTCCAACCAGAGAAATCTCCCAAGACTATTAGCAGCTTGTGACCCAAAAGAATTTGCGAAGGTCTTTGATTAGCACTGTAGTCTGTTCTAATGGAGTTGAGTAAATCGACGTAAAGTTGATTTATGATGGACTGTCCATGAGCAGGCACAAGAAACCATTTAAAAGCCTCTCATGTGCCAAGCTTGTTGGCGCTTGAGAGGATCTATGCATGATGTCTATGCCCCCACCGGGCCATGCCACAAGGTCCCAGTGTAGAACTTGGTATCCAAGGATAATTAATTCATCCAGAAAAGGTCTAGAAATTCAGTCAACCAAGTTTACATAAGGAAATGTAAGTCTTGATCAAGATCTAGACAGATGTAGGCATCTTTTAAGCAAGTGTTTAACCGCTGAACAAGCATTGCATAACAGCGCTTTAAGGGTGTTGGTATCTGAGATGTTAGTGATTGTACAAGTTTTGTTGATTTGCTTGTGCATGGTTAGCCTGAGTGTTATTTTCCTTAAGGATTTTCTTGAGCACCTCTGAAATTTACATCTGACTTTTTGTACAAATAAGAGCATGCAAAGAAAAGAAGTCTTCGGTTGTTATTGCAATATCTTGGTGGCTCCCTGTAAGAGGGCCTTTGGTAGTAGAAGGGCATAAGTGTTGGGAACATCCTGGTGCGGACGGCTCTTTGGCATGCCACCTGCGGTCCCGCTGCGTTGATGCCCAGCACCTACCTCTAAATAGGCCTGAAGATGGTGGCACACAAAAACTAGTACACTCCTTACAAGGCCAGTGTGGACTGCAAAACAGTCCAGAAAGGTGCAGGGTGCACCAGCAGATCGAATTGGCCAGTCAAAATGATCTGAAAATCAAATTGTCCACTTTAAAACAAATTTTAACTAGTGTCTGTGTTTGGCTCCATGCCGGACAATCAGAAGGACACAATCGGAAAAGCAGTGGCAGCCAATATTCTCCTGGACTGCATGTGGTCCTACGTGTAGTGGGCATTTCAGCTGTACACTAGGAATCTCAAAGTGGTTCTTTGTCCTGGTTCGGAACATGGTAAACTTTGAGGAGGGGAAAAGTCTACTCTGAGGAAGAAAATTCTTGCCAGAAATATATCTGCCATTTCGCAAAAAATGTTTTGCTATGAGAATTCTTCTATCAACTAGAAAGTCTCATCTGATTCCTTCTGAGACATATTTATTTTATAGGACAAGTGATGCACTTTCAAGTTTTATTTACACATTTGCCGTTGGCATTTGTGCTTAATAACCATGTACAACACACGAGGTAATAAAAAAACAAAGTCGAACATAATTGTTGCCCTTTGCTCCAAACTACAAGGTCCTGAAAGGAATTCATGTTGAATGGATGGGAGAGCATCTTCATGCAAGAATGGGTTAATAAGTGAGTGCATGGATTGATTAGGTGAATAGTGCTTTGATCGGTGATTGACCGGATGAATGGCTGAGCCAGAAGTGGAAGCGGCTATACACGAGCATGTAGGTGGCAAGGCGCCAGGGTAAGATGGGACCCTGATTGATTCATTAAATTGTAATGTCGCTCTTTGGGTCTATCTTGATAACCAATGTTTTTAACAGCTTGGTGAACACATCGATTCCCCAGCTGTGGAAACTTGTGACCATTGTACCAATTTTTTAAAAGGCGATCGGATGTCCCCAAAGTGCTATAGACTGATCTCCATATTAGATAGTACCACAAAAATCGATGGCAGGGTCATATATAATCACCTTGCGGCATGGACACAGGCACAGCATATCTTGTCCCTCCTTCAATTTGGGTTTTGCCCAGGTTTGCTGACTATTGAGCAATGTCTGAATTTGAGCGTAATAGTCAATAGGTACACTTTAGTCAAGCGCTGTCCATTTATCTTTGGCTTTTATGGATCTCTCAACAGCCTTGGACTCTGTTAACAGAGCTAAGCGGTGTATAAGAAAATATTGGATTTGGGTGTTTTGGTGATTTGGGTGTTTTTTAAATTTCTTGTGTGACCTGCACACCGACCTAGCGGCGAGGGTGCGCTTGACACCAGCCTGTTATGTGTCTCGGGCATTCACCCTAAAGTGCGGCGTGGGCCTAGGATGTATTTTTGGCCCCATACTTTTTATTTGATATATCAATGATCTTTGTCCATACCTCACTCTGACCCAGGTTGACACCCCTAGAGTTGCTGCTTCCCAGGTACCTACACTGTTCTACTTGGACAATGCTGTGCTACTAGCCAAGACGCTCAACGATGTAAAAGTACTGGTGGACCACTTCGTTCAACTTGTGAACAGCCTTGATTTGTTTACTATTTACGGCAAATCTCATATTCTGGCCTGTGTCCAATGCAGGACAGAGATTTGTAAGATCTCAGTCAAAGACCAGCCTTTGCATAGTTTAATCTGTTTTAGCTATTTGGGTGTTAAATTTAATTCCTTGGGTTCCTGGCAGCCTCAACTTACCAATTCATGCCTAAAACTAAGAAGGTCAACTGGAGCTGTTTTAATATATCAAAATCTAGGAGGAAGGGGACTATTTTATTTATTTTCAAAATGTATAGCGCTCAATGCATTCCGGCTGCCATGTATGGTGCAGGAGTATTGGGCCACTATAAGTGCTCTCTCCGTTAATTAGAAGAAAACCGTATACGCAGAAGATTTTTACAACTTCCCCAGGGCACTTCCTGTTTCATTTGTCATGCAGAGTTAAATCGGCGTTACATTGAGGACTCCATGTGATTGTCTCCCTTACTTCTGTGGGTGAGCATATGGACAAACACCTTAGCCAAGTTTTGTGGAAATGTTATTCTGTACTGCACCAGTTTGGACAATTGGCGTTTTATCCCTTGGTTGAATTACAGCTCTACATCTTTTCAGGCTGTGCGGCGGGCCCCCTTAGTTTTGTCCCCAATGAAAATAATCAAAGGAGATAAATGACAGGTAAAACGCATCCTTTTGGGAAAGTATGATGAAAATAGGATGCAAGTAGACCTGGGGAAAACCTCTGTGATGACGTATTACAGGACCCTTATAAGAGTGGAGCAGTTTTTTAGGTCTCGCCTGAGCCAGCGCATGCTATGCGAGACATTTAGTAAGTGGGTTTTGAAAGTGCTACCACAGGCTTTTGGTGGCCTCAAGCTTGCGTTCACGCGCGCACAGCCGCCATCTGTCTTTCACGGGTCATTAAGTGCATCGCGATCACTTTCACAGCGCAGAGGCGCCATCTGGCTTTCCTTTCGCTCTCCCTTTGCGCGCGCGCACCACTCGCGTGTTTTTTTTAAATTTTATTTTTGCCGCGCACACAACTCACGGTCGCGGCCGCACGTTTTCTTTTTGCTCGCGGCCAATGCTTGTATATATGGGAACCAATGTTTCTCGCATTCCAACGGGATCTGGGAGCCTCCTGCCCCGCTTTCTGCCCAAGGAACTCCAGCCGCGGCGTAGTTTGATCCATATTGTTGTAAGTTTCCCGTCCTGTTCCTTATTTTTTTTTTGTTATCTTTGAAGTCCTCTTTTTGTATAGATGTTGTTTACACTTCCCCCACCCACCCCCTTTATCGTTGTATCTTAGTTCGGATAGGCGCCTATGCTTCCCTCACCCACTGCACTCGAGTAATTGCCATTCCTTCATTTCTAGACGTCTGCCATTCGTGATGTCCGCAATGGAGTCCTTTTAAGTGATCATCCTTAAATGCACTTTCCGCCCTATACCACCATTGTATTTCCTTCATCTGGGAACTTTTTGTTTCCGCCGGCCACTGTAAAGACATCCTTTGTCGGCTCGGCATGAGCTTCGTTTGTGGTAAGTGTATGCTTACAACCCTCTGATTGTTCTCATTCCCCAGTTATACATAAAAGAACCTCCCTGCAGCGGTTCTTCTTCTTTTTTAATACCTCTTGTATCCTAAGCACATTACTAGCGGATCTAGCTAAGACACCCTAAGCTTTTCAGAAACTACATGTGTTCCCTCCCCTAGAGCCATGAGTTAGGGGTTTCTCGATCCCCTTTAAAATGGCAGCATGGGCAATTATATCAGGCGCTTAGCGAGTGGTTAACCTATGCCTGATCTTTTAACTTAATTGCCTCGTAGATTCGTGCTTGTGGGGATATAGTTAAGTTGGTTTTTGAGTCCTGCCATTAGTACCAGCGTAATATGTGGCATGTCCTTGGGTTAATATTGTCCTTTGTATGAATTATTTTTTGTTTGTTTACCTCATTTGATGTAGTATGACCCTTCTTCACTTTCTTGATATCCTAGACCTGTTTGGAAATTTTGCAAAATCCATTGAAAAAGCCTTTTATACTGGGATACGAATATCGGCTGACCTGGCATTAGCCTGATTCGTAACTGCGTCCAGACTCACCTGTTGTTGTACCTATCCCTAGGTAAGGCCCCTAGTTGGACTACCTCTATTATTAGACACCCGGTTTTCCTACACTTCCTGACTGATGCTTTCATTCCCTTCCAGAGTTACCGTTTTTTTGAGCTGGTTCTTAACATGGTGTGTTTCCACTTGATGGATTCTCTTGTATGTAAGATGCTTTTCGCTCGTATGTACAGATATATGTATGTCCTCTCTTTGGCTTTATGGTCTCCATCTTGGGGATTTTATTGTTTATGCACTATACCTGGGGTCTTTCTTTCCTCAATGTTGGTCTACTTTGCTCCTATTATCCCACGGGTTCTTTTGGTTTATTACGGTGCACCCTCCTCCAACTCATTTATTGAAAATATATAGTTCATCCTTGCTCGAAATATTAATGTGCGTTCATGTGGCTGACCTTTACGAGTCACTCTGTTGATGAACATTTTTTTTATCCAAGAACTATATATACTATATATTCTGTATAAACTCTATTTGACATTGTGATTGTAGCCCTGTATCTTACGCATATTGACTATGTGTTGTCTTGATTTATTTCCCTGTATTTCTTTCCTCATTAGGTTTTGTTCTGTGTCCCACACTGTATATCTGTGCTGCCCTGATAAAGGGATAGCCCACTCTGGGCCATACACAGAAATGCGCGTTGGGGCTGAATTAATCTCATGTATTTGGATGCTACTATTATCTACAACCGGGAGAATACGCGAGAATCCTCCATATTTATATTGTTTGGCTATATATTACTGTTGAGTGTTTGTTTGAATGTATGAATTGCATCTGTCTGAACGTGCCTGGGTGTTTAGTGATGCATGTGTGTGCATATATCTGTGGAACTTTGAATGAGTGTTGGTTTTGAATGTGGTTTGTGGGACCCAGTTTATAGGTTTTGTTGCACTTAAGCAAGCTGATTTTTAGTGCATGACTTCAGAGCAATTTCAGCCTGAATTATCACTGGCTAAGGCCAACCTATATTGGGGCCCTAAAGAAAGCTAGGTTGGACTTTACTAAATGGTTTAATGCAGGACTCCAGGGTGAGTCCTTCAGACAGTGACTATGCATGACGCAGTTCAGGCAGTAAAGGCTGCTCCTCCCATCAAACAACCAGGCTATGCAAGTCTATGTCCCCAAAGCGGCCACCATCTTGAAAACAAGCATTGGCATAGCCAATAGGTCTCGCCTTTGGGACCTTATAAGTGTTTAGCCATGCAACAGTTGATGTTGTTGCACCAAGGATATTGTGCTGCATAACTAAATACTTATAAGGTCCCAAAAGCGAGACCTATTGGCTATGCCAATGCTTGTTTTTCTTTTATCTCCCACTAGACCTAACGCATTGGGAAATGTCTCTTCTCTTCTGCTTTAGGTCTTGTTCAGTTTGGCGAATTTATGAGCACTGGATTGGCCATCGATGTATTGTGAGGCACCAATCTGGTATGTCCCTGTAACAGGGTCTCATCACAATCGTTCTTGCATTATGTTTTTCTGAAATCATTTTGATTACCTATGTACAGTTTTTCTTAAACTCCTATTGAAATCGTTGGGATACCCAAGATGTTTCGAGACCCTGCATCATTTGCAATTATTAAACATCCCAATTATCTGCTGCAGGCTACGTTCCTTTCTCAAGGCAGCAGTTAGAGCAAGGAATACTATGTTCCATTTTATGATATCATATTTTATCTGTATTTATTGCTTTTTTAGATAATTTACTATATCCGATGGTGTAATAGTTTTATTGTGCACTTTACAGTTTATCTAGATGTTTATTATCCTTCGACCTATACGCCGTTGCTGGTATTCGTTTACAGGTTTAGGCTATTGTACCATTTTTATCGTGCTTGTTTTGCATTGGTATGTTTCTTTTATGGCCAGGATTGGCTGAATAAAGATTTCTTGAACTGAATTGGCTGAGTTTGTCCATGGTTGAGTGACTGAACGGCTGCATCTGTAAGAGGAAAGCAGCTTCTTGCCACCAACTGGGCCACAGCATCTCTGGCATTTTTTCCTTGCACACTCTTATCTTACATACTGCTATCGCTATTCTTTCTCATTTCATGCATCTGATAATTTAACAAGGACTATTGAAAGGTGTCTTCTGATACCTTCCAATTCCAGTTTTGCATTTTAAAAATCACACTTTTGGTAGTCATCCCCACTTGGTTCTTCGGATTCTCCTTAGCTAAGCATTCAAGATTAAACTGGCAATTCATAGTAAATGAAGAACCATCAGCAATCCTTGCAGGATAACCGTTCCATTTAACTATCCCAAAATGTCATAAAAGTGATGAAAACAACTAGCATTGACAAAGCCAAGAGGTCTTGCCGAATCTATTTGGCTTTGCCAATGTTTTTAGCCATGCAAGTCTCAGCGCCGGCTTAACATCTTTTGATTCTGGACAAATCACTTTAATATCCCGTACCTAAAAAACATGGCTGTGGCCTTGTGCATTATTAATGGTGCTCATGAAAAAAATCACTTGGGTCGTGTTCGGGCTATATAAAAATAGCAAAAATAAACTTAGGAAGTGGATGAAAATGATGGATCAAGGGTTTGGTGTAGGCAGGCAAGAGCAGGGGGCGATGGAGACGCTAACAATGGAAGCATCAAGAGAGCAGGGGGAAGGAAGTAGCACACTAGGAAAACTAGCCTGCATAAGAACATAATAAAAATGTAAAAAAAGAAGAAATAGTACGTTAATGACCGCGTGAGCAGCGGAGGGATATTAAGTTTAATCAATCTGTACTTGATTCATGCTCCTCTCAAAGAGCAGGGAGTGATGTAACGCGAGTGCTGCGGAATTCGAAGGCAGAAAAGAAGAGTGTTTATGATACTGACGAATGGTACTTTTTAGTAGAGTTTTTCTTCTGTAGGAGCGACCTAAAAAGGGCTTTAATCCACAAGACCTTTTCACCAGACATTTCATGTCATTTTTAGGTCAAAGCCTTTACTAGCACCATTTTGGGGACTTTCTGAAAGCTTCCCTGGAAATTCATTCCGCCCCTTGCTTAAACTTGGCTTTGAAGTTTGTAACTCACATTTGCTTGCTTTATATTTGCTGAATTTATTTGTTTTAGGCTGTCCAGCTTGCTTTTGCCTCTTTCCCAAACCTCATTTACTATATTCTTCCACCTGTAATAGATTTTTGTAAACAGGCCTTTATATCTTGTTCTTATCTTGCCACGTTTCTGTGCATTCAGAGACCAAGGTCAAATGTGCGGCTTTCTCTTTCAGGGAACTTGGTGTTTACTTTTCTTTCTCTGACTTCAAAGTGAGAGGATTTATGTGACAATCATGCTGACACATGGGGGAGTGCTTAATGAAGGCTATGCAGTGTTGGGTTTTTTCGTAGCACACAGCAACATTTAAATGGGTGTGAAATTTCTATAGACCGACGCCCAGGACGTATTCTTTGGAGTCAAGGACAAGAGGTTTTCATTTTTATTTTGTCATTCTAACAAATGGGACCAATCCCCTACAGCACAAACCCTTTGGCTGCCAGATTACATTACCACATTATGGATAAGGGAAGGGCATTTAAGGGTAATATTTGTGTCCATACGTTAATGCTGTTCGACCTTGCATTTATGGTTCATTAATACAAAGCCTTCGTTATTAGGGTGAGCGCTCTAGGAAAATGTAAGTTCAGACAGCATTACTGACTGTGGTTCCAGTGTAAAAATGTGTACACTCGTTTGCAAAGTTTAACATTATGACACTGTTTAATGCTTCCAGGATGCTCTCGGATTAGATGCAAATGTATGCAAAAGCTTGAAAGCAAGATAATTTTCTTTCAAAATAAAATGTTGCCAAAAAAAAGAAAATGCCACTAGGAAAAGAATGTTTTGTTAAACTACAATGACATTTTAGGCACCATTTCTTTGAAGCATCATTTAGTGAAACGTTTTGATGCATGCTAGTATTTCCAAACAGTATTTATAATGGATAATCAGTGTAACCGGTTTCAACACAAATATAGGAAACAAGAAAACAAACCAGCATTGGCGAAGCCAATAGGTATGACATTGGTGGTCAGCCGTTTGATTTTGTCAATGCCTGTCTTGTTTGAACTAGTTTCTGTAAAACTTTATTGTTGTGGAAGCCCTCCTCATTGTATCATACATTGGCAAAAGCTAAAATAGTTTTGGGCTTAAAAACCACACATTGTCGCAGTAGTTCCTGGCACTGCAAAAAAACTACTTTGCGTGCCGATATGCTCCTTGTGAAAGAGCAAAATGCTAATGTTATCCCTTGAGGTTAAACCAGCCTGTAAATGGAGAAGGATAGAATTTTAATAAAAATAAAAGGTCTTGGTTAACATCAGACCTAATTAGGGGCCCAATTCTTAAAGGCCTAAAAGTTCACCCATGGTATATGTCCTTAAATTAGTGCAGATTTTAATGCTTTCATGAATTCAAAAGAATTTACAGAAGCAGGTCAGGAAATCCTACTCCTAGAAAATATTTTTGAACTCCATTGTAGTGCGAGCAAATATGCATGTGTAGATTTGCTCATGCAAAAATCTGTTAAGCGATAACAAGTTGACTTTCCCATCAACCACTTTTTCCCCCCCAACCCTGAAAGATGTTTTACTTCTGCCCTTGTCAGAAGGAAAATTCCAAACTTTCTCTGTATGGGAATATATTGGAGACGAGCTGATGAAAACCTGTGACATATGCAAGTTAGTAGGTTTGCACTGACACAAAAGGGCATTTTTATCATGGGTATTGCTTACTGCAATCTCCAGCCCAGTATGTAGATCTGAGGAAAGGTGACCAAATAAGGGAATTGCCATTTTTCAATTGCTACTATGGTATGAGCTCTGGCATAATTCGTGGCTATTATCAGAACTCTTATATAATGAGATTGCTCCTATAATTTGTCTGCACATTACAGGCACCAAAGGGACAAGTGGATTTTGTTACAGGATAAGTAGATGCAGGAAGCAACCTGTCCATGGACAGGTAGATTTAAATGTCGGTAAATGAACTGTGCAGATATTTCAAAATATATCATAATTAAAAGCACAAATGAAGCACATTTTTTGTTGATCGTGTAGTGTGGTGGAAACATTTTTGTACGGTAAAACAAATCCATGCACTAGGTTATGATGTTTCCACACATCATTTGTGCTTTGCGTACTTTTATCAGTTAAACTGTTTGTCTGAACAAATGTAATGGTGATTTCAGTTGAAGATGTGTTGTCTGTAATGGCAGTATTCTACCACACTATGCATACTATACTCTACACTACTCCACACTGTCACTGCCCTCTACTCTGCACCACTACACTCTCCGCCACTTCACTCTATGCCTCTACTCTGCCAATGCACTCTGCCCCACACAATTCTATTATGCACCACTGCCCTCTTCGCCACTGTACTCTACAACACACTACTGCACTCCACTCTGTACCACTTCATTCTAAGCCAGTCCATTCTATGCCAATCCACTCTACGCCACTCTGATCTACACTGCACTCTACACCACACTACTCTGCCACTGTTTCCTACCGTGCACCATTCCACCCTACTCTGAAACAATCTACTCTATGCCACTGCACTCGGCTCCATTGCACTCCACGCCATTCTACTGTGTGCCATTGTAATCTGCCCTACTGTACTGTTAAGTCACTGCTTTTAAAACCATTGTACTCTACATCACTGCACTCTGTTCCACTGTATTCTACTCTGCACTTCAGGCAATGCACTCTAGGCCAGTCTACTATACACCACTGCTCTCTACAACATGGCACGCCACTCTACTCTACGCCACTCTACTCCACACCACTCTACTCCACACCACTTTACTCTACTCCAACACACTAAACACCACTCTATTCCAAACCATTGCACTCTATGCCACTGCATTCCACCTACTATGCATCACTGCACTATATTCTACAACACATTATGCCACTGCACTCTAGTCCTCTACATGCTAAGCCACTCTGTTCTACTCTACACCATTGTAGGCTGCGCCACTGCTCTCTTCTCTACTCTGCGTCACTCTACATTGTTGCACTCTGCGTCACTCCACTAAACGCCACTCTAATCTGCGCCACCGTACCACTCTACTTTGCACCACCCCACCTCTCTACTTTGCGCCACCCACCCGCTCTACTCTGTGCCACTGTACCACTCTATGCCAATGCACTCTGCATCCCTCTATGCCAATAAGAAGACAGGAAATGAGAGTAACAAGAAAGCCAATGAATGAAAATAAAGGAGGCTCTAAGACGGTGTTAATTCTTGGTATAGCCCACTTTAGGTTTTTCACAACTAGGCACTTATCGCGGTCTGGTAGGTGAGACCGAGATCTAATGAGCGTTTACAATGCAATAGGTCTCGCATTTTCAAAACTTTGACTGATTGGTATTGTAAATGACTATCTTTTGTTATTGCAGGTTTTTTAAACATAAATAAAAGGAATTGTTATTTACAATGGCAATATCTCAAAATGCGAGACCTATTGCATTGCAAATGCTTGTTTTGTAAAGCTACAGGTGACTGTGGAAATATAAATTGATGTTCGCTGCATGACTGTCCTAAATATGTTCGACCCGTTTATATTTTCAGGCTAGCTTCTACGGATAATGTTAGTTCTCGATCCCTATATTGTATTGTCCTTTTTAAACACTGATGGTGAAGTGTTGTGCGCATGTATCTTTACCTGACATTTATGGTTATAACTGATATATTTCATCATCTCACCCCCACGCGCAGGTCGTCAGTAAACTTCACAATCAAACGTATGTGAACATTAGCCTTGATTACAGTTTTTTACAGTTTTGAGATTTAGACATCCATGGTAGGCTGATTTGTAGCATTTGAAGTGTACTTTCAATTAATGGTCTATCATGCTATTTCCTGTCGGTAGCTAATCCATTCTTACTTTTTTTTTCACATCCCTATTCTTTCACGAAAGGCGTCTCCACCCCCCCCCCCCCCCCCCCCCCCCCAAAGAGGAAAGCTTTGCATGGCGCCCCCTCACTAACACTAAGCTCTCCTACCTGCGGCCCGTTCCCATCATGGACTGTACCTGAACGCCTAAACCCTACACACCGCTGGCTCCACCCACCACTAACAAAAAGCACTTTTCATCACCATATATAAATTACCCTGGAGACCAAAGCTTTTCATCAGAGCCTTCATGGGCGGCACCTGCTTTAGCAGCAGCCGGTGTGCCTGCCCAGGACAGAGTGCATGCTAAACAGGCACTTTCTGGCAGCGGCTCCTTGTTCTTGGACGCGTCACTGCAGCGCCCAACCAGCCTGGAGCCTGTCTGCCCAGATATCAATGGAGCTGGAATGCATCCCAGTCATGAGATTGTCACAGATCAAAAGGTCAGCCGTCTATATGTGGCTCGTTTATCTAACTGCACAGGCCCGGCCACATCTAAAAATTCCACAAGCATTGCACACAATATAAATCAGAGGGCCAAATTGGAAGCTGATGTAACGAGAGCATCCGCCACAAACATTGTTTCTGCAATAATAGACACCGACAAGTCTCCACCGCCTGTCCCTCCCCGGCCGCAGTCGCCCACCATCCTAAGCAAAGACGCAGCCGCCTATGCGGGCACAAGCAGGCGCATTGGTCTAAAATAAATGGAGCGTGGTGTCCCTAAAGTGGGCACCGCGCTCCGATGCAAACTGTGAATTATTTGGCAGCATAGAATTGCTGTGATCGGAAGCCCTTCTAGATCGATGCGTTAGCTGAAATGCAAACCAAAAAGTGTGTCGGGAGTAATAAAGGGGAGAATGTCACGCCACCGGCAAAAGATCAAATCCTGGTGGGCGTGGCTAAAATGAGACCGGGTGGCAACAAGCAGCGATTGACATGCCTCGCATGCAATCATTGCACTGCCTTCAGCATAATTCCTGACGCCAAACGACGCGCACGAATCAACACTGAAGGCGGAGCTGGGACGAGGCTTCTTGGAATCGTATCGATTCCAAGAAGCCTCGTAAGACGAGAGCAGCGCATGCGCTGCTTACGTCACAAGACCTAACAAGCATTGGCATAGCCAATAGGTCTCGCTTTTGGGACCTTATAAGTATTTATTTATGCCGCACAATATCCTTGGTACAACAACATCAACTGTTGCATGGCAAAACACTTATAAGGTCCCAAAGGAGAGACCTATTGGCTATGCCAATGCTTAATTTCAATTGAATCAGCCACTGCAGCTTCCTGGCGAGTTTCAGTCTATAAAGACTGGGTCACAGGTTTCTGATGGATACATCTGCCAGTGGATTCCTCACCTTGTGATTCCTCACCTTGTGATTCCTCACCTTGTGAATATCCCCTGCGCCAGCATTCCACTGAACTTTTCTTTCCCAGCACTCCACGTCGACGTGGGCGACGTCACAATGCATCGGCTCCGCTCGCAACACCGTACGACGTCACCGGAGCCATAAGAAGCCCACGTCGGTGTGATGACGTCAGTTCCCTTTTTTCCGCGCCGTCGACGCGCAACGGTTTTTTTCCAGTGCTCTCTAGCTACTTTGTAGTTTAGCGGTGTTACTGTTTAAAAATTCGGTATGTCTTCGACGAGGAAGTCGGGCTTTAAGCCCTGTAGGGAATGTGGAGCTCTGATGTCCATGACTGATCCGCATCAAGACTGCTTGTGGTGCCTTTCTTCGGACCACGATGTAGAAGATTGTGCGTGCTGTAGGAGGATGAATCCTAAGGCGCTGAAGGAGAGGAAGACTAAGCTCTTTATGAAGAAGATCGGTGAGGAGAAGAGAGGGAGAAAAAAAGAGAAGTCAAGGCGGGAGTCGTCGACTTCGAGGTCGTCGAAGTCGAAGAAGCATCACAAAAAGAGAAAGCATTCTTCTCGGCGTTGGTCCTCGAAGTCCAGGAAGTCGAGGTCGGCTTCGCCCCGTCGGCGTCGAAGCAAAGACTTGTCACCTTCTCCTTCGAAGTCTCCGAGAGGTTCTCCTTCGCTGAAGCGGGCTCCAGCTCAGTCCCCGACGCAGTCACCGGCTCCGTCTAAGGCGTCGACTCCGGTTCGAGTGGAGTCGGAGGTCTTGTTCATCCATAGAGAACCGGAAGAGCCTGCTCCGGCGCCTGATGAATCTGCTGCTCCGGTGGAAGACACTGCGGAGCTGACGCTGGAGACTCCACAAAGGGATACAGGGTCTGTTCATTATCCTCAATTCCCTGCTCCAGGTACCGATTCAACGCATTATCTGAATGCTATGTATGGTATATTTAATAGGGCGGCCTTCCCATCCGGAGCACCGACTGGTCCCGTGGGTCCGATGGCGTATACGCTAGGGGTGCCGCAGCATTATGCTCAGGCCCCCTTTTTACCCTTTATGCCGATGGCGCCTTCGTGGCAGTTTACGGCGCCGTCTGGGGATCCGACACTACTTCGGATGGACCATCAGACTTCGGAGCCTTCTTCGACGCCGCGGCCGACTCCATCGGCGCCGCGTCCGGCGCCGCCGACTCCACCTATGGCGCCGCCGACTCTGGTACCTCTGGCTCCACCGACGCCGCGTACGACGTCGACGACGCCGGCTCCCCGGATTCGATCGAGAAGGGAGGCCCAGAGGTTTTTGGAGGAAGGAAGATATAGAGCCGAGGTGGAAGAAGGTGAAGTCGACTCTTCTTCGGATGAGTTTGAGGGAATTGAGGAAGCAAGTGGTTTGGATACAACCCCAGAGTGGGAGCATACTTCTGCTAGATCTTCTCCACCCCAGGAATTGGCACCCTATCATGTGGTGATTAAGAAGGCCACAGATCTCTTAATTTGCGGCTGCCCTCTGTGGAGTACAAATCAAACTTGCTTACGGAGGTGTTGCATTCTCAGTTATCAGCTTTGGAGCCTTTGTTGCCTTTCAATGAGGCCATCTTGTAGCCGGTCTTGGAGGTGTGGAGGAAACCTCTTTCATCTCCGGCGGTTTCCAGACAGGTGGCAAGAAGGTACAGGGTTGCACCAGGGGATCCTGATTTTTTTTTTTGTCTACACATCCATCTCCGGAGAGCCTAGTTGTGCAGGCTTCTTGTTCAAAACATGCTTCGGGTGCTTTCCCTCAGTCTCCAGCTGATAGAGAGTCCAAGAAAATTGATCAGGCGGCCAAAAAGTCCTTCTCAGAAAGTATGGCGCTGAAATCCTCTAATGCCACATGCCTGCTGTGGCGTTATGTTCATGCCTTGATGGACTCTATTAAATCTTTGGCCCCTAAGTTGCCGGAGGGGGATAAGTCGTCCTTCTTGGAGGTTGTTGCGGACACCCAGGTAGCTGCCAGACAGGTGATCCAGTCAGGGCTGGGTACGGCGGACTCGGTGGCTAGGATTATGGGGTCGTCTATAGCCGCAAGGAGGCAGGCTTGGCTCCGTTCCTCTGGGTTCTCGGCGGATGTTCAGTCCACGTTGGTTGAGCTGCCATTCGACGGACAGAAACTGTTTGGCGAGAAAGCAGACTCTGCCCTTCAACGAATTAAGGACAGCAGATTGACGGCAAAGTCCTTGGGTCTGCAGGCACCTGCTAGGGGTTCAGCTTTTCGGAAGTTTAGGGGTTTCGGAAGAACATCCTTTCGCTCCTTTCGACAGTCCCAACAGCAGCAGCAGCAGCAACAACAGAATCCCCTCTATAGGTCCTATAGAGGGAAGCAAAGGGGTCGGAGAGGTTCTGGTCGTAACCCCTCTTCTTCCTCCTCCTCCTCTGCTCCCAATGAGGCTTCAGGGAAGCAGCCCTAGATCCCCCATCCCGGATCATGTAAGTCCTGTGGGGGGTCGGGTGTCCTAATTTCTACGGGGTTGGAAATCTATTACAACAGACCTTTGGGTTTTGAACCTCGTAGAGACTGGGTACGCCCTTCCCTTTGGGAGTTTCCTCCCCCATACCCTCCTTGCCAGGGTTATTGCTCGGAAGACCATCTCCTTCTCCTACAGAAGGAGGTTCTAGCCTTGCTTCAGAAGGGTGCAATAGAGGTGGTTCCGGAGCAGGAAAGGGGTCAGGGATGCTACTCCCGGTATTTCTTGATTCCCAAAAAGGACGGCAGATTGCGTCCGATTCTGGACCTCAGAATCTTGAACTTTTACCTGAAACAGGAGAAATTCAAGATGCTGACCCTTGCGCAGGTTCTTCAAGCGGTGCAGCAAGGAGACTGGATGGTGTCGCTCGACTTGCAGGACGCGTACTTCCATGTCCCAATCCTGAAGTCGCACAGGAAGGATCTCCGTTTTACGGTTGGGTCGCAACACTACCTGTTTGCGGTCCTCCCGTTTGGTCTTACTACCGCATCCCGAGTCTTCAAAAAGGTGATGGCAGTGGTAGCTGCTCATCTCAGGAGGTCGGGGATTCCGGTTTTCCCTTACCTGGACGACTGGCTTCTGAAGGCAGAGTCCCCAGAGATGGTGCAGCGTCCTCTGCGGGTAACCTCTCAGCTGTTATACGACTTGGGTTTCTCGATCAATGTGCCCAAATCTCACCTGGTGCCCTCTCCACGCGGCCTGTTCATAGGGGTGGTACTGGACACTACTGTGTGTCGGGCATTCCCTCCTCCTCAAAGGATTCTCGACATTCAGGAAATGGTCCCTTTATTCCACAATGGAGCGGTTGTTCCAGTTCTGAAGGTCCTTCGCCTGCTCGGTCTGTTCGCCTCCTGCATACTATTGGTCAACCATACACGCTGGCACATGAGGGCGCTCCAGTGGTGCCTCCGCAGGCAGTGGTATCCGCACAATGGAGATCTCAGGGAGTCGATCAAGATCTCTGGAGAAGCTGCAGCGGATCTATTTTGGTGGAGCGTGGAGGGCAATCTGTCCCGAGGAAAGCCCTTCCATCTTCCTCCATCGGTGGCCACAGTGATTACGGATGCATCCCCTCTAGGGTGGGGTGCTCATCTGGGGGATCTGGAGATCAAGGGTCTTTGGTCTCCAGAGGAGAGGTTGCTTCACATCAACCTTCTGGAATTGCGGGCGATTCGTTTGGCACTCAAGGCCTTCCTCCCTTCCCTTCGCGGTCAGTCTGTTCAGGTCCTGACGGACAACACTACCGCGATGTGGTATGTCAATAAGCAGGGAGGAGTGGGGTCGCGTTGTCTCTGCAGAGAGGCTCTGCGTCTCTGGTCCTGGGTTCAGGACCATCGGATTTGTCTGGTGGCAAATCATCTGGCCGGGGTGCTGAACCTGCGTGCGGACAGTCTCAGTCGACAGTTCTCCGCCGACCACGAGTGGAGGCTCCATCCGGAGGTGGTTCGTCACGTTTTACGGACGTGGGGAACCCCTTGGGTGCATCTGTTCGCCACTTGCGAGAACGCGCACTGCCCGTCGTTTTGCAGTCTCTGCTATCCGATGCAGGGGGCGTTAGGGGATGCGTTTTCAGTTGAGTTGGGGCTCACAACTCCTTTACGCGTTTCCTCCCATACCCTTGATACCTCGGGTTCTGAGGAAGATTCGCCAAGACCGGGCCCAAGTCATATTGGTCGCCCCGGATTGGCCAAGAAGGGTGTGGTATACAGATCTTCTCCACCTCTCCTCGTGCCCTCCGCTCCGTCTCCCTCTGAGGGCAGACCTCCTCTCGCAGTCGGAGGGGCAGGTTCTACACCCCCACCTCCAGAGCTTACACCTTCATGCCTGGAGATTGAACGGGGCAACCTGAGTTCCTTCTCTCTCCCGCCAGATGTGGTGGATGTTATTTTATCGGCCAGGCGACACTCCACCAAGTCCATTTACTCCTACCGGTGGTCCAAGTTTGTAAAATGGTGTGGAGAGAGATCCATTGACCCTTTGAAAGCACATCTTTCGGAGGTGCTCCAGTTTGCCCTTTCCTTGGCTCAGCAGGGCTGTGCTGTGGCTACGGTTAAGGGCTATCTTTCGGCCTTATCGGCTTTTCTATGCCTTCCTGATCAACAGTCGCTATTTAAATCTCCGGTTGTTTTGAGGTTTATTAAGGGCCTTACAAACATGTTTCCTCCCACTCCTTCTGTAATGCCTCAGTGGGACCTTAATCTTGTTTTAACGACCTTTCTGATGGGGTCCCCATTTGAGCCTCTACATAGCTGTCCGTTGAGGCTGTTGTCATTTAAGGTGGTTTTTCTTGTGGCCATAACCTCGGCAAGGAGGGTGAGTGAGCTCCAAGCTCTTAGTTCTAAACCCCTTTTTCTCACATTACATGCTGAAAGGATGGTTCTTAGGACCAGGGCTGGTTTCCTGCCAAAAGTTGTTACTCCGTTCCATTTGGGGCAGTCTGTTACTCTCCCTGTTTTTTATCCTCCTCCACATCCTTCCAAAGAGGAGGAGAGACTCCCATCCCCTGGACCCGAAGAGGGTTGTGAGTTTTTATCTGGACAGGACTAAAGACTTTCGTCTTAATGATCAACTCTTCATTGGCTACGTTGGTCATCCAAAAGGAAGAGCAGTGCACAAGCGCACTTTTTCGAGATGGATTATCCTTGCCATCAAGATCTGCTACGCCCTGGCTGGTAAGACCCCTCCGGAGAGCATTAGAACTCATTCAACTAGAGCTAAGTCATCTACATCTGCTTTGGCCTGGGGTGTTCCTGTGGCAGATATTTGTAAAGCCGCAACTTGGGCCTCCCTCCATACTTTCGCAAAGCATTATTGCTCGGACTCAGAGATGAGGAGGGAGGGGCACTTCGCGCGCACTGTGTTGCAAGACTTCCTGGTATAGGAAGGTGGGCACCCTCCTCCGGGAGTGGGGACTGCTGTGGGAATCTATTCACAAGGTGAGGAATCCACTGGCAGATGTATCCATCAGAAGAACAAGTTACTTACCTTCGGTAACGCTTTTTCTGGTGGATACAGTATCTGCCTGTGGATTCTTCACTGACCCACCCGCCTCCCCGTTGTCCACCTTTGTATACCATGAAAGAGGTCTTGTTGGAATGTTTTTATACGTTCTTGTACATTTGTATGAAATGCTTGTTTATTTAGCATTCCTTTGCTTTGTATGCTATGTATATGCATTGGTATTCTGTATACTGTGTATACTTGGAGTTGTCGTTGGTTCACCTGTTCGCCTCGAAGGCTCGGAAAAAATGGGTGGAACTGACGTCATCACGCCGACGTGGGCTTCTTATGGCTCCGGTGACGTCGTACGGAGTCGCGAGCGGAGCCGATGCATTGTGACGTCGCCCACGTTGACGTGGAGTGCTGGGAAAGAAAAGTTCCGTGGAATGCTGGCGCAGGGGATATTCACAAGGTGAGGAATCACAAGGTGAGGAATCCACAGGCAGATACTGTATCCACCAGAAAAAGCGTTACCGAAGGTAAGTAACTTGTTCATCAGCAATTGCGCACTTAACTTACATTAAACACTAATAACAAGATTCAGATTTTGGTAGACGTGTACTCTGCCACAATTGTGACTGGATATATTTTCCACCTAATTACTAGTGCACTAGGATCACTAGCATATTCTTCGCTTTTGTGACAGATTAACCGTCTTTCAAACTCTAAATCAGATCGAAACATCTTTGCACGTTTTTGTGAGTATATTATACTGTCACAATTTTAACATAATGACTTTCATGTTCATAGTGCTCTTTGTCACACAATGGAACTTCGCAGCACTATGAAAACACGTCACTATTCTCCACTCTACCAACCAAAATTAAATGAACAGCAACATTTTCAACAACTCAAACAGTATTGATTCTGACATGCATTTATTTTTCATTTATGGTCTCTGGGTTATATTTTATGTGCGGTAACACAAAAGGTGAAAATAGTTGCGTCCCTGCTCCCACTGCACTCAGGATCGCAGTTCACGTATTTTTTTCTAAAGCACTTCCATGTCTGGGTGAACTGCGAAATAGGCTGGAAAAGGCGATCACTGAGGCCCCATCTCCAGGGGAAATAGGTACACAACAGCTAGCAAGTGTGTGTCCTGAATGTGGCATCAGGCCGGCTAGGGCACTCGACAGGGGTGTGGGCGAGAGTGTGGAGCTTTTAAAATTTTGTCAAACATATAAGAAAGTACTTGCGTGATTTCGTCCCTGATGGAGGTTCCCTTTTGTTCTGTTGTAGTATCTCACCATTACACAGTTCCGTAACCCATACTGGCATTTTGATGCCTTCTTAAAAGACACAAAGCTTTCTTTAAAGTCGTCGTAGTCACGGAAACAGTTGCCAACTTCTATAACAAAGTGCATTCCATGTACCACCACCTCATGGGGGCCAAGGCACAGAGAGCGTAATGTGAGTTAGCATAGCAACACTCGGGGACGACCATTCAGCCCGCTACTTTCGGACATCCGCAAAGCCTTGCCCAGTGTCTGTAATCTTTCTCTCTTATTGGACACTATTGGGCCTTAATATCAATACTTTCGGGTCGTATAACAGCCAACCCGACGGTTGAACATTTTTTTTTGATTGGCACTCTGTGAACTTGTAATGTGTAAGAAAATATAGGATTGGCAGATTGCTGCCACCTCAACCAATCAAAGTGCACTGTATTGAGCTCACTAGTACTCATTGGCTATTGAAGTCTGCACGTGTCGCTAAGGTTTTAATAAATATCCCAGTAGTCCTCTTCCATCAGGTAGTGGGCGTATACAGTTTGATTTGGAGTCGACGCTCTCTAGAAGACTGAGTAACGCAAGCGATATTAAAACAGGTGATAACATCTGATCGCGGCCCAGGCATACCCTCCTCATAGCAATTCTAAAAAGGAGGGGGGGGGGGGGGTCATGCAGACAGCAGCCAAGAGAAAGGCTGTTCCTCTGTGTGAACATGGGGGGGAGGTGTTTGTTATGTGTTTCCAGCGGCGGCTTCTCGAATGGCTGAGTGGGTAGTTCAGAGTTTACAGCCCGCCAATCACTGCTGTCGGCAGTGCTACTGAATTATGCATGGCTCTGGGCATCTTTGAGAGTATGGCGACTCTGGATAGCGGGGGTGAGCACGCTTAAAAATTACAAGGGGGCTGAGTGAGACTACAGTAACTGCATGCGTTATTAAAATATAACACGATCGCGATGACGCTCACTTGGGATGTGTGCGCAGCAGCGGGGGGAGGGGTATGGTGCTGAAGGCTGGCGCTGGATGGCTGGGCGAGAAGGGAGGGGGGAATGCGGGGAGCAGCTGTGCGCGTGCAGGCCATCGTGCACTGTAGCTTGTCGCCAGCACAAAAAGGTGGGTAGCACTTTCTAAACCCACCTACTAAATGTCTCGGCTGACCAGGTCATGCGCTGGGTCAGGTGAGACCTAAACATGGACAAAAAGTTTTGACTGCTGCTACAGTGAAAGCCTCGTGATTTGACCTCCTCCGACCGACCAGTCCGTTCTTTCAACCCGCTTCCAAATAGGATAATTCTGCTCCGCCTGACTCCTAATCAGAACCTGATGAATAATAGGCACTGAGTTAATGCTACCCTCAGAATAAACAACGGATCAGGTGTATTTGTCTGTGATCCGCTTGAGATCCCATCATTTAATGAAGATAAGTATGTGTAGGCAGACTGTGATATTCAAAAATGTTGGGTCGAGTAGTGAAGAGTAACCACAATTAATCACTTATATGTATACACCTATTTTTTTGTTTTTTATTGAGCTTATGCAATATAAACAAGAGACCATAAACAAGCAGTGCATGACTCCATTCTGAGAGGGGGAAAGACTCCAGTTACACATCAAGACAAAACATTTAGGCATAGCGATATACTCGGCTGAACTGAAACACCAAACACCTAAAATGACTAAGGGCAAGAGCACATCAAGGCCAAGTTATCAAACTAAAACTACAGTGAACAGTGCATTAAAACTGTCTTGGCTGACAGTTATATTACCATGCTACAAAGGGGACAAAATATCTCCCCACCCCATCAGATCCCTCAACCAAACCAGTCTCATCCACCCCAACATGATCTCATCTGAGGCACCCTTGTCAGTACGTGTAATACTGAAGGGACTGAGGAGCCCCATTAATAATGTATAGACCTATGTTAATATGTTGGACTGTTAATGAGCTCAATTTTGCTATGATGTGGTGTTCCTCAGCTGTACAACGGGCTGGTTTTAGCCTTCATTGTAGCTTTATAGTTGTTTACAGCACTCAGGCAGTTTTACAAGCGTGCCAATCTGATTACATGGGGAACTGTGTGGGGAGACTGTTGGTTTCATTTCCTAG